>NW_027040988.1:7337139-8009278 GCF_037179485.1 Ochlerotatus camptorhynchus
TTATGCAGTTGCATAGCTGTGGAGGTATCCGGCTGGGCGATGGCGGAAGGCAGGCAGAGGCAAACATGGCACCGTTCATTGTGGGCTTAACCAAGGTCTAAAACTTGTTTGCGCACCGCCGCCACCGCCGACGACGACGTGCTCATTAAATGGCCATTTAAAGAAGGCCAGATTGACACTATCCAGCATGGTGATCAGCGGCGTGATGAACGAAAAAATAAAATAAAACATAAACTAATAGGAAAGGAAAAAGGCGAGCAACATAAAACAGCGAGACGACTGCGGTCTGCGACTGGGAGATGCTTGTTAGATGTAACATGAAGGGCGTTGAGACAAAAAGTGTACTTGTTTGCGAGTAAATGAATGTTAAATATGGGCATATGGATGTAACTAAAATACCGGACGACGTAGTGAAAGTTATTTGCTTCGGTGATAAACAGAGGCACTTGAATTTACGATGGAAAATGGATCTTCGGGGTGCACGGCGTTCCAGTACCGTGTAGGAATCACTTTAAATTCGGCTGTTATGGATTAGTTTGGTAAATTCAGAAATGCGCAAAAAAAAAGAATTGTTTGCTCGAAACAATCACTGTGACCGTTGCAGATTTTAGACTAATGCAAAATTTGAATATTTTACTCCAAAATGCTCAGACGGTTCCAAATTGGGTCTTGCTTATCCTCCCAAAATTTGAACTTGTTTGGTTAGGAAATGCATCGACCCTCTCCGATTTGAACTAAAATTGGTGGATTTATTTATTTTAGGCTAAAACCTTAAAAATCCAAAGTTTTGTGCCAATTAACCAACCTTCCGGTCTGGGGACTGATCTCCCTTTTTGTTGGTCACTTAATTTGATTGTGCGTTTATAATGCTTCAAAACGGGTACCCAATGTCGTTTGTATCTATTGGTTCCAGGTATGTAAGATTGAAAATATGTGTTTATTAAAAACCGGCAAAAAGGGGGAGAAGTCCCCAGAGCCGATTGACACAAAACTTTGGATTTTTTAGGTTTTGGCCTAAAATAAGTAGACCCACCAATTCTGGTTAAAATCGGAGAGGGTCGATGCAATTGCTCAGTCAATTAAGATGGAATGACCCACATCAGAATTCTGGGACGTAAATATTTGCTAGAGAGCTCATAAAAGATTCGGAATAGCAAACATAATTGACTCCTTCTGAAAAAAAATGCCTTAATTATAACTATAAATATAATTCTTATATTGTTTTCCTCGGAAAGAGACCTACGTTTTCGTACTTGAATCTAGCATGCTTCACATTTTACCGAGGATATATATATATATACATATATGGGCTTGGGTACGGTTTTCTGTGCAGTTAGCAAAAACAGTCGCCACTAGGTCACCGAACTCTTTACATAATAATCAACCACTACGAACAACGAAACATGAAACTACAACACTACACTACAACTACAATTCCCTTGGCATTATCTAAACGAATGTATCAGTTGCGGATTTTCCCTCCCCTTGGCTAGTTTTTAACCTGGACGTTGGTGGGCGGGCCTAATCTTATGCTTCATAGTGGAGCGTTGAAGACGGTTGGTTTAGGTCCGGCATCGTTGGCTCATGCCATGACAGAATAGCGTCATGAGCATGCGATGAGGATTACTGAGCTTCCCCTCTCTCATGAACCATTGCATAAGAGAACCAAAGTTCTAGCCTGAAGTGATAGTATCACACTTGTTACTCCTTTATTTGAAAGCCGCGTTGTAGTACGCTTACGTATAGGTACTGAAGTTGGGTGCGATACTGGCGGGTTTTGCCGCAAATCACTCTTATTTTATTTATTTTTACGCAGATAGATTTATTTGGGTTTGCAAGGGAATTATACTATTGAAATATTTCAGAAAGTGCCCAAAAGTGCTCCTTCTACTTGCGTGACAAGCTTTCGTTGTTGTTTTCATTGAGGTGGTATTACCCAGGGAACAATATTAAACACCACCATGGTATTGTAACTAATCTTATATATGCTTCATTTTGGTTTGGGATAAATGTTTGAACTATGGCTTGGGATTTCCACGGTGGCGTGCTTCTATTGTGACATATCCATACGTAATTTTGTGGGACGACATAGTGGAAACGTGTGAGTGTAGTTCGAGCATATACCTTATATAATTTTAAAATCAGCTAGGTAACTAATTTCAAAGTGAAGCATTTTAGTCACTTGAAGGTGTCACCTGGGTCGATCTAAGATATAATAAACATAAATCAAAGTCAAAGTCAAAATTATTTGAAACACGTTAAATTTTAGATTACATAGCAGTTTAGGTACTTAATAAAGCACGAGTTATGATTGATTAGGTAAATTAGAGATTTCAATTATTTATTAAATTAGACTAATGAGATATCATAATCATCAAAAGAACTTAAATAAGAAAATTTAGACAGCCTAATAACATTAAGTAAGTAGATTAACAAAAGAGTTAGGATGCGGGGGGTCCGCTTAGGGAGGCAACTAGCCTTTTCATATATTGTCTGTTTATTTTGATGGTTGCTTTAAAATATCAATTTGGTATATATGTGAAAGGATTAATCAGTGGGAGATGGATTTTCGGTTTCTTTACATTTTGCAACACAAATCTAGTACTATGTGTCATTTCCTCAAAACCCCCCAATAACCGACCTCTTCAATCCCTTCCTTTTCCCATGGTGGTCCGCATAGACTATTCAGCCATTACCCTTCCTTTATCCTCGGCTTTGGATTGACTTGCGCTCCCATTGCCCCACCGAACGCTGCAAAATGAAAATGAAAATGAAAATGAATGTATCAGTTGTGGATTTTGCGTTTCACGCGGAATTCACGTTTGGTGCGGATTCGGCGCAATTTAGAGCTGTACATGGGCATTGAATCTGACTCATATTTGAGTTGCGTTCACTCGAATTCACAAAATCGTAGGTCACTCATAGACTGAGTAAACATTTGCTCAGTCTATGAGTGACCTACGTTTTCGCGAATTTCTGGGCCCTGCGTGGCAATATATTGCTTCTCAAAAATCCTAAAGCTTTGAAAAATCTCGGGATTTTCGGAACATGCCATACCAAGAAATCCGGAAAACTCGTCTTTCTTGGGACTAGTTATAGTGTGTAAAATTTCGGAATTTAGCCTCAAAAGAGGAGAGTCGATCGCGGGTGCGTGTAGCAATTTCGTGTGCGCCGTACAGCACTACCGGCCACCAACACGATCGCTAGGCCTCGAGGGATTCTACTTGGCCGCTGCGAACCGGCCGCCGCCTTCTCGATCGTTGGTACCTGCCACGATCCCGCATGTGCCGTTAGCAAAATTGGCCTCCATCACGATTTCCAGAGATTCTTGCACCACAGCTCCAGAAACCTGAATGTGGCCGGCAGAGTTGAGTTTGAATATTACCTTTCTTACTACCGTAACAGAGGTATTAGAATCGATTTTCACACGTCTTGCCGTCTGTGACCAATAGCCATCCACACAAGCTATCTCACCTGTATAAAACATTCCCAATCGATAGAACTCGGCTCGATCTGGATCGACAGTTTGATTACGACATCGTAGAATTAAATTGAACATGAAAAATCGACCCGGCAAGATGAAATTTTCTGATGTCTGTATGTGCGTCTGTGGACGCGTTTCATCTAGGCAAGCTTTTTTCGAGATGGCTTATCCGATCAATAAGGTTGATATCTCGTTTGAAAGGCCCCATTGTGCTATTGATCGCTATTGATTTTTTTCTCGATCAGACTTCCGGTTCCGGAGATATATAGGGCAGAATGATTTTAGTTAATGATTTTTTTTAAATCAACGGTGCACTTCATCATCATGAATTTTGGAACAGAAAGACCTGATCCATATCTACTAGTGAAAAATTCTTCATACCGATCTGATGTTTGTTGTTATTACCATTGTTACTACCGTAACATAGGTATTAGAATCGATTTTCACACGTCTTGCGCCTGAATCAACACACTGAATGGGAAATTCATTTGCAGTCGGGTTATTCGCGAAAGAGAAAATCGATGAAGAGAATCGGGCTTATTGATTATTTAATATTATTGGTTCGTCAAATATTATTGCAATATTATAAGATTGTATGTAATAAGATTGTGCTTGAAGTATGTAGAGCACAATAAAGCAGATTAAGTATAAAATCATAAAGCTCCAGTTGTAAGCCAAGAAGAAGAAAGTGATTTATATACGCTTCGCACTACGTAAATCTTATATCAGCTCTACATAGATAAGAAAAAAATATATCTTAAATTATTGTCATGTTAGGAAATAACCGTGAAGACATAAATCAATTGACTATTGAATTATGATTTGAATCCAATTCGAACTAGCAGTTGCTGTTTAATAGAGCAGTGCAGAAATTGAGACCAATTAAAATAAAAATATCCATTAAGGCCTCGTATATCTATGGATAATATTAAAAGCGAGATTATACTGTGTAGCAAAGGTTCTATTCACCTGCCCGATGGATTAATGGGTTTTCAATAGTACACTCGGTCTACCATACCATCTACAACTTCTGAAATAGTCGGAAATCCAAGAAATTGAAACATTAAAAACTACAATAATTTACAAAATTCTCCAGAGTGTTCCAGAAGTACCTTTATTTTAAAGTTTTATTAACTTCGAAGGCTCTGGAATTTTATTTATGATGCTCTGGAATTTCCTAGAATTTCTAATTACCATAAAATTTCTGGTTATATCTTCATTTACCAGAGATTATCGTGAATTATGTTCAGTTCTCATAGCCATCGAGATTAGGTTTGTCCTCTTGGATCTGTGATGCTATATAAAATGTGGGTTTCTCGGTCGTGTAGTTAGCGGCATCACTGTTGTTCGGGCGTATTGCTAGTGGGACGAAGTGAGGGTTCGATTCCGGCTCCAACCGCAGCCTGAACTTATCCATACTGGTCTACTGGGTGTTGTGTTTTTTTATTATTAGTTACTTTATTTGTACAGGCTATAATCTTTACAGAACCGAGTTATCTTTTTTTTTATTAATGTCTGATATTTAAACTTAATGGAACTGGACCGAAGACTCGCGGTTGTCTCGAGGTTAGTGGAGATTTATAATTTTTTGATGGGAAAAGGGAGAAGGAGGTTTGAAATGTGGCTAACGATACAAATATTTAATTAATCCTAAAACATGAACTTATTTCTATTCATCTTGAAAACAAACATTAAAAAAAACCCACACGTACAAAATACTAACTAAACACAAGGTTAATCAAACTTACAATCTATTGTTAATATTCTTTAAGTAAACATATATGAGTTTCATAAACTCCAGATCGCGTTTAGCCAAAATATTCCGAACTGAAACATTAGGTTGTCTACCTCGAGCCCGAAGGGAGTCGCACAGCTCAGATCTGACTCCACGATGCTCAGCACAAGACCAAATAATGTGATCCGCGTCTTGGTAACCTTGTCCACATTCATAGAGATTGCTATCCCCCAGCCCAACACGGCACAAGTGAGCGTTTAACGAATAGAGATTGGACATGAGGCGAGACATCAGACGTATGAAGACTCGACCCACATCCAACCCCTTGAACCAAGGAATTTTTGACACCTTAGGGATGATCGAGTATAGCCATCGTTGGGTGATGTGTGTTGTCCGTTCAGTCTGTGCAACCTTTGGTTGAAGACGATGTCAATGGTCATCTACAAGGTGGCCACTCAACCGGGAAAACCGAGAGAACCGGGAAATAACCGGGAATCGAAACGATTTATAGCGAAAACCCAAAACTTGATAACTTCAAAAAAATATAACTCAAAAATAAAAAAAAAAAATCCAATCGCTGATTTTGTGATATAATGTACAAAAAAGCCTAAATTTTCAAGGAAAAATATAATAACATATTGCGACCTCTATCCACAAATGATGAAAACCATAAAAACAAATACAATCAATGTTTTTCAATACGTAATTTTTTTTTTAGTATTATAATATTTTTTTGTATTTTTAATTACCTCTTATTTGATATTTTGATCTTCAAAATCGGCTTGGTGGTTTGAAAACTATAAATTTTTGAAAAAAGTAATTTTTGAAAAAAAAAACATCGATTGTTTGGACCACCCTAACATGGAAATGGTCACCCCAATGACAAAATAAAAAAATAGGGGTCAAATATTTTGCGACAAAGAACAAAACTACCAATTTTTACGATATTCTGAGAACCACTATATCGTTTTGTTATGGAATGGCGATTTTTTGCGACTGAAAGCTCACCCTCGCAAACTAACAACACAATCAGGTAGGGAAATGATTCCTCTACCAGTTGGTAAAGTTAGTTTGCGAGATGGAGCTTTTATTAATAAAAAAAAACAACGATTGAAGGCATTGTTTACAAAATAAAATGCACCCTACTCTTGCATCATTCCTTATCTGTTATAAATATGCAATAAATGTTCGCCTCTGTGTGCCTTAGATATACTAATCTGTGTCGTTTTTTATTGATTTTTCATAATACCACGGCGTCAACCTTTTTTTTGCATTCATAGAACTGTTTGAAGTAACCGTTTCTTATCATTTCACATAACCTACACCAGCAAGGAATGTACTACTCATTTAACTGTGTAGTTAATCTACTACCAAGCAGATAAACACATCCAACGAACGACCAGTTAACACACCGCCCTGCGAAATAAATCTTATCGAAAAGGTGTGTTCAGTGAAAACTGCATTCATTTGCCGAATACCGAGTGAATTTTCTATTCTTCTTCTCGTGTAGTACATAATACGTTACCCTAAGAGCCTCGACTAGACATAGAAGGTATCAGAATGAATTTCTGCGCACACACTCCACCCCCAACCTCTCCCTAGCAGCAGTCGCGTGTTTAGTGTACTAGCCAACATGTGTATACTACTAACACTTCCATTTTCATACAAGTGATTGAATGATAAACACCACCCAAACCGAACCGAACAGTGCGACCACCTCAGAGTGTATTAGTAGCGCAACACGTTCAGTAACGTGATTTCAGTTTCGCGAGACGGGTCAGGAAAATTCTTCCCGTTTGTAGGTACGAGTTTTCTTCCCGTAAAGTGTGACACATTGTTGCGGTTTTCCCTAAAAATCCATTGAGTGCGTCAATTTAATAAAAAAAAATATAGCAAGGGGTTCAAACGTCACTCGGTGTTGATATATTTTACCACTTGTGTGTCCGATGATAAGGATAGACGACATTGAACTTTGTATTTTTTGCGAATGTCCAAGCCAGAAGGAGAGAATCGGAAAATAGTGGAAAACGAAAGTGAAAACAGCTCTTCACTTGCTGTCAGTCACTCGGATCGGTTCAGTGAATGGAGTGATGGGAAACGGAGAGAGGCATGCAGCCAAGTGCAAGTGTGACCCCAAAAAAGGAGAAGAAATATTTCTTGAATGCAAACCATTTTTCTTCCAGCCTGAGCGAGACTGAGTGCAATGCATCCGAGCTACGACGTGTATTTAGAGCTTGGACACACGGATAGAAGTGCAGTTAGAAACCAGTTTTTCCTTCTCCTTCTTCTTGGTTTTCCTTTCGCCTTCTCTTCTGGAGTACACATTTTTTCGCGATGGAAAATAGTTTCTTTAAATAAAGTCATGTTTTTTCCTATGATCTTTTTCTTCGTTCGATCGCGTTCCTCCCGCGTCATGTTGGTGTTGGTATCCACTAACGAAGTACCCGGTTTTCCGCGAATCCGTATTGGTGAGATCGCTGACTGCCTTCTATGGGGACGGTGTAATCGCGCTTCTCGACGACGAAGTCGGACGGTGTAAACTCTACGGTATACGTATGTGGAAGGAAAAACTTGAAACATGACTTATTAAATCATTATTATGCAGCTAAATTTGAGCGTTTCACTAACACAGTTTTGAGTGGAGCAAAAAGGGCTCTGTTGTGTTTTCGAGCTGGTATCTCTCATTGTATCTGTTTCTCTACATTATTTATAGACTAGCTGCAACTTAATGAAAGTCCGACATGATTGCAGTTGGATGTTCCAGAAGTTTTGTGTTTTGTTTTCGACGAAGGATGCATATTGATGACACTAACCGTACTGTCGTTCTTCCCAGGAATTTGGATACGGATTTCATTTCCGTTTGGGATTGTTTATGACTTTCTGTCGCAACCAGTTGTATGGTATCCGTGTCCGTATAGCTTCTGATGGCGTTTACAAATTGGACTCATAATGCGAGGTGGCAATTAGTTGGCTTCACCCACGAGGAAGGTATCTTATCGTTTATATTATTTGGAAATGAAAACATTGACGTAGATGCTAGATGCGGCCTTCGAAGGTTGTTTTATCTTTTCGGTTGTAAATGTAGAGCAGAAATTGACGTCCGCCGTGGTAATGAAGCTTGGTTCTGAAAGGTAGTTAAGTAGGTTTTCGCTATCGTGGAATGAAAAGCTCAATTATTAGGTCTGGTATGATAGGGATGTACAGTAACGCCTCCGTATATGCGGTGGATGGTATCGTCCACCGACCGCTCTTTTTCAGCTCGTTCCTTCAAGCAGTCACGCTGATGTTTTGTATTTAATTAGTGTCAACTAGTTATCTACAGAAAACCAGCCCAATTATTGAGGGGATAGTATCACCCACCGCATATATGGAAGGGTTACTGTATAATAAAATGTCACAACGGAAATATGATATCGTCGTTTCCTTCGTTGCTTATCAATTTTTGAAAAATGTTTTAAACATGTTCTTTATTCCTAGTTCCATTTACCGGGAATCGAAAGGAACCAGGAAAAAATGAAACATGATTGAAACCATAATTTGTTTTTTTATACCTTTATTAATCAAATTCTGATGTCATAGACCAAGATCTTGACATTTGTATGAGATCTCAAAAACATTTCTTATAACTAGAATCTTGATTTTGATTTTCTTTGAATTTATCAACCACAAGATATCTTTGGAATTTTCTCAAGAATTTCTTTAGAACTTACTTGCTTACTTAACTATCCTAGGTACCTTCAGAGGTGCAAAGAATCAACGTGAAAGACTGCCTCTGCTGCGATGTCCTGTCGGGTTCCAATCCAGCGCTTGCTTGCAGATTTCGTTTCCGCCCCTTCGTAGTGTGTGGTCGACTTAATTTCAGTTGATATCGGCTTCGGATGACATCGACGATGGCGCTCAGCAATCGAGATCCAGTTGTGAGGACCCCAAGCACGAATTATATACTGCAGGCAACGGTTGATGAATATCTGCAGCTTTTGGGTGTGCACCTTGTTTCGCTGGCCTCTAGCAGCACACATTCGAGGTCGCTCTTGATACTACCGTCTGGCTGCCAAGATATTGGAAACTTTCGAATTCCTCCACTACTTGGCCTGTTATCGTAAAATTTGAAGGGTTATCCTTGTTGACATCCAACGATTTGACCAACGTTGTTGACGTTGACGTTGTTTAACACTTTTGTTTTTTCATCTAAAAATTTAGCAGTAAATAGTGTTAATGGCGATTAGTACCTTGGCTTATGAAAATTTTTCCTCTAATATCAAGTTATACTAAATAAATTCAGCATACTTGCAGCCTCTGGTGACCATTAGTGAAAATCGGGACTTATGTGGTTTCTCGAACAAATTAATAAGTTGAACCCTAATTTAACCCTCCATTTCTCGCGCTGTTGTACTTTATATAACACATATGAGTTATCCGTTGCCAGTTTATTGATGAGTTACAAATTGATCTGAAACTAACGTAATATTCCTTTAAAAAACATGTTTTGGACTAAACAAGTTAAACTTTTATTACAGTAAACTCCCAACAAATGCGAATAATAGGGAAAATGTAAATGGAAACCACGTAAACGGTGTACATACTACGTGGGATTTGACTTAATTGGTTACAACATGGAATATCGCGAGATCCTGACCGGATAGAAAGTTACTGTCTTGAGTAAAGTTGTTCAGAAGATCAAGTAGTAGTTGTTCAATTTTCTCACTACTATGCATGTGAAATTCTCGCATGTGATATATCTCGAGATCCTGACCAGATAGAAAGATACTGTCTTCGACAAAGTTGTTCAAGAGGTCAAATCCTATTGCTTGGTGCAGAATAGTTCATAATTTTCTCAATACGTGGCGCTAGTATACATGTAAAATTCTCGCATATAAAATATCTCTAGATCCTAACCAGATAGAAAGTTAATGTCTTCAGTAAAAGCTAGCTAGAAAGTCAGGATCTCGAGCTATTGCATATGCGAGAATTGCACATGCATACTAGCGCGTATTGATAAAAATCTTAACTATTGTTAACCAGGCAACAGGTAGATTGACTCACTGAACAACTTTGCCAAATACAGTAACTTTCTAGCTGTACACTGTTTACGTGGATTCCATTTACATTATCCCTATTATCCGCGTTTGTCGGGGGTTTACTGTAATCAAAGTTTAGATTATTTAGTTCCCAACAAGTTTTTCGATGATTTGGTAGGTTTCAGATCGATTAGCAGCTCGGCAGCAAAATGGCAATGGACAAAGTACAACGCTCGAGTACTCGTGTTACAAAAGTTGGCGCGAGTAACGGAAGGTTAAAAAGGTTTCTCTCATCAAATTCGTTTGATTTTACTACGAGGGAAGCATCAATCTATGCCGATACAAAAACGGCAAAAAATTTGTTTTTTGATAAAAATCTCGCGATAATTTGCTTCAAACTCTTCCCATAATTCCCTGGAAATATTACTCAAAATTTTCTTGGTATACTCTTAAAAATTTAGAAATCAATTTGCCTCAGAATTCTTTTGAAGTTTATCTCGGAATCATATTGGATTTTTTATAAGAACAATCTAGGAATGAAGAGAGGATCTAGGAAATCAGAATTTTCCTTGGAATTGACCCATACTTTCTCTTGAAATTCGCATCAGAGTAACATGAAAATTCTCCTCAGGATTCCAAAGAAATTCTTCTTGAAATTACCTTGAGAATCTCGTTGGAATTTCCATGGAATTCTCTTCGAAATTCCTTTGGAAACTCTATGCTCAGAAATCCCTTGAAATTCTCAGAATATCGCTGGACTACTTCTCCATTTTTCCTTTGAACTCCTGATTTCTTTGAACTCCAAAATCATACCTAAAAAGCTGAATTAAATAAATGCAATGTATGTTTTGGAATTACTTCGAGACCCAACGAAGACAACCTTATATCCCCATCAGAGACGTGTTGGGAATCCTTGCCATTGAACCGGAAGAACAGGTGAAACCGGGAATTTGATTGAATTTTTTCAATATTTTTCGTTGATGGAATCCTATTAATGAATATTTTAAGTCCGAATATTTATCTAAGTTTTATTTTTTGTTACTTTTCCATAGCACCATGAATGACTTAGACCTAAAAAATAATAAGATCCCAGAGTTAAGGATTCTTAATATGATTTTATAAGCTTAAAAATAACAAATTCTTCAAATTACACTTTTCTGAAATTTGTTGCTCAATATTCTTTAACAGTTTTCTACAGCCAGGATCTCAAATCTTGAATTTCTGTGCACGGAATCTTGGAAATGTTTAATATTTTATCTAGTTCGTTTATTTGGAAGACTCAATCGCGTTGGCTTTACGGAGCCGATAGATGATTGTTTAATGTTGTTTATCAAAATTCACTTATTTCTATGTCTAATAGGAGTTGGGCCGAATACTTGCGGCTTACCCGAGGTTATAGGTCAATGTTTGAATTTACTGAATTATTTCATAAGATGGAACGCATCGTAGGATATCTTTGTAAAAAAAACTCATTTGGCATTCTCTTATCATTATGTTCAAGCCAATCAAGTGCCATGTTTTTTGTTTAAATAAGAGATGCTCAAGATACGCATTTGAAGTTAAAAATCTCGCAAAGCTAATGAATGCAAAATGTATAATTTTGAAAAAAAAAATCCCAGTCCGAGTGCACTCGATTTTGTTTTTATGTGTTTAGTGCTATTTGAATAATTTACATGCTCGTTACATACATTTCAAGGCGTGTGATTTTTTTTTGCGATATGCCTTCCGGATTTGGAAAATTTACATTCCAAATCCGGAAAATTTATTTTCCGGTTTTCTGCATTTATAATAAGATATTAGCCATTAGCTACGCCAATGCATATTGAGTTGTTTGTATGCAACCAGGGATTTTAATTTCGTAGATTGACTGGCCACCCTTAATTCCGGAGGAATACTCCATAATAGTTTTGGGAAAATATTAGTGTTGAGGAGAAATCCAAGAGAACTTCCAGGAAAATTCGAAGAAGGTAATCTTAATGAGTGAATTCTAAGAATTCTAGATCTGAATTATAGAGATTAGCAGAGAAATTATGTTTTGCGTGCCAGGGGAATAATTAAGATGGTTTAGACTTTAGAGTACGAAGCTGCTGTATGCAATCCTTTCTATCGTTTTGACGCTGAGAAAATCGTGTAAATTCAGCGCAGATTCATTCGCAACATACTTCAATCTCGGCCTTATTTTGTTAATGTGTAAAAAAGACCAAATTTTCAAGAAAAACTATAACAAGCAAAGTGCCGTCCCGAGGCCACCAAGATCATGAAAATCGATTATAAATCGATTATCAAAGTTTCAAATGTCAAACCACGATTAAAGTTCATATTCATATTTATCTTAAAAATTAATAATAATTCATTTGACCTTTTGATCAAAAAATAAAAACAAACGTAGTTCAAAACGCACAATTTAAACAAATCTAATTTTTGAAAAATTCTGATTTTTCGGACCACTTGAACACGGAAAGGTTCATCATAATGACGAAAAAATAAATAAATAAGGGTCTAATGTTTCTCGATAAAGAAAAAAATACTAATTTTTACGAAATTAAAATATCTACTTTACTACTTATTTCTATGGAATTGCAGAGATATATGACAACATATATGTTCTGATATTGCATCGAAATAAATTTTAAAAAGAACGAAAAACTTTTAAATCTAAGATGAATACGATAGCTGCTTCAAAAAATTAGGGTTTTTCTCGGAAAACTTTTAGCTCTTTAACTCTCTACTGCAAGCTCTACTGCTCAATTTATTTATTTTTAAATTTAAAAAATTTTGCACCAATTATAACCAAACTTGCTCCAATTTCAGGAAAATCTGTTCAGTCTGAATTCCATAACGATGAATTTTTCTTTTATAAGTTTAGAGCATTTTTTCAATGAAATTTTGTTTTTACTGAAAATCATAGCCAACGTATCACAAACCGATGTTCATGTAAATGGTAAATAAATAGTGTATCGAATTTTTTGATCCCAGCTCTTCAAATTTATCCCGCCAAAAAACGGGTTTGGTCAGTAAAGTAACGTGCCACCTACATGAGAAGCAGTTTTCTCTAGCTGAACATTGTATCAAACAGCCTTGACAATGTTGACACTAGGAATTAATATGAGTATTTTGGCATGCTAAACTATAGATACCAGCTCCAAAACCGTCCCAACTGCGTCATAATAACGTCTCCCCCCTCTTTGGATGACTCTTGGAGCCGCCTATGATCAGTAGCATTTTTTTACATTTTTTTCTACAAAAAAAAAAACATGATAGGAAAGTGTCTGGGATTCAACCCAAGACCTTTCGCTCAGTAAGCAAAAACGTTTTCTACTAGGCCAACGAGCTCTTAATATCACAACCATCCACTAAAAATGAGGCGACGATTGTTCAAGCCCGGCAACATGAAGCTATTTTCAAATGTAATCGATTGTGTTAATCATGTGGTCATCAGCATGCAAAAACGGTCACCGAATCCTTCACTATAAACCATTACGACCGTACGAACCTCACTTTTCACCATGTAACATTGGTGCCGTTGGCTCGTAGCATTGAATACAAAATCCTAGTTATGTTACAGTGAATAATACAGTGTTGCCTGCCAAGCAGCTATTTGATCATGTTTTAGGATTACCAATCTCATAAATAATATATAGCTATTTCATTTGACGTTTGGCTGAAATTTAGACTCATGCAAAGCTGTACCTGATATCCTATAAAGAATAGCTATCATTGCTTGTGCAAACTAAGTTTCTAGCATGATGTGGTCAAATTTTGGGAGGCTTAAATTATCTAATTAAGTCATGAAGGGACTTAATTACAATTTACGCCGTAAATTGAAACACTACGTGGCTCCTAAGTGTAATGCAAATGCAACGATTTACTTAGCGTTCTGATTTGGGTTCAAGCGGCATGATTAATGGCAATGTCATAAAAAATATGATATTGATATTTTCTCCACCAACCATCGGTTGAAAATTAGATTAAATTTACGACCAGGTGAATAAATCATTATGCATACATTATTTTTCAGCATTTTCTTTAGACTTATCACTGGTATTACCGGAAATGTGAAATACAGAAAAACGTGTTTGGTTTACCCGAAAAAAAACGATAAATTATGACAGCGTACCTTACTCATTAGACGTACCTGTTGTTTTTTGTGGATGACGTATTATTTTAAGACACCAGGTATACAAGTACCAGTAAACACCCCTAAGAATGATGTATCATTCATACCATTACTTCCTGTTAAAACGAAGAATTTCTCAGAATCTGAAACATCAGTGTATGACCAACCCGTTTCGAATAATCCGAAGCGCCTGATTAGCATGCAACTATTTGAAGTTAACTGTGAATACAAAGGCCAGTAATGACCGGGCTCCGTTCGTCTCGTGTGAGCAGATAATGATCGATGAGGTCGCATCTTTACTCGGATGAAAGCAAACAGTGACATCAGCCTGGCACGGCTCACTTCTGCTGAAGCCTCTCTATACACATCTCCTTAGCATGTGTCTAGGTGTGTGCGAACGCGCGTGTTAGTATCCACTTCGTTTCGGTACCGTTTTCGAGACTGGTTTATCAACCACCTCACTTCGATTCGCTCAATTAACACATTTTGCGATCCGCAGCCCAATACCACCATCCACGGTAGGTACGTTTAGATGAATTGCATCTTGACCAAATTTGCCCACCCAGTCAGTGCTCTGCGTGTGCATTGTTTACAACCGTATTGACAGAAGAAATATAATGATAAATATTTAACAGTGACCGAATGGAAGAGCACTGCAGGCTTTTAAGGCAACAGCGAGACTTCTGCTTGTCGTCGTCGTTGAGCTGCTGCCGGTGCAGCTAGTTAGATAGGTACCTACAAACAGAGGCTTCTGAACTGTTGCCGCCCAAGCGATGATGATGAATATTTGTTCAAAGTCACTGCGACGTCCGTCGGTCGTCGCTTCGATGCAGATTATATTGATTTGCACTTGCTTGTCTTGTCGACTCATCCGTCGATGATTATGGCATTGTGCTGTTTAAATTTAACAAAAATAACTAAAAATTGTTCCATTAGTGTATAATTGTGTATGTGTGTCTGCTGCTCAAATCAAAACAAAACCAACTACAGCGCCGGTCGTGGTCAAGTGGTCGAAGTTAAGTTGTTGGTCAAGATTTAATTCAGCCTCTCGTGCACGAGGCTTTTGTTTCGCAATCGAGCACGTTCCGAGTTAAGCTTTTTTGCCTAGGTGTCTACGTTTAAAGCCGTCCTTTTGTATTTACTAATAAGTAGTTTCGCACTTCTGTTTTAAAAGGCGGTACACTGGGAGACCTGCTGGGCACGTGTCGACACCTGCTGAGGGTATATTCTACCACTAAACTATTAGTTGAAACAAAGCCGCCTCGTGCTATCGAACAGATATCAATTTAAGCGGTGCACAAATTTGGAATTCTAATATTCGATTTGAGTCCATTTAAACCATTTAGATAGAAGCATTCCACGGCTAGAGATCCTACGCAAAGTAGCAAATTTGTAAATCAGACCTACTATGCGCCATCGTCGTCTGCGTAGGTCGCATACAATATTTTCGATTCATTTGGAGATAATAAATTAAACCACCAATCTGCTGCTGGACCTGGTCCCCACATCGACGACGGCTCACTTTGGCATGAAATAAACTCAACTCAGCATCCAGCATAGCTCTATTATTACAAGTCTTACCTCATAGTCGAGCGTGTAACGGTTATGACTGTAATATATGCTGTCAGCTTGAGAGTTGCGCGGGTCGAGAGTCGCTACATTTTTTGTAGCAGACGGGTTCCAATATGTTCGCTTTTTTTCGATTCATTAATATGCATTGCATACACAGCAATTCGTTTAAGAGAGCAACTAGCAAAATAAGTTGAACGAGCGCACTAATGATGTACGTGCCGGTCTACATGTGGAAATAGAGCCGATGAGCGCTATACAAGCGAACGGTATTAATCGATAATTTTAGTTTCCATCTTAGCGACATAAACTTTTCTGGAAATATATCAGTTATTTTACTGAAAATAATGTATGCTTGAAGTTTTTTCGACAATAAGTGGATTTTGTGATTACATTTTTGCCGAAAAACAAGGTTTAGTAAATTGTACGATAATGTATGATCAACCGTCTTAAATAAAATTCCTTATTTTAAACAAGTTACCTAAAAAACATTTTTTTTTCTAAAATAACTTTATAGCTGTCTGCATGGAAAACATCATCAAATCTTATTTAACACTAGTTGTATTGTCACTGCTTTCTGTCAACCATAAAAAAATGGAATGCCCAGTGCGGTATAACAGTTCCATTAGTATGTTTGGTTAAAATGAGTTATACGCTAAAAGCGCAGCCCAGTTAGCGAATAACACTCGCTAACTGGGCTGACTTTTCAAACGTTAAAAAAAAACCCGAATTTATCCACCTATGGTGTGATCAGACCCTTCTTACTTATTCAAGTTTATTTATTTTATTGTCATTATCAGTGACCAAGCCCCCCACCCCCGTGTCATCCAGTGACGCTACGCCACTGCCTGGGGGTACCCGGAATATATCCGGGTGTAGTCTATTTGGTGAGGCTACCAATCACCTTATCATCGTATTTTAATGTGATTTAATGGGTTTTAATTCAATTCATATTCAAGCAACTTCCCCGGGGTACCCGGAACATGTCCAAGTGTGTCCAATGTGGTCTGGAACACTTAACACGACTTGCATTGATCTTATTTTTGAATTCTGTAGTAATTTGATGTGTCGCATGATGGTTTTGATACGTTTTCCGTTAAATCCAGCGTGAAGGCCCATATTCACCGGATCTTATTCCGGCCATATCTCCGGAACCGGTTCACCGATTCCAAAACCGTTCAATAGGACCCCAAGACCTATCATTTGGCGCCGAGTTTGTCCAAATCGGTTGAGCGGTTGCTGAGAAACGTGAGCGCATTCATTTCGTTACATACACACACACATACACACATACACACGTACACACACACACACAGACATGTTCCGATCTCGTCGAGCTGAGTCGAATGGTATATGACACTCGGTCCTCCGGGCCTCGGATCGATAGTCGGTTTTTCAAGTGATATCTATACCCTTCTTTGTAAGAAGGGTAAAACACTGAGGGGAACTTCAATGAATTGTTTGAGAGACGTTAAAAAATTTAATGTGCATTTAATCGAAACAGTGTAAAGTTTGATACACTCAGGTTTTTTTTAACACGGGGGATACGTACCGTGTAAAAAAAAACCTACGAGATTTTGATTTTTCACATGATTAAATGTTTTTAAAAAATCGGATTTTGATGCCATTTGTAATTATAGCATGCTTAAAAATTTCTGTATTTACACCAAAAATTGTGTTTTTTTAAGTATGCCATTCAATTACCTATAGCTTCAAATGGATGATGTGATTGGAATCAAGTCGATAGGTTGTATCGTTGTCGAGAAATCGCGAAAAACCGTATAAAAAAACCGTGTAAAAAAACCGCGTAAAAAAAAACCGTGTGAAAAATGACTTCAGTGTATTGTTATTTTCACAGCATTCAATTTTGCAGGTTTAGAAAGGCTCGATAAAAACGCATTCAACTCCTGATTTCAGTGGGAAATGAAAATGATTTCAAGTTTATTTACATTAACACTTTACATTCAATTCGAATGCCCCTCACCAATTTTGACAACGAAATGACAAACTAAATGTGACGTCTATTTTTGACGTAAGACTGACGTCGATCTTGTTTTCCGTGCTGAGCACCAATGCTACCGACGCCAGGGAGGCAGCTCCCACTCCTAGACCCTATCTATCAACCCATCAACTCATGAACAGGGGACCAACGGCTTTACTTCCCTTCCGAAGGAAGGCATGATCAGAGATGTTATGCCTCAGTACATCCCGGTGGCGCCGATTGTGATTGAACCCAGACCTGCTGGGGTGATATGTAATCACGCTTACCACTACACCACCGCCGCCGCTGAAAAACACATTCTAGCTTGATAATAAGTGAAACGTCAAAATATGTATCCTGTAAAAGTAACGTTGAAAACACATGTCTGTTCAGTGCACTTATAAGTAAAAAATATACATTTTTTATTAAATTATGAGGTATAACAGAAGCTGTTACGGTTTGACATGTGTCGGGGTTAGACGGCCACCTTTAGTTGGTTGAAATAGAATGTGTGAATAACAATATTTCGTTCTTTGACTATATGTTTTAGTATTACTTCTACGTGAAGTCAACGATTTACATAGTTGAAGATGCTAATTTCAAATAACAGACTGTAGTGGTAATTTTTATACGATAGATGGAGTAGATGAAAGCATAGAGTTGATAGTTCCGTTAGAGTACGGCAGTGTGAAGTTTCGAATATCTATATGCAATCTTCACACTGCCGTACTCTAACGGAACTATCAACTCTATGCTTTCATCTACTCCATCTATCGTATAAAAATTACCACTACAGTCTGTTATTTGAAATTAGCATCTTCAACTAAATATTTCGTTTCTGAAATAAATCAGGTTTTTTGTTTCAAAAACATGTGTTGATCTATCATCAGTATGAATTTGTGATATGGAGGCCTCGGGGATCAGCCAGAAATTCGGAACATTCGTAAAACTAGTCAATTCATAAAACTAGCTTACCGGAATTATAAGTGAGATGATGAAGGCATTCCAAATGGTCATAGTGCACAAGTAAATTAGGAATTCCTTCAATACGCGGTGCTAGTGTACATGTGAACTTTTTTTTATCTATAATCTATATCTCGAAATTCTCACCATCTACAAATCAGGACATCTACGAAAAGTCCACACGTAGACTAGTGTCACGTAGTGAGAGAATTCTAAACTAACTAACCCATAAACTTTAAGACATTGTTCACCTGTACAACCTTCCGGAAGACTGAAACATTCTAAATAGTAAAGATACAGGAAATTGACTTGCACATTAGCGTCGCATAGTGAGAAAATTCTGTAGTACTGTTCTCTATCCCCCTTTAACCTACTGTGAAATTTTGCAGAAGACAGTAACCTTTTATATGGTCAGGATCATGATATATCCCATGTGGCCGTCTTACTCCTAGTGGTGGCACTGTATGATTTTTTCTTTTATTATTTAGTCTGTTTTTGATTCGTGATAAAACATCATCAAATGCAATGGAAATTTTCTGAAAATCAATCTAATTAGGGAAAGTACTCTAAAGATCAATAATCACTAAATTTATCACACAAAATTTTATACAGTTTTAGTTAAAAAATTTCTTCAAGCTTCAAGAGTGGCCATCTCACCCCATGGATTTATAGATGGTCTGCTGGTTTTACAACAGCTCGTTCAAAAGCAAAATGGTTTTGACATTTTTGACAGTTCCGTACGGGTTTACAACAACTATTCTGAAAAGTTTTGATGTGCTGTGAATCATTCCCAATGGACAGTTATAATTTTCGTTAGATCAGTGGACATGTTTTACCATCTAAAGGATGCCTTAAGTACAAACTATTTAAAAAAAAGCCGAATCTTGCTATACAATGGCGCCTGAGCGATGGGAGAAAAATAAATTTAATCGTGTCCCAAAGAAGTTCCGTGGTAAAACTATCTCAGGAAGAGAAATCGGAACCGAGCTAACTGCGGTAAAGAATTCCACTCTCCGTGTAGTAGTGGAACAAGAATTTAAAAATGTAAGCATTATCAAAAACAGAAGCGGACGAGCAGCTCGTTCTTTCCTCATCCTACTCATGTGAATAAACTTGTTAAAATAATCCATTTTGAATTAGTTGTTTGGTGATAAATTTAATGGAGATTAAATAGATTTATCAGGTGCCCTCTCATTAAAATAATAATATTTGTTTTATAATGGTTTTATCAAACAGCAGTACAAAACGCTGTATAATAATAATGAAACATTAGTTTAGAGCAAATAGTTTGGATGAACGTAGTGACGAATGGCCAATCGGATTTTGTCAGCAATCGACTAAATTTTCAGTAGCGCCCAATCTTAGATCCATATGCCAACATTAGAGCCATTTTCCCTATATGAAATATGTGAGATTTCCGCGGCAGACCATTTTAATCCTTTATTATTTTTTTTAAGACTTTATTAGTGAGATTTCGATTTAATCCTTTTTGTCCCTATAATCCTCACGGTGCAACGTTTGCGATGATACCCAAGTTACCAACAATCCCGCTAATTCGCCTTTTTTGCAATGTAAGGCTGATACACGGCTAACATAGAGCATGCACTTTATATTAGACGCATATTAGCTTGGTTACTTGGGTAGCTTGCGTTAAGTATAACGTAACAGAAATTTGGGATGTGCGCACATATTTATTTGCAAGGGACACGGGTTCAAAGAAGAAGCACATTGTGCGTCTCTTTCATGTTGGACTATACTACTATACTATACTGTGTGCAGTTTTGCCTATTTTAAGGGTAGAAAATCGTTACGTACCATATTGATAATTAGGACGGTTTAAATTTTTGAAGCTACCCCATTTAACCAGTCACCAACATGACAACACATTGAGGTGACTGTACATTTTGTAGTTGCTACTCTGTAATTGACAGAAAAATGCACATATATCCAAATGAATGGGGCATGAGAAGAGCTTACCATTCCCTATGTACATTAGGGTATGGAAAAATCATCTAAATGTATCGAGAAATACCATGGCTTCAATGTTTCGCCACTAGGTGCCGCTGTAAACGTACAAACACCATCAAGTCTAAGATGCTCATAGGAAAGTTTATGCCCAACAACTTTGTCGAAGACCGCAAGACGATTCAAGTTGTCCTAAAAAAGTTATTAGCATTTTATTGAAGTGATGTCTGACTGATGACGGCAAAGGGTCTAACAATGTAATGCACCATCCCATTATGTATTTTAACTATCTATGTATCATGACAAGAAAATGGAATTGTAACTGTTGGATGTTTGGTACATATTACGAAGGTTTATATGGTCAATAACGGCGCTGGTTAGTTCGACATCCGTTGTTACTAGATACCGAGTATTTCTCTGCAGCTTCGTGGTTGTCACGTTTTTGTTAGTAGGAAGCAGTGTCTGTTTTATCATTTACCATCACACTCAAGGAGTAGCGCTTCAACCCAGTGTAGATGAATTGCGTTCGTTTTGAATATCTTCGTTGTGAAGTACGAGCGAAACGAACAAATTAGTTCATTATACATCAACGAATACGCGTTTGTTGATATTCACCACTGCTTGATTATCCAACCCAAAATTGTCAAAATCAGAAGCGATCCTCAAAATTAAAATAATCAAATTCATTTAGGGCAAAATGATTATTTTGAATATTGTCGATTCCAGAGCCTAAAACCTCGATATTATCATCAATTCAGCATGAGGCAATAATTTTCCATTAATTCGTGTATAAAAACCAACATAACACGTTCTACAGCACTGTATTTGTGTAATATAAAAATAATAATTTTGGATTTGATCTTCAAAATCATCCCCATCAAGATGAAGATGAATATTGATATTGACAACAACACAGGCGATAATAAACTTCCAGCCATGAATGAACAAAAACAAATGTAAACTTCGATACTCAGAGGTTGCCTTGAACAAGAGAATGTGTTTATGTCAAAATTCAAATTCATGCAGGTAGTTGGTCTATCTGTAAAGGTTGTCTTCGTTTCCAGCTAACTTGAGTGTAGAAGGATTGATTTTTATCAGCACTGGTAGGAAGGGTGAATTAGATGTGGATTCACTTTACAAAGTGATGTGATCTTTTAAAGCCTGGTGAGCAAATGATGCGGCCTTACTAACTATATAATGTAAAAGGGCCTGGTATAGAACTCACGATCTTCTGCTCAGGAAGAAAACACGGTCGTTCTAAGGCCACCGAGCCCATTACATCACAACAAACCACTGCGACCAACTAAGTCCTGAAACATGGAGCCATTAAATTGAAATGACGTCCTCCTAAGTAGTCAATAATGTTCTCCCAACAGAGGCACGAACGGAAGCTTGACGTAGGACCGCTAGTGAACGGAATAAATGTGAAGAGTATTTAGTTATTTTAGTTGATCAATTATCTATTATCTCAACTATTTCCGTTTTTGAATTTGTAGGCGTACCAAATTTGTAGTAATTTTATTCAAAGAGAAAGTTGATTAAGAGAATCAATCAAAATCACTTGCACCCCTGCTTCCAAGTTTGGTTACAAGGTTACAACTCTGGAGAGCATTTTGTGTGGTCGTTGGGGGCTTGTGGTTCTGAATATGGACAAACAAGCACAGATACATTCTATTCCAACTCTTTACTGATGTAAACTTGATGGCCCTGAAAAGGGCCGTTTTATTGAAGAGGACATCCATGGCCACTTACGCTTGGCGTGTTTAGTGTAGGTGACAGCATCACGGACCTCATTTTCCAGGAACACTTTCAGCACACCTCGTAGATCAGACCGGAGATACGTTTGACACCACCACGGCGAGCCAGACGACCGATGGTGGTTATCTCGAAGAACTTTGCAATGACGCTTGGCGCCTCCTTTACCAAACTTTTTCCTCCTTTGCCACGACCAGTCAATTGTTGCTTGTTAGGTTTGAAGGAGTGGACTAGCCACCACCTTCCTACTGCTGCTATTGCTGTTCACCACGCCGTCCGAAGTGAAAATGAGCTAATGCCATACAGCAGCGCTCTTTTATATCTTTTCAAGTTAAAACAGAATGATGTGCAACCAAGTGGTATAAAAGCTACAAAGACTCCTCCCATTATGAGTAGTTTGCTATCAAGTAGCGACACTAACTCTTTTCCTTTTGCGTACACGGCGAATGAGAACGACCCAAAGTTTAGTTCACTCATAATCGCCAAAAGTGCAGGAACTCAGCGATTTTTGTCTCATGGTTTCCTGTGGAAAACCTATAAAATCTGCCAGAAAATGAGGAAGTTGACGAAAATTTTATTCAGACTCGGAGTAGTACCAATAGACTGAGTGAATCCAATCTTTACTTTTCTCAAATTCGGGAATTTTTCCCTGGAAAATCATGGAAAAACCTGGGAAAACATGAGGCAAATTTACTCATCGCTGAGTTCCTGCACTTTATTTCTTATTTCTGAGATAACTAAACTCAAATTTGGGTCGATCTCATTCGCCGTGATATCACCTTGAAAGATATCGGTGCCGGTGGTTAGCGTGATTACCTCTCACCCCCAGCAGGCCTGGGTCCAATCTCAGTCGGCGCCACCGGCATGTTCTAAGGCATAACCAAGGTTGCAAATACTCATTTCAGCTAAAATAATGTTTTTCGGAATAATAAAACCAAAAGATGGTATGATGGCATGTTTAACTTGTAACTTACAAGAAGAGGATACAAAGTATGCGTTTAAAACATAAAACCTGTAAATTTTGCTTTCTATGAGTCACAATCAGCGATTTTCTTATCGCTGAGTGAGTGAGTGAGTGAGTGAGTGAGTTTGTGAAAAATCGCTGATTGTGACTCTCATGAAGTGAAATAAACAGGTTTAATATGTCAAACACATTCTTTGCAACCTCTTCTTGTATCCTACCAATTCAAAATTTGATCATGGAATCTAATTATTTCATAATTTAGAAAAACATTGTTTAAGCTGAAATGAGTATTTGCAACCTTGGGCATAACATCTCTGATCACGCCTTCCTTCGGGAAGTAAAGCCGTTGGTCTCCGGTTGAGTTGATGGGTCGATTGGTAGGGTCCAGGTGTGGGAGCTGCCTCCCTGGCGTCGGTAGCATTGGAGCTCAGTACGGAAAACAAATCTCGCGTCACTTTTCAATAGGTCCTATCTACATTGATCGATTCTCTTCATCGAGATTCTCTTTCGTAAATAACTCGGCTTCACAAATGTTTCCAGCCGTCTTCGTCGAATTAGATGCTAGATTGTTGCTTCTTCCATCGAAAATATCCGGCCGTGGCGATTCAAAGTTGATCAAGGTTGATCAAAATAATTTGTACCCCTGCTCCCCTGCTTCCAGTTTGATTACATGAGCATTTTGTGTGATCATTGGTTCTGAATATGGACAAGCAGGCAGATGAATTCTATTCCTACTCTTTACTGTAATAAGCATGATGGCCCTGAAAAGAGCCGTTTTGTTGCCAAAGTTGGTGATGATTTAACCTCCGAAACCAAACAGAGTGCGTCTCTGTCACTTCAAAACGTAGATGACATCCATGGCCGCTTACGCTTGGCGTGTTTAGTGTAGGTGACAGCATCACGAATCTCATTTTTCAGGAACACCTTCAGCAAACCTCGTAAATCAGACCGGAGATACGTCAGACACCGCCACGGCGAGCCAGACGACGGATGGTGGTTATCTCGGAGAATTTGCGTTTGGTTCTGAATATGGCGATGAGTGTGCAAAATATTACGCAATTTCATCCTCCCTATTCGCACGCGCCCGAGGATTGGAGGCCAATGCCACTTCGAGTTGTTTCGTCTACTCACTACTCTCTGACGACTGTGCTGGGAAAGCAGCGTATGCATGTAGGTAATTGGTGGATTTGTTAGTTAATTCGACGCTTTTGGACAATGCTGGACATTTACCAGTTCTTCAATAGTTTCTTGTTAAAAACCAACATTCGGAAGCATTGTTATCGATGCGTAGCCATATTTCTGATCGATTGGTGATAAAATTATTAAAATTGGACCATGGGCAGCTGAGTTATTAACGTTCAAAATCTTTCTTAATTTGTTACATGTTCCATTTTCGGTTTTCACAAAGTGTACCCCCATATAGAAATCAAAGACGTAGTCCTACGTCAAAAAATAAAGCAATCGCCTCAACTCGAAGTCTTAAATAGCTAAAAGGAGCCGGATATTCATCCCAAAATCTTCTGCTCAGTAAGCAAAATCGGATCCCACTAGGTTACCGGGCTCCTAACATCCCAAAATATCACTAAGACTGACGATCGTTGAAGCCTTTTTACATACGTACCTCACTGAATCGATACGTACGAGACAATTTTGTGAACTTTCCATTAAAGTTCATTGAATTCCCTCCCAAAAGCTCCATGGGCATCCTTTACAGGTTCTGTGGATTTCTCCTCAGAAGCAACCTCCTATTCTCTTGATTATTATGTACTGTTATTTTAGCAAAGAAAAATAATACTTTGTGAACTAATCTCCATGATTATATTTTTTGTTTAAATAATCACATGATACTTAAAATGAATAAATACATCCCTTTACAAGGATGAGTAAATTCATTCATTAGCGCAAGTTTCACACAAAAATTGCCATCATCTTTTGATGAACGAATGTATATTCTACCAAGCAATTGACACGGAACCAACTACAGTAGAAAGAAACATGAGAGAAGCAGAAATAATATGAAAAACGTTCTCTTTCGAATTCATTTGCGTAAAAATGAATGAGTAGAATTTTCTTCAATTTTTCAGAAAAAAAAACTTCTTGAATCTAGAGATTTTTCACTCAGCCTATTACTATACTCCTACACTAAGTAAAATGTTGGTAGATTCAAGTTTACTAAGCCCACTTTTTGAAATTTTGACTTGTATTCGATTCAGTTACTGAGTTACTCTCATCGGGCGTGTGAATCGATTTTCGATCTAGTATTTATATAAATGCATTTGAATCGAATTGAAGTGAATTTATTTCGACTGTGAGCAAATATGCGAGAGAAATTTCACAAGGAACATGAATTCATAGTATTATGCTTAGTTTGAAGTTTTTAATGCTTCCTTCAAGCACTTCCTTAGTTGATTTAAGACTTTTCAACCTTTCATCACCGATTTATGTAGTAGAAAGAAAAAAACACACAATTTCAAACTTTCAAGCTACGATAAAGCAAAAAAAAACTTCTACTTAATCATAAAACGGTCTACATTCCACAAATGTACTGCCCATAATCGCACATCAGTCCTATCTTTGCTTGATTTCCCATTCAAATGGGACAGTTATACGTTTATGGGTAGTTTACTTTTCAGATGAATCGTAAAATCGATCAAGATTGCCTTTTCCAGCCGTTTCCAGTATTCAAATCAGGTTCGTCTCCGAACCATGCATATCAATCTTTTCGAGCAACGTTACCGAAAAAACAAACCTCCAAGCCAGGCATATCCATCCAAAATGCGACAACATTATAACGAACCCAACTTCGAACATACATAGATGACGAGAGGATCTATTTTTAAACGCCTGTCATTTGCTCTCTGCAATGTTTGTTGGGTGTGCTTTGCTCAAATCCAACCAAGCCAATCCAACAGCATTCGGTTGAGGCAGGTGGGTGGCAAAACAGAAAAATAAAACATGGACAACTTGCTCCACCGGGTCCCTCCCTTGACTCTCGGTTTGTCGAAGCATTGCAGCAACAGTTTAAGTGGTTTAAATCGTCGGACTACCACACTGCTGGCAGTACTCAAAAGCGGCTTAAATTGATTTATATCAGCACAGAAATCGTAATAAAAATTAGCTACCGCCTCTCGTGAGCTTCCCAATTTGTCCCTTATGGCTTGTTCAAAGGTCCTGTTTTGGGTGAGGAAATAAATCAAGATCCACGCTGCCGGGCGGCCGCAACGGAGCATGGGGTCAACGGAACCGCTGTGCCGTTGCAGGGTGACACATCACATCGATTAAGGTCTCCGGAGTCTTGCACTGCAAGTGCACATGAGATCATGGGCTTAGTGCATACTCAAGATCGATGATTCAATTCACCAAAAAGAAGGCAAAACGACTCAGCCGGGCCGCCGCAATTGGCTAATTATGTTCGGTTGTTATGTCTTTCACAAATGTGCTTCCTGCTGTGCATGTTTCTTTGTGATGCATCGGAGCTGTTCGTGAACGAAACTAATCGTAATTTTCGGTAATGAATCAAACGCCCAAACGCCATTTGCGGTGATTTTCAGTAAATGCATCAACTAAGGAAAGTGGTCCCAGCGCTGCCCTTGAAATTCAGCTTTCTTTGTTCGGACCGTCTAAATAAATTGCTTCATTAACATGGCAATTCTGCAAGTGTGTTCAGGGAGTTCATGTGGGACTCGCTTTGTACACGAAAAGTACCGGTCAAGGTAGTGCAACGTTCGCGTTCGCTTTTACGATGACCATAAACTACGGCGCGCTTATTCAGGGACCAATTAATTCCAACTTCTTTCTTCTTCGTACTCTCGTCGCCCTCACTTGGGATGCAAATTTTTCAAACGTCAACCTCCACCGACATTGGGCCTAATTTCTGCCATTCTCACCTTCGAGGTGTCTCTAAAATAACACGATTTACGGCGTTCGTCCGAATAGTGGACGGAAGCAAGGAAGGAAGCAAACCACAACTGGCCAAAAGCTCTTTGCAAGTTTAGCAGAAGTTGTCGGTAGTTGTTACAGTAGGTGTCGAATTATGTCACCTAAATTCCGCATCTTGGCTAATAGAAACCCTGCGCTGTGCGGATCGTAGCCTTCAACCCTCCTACGCGCGTGGCTTACTCACCTTATTCACCGACCGGATTCGATTTCGATGGAACGTTTGCTGGCGTCGCTGTCGAGCTTGAAGCAGCCTGCGAAATGTCATTGTAACCAATCTGGCAGCACCTGGCTGGAGGCTGTTTTGTGGTTACATGTGTGATTTTTTTTTTTCTTGTATTTAATTTTTGCAGCTATAGATTATTACTTTTATCATTGAAAGCAGTGCGGATTGACATTTGGACACAGTTCTGCGATCGTGTGGGTTCGTTTCTCTGGATTTGGTTCGGCAATGAGCGAGCGGCTTGGATACAGAGTTTCCATTTTTCGGGTATGGATTCGATGAAAAATGAGACCTTCTTGAATGGGGTCTGATTGCTTTAATGCGCCCACGGCGGAAATGCGATATTACTTGTGTATCGTATAAGTGTGTCAATTAGTGGTGATTTTTTGTCAAGGTTCAATTTACTTGCGTGTACTTGAATGTGTTGGATCATATGATTGTATTTTATTATGATTGAACAGAAATATATAATACATACAACACATTTTTTTTTTGGGTTAAGCCAACATAAACATGGCCATAATATTGTGTGTGTGTGTGTGTGTGTGTGTGTGTGTGTGTGTGTGTGTGTGTGTGTGTGTGTGTGTGTGTGTGTGTGTGTGTGTGTGTGTGTGTGTGTGTGTGTGTGTGTGTGTGTGTGTGTGTGTGTGTGTGTGTGTGTGTGTTTTTTTTTTTTTTTTTTTTTAATTTTTAATTTTAGAGATTTTTAGCCGTGGCTAAATAATATTGTGGCATAAGGACCATTTTACATTGAAAACGAATTTTACCGGTTTTCTAAATTATTAATTTTTTAAATGCGTCAATTTTTAGTTAATTTTAGTTTTTGTGGTTTGGAGGCATCCCAAGTAACCAAAGTACTGATAAAAGGCTATTTGAGGCTTAAGCAGCTTGGTTGAAGTTGGTCTACAGAATTTTAAGCAGCCTCATTTTTAAGTCGTTATAAGAACTTGAAAGCTCCGGTACCATAATTGAAGAGCATTCTAAGCAGCTTCTGGCGGAACTTGAACGGCACTTTTAGAAAACAAATTAAAAAAAGGTTTTGTCCTCTACTCCAATTTTATATTTAGTTTGCACTTTTATGAAAGATAATTCTAAAGTCAGGTCTTTATGAAAGTTATTTCTAAAGCCAGGTATGAACGTGTATTGATTTAACAGCATTAGTATTAGTAGTATTAGAGCTGCTTGATGAAGGACTGGGTTTACTTCTGCGTTGGAGGCCCAGCTCGCCTATTGAAGGAGTTTTCAGTGTTAGCTGACTGATTTGAATACGAAACACAACACCTTGATGAATTTTAAATTGGTTTTTGCCCGCATGATATTCCAATACACTTGTGGCGCAGTGGTTTGTGCTCGTAGATCTCATGCCGAATACACGGGTTCAATTCCTGGAAATCGCTCTGTAATTTTTTTTTTTTAATTTTTGGATAGAATATTGATGCACTGCACAAATATAAGAATTATGATTTATTTGAGCCACTGATCGTTTCATATTTGGCGGACCTTTTCAGAAACTTTCAAGTTGCTAAGAAGTTCCACAGGGAACTTTTAAGAAGCTTCAAAGTTGCTAAGAAGTTCCATTGGGAACTTGTTCGAAAAAAATTTGTGGCCATGTTTTCAGCCTTGCCTGAAGTTCCTAAGAGTGTCTAAGGATACTTAGGGATGCTTTTTGGAACTTGCTAAAAGTACGCATCGGAACTTTTTGGAGCCTGAAGTTCCTCGTGTGCCTTCTTTAGCTTCTAAAGTAGCCAGGAAGTTTTGTTAAATTATTTTGGCGTTTAAAAATAAGATAGCCTTTTTTGGCCTTTTTTGCAGGGTTGGTACAGCTATGCGGACTTCGGAAATTCTCAACTTTTACGAATTTCGTGAATTTTTAGCTTAGCTTTCATTCGGCACGAATTTGGCTCGGATTTGATCCAGTTTGTCTGAATTCAACTGTTTTTTTTTATTTTGATTATTTTAAGGGCAATTTTTAAAACAAAGACTTATTTTTTTCACTCGCTCACACATACTACTGAAATAATTAAAAGCTTGAATTTTTTAAGATCACAGTGTTTGATAGAATCTCCCGGTGGTCCATTTTCAGAACGTTTTTAGAAGGAGAACGAATTTGAGTTTTTGGAGCCTCCAAAAATATAAAAGCTCTAAAACTTCTAAGCACTTCCACAAACTTATCAGTCCCCTGAATTAAGATGTAAGGACTGTTCATGTTATAAAACGGACACACACTTTCAATCCCAACTTTTTTATTTGACTACTTTGCTTAATGCTTTCTTTGGCAAGTTTTAATAAATAACAATAAACAATAATTTTGGAGCAGCATGTAATTTATACAAAACTTCAAATCACATGTGCTCTAAAATGCAATTTTTATTCTGATGTCATATATTGAATATATTGAATATGTATGAATATTTTGCAATTGTACCAAGTCATATGTTTTTATAACAGCTCTTCTTGAAGATGAACTAGCCCGTGGCTAATAATCTCCAAGGGGAGGTTCACCGCTCCGAAAAAAATAATTACGTTAAGATTTTTCTAAAAGTATTGGAAAAAGGTATCAAAAATCTAAAAAAATCACATTTTTTCTAATTTTTCAAAGAAAATTCACATGCAAAAACATTTTTTATAAGTCATTATGGCATAAAGTTGGACTCAAAAAACCACAAAACATTGACTTTTCGGTTTTGCTGAGAGTCCAACTTTGTTTCATGATGAGATAGAAAACATATTTTTACATGTAATTTTTGACTGGAAGAAACTGATTTTCCGAATTTTTTTTTCGGGCCGGTAACCTTCCCCTTAATAAAGATTTTAAATAAAAATATATAGCTTTTCGGGAATAGGATACACATCAACTAAAATAAATAAGTATAAATGTCGTACAACAAAGTACGATTTTGCAAAACTTTCTGTGTCACTTTTCAACCGAGGCTTACAACTTTGGAAAATTGACAATAATATCTCAAACATTTTGCTATACTAAGTTTAAGCTATTCGCTGTCAGTTTCCATTAAAATTGAACAGAAGTCCAAAGTTTGCTGTTTTCAGATCCACTCTTAAGGTGTTTCTTTGTAGAACCGTTTTTTATTATCACACTTCTCAATTTAAAGAGCACATATCTCAAGATTTACGAGGTCTGTTAATTTCAGACATAGCTTGCTTCTCCGCATAAAACAACAAGTAGTGGTTTCAACTACGTGTATTAACAAAAACCTTAATATTTGGCTTGTGAAATTGCCAAGTTTAATGCGAAAAAGGGCGCTTCAAGAAATCACCTCAAGCACTTTTAAGATCTTTGATATTCGGTGAACCTATCTGTTGTTCGTCTAACCTCTCAGAAAATCTGGCAAACTTCAAATCTTTTCATCAGTACCCTGGTCCTCTCAGAAGTTCTCTGAGAAGTTCAGAGAAGTTTAGTAATCTCCAGAGAATTTATGCATTTCAATGAAGATCAGTGGATTTCAGAAATCTTCAGCGGTTCAAAGCGGCAATTTAGCGGTAATAAATCATTTACTCCCAGGGTTATCAGTAAACGGGGAAATCAAGAAAACCGGGAAAAGACCGTAAATGTTGATGACCAAATCGGGAAAAAATATGCTTTTATGTTTCTCTTCGAAAAAATAAGATAGACCATGACAAAATCCAGACCCTTGAACTGGATTTTGCCACGTTTGTTCTAAAGTTTTTTTGGGAAAACGCCGCTTGGCTTTAAGTCGTTAAGCATAAATCAAGAACAATATAACTCGAAAGAACTGCTCATCGTTTAAAGAACGAAAAATGTTCACACGCAACACAGAAAAAAATAAATTTTAATATTACATCTGAGAGGATCTACTTCGATCATGTTGAAAATCTCATGTAATTTTTATGGCCACAACAATAAAAAAAAGCAGTTAAAGCAGCGTAATGTCAGTTTATGCACTGTATTAATGATAGTTTTGTCCTTTTTGTCGACACGATTAAAGTGCATCCACTTTGATGTGATATTAAAATTATTTTTTTTTGCTGTGAAACGACCGTTATGCCAAACAACTGTATGCCAAATAACCATCATGCCAAACGGTATTATGCCAATCGACTTTAGGTCAAATGACCAACGACCCTTGAACTGGAGTAGAATTTCAAGATACAGGCACTTTGAAAAACTTTGCAGTGAATTTTGAGGATACTTTAAAATGAATTCTAGGGATAACAAAATGGTATTTCAGCGATTAATTCCAAGAGGGTTTCGGGTAAAACTCTTAGAGAGTTTTGATTAGAATTCCAAGTCAATTATGTGAGTTCAGAGTAGATGTGTTAGGTAGCTCTGGGGGATAATCCATGTTGATTGTGAAGAGGATTCCAGGTTCATTTCTAATGAATATTCTAAATAAGATCTGAGGAGATTTTTTAGAGAGTTCTAATGAGATTTCGAGAGTATTTAATTCTGAATAGTGTTTCCATTTCCCGGAATTTTTTGGAGACTCGAGAATCAGAGAACAGCAGGTGAATCTTCCCGGGAATATGTAAATAATTATATCCAGTAACCAGATAGATTAAGAAAATATGTTGTCCAGGTTTCGGGGGAAATTAAAAAGATCCAGGAGTGGAAGATCGGAGGATTGCAAGGCTTAACCCTATCTTAATTTAAATTTCACTTGAAAAACATGAAACTTGAAGACAATCCCTAGAGTTGTTCATGTTATAATTTCTGTTAAACGATACTTGAAGAGTTCTGCCTTTCCCTGAAATTGTCTTCCATCTTCCCAAGATTTTTTTTTCTGCCTTTCTCAGAAGTTTCTTGTTACATTGTCCGGAAGTTTCTCCTTTTTTCTTGGACTCTTTGTCCAACTTCCTCCGGATGTATGTTTACTTCTAATTATTTCCCTCCAGTAATTTCTTCAGATGTTCTTCAGATTTCTCCTCCAAAGTATTTTTGACTTAATTCCTAAGCATTTTTTTTTAACTTCTTCCGAACTTTACAACACATATCCCTTGGAAGATTCTCCCGATTTTTCCCAGAATTTTCTTCCGATATCTCCCAGAATTTTTTTTTTGCATCGCCCGAGAGTATAAGTTTTCTGAATCCCTTTCGGAAGATTCTTCCGACTTCTTCAAGATGTTTTTGGAAGTTTTTCCGACATTATTAACAGAAACTCTCTCTGATCTATTCCTGGAGATTTTTTCCAGCTTCCTTCTTTCTCAGTAAGATTTTCCAAGTTCAGGAAGCGTTTTCTTTCAAAATCTCGCAGTTTTCTCTCGCATTCATGCGGAATTTCTTGAAAAGGTTCTCTAGAGCTCTTTTCCTTGAAACACGGTTCAGCAAGGAAGAAACATATTCCTTAATTTTGTGCTTTTCGGCAATATTTTCGCAAAAAGATTCACGTATATTTTAAATGCGCAAAACTCTCATTTGAAATACTCAAAATCAAAACATATTGCACCTTGATGGACAGCATTCCGGCTTTCCCGCAAAAAAAAAACACCAAATCAATGCCGCAGCTCCATTCAGTAATAATAAATTGCCCATCTTGCAAGTGACAAATAATACATCCAACTTTATGATCATCTCGCTCGACCCTATCCTAGAGGTTCCGAATGAACGGCAAACACACCAAGTTCAATCGTATATAGTGAAACTAATAATCGTAAAATTTTAACAGTCACCGCAACGCCACACCACAGGGCAATTCAGTTGCGTTGAAATGAAGTCGTTCTATCGTCTTAGTTCCTGACATCGCGGGGCTTAGCGCTTTTGCGGTTCACCTCCACCTCCATCTCATCGCGATCGATATCGCACTGCCAACTTTTCAAACCGCCCGCTGACGTTTTAGTGATAATAATCGGACTGTAGTATAACATCGTCTCGTGTGGATGTTTTGTTTATTTACCTACCTTGCTGTGCCTTGTCGGATGCTGTGCGAACAGAGCGGAAGACATGGATGACATCATTTCTCCGTCACCGTCGTCATCACGGTGGTACGGTGATGATTGCTAATTTTATTGCGGTGTTAACCTTTTTCGAAAAAAAAGAAAAGATGAAGATCAACGCACATGCAAACATATTTCGGATCGCACCAGGCGCAACAACGCCATAAGATGACCGAATTTGGACACGAGATGAGATATGCGGAGTTTGGATTTGCCTGAGGCGGTGTGGCAGCTCCAATTTTAACACTTCCAAAAACTAAAATGGCTTTCGGTAGTAGATTTCTCATTTTCGCTATAATCGATTAAGAGTCACAGCTCAAGAGAGCGAGGAGGGTGTAGATCGCAACCACCACGCACAGAACGAAGCCGAGGTGTTTGTGCCAATATGGAAAAATCTTTCGACGAGGTGGGGTGGTGTCGTAGGCGTTGGAAGTAGTCCAGCAAAACAACGGGCCTTCAATCGAGTGGCGTCATCGGCTGGAAACAGCTTTGCTCCACGTCGGATGCAGCGGTGGCACCTGTCCAGGAATGTGCCTCTTCAGGTGACGTCAGGCCGCTTTTATGGCCGATGATTGCATTCAGCTGGCAGAGGACGTTGAAAACACTGCCATATCGGTCAAACCGGACAGGTCATCTTCAAATCCGTTCTTAATTGCTTTACGTCGAGCGAGTGAAGATTGAACGAATGACGATGAGCCATCAATGTCTCAAGTGACGAACCTCGTCACGAACGATTGGTGAGAATTTTTTCCTGATTTGGACCTTTTCAAGAGGTTGGGTCGTTGAAGTGCTTCTAGCAGGCGCCCGCCGCGAGGTCAGTCATTCATTAACGCGGTGTCACATTGCTCGATCTCAAAGTAAACAGTATCATAACAAGTTTTACCAGATTCTGACAACTTCATGTCGTGTTCGCAGTGCCCGTAATGGCTGACTTCGGAAACGTATGCGAGAGATGCGTAGGTGACGTTTCAACACACACGCTTGATTTTGCTAGGGTGGAAGTTGTTTAGCCAGCAAAATGCCAACCGGCATGATGTCACTGGGATATTTTTATGCTGATTTCGCGATCGATCAATATACGATCATAAGTGGATCATACGGAAAGCAAACCAAATACTTTGCTAAAAACACTCCTGTTTTACTTGGCTAGCCATAATTCATCGTAGGAATGGGCAAACCAGAGCCAGACAACAACCCACCTTTCTAAGCTCCTACGCGGGAAGGTGTAAAGTGCATTCCGCGAAAAATTATAATATCGTTTCGTCCTTGTCTGACGTCTAGTTCTAGTACATACGGATGCACATTTTGACCCTCATTGGAAATACTTGTAACAAAAAGGAACGAGGTAAGTACGTGTACAAATAACCCGCGTACATTTTGACCCCGTTGACCTGATTTACGTCTGGAAGGTTCCACCCCCGATCGATATCGCGATGCAATTATCGGAATGGAGCAGAGCTTTCCCATGATTGCTCGAAGGGTGCTCTGATGATGCTTCATCAACTCGAGCGCCTGTCTGCCTTACTTCGGAGGACCGTATGCTAATGACGGTTTGATGCATGGTCGTTTTGCATGTTAAAATGTTGCTTGTGTGTCCGGCACCCACTCGATTCGAACGCATAGCTATACCGGATTTCAAGGTGTGCAGTTGGTATGGTGCTACTAACCAACCAACTGCACTTGGTATGCGCTGACTATTGGTGAAGTTTTATGCATAATATAGACAAATTAAGTCGAGAGTGGGTAATGAGATCAGGTTTTTAAAGCTGCCGTCGATTAGGCACGATCTGGTTTCGGTGGAATAATGGCTCGGTTCAACTCAATGCAATGGGGGCTGCTGAAATTGTTATAAGCTATTAATTCTTCTGGAACAGATATTGACTGCATTACTGGTAACTTAAGTTATTGTACCTTATTCGTTTTTCATTTTATCAATATTTTGATCTTTTTTTACGACTGACATGCTCTGTAGGGTGAGATCTTCTATGCACCTAACAAAATTAATGTTTTCATCTGAACATGAGATGATAGGTGTTTATTATTTGTGAAATTAGGCAGATGTTTAAATTAATATTATGTTCTGTCATGAGCGTAGCCAGAAAAGAACAGTAAATTCAAGAATGATAAAATAATTTTAAGTACCACATCCGCAGCATGTTTTTTTTTTCTTCAGAAATAAGATATTTTTTCTTAAATCTTGACTTAAAACGTTTCCATAATTTCAGAATTTAGCATTTTTCTGAATTACAGATTCATACCTTTGCGTACCCAACCTTTTTCTCCTAAAACAATTGATATTGCTCCTATTTTCTCAGTTCTTAAACAATTTTTATGACGGCTTCCAATCGATCAGTAAATGTTTCTAGTTTCTTAATTTGTAAAAAAAAACCTTAATTTATCCACCTATGTTGAGATTTGACTCTTACTTATTAAAATTTCTCGGTTGTTCCGTTCATTATGGTGCAGAGGTTTCTGAGAAACACACCTCTCTCAATTTTAGTTTCAAAATGGTAAAAAAAATCTACCATGTCCTAAAGTCTTGGAGTTTTGTTAAGTATTTAGTTTTGTAAATTTTCATATGTTGAAATTATCTTTATAAAGTTAAGGGTTGTGTCCAGTATTGTAGGTGGTCACCGTAGTCTACATATTTTCTGTGATAATCGACTGCCTTTGCTTCCGACACTTGCAAAACAAGCTATCAAATTACAGTCCCAAACTAAAATGTCATATGACAGGCTCTGTCATACGACACTGTTGCCGAAGACCGTCACGAATGTATATATTTTAGTTTTTCTCATAATAAGAGCTGCTGATGTTGTACTTGTGTGAATTCTGAAAATAGCAAGCAACGATGTCCTAGTAATAACATGTCTTGGTCAGAAATGATTTAATTTACACCAAATTGAGGAATTAGAACGAAATCACACATGTCATATGATAGTTATTTGAAAATTTTCTTTTTGCTCGAATGTTACTCTACCGTTTGTGTTGTGTAAGAGAGACGACGGTAGATCATGATAGTACGAATAAAAACAGACTGTCACGCATGACAAAGAAGCCAGTATCGTAAAAAAACAGTTTCAACCCCTGGTTGTGTCCAAAGCAAGGCGTAGGACTACGAGGTTATTTTTACTGCCCCATTCATATTAATATAAATAAATGGTTTAGACGTTTAACTCCATCTAACAATTCATTATTAAAATTTTTGAAATTGGGGGGTTATTGAATAAATCCTACAATAAAGATTCCATTTTTGAAATGGAAAAATCAGTTCGTTTATTATTCATAATTAGATTCCAGACTTGTTCACCCAACTTTCGAAAACTTACTAATGTTCTTTTTTTCTTCTTCTTCGCATTTCAAGCTTATTGCATATCGCATAATAGCTTATTGCGTGCGCTCAACTTAGTATTCTAGATGCACTTCCACAGTTATTAATTGACAGCTTTCGATGCCTGTACAATTTTTGCATTGGTATAATTGTGTGGCAAGTCCAATCATTCTTCTATGCCCAGGGAAGTCGAGAAATTTTCCAACCCGAAAAATTCCTAGACCGGACCGAGAATTGAACCCAGCCACCTCCAGCATGGTCTTGATTTGTAGCTGCGCCTTTACCGACTGAGCTAAGGGAGAACTTACAAATGTTAGTCATGGCAAAACAAGAAATCAAAGTGCACCTGACATCACAAATATTTCTGTCACAGAACTTTGACAGAAAAGTGGCTTTCAACTGAAGCTTATTTAATTAACTTAAATTCAGTTTATACTTACCTGTGCTCAAATCTATAAAATAGCAAACGTTGTCATTGAATAGATGGAATGGCAATTTGATTGTTTCATTGTAGCATACTTAGAGGCGCCGGTGGTGTAGTGGTAAGCGTGAACACCTCTCACCCCAAAAGGCCTGGGTTCAATCCCAGTCGGCGCCGCCGGGATTTTCTGAGGCATAAAATCTCTGATAACGCCTTCCTTCGGAAGGGAAGTAAAGCCGTTGGTCCCCGGTTCATGAGTTGATGGGTCGATAGGTAGGGTCCAGGTGTGGGAGCTGCCTTCCTGGCGTCGGTAGCATTGGTACTCAGTACGGAAATCAAGATCGACGGAAAATAAATTAAGAAAAAAAAATGTAGCATAAAGGATGATACGGTCAAAATTTGGTCAAGGGAAAACGCGTGTAAATCGGTGAAATCGTTTATTTAAAAAATCAAATTAAATTTCTTTTTCAAGTTCAATTAGTATAAAATTCAGGAAAAATATTCAGTTAGGCTTCCGCTTTTCCAAATCCGAATTGCCGGGCCTTACGCTTGACCCCTGCCATCAGATTTTGTACAGCCACCTTGTCCACCTTCTTCGCCGCAGAAAGCCAGTTTGCCTTGAACTGCTGCTCGCCCTTAGCAGTTTTTTTGGTCTTCTTTAGGTTCCGCTTGACAATAGCCCAGTATTTCTCAATTGGGCGGAGCTCTGGCGTGTTGGGAGGGTTCTTGTCCTTGGGAACCACCTGCACGTTGTTGGCGGCGTACCACTCCATGGCCTTTTTACCGTAATGGCAAGATGCCAAATCCGGCCAAAACAGTACGGAACAACCGTGTTTCTTCAGGAAAGGCAGCAGACGTTTATTCAAACACTCTTTCACGTAAATTTCTTGGTTGACAGTCCCGGAAGCTATGAAAATGCTGCTTTTCAAGCCACAGGTACAGATGGCTTGCCAAACCAGATATTTCTTTGCGAACTTTGACAGTTTCATGTGCTTGAAAACATCTGCTACCTTTCCCCTTCCTTTTGCCGTATAAAACTCCTGTCCCGGAAGCTGCTTGTAGTCGGCTTTGACGTAGGTTTCGTCGTCCATTACCACGCAGTCAAACTTCGTCAGCATCGTCGTGTACAGCCTCCGGGATCGCGCTTTGGCCGTCGTATTTTGTTTATCATCGCGATTTGGAGTCACTACCTTCTTGTAAGTCGATAGTCCGGCTCGTTTTTTGGCTCGATGCACGGTTGTAGACGATACACCCAGCTTATTTGCGGCATCTCGGAGAGAGAGGTTAGGGTTTCGCTTGAAACTACCGGCAACTCTCTTTGTCGTCTCAGCGGCTTCCGGTTTTCGATTTCCCCCCGATCCAGACTTCCTGGCTGTCGACAAACGTTCCCCAAACACTTTAATTACATTTGTAACGGTTGATTTGGCAACTTTTAGCGATTTTGCCAACTTTGCGTGCGAGTAGCTCGGATTTTCGCGATGCGCGAGCAAAATTTTGATACGCTGCTCTTCTTACTTGGACGGCATTTTGACAACTGAAGAGTGAATTCCAAAATCAAAATAGGAGCAACATTCTACACACACACACCTTCAAAATGAGGGGTGTTCAGGTTTTTTAAATGCAAAATTGAAAGAAATACGTCAAGTTGATATTGACCAAATTTTGACCGTATCACCCTTTATTAAACTCACAATAGAATGGATCAAACATATACAACATATAGGTCTAGTTATAGTAATAGTTTTTATAACTTTCATTATTATTTGTCCTCTTTTCTTTCGAGAAAGATTGCCAAGAAAATTGCATGTATCGTGATATATTGACAAAACAAAATTATCTGTATTTGTGTAGTCACCATTTCCCAAGTAACGGCAAATAAAATGAAAGTTGAAGACAAACGCATAATTTCAGTTGGAACGTAAAAATTAAATTCGAAATTTGATGTATCAATCTGAACAACTTTTCCAAAGACAGCAACCTTCAAAGCAGTCAAATGGTACATAACTATGAGATATGAGAATTCTGATCTGAGCTGTCTAGTATGCAATAGGTCGTATCCATCTGAATAACTTTACTAAAGACAGCAAACTTCTATCTTCTAGTTGAAATGTAGACTGCTTAAGGAAGTCTTTCTAATCAATTGACACTAGCGCTGCATGATGAGTGAATTTTGAGGCAAATCATGCGATAAATCAAGCTGAAAATTGCATTAGGTCCTAAGTAACATTGACAGACATTATCTTCGTCGACTTTCTCTTTATATCCCCACGGACATTCCCCGCTATTTTCATCACACAGATTGATAAAAAAAAGCTTTTATCTAGCATCTAATATGGCAAACATAACAAAACACGGTTAGGTGCTCAAGTTATTAACGAAAGAGAAAATGGGCGATGAGAATCGATCAATGTTACTTAGGACCTAATGCAATGTTCTGGTCGTGTTGTCAAGTTAAAACATGGAATTTCATGCAAATTGCACATTGAACTTGACCATTCAAAATGCCTTATGTATCTGAATCGCTTTTGTTTGCCGATATGTCAAGTTTAGCAAAACACTTGAAGCTAAATGGTACGCTAGTTCATCATTCAATAATTCCCATTAATTTGAACAACTTTTCCTAAGACACCTCCTATTCAATCATGTCATGTTAAGCAAGTAATTTGAACTCAAATTTCAAGCTAGTGCCACCTAGTGAGTGAATTCTTAACTGAACTGCATCTTCCAATTGCATCGGTTTCAAGCAATGCTGTCTCAACTCAAGATAAAAATCGTCGAAAAATTCATTTTATTTTTGATTAATTGTAGATGTTGTGCCTGAGGCTTCCATCTAAGCGAGTATCACGTCTACACATTCCTACCCATTCCTTCCTTGACCTGCATTCGGATGTGTCCGGCGTTGGTATTGCCTAGTTTGAGATCACCAGTTTTTATACATTGAGGATGAATGATAGTCCCAAGCATCGTCAATTGGTTCTTTGTATTATTACTGCTGATCTGGCAATAACGAAGTCACAAACCACGTGCGATAAGTCATGCTCATATGCTCATGCCCGCTTTGTCAAATTACCCGCTTTGTTAAATTTCGCAACAGATGTCGCTAGTGAGAAAAAGTTACGACGAATTATTCTGTATGGACAAAACCTGAAAATGTTGATTTTATCGAAATAAGGACCATTTCAAAAAAAAAAAAAAAAAAACAATGCGCTGAGTGATCTACGCTTTTAGAAATGTATCCATACGAATGAGTAAAAGTGACTCACAACTGAGTAAAAGTGACTCACTCTCTGAGAGAGTTCGCGTTTAGCTAAATTGTGCCGCTCAACTAAATATACTGTCGTTCATTTAATAGACCTTGTTCATCTGAACATTTTTGGTGGGAATTTCGATATTGGAACGAGTCATTCAAGTCGACCTTAAATTGCGTCTAATAGTGTGTCGAGATTCCTTCGTCACATCCGCAGGCGGACTAAAAATCGTTTTAATTCTTAATAAACTACATTTTTCTGCAGTTTTAGCAGAGGTTCTATAAAATTATAAAAAAAAAATAACTGTCATTTCAATATACCTTTCCAATTACCGAGAAAGATGCTCATTCTCAAAAATAGATTCCGTTTTTTTTTTCTCGATTTGAACTTTAATGAAAACCACTTACTCCTCAGAAATTCGTTACGTTGCTTAAATCTCAACGGTTTTCACATCCAGTGATTTTAAATAAATGGAAATTTTGCCCATGGTGGGTTGCTCACTTCCATTGGAAAAATCGAATCCAATCGTGACGACAAAAGGCTTCAACTAGCTACAGGTAATGATCAAATCACACCGAAACAAAAGCTTCTACCGACAATGCGTTTTCGCGAGATCAACACCAAGAGGTACAACTGCTGTTGCCGGTTTTGAAAACAGCTGATAACGTATTGACTTCACTCAATAGTTTTCTTCCGATTCTTAATCATTCTCGCAATACCTCGTTTCATAACTGTTTGAAATATGCCTCAGGCATCCCTTGGTATACTATTCCGAATAATAATGGAAATATTCATATAATTGCTTTGGCATTCCACCTAAAATTATCTAGGAAGACTGCTGTAAATTTCTTAGTAATTCTTCTCAGCATTCCCTAAGTATTCTCTTCAAAATTCCCATTGGATATTCCCAGTAGTTCTTTGATATTCTCGTTAGAATTGCCTCATTATTTTCTTGAAACTATCATCAGAATAGAATTTGAATATCGTCAGAATCAGATTCCCCTTAAATTGTTATCAGAATTCAAATTGTTTTTTTGTCAAAATTCCCTTTGAATTCTCGTTAGTATTCCATTGGAACACTTATCAGAAATGCCAGTGGATAATGTTAAAAATTCCGTTGGAATTTTTCTCACACTTCTGTTGAATTTTTTTTTGTAAAACTCTGCTGGAATCCTCTTTAGAATCCTTCTGTGATGTTCTTCGCAATCCCTATAAAATTCACCACAGAAGCTCTGACCCAACTTCCTGGGAATTGTTCTTATTACTACTAACGTGCGTGAAATCCGTGCAGGATCAAAATCTGTATACATCATGCAAAAGGTCAGCGTTTTTAAAGAGGTGTAGGGATTCCTTTCATACGTACCGGTAATTGGAGAAAGAATCACAAATTGATGAGATATTACTAAAATATAACGCTGTTTATTGATTCCAAATTCGTCCTAAGAGTTTCAAATCCGTCCTAACGCATTGAAACGCCATTGGATTATCTTCGTCCAACGGAGGAATGCAACAATGAATTGAGAAAAAAAAAGTGTGAAAATATTCATACCTTGCACTCTTAGAGACTTTGGGTTGTAGCTTTTGAAGTAACGTATATTACAACTGACTCGTTAACGCCGAAGTCATAGATGTATGTGATGTTTTCTGCTCGATAGGCCCAAAATGGACGATTAGGCAAAATACATGTTTACCCTAAATTAATAAATTAATAAATTTGTGACTTGTCCAAGATGAGATCTGAACTCGTAGTCATGACCAATTTTACTAAGTAACCGGTACGATTTCAACCAAAATTGTCAAAATTCCTGGAATAAACCGGGTAAAAACCGCAAAATTTATAATCGGCATTTGTTGATCACCATGGTTAGTTTTTGAAAAGAATTACAAAATAGTTCAGAGCGGAATTCAATTGAAATTCTAATAATACATCAATAGTAATTATGATCCAGAGCTTGATAAAAAAAACTCCTCTCTTTTAGAAAATTCAGAACATTTTTGAAGTTCCCATAACATATCTGAAACTCTCCAAACAGCAATGAGGTCTTCAAAAGCATCTCAGCTTCTCACCTTATCTTAAGCTCTCTGATCACCTAGACTCGTCCGAATCTCCATGAACACCTCTGATGCTTTTTTACTCCGCTGATCATACATCTCTTTGAAGTTAACCTCTAACCTCTCTTAGCCTATGCAAAGTTCTCCAAACCCCTTAGAAGTTAACCGAACACAACAGCTTTTCCTTTTCGTGAGTTTTCTAAATATAATTTTTTTTTTTCCATTTCTTGGAAGATCATGCGAAAAAAACAATTTAGGATTTATCGTGGTTTTACAGAGGTCTGTAAGATTTAGAATGAACCTTATTAAAACCTGGATTGCTACTAGGGATTTACTTCAGATTAAGTACAGTGCTTAAAAGCTCGATTGTTGGATTTGATAAACTGAAAGTTTGAACTGCGCTGTCTTGGAAAAAAAAATCCAAAATAGATCGAGATTTTCAGGAAAATTTACCAGTCCAGGGAACCTTACTAAAACCCAAAGCAAAGAACGCTAGAAATTTAGGAAACTCCTTGGAAGTTTAATGTATAACTCATGGAGGCTTATCGAACAGAAAGTAATTTATGGCAATTTCAGAGAACTTCTTCTAATAAACGAAGTCCACCAAGCATCTACACTGAGTTCACAAATTACACCTAGGAAGACCTTGAAAATTCCTAGAACATCCTCATCTAGGTCTAGATCTAGATTGTTAGGTGGTTGCGCAAGTTTATGAGAGTGCTTTTCCATTCGGATTGTCCTTGAGGTATATTCAACCATCCTCCTAGATAGCCAGGTAAAAGAAAATGTACTTCCGGGCTAACTTCATTCATTTTAGAGACACAAACTATCCTCAAGACATTTTTCCTGGGACTTTTGCCTGTGGGCGGTTTGGATGGTTGCAGGATCAATGGTTGAATGACAAAAATGTCGAAAGGATAAAAGGTCGAATGAAAAAAAAAACGATGAATGATCCAAAAGGGGACAAAAAGTCGCATGGACAAAAGGTAAAATGGTCGAATGGTTCAAAAAGGAACAACAGGTCGAATGGACAAAACAACGAATGACTCAAACGGGGACACAAGGTCGGATGGACAAAAAGTCGAATGATTAGAAGGCCTAAATGACAGATGGTCAAATGATTGAATGATTCAAGAAGGCACAAAATGTCGGTTGATTCAAGGAGAGATCAATTGGACGAAAGAACAAAAGGTCTAATGATTGGAAGGCGACCTTTTGTCTCTTTCAAATTATTCGATCCCTCTTTGGACGATTCAACGTTTTATACATTCTCAATGAATATTTGGTCAATTTCTCCCCCTTCTAATAAATCGACCTTTAGTCCATTCGACCTTTTGTAGATTTGTCCTTTTTCATCTAGCATTTTGTTATTTTGTCTTTCGAATTTTTGGAGTCTTGCGTCTTTCTACCCTGAACTTGACCATAACGTTCTTTGGAACCGCTTGTACGATAATCTCTCCCTGTTGTTGAGATTCACTTCGATTGCTCCTGTGAAGTTCTCTGGAACGTACTCTCAACATCTGCCCTTTCAGCTCTGTGGACGAGTAGTTCCAGTAGTCTTGACCCCTCAAGCTGAACTAGTTGCCTTAAAACTAAAATTGCTTAAAATTACCAGGCAGGTTGCCCCAGATACATCAGGACTTATTACAACGGGTAATTTCTAAATCTTTTTCTCCTCCGGACTTACCATTAAAGGCCAATCATCTTAAAGACAACAAAACAACAAATGGCAACCAAAACTTGTTAGTGAGCTTTAATGATGTTATGAAGACTAATAAACCGAAAGTCACACGAGAGAACCTCAAAAGTGGGTAAATATGGCAATCGAATCGAAATGTAACCGATCGACTGATGTAATACAATCACCTGAAGTGGTCCCCTCGATGAGACGCTGCTGAATGTTGAAGCATCATCTCCTCACACCCACACTCGCTTTGTTCATCGATTGCATTAATAGCATTGTGTAATTTCTCACACTGCTGTCGAAAAATGCTTTGTGTAACTCAACTGTCAACCAGAGCGTCCACAGGACGACATATATCGAATCGAACCTTCAATATAGGTTCCTGACATGGACGCGCTGCAATCTGTCAACGTCCGTCCACACACGATCGTCGTCCCCATCGATGAAGATTGATCGATCGATTTGCGTTTCGCGTCTAGACAGTTCAAAAGGGTCTCGTGCTGGAACATACAGCACTGTCCGTTCGATCCATTCGCACAAGGAAGGGTCAATTGGCTGTGAGTTAGATCCCAGTCGGACCGTGTTGTCATCCACCGAACAAAGACCGGGTTTCGTCGAATGGCAACGGCTCAATGGGGTGTGGGGGCGTTATATTGGTTTGGCGCCTCTTTCTTTGTGTTTCGAACCAAAAAAGGGGGCTCCAATGCACGAACACGAGATTGAAAGTTGGCGTTCGAGGGCGGAGTACCCCGAACCAGGCGGGATGGATAATTTATTGATGCTGCTCTCGTGCAACTACCCGGGAGCTTCTGCCAAAAATGGGGGAATGTCGGGTATGATTTATTCCAGTGCTGTCGACAGTACAAGCATATGATATTTTCGTATGTGAAGAAGTAGTTACTTTAAGTCCGCAGCCGACGGAATTGAAGGTCAGAGGTTCGGATGTCACCAGCCATGGGGGACTTTCACTTGGCATTGATAGTCATCGCCGTGATCATGACGGTGATTCAATCCGCCAAGGGCACAAGACGACGATGACGAAGGCGAGAAAGTCACTCGAATTTGAATTAAAATAAACATATTCCTTCTTCCATTGAGTTCACACCAGATGCCAGAAGTGGTAAAAGCACTCAGCACGCGGTGATGATTTACACCACGCTGCTGATGACTACTCGCACTGTGAGTCACCCACCACCGTCGACAATGGTGACTTCTTGTGGACCTTCTTTTGCAATCGAGCGCTGTTAAATCCCACGGATCTGTGTGGTTCAGGGATCGACAGAATTGCCCGAAAATGGACACATTCAACGCCACGCAATTCGTCTATTTTAACTGGCGCGGATTTATAGACTCCGTCAGAAACCTTAATGCTCTCACGGGGAGACAGGTCATAAAACAATTTATGTGTGTAGTTCTTCTGTTCTTTTCCTCGATCTCTTCGGTTCTGACCGTGTGGCGGTCGTGAATGAAATACTAACTACTCCTACCGTTTGGCCGTCATCTGGATGTGGTGCGATACGCAATCAATGTCGACGATCGGTTAAGAGAGCAGTTTAATGTATTTAAATAGGCTTTGGATTGTTTCCACCTAGAATAAAATTTGGCAGCAACTTTCTACTGAATCGACTACGATTTGAGAACCGGGCTGGGGGCAGTGTTTTGATTTTAAGGTTCTAGATTCCTAAGTATTGACTCAATTGTTTTAAGTTTGAATTTGTATGCAGCGCAAATTAGAATACAAATGTGGGCTTCTAGAGAATTGAGGCATTTTGCAGTCATGATTGAATTTCAGTAATAAGCGTGCAAATTTTTGACACATTATTTACAGTGCTCACGAACCCCAGACATTCAGCCAGAAAACTTACTACTAACTCTAGGTATCTTCCAAATAAGCTTTAAAATTTGTTTTTTTTTATCAAATTTTAAATTCAGAGGACTGTAATATGAGCGTGGGGCTCAATCCTTTGTAGACTACTTTTTTTTAATCTACTACTATTAAATCAAATATTAGAAATCCATCATCACCATCGTGGCGAACAAAAATAGTTTTTGCAGGGCTACAATAATTATTAAAAATTATTATGAAAGCTATCCATTCAAAATAATCCGTTAGAAATACACAATTTGTCAATTCATAAACAAAGATCAATGGATAACTGTTCAAAAGACAGTTTGAACGTGTGAAATGTAGTGTTTTTTTTTTATTTTTATTTTGTAAGTTTTGTTGAACGTTTGATATGTCTAGGTAATTGAATTGAAAACATTGATTCCTTTAAAATACAATGAATTTTGTGAAGCACAAGTGGTGTTCTTATTTCAACCGCGTTTCTAGTATTTTATATATGATAGCCACTTCCTCTTTCAATTCGATCACACAAATATCGAGGCAGCAAACCGTTAACTACTTTAAAAATCAACACCATAGTCAACTGAACGGACTTGGTGGCCTAGTGGTAACTGTTTTTGCTTACTGAGAAAGAACATCGTAGGCTCAGTCTCAGCCTTCTTCACATTATAGAGTTGTTAGTGTCCTATTGCTTCCAATCTTAACACGAACACATCTTCACATCCCAAGTAACAATTTAGGTTTTATAAGGGTCCTGTAGACCATGATTTAGGCTTGTAGCATGCTTTAAAACCTCCATAAAACTTGCAATATTACTTGGGATGATTTCTCTTGGAAGTGCAGAGGATTTTTTGGCCTTCAACAAAGCGAGTATCGTGTCAACACATTTTTACTAACTCTCCTAATTGACCTGCATTTTGATGCGGGCGGTTATAATGCCTTTTGTAAAGTATGAGGTCGTCACATTGAGGAGGAATGCTAAACCTAAATATTATCTGAAAAAAATGGAAAGCCGGGAATCCTCAGGGAATTTTATTTTTCTTTGATTTCAGGAATTTCATTGCTCAGGGAATTTTTAAATTCTTTTACTTAAGCATTTATTCGCGAGAAACCGGCGATGGATATATTTTTTTTTACAAAAGCAATTACTCCCAAATCTCAAATCACGCTGGAATTATTATATTTTCGTCGTTATTTTATTCACAGATCGGGAGCAGATTTATCAGATAAATTTAAAAAAAAAATCAGTTGCTTAAATTTTGTATTCAGTTTCTGGAGCATGGAGCACAGATTTCAATCTTGAATAATTTTTTTTTTAAATTCTGGTGTTAAATACAAATATCATACTTAGGGTGAAATACAAATATCATACATAGGTAAAAATCTGCTATTTATCAATTTTATCTAGATGAATGCGTCATTGGGACGGTACTAATGGATATTTTGGTCGCTATTGAAAATTTAGTCGATTGCCTAATTTATGTATGGGCCCAAATTAGGGGCATTTTGGTCGACATTACATCCATTTCCCCTATAATACAAATATTTTCTTGAATCTGAGACGAAGATAAATATTCATGATATCGGGCATTGATCATTTTCTAAAATTACAGATTGAAAAACAACTCATGGAATTAAATGAATTAATTTAATGAAGAACATGATGGGAATTTTTAAGCAACTTATTCCAAGGGAGTTCTGGAAGAATTGTGAGGATAACATCAAGTGAAATTCTGCTTGTTGTAGCTGCGAGAAACTCTGAATAGGATTCAAAGGAAATTTTATTGAAAATTCATAGAAATATCTGAGTTTAACTCATCTACGAATTCTGCGGAAATTTTGAAAGAGAATTCTAAGGATTATTTCATGTTCATTCATGGGAAAACTCCAAGGCAATTCAAACAAGAAATTCAAAGGGAAATCTGAGGATCCGGAGCACAATTCCTCTGGGAATTTTCGGGAAATACCTACCTAGGAGGATTCCAAGGACATCTTCAAATGAATTCAGAGAAGTATTCCAAGTTTTGTTTTAAATAAAAAAAACTCATTTTAAAGAGAATTAAAAGGGATCTGCGAGGAGAACTTAAGAGAATTTAAAAGTTGTGAGTAGAATTCCTAGGGAAGGAGAAAAATACTTAGAGAATTCTGAAATGATTTCAATAAAAATTCTGAGTCTTCGAGAATTCTGAGGAGAATTTTATTCCGAGATTAAATTCCGAAGACAGTTCCAACTATTTTTTGTGGAAAATTCCTAGAGCATGCCGGTGATATTTTTTTTTATAGAATTCAAATTAGAGCTCCAAGGGAATTCAGAGGAGCATTTCAAAGGAATTGTGGTAACATTCAACGAGAATTCTGAGCAGATCTTAAATGGAATTCCTAGGATAATTCCAGGAGAATTTCGAGATAATATTACGTCAATGCTAGGGAGAAGTCAAAGTGAATTTCAGGAGAATTGATCGGAAATTTCCGCTGCAAGAATTTTTAATTATTTGAAGAGAATTCAAAAGGTGTTTTGCAGAAGATTGTTAAGAGTACTATGGACCAAATTATAAGGGAATACCAGATAGAGGTCTAAGCTGAACTCAGTGGATTATCGAAGGAAATTCATCAGAAAATACTTAGAAAATAGAGTAAAGAGTTCCAAGGGCATCAAGATGATTTAATTTTTTTAAGGATCCTGGACAAATAAAAAATATGAAGATCCAAGTTATGGAAACCAAAAAAAAAATCTGAAACTTCAATTTTTTAATTATGAGATCAGAAAATGTTATGGACTGAGAAGATTCTTTATGATTTGGGGTGTTTTATTTTAACTTCAATACTCCGAATATGGAGAAATTCTCGAATAAGAGATTTTTTTCAATTTAAAACAATCAAAAGTAAGCATCGTTGAAATTCAGTGGCGTCGCCTTAACCTCAATCTACCTGTGCACAAACTCTCAAAACATAAAGAATTATCAAAATATTACTTGCAATGGATAGATATCGAGTTAACTAGAAGAATAAGTGTATTTTTCAACCGATTCGAGTATGAATATGGCATGAAATCTGTTTTTGAAAGTTGGTGCACAGGTAAAAGTGAGGTTACGCGACGCCACTGAATGAAATTCTTTTAAGATTGCGAACTTGAAATAAATCAAATGTTTATGAGATTTATTTTTATTTTATTTCGGCGCTTTGAAATTTTTTAAGATCTTGTACTTGGACTTGGAACTCGAAACCTTAAGACTTTGATTTTTTTTTTCAGGCATTAGACTTAGAATAAAATTAAGTATATACTAAACTCCAATTTTTAATGGTATTGATTGCAAAGTTGTTCTCTTAAAATTAGCCAACAGCCTAAAAATCTCAATAAAAAAGAAAAGTAAAAACGTTCTCTTAAAACTGATTGTAATATCTTTAAATCGTGACACTTAAGTTATTGATTTACTTAAAATAACAGGTGTTTTACCGCATTCTAAAAAACCTGGAAATTTTCCGTAAAAGTTCTGGAAAAAGTTGGAAAACTCAAGGAATATTATTCAGAAAAATTAGTAGACACCCTGAATTACAGGTGATCTGTCAAAAGCGAGGTAGCAACGGTGGACGATCAATTATGCTCATGCTTCTAGATGTTTTTTCAATCTTCACGATTGAATTTCTTAGGAACTTTTTGAAAGCAATCCTTGGAAATTTTAAGAGTAGTCTGAAGGTCTTTTAGGACGGAACATAGAGGATTTCACTTAAAATTGAATTATCTTTAACAGTCAAGGATGGGACGGACTGGAGACCTTTATAAAGGTCCTGTGCAATTCTATAAGTCCCGGTGATTTTCTAGAAAAGTTTAGAAGTACATTGGACTACAAAAACAGATCAAGGGAACTTCAGGAAAACACGCAGAGAACTAAAACTGAACTTCAGTGCATTCGAACTTTGAAACCCGCAGAATTTTAGAAGTGGATATTGTTTCCAAGATTACTCCAAAATGCTCCCGAAACATCGGACGTTAAATTCTGACCACTACCAGTTTGAGAGTAGGTTACTGTAGGAACTTTACAGAAGTTCTGAGGAATGAAAATAAATGCTGAGAATTTATAAACAAACTATGGGATCATAAGGGAAGCAAACATCCTAAAAATTCCAGAGACGAACCAGCCAATGGCTGAAAGTCTCTTTAATGAAAAAAGCTAACCTTATCTAACCTAACATCCTAAAATTATGGAGAAATTATTGGAGGCTTCAGGGAAGCTCCAAGAACATCAATACAGATCAGACAATCAAAGGCCAGTTCAAATAATTTCAAGGAAATTGCAAAAACCTTAGAGAAGTTTCGAGAATCTCAGGGAATTTCCGAAAACTTCAGCAAAGCAAAAATTTTGCAATGACCAGAGGACATCAATGGAGAGTTCCATTAATTAAATAAATGCGTTAACTTTTAGCAAGCAGGTATATCATGAACTTTAGAAAAATCTTGAGAACTTCAATGAAAATCATAGAACTAAATTGATTAACCAAATTCTATGCAACTTAAGGAAAGATCCTTAGAGAGAACTTCAGGAACTTTCATGAACATTAGCAAAATCCAGTTCCATTAGTTTCAGAAAATAAGCGGGATATTTTAAGAAGTTCCCAGATTTTCAGTGAACTTCAAAGAAATTTATTGAGATCTTCACATAAGTTCAGAACTTCACGGAAGCTTAAACATTTTTTGATCAGTTTTATTAAATTCAAGGGAGTACTGCAATAACTTTAGAGATGTTTCGAGAACTTCACGAATGAATAGAGAACGTCAGAGCATAAGAAGAAAAAAAATATTTAAATTTTGAAGAAGTTTTGAGAACGTATCCGAATTGTTAAATCTTTAGAGAAGATCCATGATCATTAGGACAATTGAGGTAACTTTAGGAAGTCCAAAAAAGTTCAGGGAAGTTAACAAATTTTATGAAAAGTATTGTGAGCATCAGGTTAGCACCTTAAACTACAAAAGAACTTAAATTATTACTTATGTAATGTGTCAATCAAGTATAAAACGTTACTGCTGAAAAACCGATTGTTGAGGGTCCACTCTAATTCACTCATTAAAAATCAGTATAAATCGTGACCCATTAGAGATAGAAAATTGCTTCTTTCAGCAAAGTTGTTTCAAATAGTCGAACATTATGCGGTAAAACTACTCTGTTTACATTATAGATCGTGTAAATTTATGAGACAGTTCATGCAATACTCCATACAATGTATGCAACCGTCAATCTTTGTAAGCAACATTTCTTGCAAGTTGCTAGTTTACATGAAAAGGAAGTTTACACGCATGAATGTTTACATCACCAGTAAAATTCAGAATTTTATTCTGTGTAGGAGAAAAGGACGAAGGACAAAAGGTCGAGTGGACTAAAGGTTGAATGAATTTTAAATGAACAAAAGGTCGACTTATGCAACATGAAGATTTTCCTGGCCATTTGAGAGTTTTCAAGATCATTTTCAACTCACAATATCTGTCTTCCATATTGATAGGGCGCCATCTACGAAAGTTTGAGAATCGCTGCTGTAGATAATGGCGCTTGGATAGAATATTCCTTCCTGGTAAGATCTTTCCCTTACAATCCATTTACCGAGTTTTGCATTCCACTGTCACAACAATGCTCCTTCCAGGAACTACCATCACCCGATCGTCTGAAATCACAGACACATGAGCCAAGATCTTCCATCACGATTTAACCTTGACATGCAGAAATTCCCGTTCTGCCCTCGACCACACGCCTTCTTATTCCGGCACAAATGAAACATCGTGTCAAAATTCCTGGAATGTTTATGTCAGTATCATCACTTCTTAATGAATGCATGCACATTCATTTTCATCATCCCGCATCACTTAATCCAATCACCAATCAAGGCGCTCAACGGCTTGACAACGACTCCATTTCGCTCACTGCCGTGAAGCCGCTTTGCAATTAATTAAGCGCAAGCAAAGTGGTAATTCTCCAGTTGCATGCGCACAGTCATTGGAGCCTTTCCCCAGCGAATTAGTGCCGGTGGTGGCGTAGGTGGTGTCTCTACCACGATCCTACACAATTAATCGATGACGTCAGTTTTGGTTTCGGACACGGCTTTGGTTATAGTGCCTAATCAGGTATTCTACGTGCGGGATACCTGCGTGAGGTCATTCCAATACCTACTCCAACGCTGTTATTATCTACGGTATTACACCGTCGTCGTCTGATCGCGAGTGGGTTTCACTTTCCACCGTGTTCCCTCCGTCGTCATCGTATCGACTTGGATCTTGGATATCATCTATGCAGGTGTTGTAACTGTATTCGTGCGATCGCCTGTCTTAAAATGTGCGCTATCTTCGTACGATCGACCGACTGTCTTGTTTTGTTTTTCACTTTATCGCTTTGGTAGGCTCGTTCGAAGTGGGTAGTAAAGAAGGTAGAGATGCAGGTTTCTTGAATCGTCTTACCGTGAACACCAATACAGTCAGCGAGCAAGCATACCACCAGGCTGGATGGCGTGTGGGTGCGCGGGTTTACACCGTCTCGGTCCTCGACGTCGTCACAGCAGGGGCAACTTAGCGTAGTCTTGGCACCGTACAAGTCTTTCAGTACTGGTTTGAGTTTCGTGCCGAACGGTTCATTTCGCCTTTAGTTCCCCTCTTTAGTTCGTGTATTCTCGACGCCTGTTTTTTTGTTGTTGCTGCCGCTGTGGAATGGAGAGAAGAAAAGTGTGTTAAGCAAGGAAGATATATAGCACACGTTAACAGAAAGTGAGCAGCAAAGGCCGAGAGTACGCAAGGCATACCCACAGGAAGAGTGCGCTTTTACCAGTGAGTTTCGACGGAGCCCATTTGAATTGATGCCTCTTCTGCGGGATGTGTGATGTGTAATAAAATTGTATGTGACACCTCGCGGGGCTTTCGTGAGTGAAGTGAGAAGAGAAGAACATCAAGAAATGGATACCAGTGTGTGGTTGAAAGTGTTCGATTTCTTGCGCTGCCACAATCCGGGAATTGATCGTCTGCTTGGTGTTCAGCAGCCAGCAACCTCCGAAGACCACGAAGCAAAAAAAAAAAAAAAACTCATCGATAGGAGGAACAATCGATTTGTACTTTCCCGGAAATTTGCATACAAAAAGAAGACTTCAACAAGAGCCTAATGATCGGAAGCTCGCATAACTCGAGCCGACCTTTTCTGTCCGGAAAGCATACTCATACACTCTCGCGTTTCAAAGAGGTTCAAGAGTCGAGCCTCATTTTCCCAAACGGCGCACAATCATTGAGTGCAATTGAAAAATTGATTTTTAATTCACACTAATTGAACCTTCTCCAACGGGGGGTGACCATCTGTCGGGGATGCGATGGTTGAAGATTTTTAATGGATATACGATCCTACTGTGCTGGGCTATGGGTTCAATGGGAATAAATCACCATTGAACAATTACACTCTCCAGCGAACGGCCCATAAATTGGCGTAGCGAAAATGTGTTGTGTGACGTCTCACGTCTGATACTGCAACGATAATGGTTCATGAATTATGAATCAACGTGTGCCGCCACACCACCATCCTGTGGTGGACTTTGAAAGTCATTCATTGGTGATGTAACTCCGATTGCGGGGTCTCTGTAGTAATTCCCTTAACCAAAGTGCCCAACAACATCGGAAGGCTCTTTCATCTCGTTTTCGCTTGCTGTTGATGTTGATCAAATTTGATGGTGGCCATAATCCCCTTGGCAGCGTTTTGGTCGATCGTCCCCGTGGTGCCCACTGAAAAGTGGATTTTTATTGATAGACGTGAGAAAAGTGGAAACGTGATTTGGCAATTTGGACACACTCGCCGCTCGGTTCGGTTGAAATGCCGACCGACGAGAAGTGCCCGGCGGTTCGATAACTGCTAATTTATGAGTGAGTTCCGATTGGGGAAAATCGGTGGAGATTGGGACGATTGGGATCGGAGTGATTCGAAGGAATGGCCGCTGAAGCCGAAGGAAGCCTGGGATTTGAACTTATGTAAGGGCTTTTGGGTATGTTTTGTGGGTGATCTGACATTTGTATCTGGCGATCGTTACTTACAACAAAGTAAAGGTATAATCTAAATCAATTTCAAGGCACTGTTGATTGAGGGCTTTGAGGTGGGGAGATGTGATGAAGGTTGTGGAGGCGGTTGGATTCGATGCCCGACTGATTGTCGGTCATTTTTGGGTGTGGAAGCCCAGATGAATCGTGAATTTAAGTGTTACTCAAATCAATCCCTTTAACGATGGTGACAACATGTTCACAGGTTCGTTTATGGCTTGACAAGCACAGTGATTATTTTTTCCTGAGAAATTTCGATGGAAATACAAATGAACTGCGTTTCATGAAGAATTTACATCCCATAGATAGCTTTTTGATAAATATCGTTGGTGAGAAACTTCAGTTTATTTCCATAAAATGTACTGAGATACCTTAGATAAGATCATGGAGAATTGCGAATGCATAAGGGAACTCTGTTAGAATTTCATACAAATAGGGTAGGGCACGGATTATGCAAAGGGATTCTAGGAATTCCCCATAAGTTTCCCTTACTAGAATGCTGGGGAGAATTCCAAAATGCTCCCTTAAACTTCCCAAATAAAAATGGAACCTATTCTCAAAAAGTTTTTGTTAACATTCTCTTGGCATTTTCCTCCAAATTTCTATGGAATTCTTCTCATATTCCCCCGCAAAATAACCTTAGAATTCTCTTGAGAAATTATTTGGAATTATGTTCACAATTCACTTTAAGTTTTCTTTAAAAAGTCTATTGACAATTCATTTTTTTTAATCATAAATAAAACTTAATAAATTCAGCCATTTAATTTTAATATTTTGATAAAACAACTACTTCAGGAAGTGTCGTTACACACTAAGATTATTTCACAGATTTCTGTAAAATTTTACCGAAATCTCAACAGCTGAACGTTCGGTAAACAGTTTTACAATTTTTTACAGATATCTGTGAAAAAATCACAGATATTTGTGAAAAAGTACAGGAAATCTGTGAAACTGTTTACCGAACGTTCAGCTGTTGAGATTTCGGTAAAACTTTACAGATTTCTGTACAAATTTCTAAGTGTGTAAACTTTACCAGATTTGTTTAAACTTTCTCAGATTTCTGCTAACTTCCCTCAGGAGTTACTTCTTACTACCTCCGGAAGTTTCTTCTGATTTCCTTCGAAATATTCTGTAGACTGCCTCCATAAAATTCTTCCGACTTCACCTGGAAGTTTTTCTGACTTCCCCTGAATATGTCTTCCGACTACTCCAGATTTTTTTCAGGAATTGTCTTACATCTTTGTACGGCAGCTAGTTACAGTTTAATTATTACTTCAGGGTTCTTCTGACCTCTGAAGTTTCAATCTGATATAGGGTATACGTCCCTAACCTCGGTCTAATATGCAGCCATCGATTACGTTTTTAATCATAACTCATCAATTAATTTACCTGCAAACGATATTCTACTGCTAAATGGTATGCTTAGATATGCTTATTATGTCGTTTGCTACCAGAAACCACGAAAAGTTGAAAAACTTACTTTTTTTGAGACAATAACTCACCAGGGAAATGTATGTAATATGGGTCTATTGTCCCCAAATTGGGTCTATTTATGGATGCAACTTCGTCCTATCTTGTTTGATCCTCAAAAAAACGCTCTTGGTAACGTTTTCTGATGTATATTTTTTTATCACTATCACTGTTAACTTAATGCTCTTCATTCCTCAAAACATTTCACAGAGAAAATTTTACGAAAACTACATTAAATCACTCAAATTAAAAATTAAAAATTAAAAATTTCGCTTATCGTCTTTCGACCGCAGAATAGCGAAATCAAAACATTGTGATGTTCATTATACAGGTTTGGCAGAAAAAATCTTCCTTCCTGTTCGTTCCTTATCATCCAAATGCAAACCACATTGTTGACGTTACTCTTATTGCTATATGCTGTCAAATGAATTTCATGGGCCATAGTTAGGAACATAGAAAAGAAATGTGTCCCTAAAGTTGGGTCCATGATTTACTTGTGAAAACGTTGTTAAACAATTAAAAGAAACATAAAATATTCAAACAGCAACTGTAAGTTTTACGTCTAGTGTGTATTATCAGGTAATTCCATTCAATAAATGCCATAATCAGGCCATTTGATGATCGTCAGTCAACCTTCCCATCTTAACCTTATAAGTCATGGCGGCTAAAAACTCCGAACAGAGTGATATTCTCAACCAGTTTTATTACTTACGAGAGCTGAAAATGTATTGAAATGTTGTGATATAAATTGATTTGTGTGTGGTACACATTTATGAACCATCAGTGATCAATATTTTCCTTATTTTTTGTGTAATATTCCTTAATTAATTATTTATTTGCGTGATAGGCCGAATGAAAGGACTAGACCCACATTACATACCGTAACCCTATTCCTGAAGTTTCATACAACATCATTTGGCAGTTTTTTTCAGGCTTGCACCGGAATAGTCTTATGATTTCTCCGGGAAGCTTCTTCCTACTTACCCCAGAAGTCCTGTTGACTTGATTGGGAAGTGTGTGCTAACTTCCTCTGAAAGTTTCTCTAAACTTTATCTGTAAGTTTCTTCCGACTTGCCCCGAAAGGACTTTCAAACTACCTCCGGAAATTTCTTCCGAGTTTTCCTGGATGTTTATCTCTCGATCGATTATGTCTGTTCCTGCTGGAAGTGTCTTCTAACCTTCCCGAAAAATTTTCCAACTTAACTAGTTCTTTCGTACCTCTCCAAAAAGCATCCAACAGCGAACTTTGACTTTGACTTTTCATAACTCATGAACCAAGCATCGTAGAAAGAACGTTGTGCGGTGAAATGATAAGGAAATTATATCAACAATCCATAAACAAATATAATCTGAAAAAGGTTCTCTACGAAAAATTTCACGGTGGAGGAAAATCGCAAGGAAAGTCAGGAAAAAACATTATCCAAGTTTTTATGGCTTCGACGATTTTGATGTTTCTATGGCCATATTGGTGTTTCGGCTGTCTGTCTTTTTTAGACTGTTTCTGGTAGTTTCAATGTCATTTTATCGTTTGAGACCATTATTTTCATTTTAAACCAATTTGGGCGTTTAAAAGGCATTTTATGTTTTTTTTTTAAGACGATTTTACCGTTTTATTGCGATTTATAAATTTGTTATAATGTTGGCGATTTTAATGTATTTATGGCAATTTTTTGGTTGGTACTAAAGAGACTTTCAAACGTAAGCTGGTTCATCTCTGCGACTATGCTAATTCTGTTGTTATGGCTGTTTTAACCTTTCTTAGGATGTTCTAATGTTTTTATGATCTATGTATCAATTCCATATACTTGTGCATTTTGGAGTTATACGGCCATTAGGGCATTAGACACTGTTGGGCGTTTTGTCGTATTTTTCAGGGCGATTTTAGAATGAGCTGAAACAAAATTCCATATTATCGACTTATGTTTTTGTGAAACGATGATTAGTTTTAAACGTCATAAGTTTGAATTAAAAGAAACATAACTCATAAGCCAAACAATGAAATTCATAAGTCAGCTTTTAAAACTTACAAATAGTACCATAACATGTAGCAGACTTGAACCGATCATTGAGCGGAAGGAGCTCGGTGCCCAGGTGGTGACCGTTTTTGCTTACTTAGCAGAAGATCGTGCATTTTATCGCAGACCCCTTTATATTACTGAATTGATAAAGTTGAATCATGCTTTGCAAGATCGCATCACTTTCTACAATCCGCATCTAATTCACTCTTCCCACTAGCAAAAATGTCCTTCCCGTGACAGCTCCACGGCTGCACAGTGGCGTATTCAGTTTCTAGTAACAACAGATCACAGCATTACAAATTTAGTTGGATCAAAATGTATTTTATACTTCAGATGAAATCGTGTGAAGAATGAATTAAAATGTGTGCGTAAATTGCCTTCACTTTTGTACGTATTTAGGGGCTATAAGATATTTTTGGCATTTTTGGACCGTATTTCATATTGGTTGTTTGACGCTATGCTAAAATTTTCAGTGCAGGTCTAAAGAGAAATTAAGGCGTTATATGGCAATTTTACCGTTTTTAGGTTATCGGTGGTCTTCTTGGAAATTTTGATGTTTTTAAACAATTTAGGAAACTTCAAGCTTTATCGGCGGAGTGTTAGCACTTGCTATAAAAAAAATATTTTAAGATTTTTTGATTCATTAGATATTATAATGATATTTTGTACTTGTTAGATACAAGAAGAGATTAAAAGGCAAGTGTTTGACACATAAAACCTGTCAAATTCGCTTTCAGATAGTCACAATCGGCGATTTTACGACTCGCGAGCGCTCACTCTGAGTGAACGCTCACGAATCATAAAATCGCTGATTGTGTCACTCTGAAAGCGAAATTGACAGGTTTCATGTGTCAAACACATACTTTGCCACATTTTCTTTCAAGTTACAGGTACTAAATATCGTAATTACATCTAACAATTTTATAATTACGAAAATCATTTTTTTATAGCAAGTGAGTGGAAGCAACCCTGCTTGTATGGTCTTTTCGAAGTATTTATTTTTATTATTTAACAAGGCCCTTTTGGAATTTTTATGGCCATGCTCTTTTCAAATCATTTTAGCATTTTCATGGTATTTTTGATGCCGTTTTTGACATTTTGGCAACAATTTTGACAGAATTTATCTGATCAGCTTTGAAATTATGCGGAAAGTTTATGAAAAATATTAAATGTGGTCTGATGTTTTTAAGTGCAGAGCACATGCAAATTAAAGGTATTGGAGATCGATACTGCAGGAAATCTCAATCCGCATTATTATTTTTTACACCGTGAATTATTTTTTTTATCACTCAGAAACTAATGTCTAACTGTTGTTTAATATTAGGCCGGACATTATGAGCAAAAGTTTAATTAAGTTGGAGTTCCCATAGTAAGTGCTATGTCAATCAATGTTATGATTGAAAGGAAAGATAATTGTGTAGCAACTCAAGTTTTATAGTTTGAGTTGCGTAGCTATGGAAAAAATTGTACACGATTCAAAATACTGAACTAATCTTGCTGGATGGTATCATACTGGATAGCTTCCCCGACATGAAAGTTCTACAAATTGCAACCTTTCGTGGAGCTATTTATGGAGTTTAGATCTTTCCATTACCTTCAAGGCAGAATCCATAATTTGAATTTCAAATGTTCTCTTTAATTGTTTGCAGCTAATTTATGCGAAATATCTTTTTTTGATTATTCTTCATCTCCAATACTTTTTTGCAAATCAACCTATTCAAAACCATCCCGCCTAAATCGATCGCTCTCCCCAGGAGTCCCAACTCTTTTCGAATCGCAATCACTTGAAAACGAAAAGAATTGACCCTGATTGCTTCTCTTTGCTTTTGTGCCATCACCGACGAGACCGATCGACCGCGGCCACTCGCCAGCATAAATATCCCTTGGGAACACGGGGTGACTCAAAGCGCAAAATACCAGTATGTTCATGTGTGTTCGCGATGATCGTCGAATTCGCCAAACTGGCCATACGACCGTATTCCCCGTACAATAAATTTCCTGCCACATTCCAAATGCTCTGGCTGGCGACCACCACCACCACCTCCTTGTCTCTTGCCCTCACTCCGCTCGATTTTATGAACCGCATTTTAATTCCGAGAAAAATTTCGCTACTCCCCAACCCCTCCGGGACCAGTTAGTGGAAGCATTCCGCAAGACCTCCCGACCGACGACGGCGACGACGAGTTGAACCTGGAGAGCCACCAGAGCCCGAGAGGTTTATTTTGTTTATCGTGTGTTGGGCTGCTTTTGCATACGGCAGTGCTAAACCACCACCACCACCATCCGACGATGATGACGACCAAGCCGACGATCAGCATAAGACCGACCTTTCATTAGTAGGATTGTCTGATTCTGGTTGTGTTTTGTGTTGTTGTTTTTTTTTGCATCGGCTCCTTTCTTTCCCCTTCGTTTGATTCTCTCTGTTGCTGGTCTGGCCTGGCCACAGCTTTGAAACCGGTCTTTCACTCACTGACTGACTGCTGGTTTGCGTTGTTGCCTGGTCGAAAAGCCCGTCTTCCGGAATGAACGTAAAATAGGGTTGCCTGAGACACCGTAGCTTCAATTGTTGGGTAATTCCGGAATTTTTAAATTAAATCATCACCGTTAACTCGTAGCAACATGATCAAAACAACAATCTCTAGAAACTTCATTAATTGACAAACTTGCGAAAACCCTTTAAATATTTCGCTTTGGTCGTTACAACTGAAAACTGGAAAAACCCATTTGTCAAAATCGATTTTGTTCTCTATACTTTATACATACATTGGCGTATCTAATTTGGGTGCCTGGCTTCCTCCAGAATGATCCAAGCTCCCTCCAGATTTTTTTTTTAGGATTCCAATACCGAAAATTTAAATAATATAAATCTTCAAAAAATTATGGTGGGGAGCCTCGATCATTCTGGAGAGGCCAGGCATCCTAGGCACCCCCATTAGCTACGCCAATGTATACATAGTGTCGGAAGTAGTGCGCATTGTGGCGCATAATTGTGCAATTACAGCGCACTACTTCCGACACTATGTATAACGTATAAAACGAGAGTAGTTAGTTAGTTATCTTTTCAAATAGAGTTTCCAACGCCGTGGGAGAAACTTCTCGCAAGATAATTTTAGAATGTTTACGAACTTTTTCCGTACGATCTACAAACATGTTCTGAATGGGAACATACCCAAAAGGACTCAAAACTTATTCAGTATCATCCCTGAAATTTTCTTGAAAACGTCTGAAAAGTTTGCTGAACTTCTGAAAACCTGAAATCTTTCTAAAATTCCAGTTTTGGGTTATGTGATCTCTTGTGGAAATAATTTAAATTACTTTTAGTTGAGCTTTTGCTGGAAGATCCTTAAAAACACCTTGAAGTTTCCGAAATTTCTCCTAGAAGATTTCTGTACATCTTTTTTAAGAATCCTCTGCTTTCCTTTTTTTCTTTTCTGAAAAGTTTCCTAATCTTGGCTATGGCCATTTCTATTCCAAGATAATTATCTGCACATACCCTAAAAGTTTTCAGTTTTCCAGGTAAGTTTTCCAGTAAGCTTTTTGACCCGGTTTTTGCAAGCGAATAAAATAGAATATTTCACTCTAAAATTGATTAGGGTTTTCTCTTTCCAGTGCTATTTTTTTATATCTAAGGAAATTGTTGTTTTAATAGTGTGTTTTCTGCTGCACTCAGTGCACCAGTGCGACGCAATTTTTACTATTGAAGTTTTTAACAAGTTTTGATTAAAATTTTGGATTTTTTTTACCGTGTGAAGTTTTTATGAAAACGCCATCCATTTTTCTACAACTTAGTATTAGACGTCATTTCGATTAGAAGAGTCGTTTTCGTTCTATGATTTATCTTAAAATGTGAAATACGAAATTTAAAAAAATAAACGCGATTCAAAATGGCCAAATTTAAAAGGACCTTATAAATGGCCAAATACAAGCTCAATAAGGGACTGCCCATAGCGAAAAACCAAAGTATAATGGAATATAAAGCTGATATAAAACTTGGAAGTCCTATATTAATGTTATGTAACAAAAAGGAACCTTATCTCGGGCTATTACCGGGTTTTGTAGTGACTTGAGAATCATGCAAAGTTTCATGGGATTGGAGAGTGTAAATTTTGATCGATTCGTCAGTTGGCTTGGAACTTTACTGGTTTACTCTTTCTATCATTAAGTCGAATCATGGTCAGTCGGCTGAACTTCAAGATCTGATATCCGGGATGATTTGGATAATCCAACAATGTTGTATTCCACAAAATGTTGTTTGGCTTATAGAACTTCAAGATCTAAATTCCAGGAAGATTTGAAGAACTTTTAATACTGCGTTTCTACTGCTCAGGTTTCTTGTATTGATATATGCTTTTTCGACATACCAAAACAACATTTAGGCTAATTTTTTGCAATTGGCTCTTTGATTGTATACGAACTCATGATTCCTTATGAGATTTTGGAGATCTAGATCATCAACATGTTAGATTTTTTGTTTTAGGCAGGCTTTTTTAAATAACCGTGAAAAACCGGGTATTTAACAGATGGATTTGAACGCTCTGTAATGTATTTTTTAAACTAGTTTTTAATACAAGCGAAGCTTTTTAAAAGATTCCGGGCTACTGAGTTGAATGTCATTTGGTCGAATGGGTCAATACTGATTAAAACAATTCTAATTTTTCATCAAACAACTCTGATAAAAATTCCAAGCTATATGACAAATTTTTTTTTTGCAATGCTAAAAATATCAATTTTTTCAAAGCCATTAACAATGTTAAGAAAACGAAACTAGAAAAATTCCAAAGAACTCATAAATAAAAATTCTCCCAAGGATATTACATTGTGTTTTTTTTTACAGTGGGCAACGATGTTTGGACACCTTGCGAGTGTCACGAAGTGAGGGATCGATTCCCGCTTCGAACGGTGATGCAAATAAAGGCAATATCATGTTAATGAATCATAAATTTCCAGAACCAACAATCAAGCAAATGACAACAATAGAAAAGAACTGCCTGAAGTTTTGAAAGATTAATTAATCTTTAAAAATGTAATTTCTTTTGTTTTTACATAATGTATCACTTCAAAAACTTTCCAATATTTAGAATCTCTCAAAGTTTAAGAATTATGATTTAATTCCAAAAGAAGGGTTTTGAATTTTATTCAAGGGTTTGACTGCCACGGATTATGTTGGAGGTTATGATTTGCCGCCTGAAAATTGTTCAATACATGCGACCGAAACGCCGAATGAACATAAAACCTTTGTTGAGCATATTAGACTTAAAGAACGTAGAATTCTTCTAGAGTTTTCGGCCAAACGGCATTAGGCCAAACGACCCATCCAGCCAAATTTAATTCGGCCAAATGTAGTTCAACCATACGACCCATTCGACAAAAGGGCTTTTGGAAAATATCAGTCGGCCAAATGACATACTGACGGATATCGAAATTTATCGAATCACAGACCCAGACCGGTCCTAATAATCCACCAAATTTGTTCCAGAAACTTTCATTCCTTAGGCTTGGAGTTCTCTGAACCTTTTCTGGATGAATCCGAGCTCGAAATTTTCCGGATCAGCTCACGAAAGAACACTGAACCAAAACCCGTCGACCCGACTCCCTCACTGAGCCCTCTGTTCTAGAACCTCTAGATGTGCTGATAAGTCCGTGTCTAAAGCTCATCAAACCGATCCCTGAAGACTCCCAATGACGCTGGACGTGCTCTGGACCAGTGTTGCAAATTTTTAAATCATTCTATTGAATACGAAACGACAAACACATTGAATTCCACGACTTTGTTTGATTCCTGCGATTGAAGAGAAAAATTTATGTCAACCAATATTCATCTGCAGTCTACTTTCTTAATCCAACTCGTGAGCAAAGAATTTGATGCATAAATGTTGGATGTAGCTGATTGTCTTCTTGTTTTCAAGGCGTATGACGGAAATGGTATACGTATGACGAAGTAGTGCGCTATCCTATGGCACTGGAGTGTAAAGTAACACCATAAAAACACGCAATTGTAAAATCGATCAATGACAAATTAGTTGTAGTTCAATGTTGTCCCAATATTGGATTGATGTTGACAAAATGTCGAGTTAGTGTTGAGTCGATGTTGAGTCAATATTGAGGGATATGACTAAAATTTGAGTTCCGTTTACTCACAGTGATTCATCTTTGACATAATTTAGCTCGAATGTGAGGGACATTTACAAAAATTCGAGCAGATTTTGAAAACAAGCAACATTGCTCTGGATCCACCCCGAATGCTTCCAACAAGGTACAAACTGAATTCCAAGCGATAGTTTGAAGCGGTTTGAAAATATGTTGTGATGGGAAAATACTTGAATTTCTTGATTAACTAGCTTCATTTTGTAAGAATCAGTATGTAAAAGTCATCTGACAGCTTTCATTTTCGTTTTCTTGAAAGTTTACCGCGTGAAGTCGATTGAAGATTGCGGTGCACTTTAAACCGGTATCGAGCGGCTGACATTGTGTTGTCAATCATACGGAAAGCTAACCAAAACAGTCTAGTGCAAAGTCACGATCAATTTGATTATTCGATGAATCAATCGTCACTAGAAAGAATACTTTACGATCTTGGGCTCCTCTTGGTGCTCGTATGAAATTGTTGTACTGTTCTCTGGTCCGTAGAGTGCTTGAATATGGAGTGCAAATTTGTACAAACTTTCACCTCTATCATGTTTCATGTTGAGAACCGAAAAACGCTTTATCCGAATTACATAACGATGGCTTCCGCGAATCCAATCCTGATAATCTACCTCCACTCGAACCAGTGTTGGACAAATATAAAAAATCAAATCTCACCAAAGAACAAGATCACGCTTGATTTTCGTAGCCAAAAATCAACAAGCAAACAACTGCGGTTGATATTGCAGCTCAGAATGTCAAGCTGACAAAACTCACCAGCTGCAAATCTCACCAGCTGCAAATCTCACCAAACTGTGGTGAGATTGAGTTTCATGATTTATGCTTTACATCCGAATGCGACCGAAACTTCCATAACAGCTGGCAGCAGTCGCATCGGTGAAGAAAAAAATAGATCGGATGCATTTTTGCGTCTATTCAACTCTCAGCTTCAACGTTACACGATGTGAATAGTCTCGCAATATCAAAGGAGCTATTAAAATCAATATCAAGCATGATATTTTGCTCCAATATCACGCGTGATATTGAGAGCGTATGAGAGCGGAAAAATATCAATTTGCTAAAAGCATGCCATCACTTATTCGAACACAGATTCGCCATTATTGGACTTGAAAGTTTGGCGAGTTCAGATCATAAAAATCTGCGATCTCCCTAATTCTTACATTCTGGGGTGTTGTTGTCGCGGTATCATTTCAAATAGAAAAAGCAATCGTCATATTATGTATAATGATAGGAGGAATATAATGAAGACAGCTTTTATCAAGCCTAAATGATACGGCTAGAACTTAGTTTAGCTTCTAGTCACCAGTCTTACAGGAGAAGTTCAGAAATCGAGTGGAAGGCAATATAATTTATCTGTAGATGCTTGTTGATTTTCCAATTGTGTATTCCAATTAGCAGATAACATTTAAGATCTTCGAGAAGAAGTTATATGAGAGAGCTAAGAGATATCAAGTAGAAGTTTAAGAGGCTTTCAGTGGGAAATTAAGAATTCTTTCGGACACGGGAATCGTCTCAGCGATGTTAATGCATATTTCTGGTTGAGTTTGGAAATCTTGCAGAACAGGTTTGTTTTGCAGTAAATTTGTGGATACCTTTCACTACTTTCAGACGATAGGGGTTCATAGCATGTTGTGCACAGAAAAATCTTCAGAATTTTAACCATTGCGTAGAGGAAGTTTGCTCTAGCAGATGGTATAGTTAGTTTACGTAGGCGTGTTGTGATTCGTTTGGCTTCTAGGCCCTTTTCACATGTTGCTCGAGTTTTGCTAAATTTAAAAGAATTTCGTGAAACCTCGTTGATATTTTGGTTAATGTTCTGTATTTGCAAGGCGCAGAATAGTTTAGATCAATTTCGTGAACCTTCCTTAGGACATCTTCCAGCGAAAGTTCAAACATTTTCCTCAGAGATTTTGAGAATCTTAAAAACGGAAACCTCCAAAGTAAGCTTCTAGTTTTCTTGGCTTAGTTCGGAGATTATCTAAATTTGCAGTACATGGAATCTCCCGTGTAAAGTTCTAGAAATTTTACAACACAAACAGGTAGAGGAATAATTTATCTAGCATGTGGTATAAATTGATCCCGAGATTGAGCTTTTATTCGCGAGAAATCGGCGATTGACGTGTTTATTTACAAAAGCAATTACGCCCAAATCTCGAAGTTCTCCGGATTTGTCAGGATCTCCTACAAATTATTATATCAAGTATCCTTAGTCACCTTAGTAACCAGAAACACCTAATAGAACAAGATCCGACCGTACAAAGAATGTTGCCTCCATCTGCCACAACCATCTGGTAACCCTAACCCTTCATCTTCTCTTGATCTTCCTCAAATCCCACCGGGAAAGTCAGCCTTCTTTCTCGTACACAACCAGCCAGTTTCTCCTTGCATGTGTTTCCCATTTAGCAGCTTTGTCGTCATACGTATTTGTGTGTATGGGTATGCGTTCCAGCAGAACAACCACCTGAGCTTGAAGAACACTCCGGTCGCTTCTTCAGTCTGTGCTCGAACTGTCCCTCTCTCAGGTGTGCGGTGCGTGATTTAGTGATGAATTCACCTCAGCATATCTTTCCCCATTTTCAGTTTTTTAGTTAGCTACAACCGAAAAATACGAACACCACACGAAGATTGTGTATTTTTTGTGCGTTGCATCCAAAAAATATTTCAAAAAGCAACAAAGTAAGTTCCGAAACCGGACAATGTCCGCCGCGGGACTAAGCGATTGAACAACAACAACGACGACGACGACTTGGAAGCGGGACGCAGAGTGAGTGAGAGATTCTTTGAGAAATTGTGCGGAACAGCGACACGCGAAGAAGAATTCCCGAAGTGCTGCTGAAAAGTGGTATTTCCCGTTGGTGTGTGCGCGGCCGAGCGAGCGAACGAGTGTCTGTGCGAGTGAATCTGCGGACGAGCTAAAATATGCGAAACTTGGCAATAATCATAAGTTTTCTCGAGAAGTGAATTGTTAATTAACCCGAAGCAAGAAGAAGAAATCATTAGAATATTAAGTGATCTGATCGAAATTAGAATAAAGAGATAAAATCGTGCCATCAACGAAGAAGTCTGTGAATGTCAAAAGTGAATTTGCAAGCGATTTTGATCGAATTCTGCTGAAAATTTCAACGCAACCATCGAAAGCGAAGCGATTGTATCGCGCACATAGAAAGTGAGAGCCATGTCTACACAGTCCTACTACAAGGATCGACTAGGGTTCGATCCGCGGGAGGCCTTGTACGACAACAATAACGGGGACGTATCTCCGCCGCTCAAGTCGCCCCAACATCGACACAGTGTTAGCGGCAGCGGCGGCGTTAGTCCGGCCGGAGGTTTCTCCGGTACGAAGCATTACTACACCAACAACAATGGAGGATCGCCAAGTCCGAGCAATGGTGGCGGGATTGGCGGCGATTACTACCACCGGACACCGGCCAAACGCCACAAGCACTCGTTCAGTGGCGCTTCGCCGGTGACCGGATCACCGCTGAACGTCACCAGTCAGGGCGGCTACGAGGATGCATTGACCCAGTTCAAAGGTACACAGTTGATGACTATTTGGGAACGTTTTGTATGGGATACGATAGGTACGGCATAGACGGCGCAAGAGGACCCAATTCGGTTTGTTTGTTCCTGTTTGACGTTGGATGTTTGTGTGTGTTTTAATTTCGATGTTGGCAAAACTAACGGACCCGCTCTCGGGTCTGCTAACAGCTGCTCTTTCTCTGTGCCCTAAACACTCAAGTTGATATGCGTGCGACGAATCCAAGATCTGCAAACATTCGCTCCGGACGACGAGCAAGCAAATCTTCGATCTTCGTACAACGGACAGCAATTTCCTGTCGCCGACTTCACGCTTTTCTTGCATGCCACATGTTTGTTATTCATGGGTTCAAATTGAATGTTGATGACGGCGAATCGCGTGAGTCAAACGTTTTCAGCTGATTAATCGGGATTTTTCGTACTGTACGTGCGGTGTCTTCATCGGGTGAAGTCACATAGACGTGTTTTTATTTTTTTATTTGAGGAATTTTCGTGGAAGATATTGACGATGTCTTTCGGTCAGCATGAATTGACTGACAAATGACATCAATTAAGCAATTTGGAAGAGCTGAGGTCTCGGTTCGAGGTTTTCGGAGACAGTAATGATTGGAATTTATGAGTTCCGAGTGTGCTGGGTGTCATGTTTCAGCTGAAGGAATGATTCTATTTGAACATTAGTCAACAATATTTTACGTAATCAACTTTCCATTACTTGATGAAGGGACTATCGAGTTTTAAAATCCCTTTCCCTTAAAATCGACATGCAGTTAAAATTGAATTTGTATCAGCCTAAATACGAATAGTTAATTTAAATGTAAACCAATTTTTTAAACAATAAAATTACCTTCAATCCGTTATTAACTTTGTTTAAAAGCGGCGTCGGCAATGTAGTGGTAACCGTGATTGCCTCTCACCCCAGCAGGCCTGGGTTCAATCCCAGTCGGCACCGCATAACATCTCTGATCACGCCTTTCTTCGGAACCCAAGTAATATTGCAGGTTTTATTGCTGTTTTATAGCATTCTACAAGTCTAAATCGTGGTCTACAGAACCAAAATTGTTACTTGGGAAGGGAAGTAAAGCCATTGGTCACCGGTTCATTAGTTGATGGATCGATACGTAGGGTCCAGGTGTAGAAACTGCCTCCCTGGCGTCGGTAGCATTGGTGCTCTGCACGGAAAACAAGATCGTCGGAAAACAAATCAAGGATATCATATTACTAATCGTTATTTTAAATTGAAAATTATTTTTAGACATCTATAACTAAAATCACCCAATTGGGTTCATTATATTGAAAAAAAAAAATAATCGGTTTTTATCTGAAAGAGCTTCGTTTTCTGAGCACAACGATATCCCATGGACTTACATCTCGATTATAAATAAATATTTGAAGCAAAATAATGACTTCACTGTTTGACACTAAACTAAAAATTCACTCCCAAGTCCTCCCGAGGGGCGCTAAGAAAGTGATTTTTGCTCATTTAATAGCACTTATTTAAAATAGTTCCTGTGTCCCAAATTTGATGAAATTTTGCATTTCGTTTCCAGATTACGAATATGCATTTACTTCAACACCCCTGAAGAACCCAATTTGTGCTATCTGAATAGGTTTTTCATGACCTTTCTGAATATCCGTTCCACATTTGCTCAATTTTGTGCTTTTGTGCTAAAATTGATAATTTTTATGACGATCGTTTTTTTTTTCGGTTATATCTAGGAGCCACCTAGGGTAGCGATTTAGTCTTAATCTATAGCGCATAAAATGTGTATGGATATTGAAACAGATCTGTACAACGACCCAGTAGTATGCCATTATAGTGTTCAACTTTATAAGTGCTATAAAAAATCTGTAATGAAAATATAGAACCACCCTAGCATATTAACATTTGAAACTTTATTTTGAAAGCAAATTGTGTATTCAGAGGAATCAAATTTCTGTAAAGCTATGTTGGTTACGATCATAAACAATTATTTTTATTACGCTGGGTTTTGTATGGATTTGATCAAATTAACCCAACGTACAGACGAAGCGTTAAATAGCCTTAACTATTTTGGCATTTGAAAACAAGTTACAAATTTCAATGCCATTTCAACAATTTATGGAAGTGTTTTCACTATAGACCACAATTCTAGGGTAATTTTGACCTAGTGTTTTCAGACCATTTCCGCGATATTTAGGTCGTTTTGGCCTTTTTTGGCGTTTTAGCGTCATTTTGTCGGAATTTGCCTAGAATTTTAACACTTGCTGTTGCTGTTGCTGTTCTACAATTTTTTACATTTTTTTTTTTTTGCAATTTTGAAGTGTGCAATTTGAAAATTTAAAAATGATAATAAGCTTTGGGACACACATTTAAAAAAGAAATATTTGTTTTGCTTTGTATTCATCACAATTCTTTCGAGAAGTAGCATTAATTTATTTCCATAATTTTCTTAAAACTCCTCATATATCTCCTTGAGAATTTTCATGGGAATTCCTTTAAAATTATCAAATGAAAGGATTTTTTAATCTCTTGGAATTTTCTTGAAACTCTCCTTTGAATTTTCTTTGGAAGTTTCTTGAAGATCTACTCAGAATTTCTTCGGAGATATGGGCAACATTTTGCTCTGAATTATCCTCGTAGGAACCTTTCCGGAAATTACTTAGAATTCCCTCTAAACTTCTATTAATTCTCATAGATTTATTAAAAAAAACTTTATCTATAATTATACTTTAATCGAATTATTATCGATATTCCCTTGGAGTTCTCCTTGGTTGGTTGATTGATTGATGGACTGATTCACATTTAATAGATTTTCAGACGTAAGTGATTATTGGGGCAAGTATCACGATTGTCATAATTAAGTTCGTTGTAGGCTTAGTCCAGATTGAAATTTCATTCAAATTCCCTTAGAATGCTCCCTGCTCCTTGAAAAAAATCTGAAATTATCTGAGAGATTAACCTTTGCCTTTTTCAAAGAATTATCTCAACAATTCCTGTTCAGTTCTCTTCAAGATTCATTTGGCATCTTCATCAAAATTCGTTTGACATTTCTTTAAAGAATCATAAAAAATTCCATGTTTTGATTACAAATGAAGAATGATTGATTTCTTTATTATAGAGACTTTCAGCCGTTGGCGTCAAACAAATGAAGAAATTTTTAGTTTATTCGGTTTATTTTACTACAAGAAATTGCAGTTTCAATACCGATACTCAAAAAATTGGCGTTTGCTCAAATTTCATACTCTGCCAATCATGCTCAAAATCATACCGATAAGTCTTGAATACTTTACCAATCTGCAGAAAATATTTCAAAATATTTCATAAATATCTGAAAAAGTTACAGCTCTTTAAAAAACTTTGATGAGAGAAAAAAAATACGAAGTGATAAACTTTTGTCCGGTGATGTAGGGTTTTTGATCTAATTTCCGTCCTACTAAGGACATCCCGCACTTTACCACGCTTTTTGGAAAGCATTTGAACAAAACATGGAATGTTTTCATCAAAGATAACTTCTAAATTTATTCACCTTTCCATACGTACAGTTGGATTTGATAAAGAGTCAAACAATGTTGAGATATTATTAAAAATCTAACACTGCTTCTTGCTTCTAAATTCTAAATACGCGTTTCAATTCCGTCCAAACGCATTGAAACGCCATTAGATTTTCTTCGTCCTACGGATAAACGGAGAAAAGGAGCGCTTCTTTTGTTTTGAGAACAATGAGCGTAAATATGCATACAATGCACTCTAATAGGATTTATGTCGTAGCTAATGAACTAACGCATCAGAACAAACGTATTATTGTTTTGTGCATGGTGAAATCATTGATATTATTGATGATTTCTGCTCGATAGAACGGAAATGGGCGATTACGACGATCCCTTTTTTGAAAAGACTAAATTTCTTAATGAATTCTGGATTATTTTTCTGAACTTCTTGGGAACTTCTTTGGAAGTTAATAATTATCTGATTCAATTCAAATGATGCGAATTCTTATAGCATAGTAATTTTATCTTTGATTTTCTTGAATTTCTTTTGGAATTTGGTAATCCTGAAAGCTACTCAAAGAGTAAATATTTCTCCAATAATTCAGGCCCTTTTGAATTTGTCGAACAATTTTGTGAACTCTCTTTAGTAGGGTAAATGTCTGTTTCAGCACCCATTGACTGTTTTCGTCAACCAAAATATAAACATTAATTTCCCTGTATTTTCCCATCAAAACACTTCGCTGAATGTATTCAAACGATTCCTTAGTCTTTCAGCTTCAATCTGATTACATTTTGGAGACTGAGCAAACCTGTTATGTCAGGTTTTTCTTGAAATAAAATATACGCACAACAAAAAGCGGTTGATTTCGCGTTGCCGATAATAGAACAGCAGGCTAACACGCACTTCAGATGGAAAGGTTGCCGAAGAAAAAGAGAGAAGTTTGGAGCGTTGTAGAAACGTTTTCAAACTGGTCTGGACAATGAATTTGCTACAGAAGCAAGCAGTAAAGAAATTTAAACAAACAAACATGACATATGTTTGCGTGACGCTGAGAAAATGCTAATAGAAGCGCGGACGCTGCTTAGATTGACGAGAATATGTAAATTCCCCTACTTAAGTACATAATTAGTCATTTGGATTATTAGTGGATGTAATGTAGAAAGATAATGGATCACATTCTCCCCAATTAGGTACAATCAGTTTTAAAATATAGATCTGATCCATCCAAATTTTTCCTTCCTCGAAATGCATGATTATTGGAATAAACACTTTGTAGCTCCGGTTAGGTCTGTCATAATGATTGTTATCGAATCCATACTTAGATCGAATGTATTTATATAGCCAATGCTGATTTTCAGCAAACCGATTAAATAGAATTACATTCGACGTTAGACGTTCCAAATACGTTCATTTGTTGTCTGTATTCCAAGACTGATTACTCTAATCTTTGGTTTCTACTGATTTATGATTGAACGCATTCGTTCTCGTGTTTGTTTCTGTATCTTTACCATTCGTAAACAATCCCTGAGTGGAAATCTACCGGACCATATAAGACCCTCTACATCCCGCTACTGCGGGACCTTGTTCAACTCGGAAAGTTGACCCACCTACGCCAACACCAGGTTGTGCTGGTCGAGAGCGCGTTGGGGTTCGGACTTGTGCTTCGTAGTCACATACATTGTCCATAGTAGGTCACTCACAACACGAGACACGAACGAGAGATACCGTGACCTAGATCAGCGCTAAGATGGATGTGGGAGCATCCGGAGAAGGAAAAGTATCCAATTCCGCCACCGCAGCCACCGCCATCGTCGTCTTCGTCGTTATGGCGGCTTACCTTCAAAGTCTGCGTGGCTAAACTTCAAACCCGTGTGTGGGTGTTGTTTCACGGAAAACACACCAAAAGAGTAATAAAATATATTAAACACTTGAGGGGGGAGGGGGATAGCAGCAGCAGATCAAGAACAATCCAAGGTCAGGAAGTGTATCACCACCAAAGACGGATTGTCGCGAGAAATCGGATCCAGTGTCCGAGAAAAGATGGGAACCCTCGATGATTTAATAATTAGAAGGGTAAACACAATGCGGTGTTTCAGTTTCTTCCCCGTCTCTTTTGGATCATTTTAGTCCGCTGGTGGTTTGGGTGCTCGATGACACACAATTCATCACTCAAGTACCTAACGAAGTGCGCTCTGGTTGCCAGACTGGTTTCAAATGTCGGTTTTAGAAGAAGATAAGCTGGAGGGGTGAACGCGCGGTTTCCTTCGTCGTTGTCGTCATTGCAGATGACGAAATTCGTCGCTGCGTTGGTATACATCTTTTGTTTCCTCTCCTCGAAGTGGTTGATTTGTAAACAATCGCCTTTTTTGTGATGATTCGGCGTTCAGGGGGTTTCTTTTTTCGAAACGCATTTGATACCAGCTGATGTAGATAGGATTACGACGGTTCGTCAGAATTCGACCGTTGATGAAACTCTCGAGTGTTTTTCTTCACGTCAATTGTTTGAGTTTTTCAGTTGTCCACTTGAGATGTTCGGAGATTTGGACACCAACTTTCACATGGGGTAGTTCGAAATTCAGGCTGTTTTGATGGACTTTTAGATGCAGTTTCGGACGGATTAAGTGAATTCACTTTTGCAATTCGTTTTCTCAAAACAACGCTGACTTTATCCTGGCAAAGCTCACCAACAGACATGCAACGTTGAGAGGGAGCCAGTATTTTCCACCGCCAATGGTGGATTTTCTCCCCAAGTTTGTTTGCAAACTGTTCGCAGCTGTCATATACATGTGCCTTCTCTACCATGAACGAAAACTGTGTACGTGAATCCACCTTTCACGCATATAACAATTCTACAATTCTCGTTGGTTATTATTTCGCTCATATCGGTGCAGTTGTAAAAACACACACCAACCCGGGTGGGCTCTTATCGTTCCGAAATGGGTTGTAAAAATATTACATACTCTGGCGGATCTCTTTTGTTGTTATCAGCGGTTGCGCGTGATTCCGAAAGGTGTTCCGAAAGCCGACACGAGCTACGGAATGTTGTCGGCACGAGTTTTCCTCTGAAATAGTTGAAGGGAAAAAGTTGACCGCGTGCAGGATCCGCAAAGCGTGAAGAATGCATTCCACCGACTGACGAAATTTAAATGGGGCTTAACTGAAAAAAAAGAGTGCAGTAATATAACCGCTTCGGTCGGTCGCTCGGTCAGTTGGTATCCATTTCAAGCGAATTCAGGGCCATGACGAAAGTTCCCATGAATCATTTCTATTTTACGGCGATTACCGCAATCCAATCTATCACTCCAAAAGCGTCGAAAAGACATAGTGTTTTGGTCGATTCTTATCTGAAATGGTTTACCTTTGTAGGTTTAAGTTGTAGGTGCATGTCAATTGACTAATCGGCTCACGTTTTGCGATTCGATCGGAGTCGAGTGGAATCAGACTACAACCTTATAGACACGCTGATTGATGCGATCGTGGTGTAACCGAAAATGTGTCCTCTACATGACAAAAATGGGTAGATCGATCGATCAAGTGTCGGCGTTGGGAAAACAAGTGCGTGTTTATTGACGGTGTCACCACGCAACAAAAGGGACTTGCAAAGATCCGTTCGTTTCGCCATTCCGAGCACGAATGGCAACTGCGACGGTTACGCCACCAATAATGGCGTCTGCAGAAGATTATGATTTCGCACCCGAAGGCGCTTCCACAAAATCCGATCATTTCGTATTCTCCTCGTATCAAGATGAATAATGGCCATAATTTGTTTTTAATCTTCAAACGCAGAACACGTACACCGGGTCCACTCACTTTTCATGTTCCTTCGCCGAATGCGGCACATATAAGCCTTAAAATTTGTATTATATCAATTATATTAGCGCACTTCGTTCGCCTTCACATTGCAACAGAAACTGTAGAACATAAACGAACGGCGACAATAGCAAAATCTGGCTACCTAATAGAGCCAAGGTGTCACAGTCAGCCGGTGTCATTTTGCCATGACCTTCCGCATTGCTGTTTTATGTCGCTGCCTACATACTACCTGTGGAGCCCAAAGGTTTCGAATGCAAATTTGTATGTCTCCTTTGCAAATCTGCGCGTTGTTGTCGCGACGACGGGTAGGTTGAAAACCACACAAAATGCGGAATTTTCCAACTGAAACGTGTGGGGGTTCACAAACGAACGATAGTTACAATTCAACACAACAGCGACTGAAAGTGGTTTTATCTTTCTGTCTTTCACGTCCTACGGTTGTGACTGTTGAGTATTAACCTCTATTTACAAACAAACAGTGGTGATAAATGTGATTAGCAGAAGGAATCAGACTGTAACTTGTGCACTGATGACATAAGAAAGTCAACATGCAAAGCAAGTTGGCTGGCACTTTATAGTCATATTAACAAATTAATTGAGGTAGAAAGCCGATGTAGAATTGCGGGAAAATTTAAAAGTTGATGTGGAAAGCCTGAGTTTATACGCCTGTGGTGAGATCGAACGCTACTTACTAATTTAAATTCTGCCGAAAATGTCCGCATTCACAAAATTTAATGATATACAACATTTGTATAGAATAACATCGATTGATGTGTCGCATTTTGATTGTTCTCCTGAAACGCCAATGTGATTTTGGGCACTCAAAATAGCTACCAATGATAATTCATGCGCACGTTAAAAAGTGACCATCACTTCGGAAGCTCCCAAAACATGTACCGATGTGGGCAATGTGGTCCGGGACTCTTAACTGGGAACTGGAATTTTGAAGTTCTCTGCAATAATTTCTGAGAAACTTGGTATGATGAGTGAATTTCTGATATGATATGAACTGTTGGACACTTGAAGATTTTCAGAATGACACCTGATCAAGCTGAAGTCTAAAACAAATATCTTGAGGATTTTTCGAAGATTAATGATTACCTGGATGTATTTTGAATAATTACCGAGCAACTTGTAATTTGCGAAAATATCTGGGAGATGTCAATGTAAAATGAATAGTCAAACTGAATTCTTGAACAAATATCTAGATGATTTTTTTTTGAGATTTAGGACCACCACGATATGGATTATGGAATGCTTGGATATCCTTAGAATGATACCTGATCACTCTAAAATCTTGAAAAAAAAAACATCTTGAGGTTTTCAAGCTGATCTCTTATCACTTGGTGTTATTTTAATCTTGAGGATATTTTGAAAATCTTTGTTCTTTCGCACAATTTATTAGCATCCGGGTGTCTTGAAAATGCACGGGAGAAGTGTTTTGAATTTTCGAACACTGGAATTTTTGGAGTTATTTGTGATCACCTTGAGGTCTTTGCAATGAGTTCTGAGCAACATGGCTTGAGTTGTTGGATACTTGAAGATGGTCAGAATCATACCTTATCAAGCTAACGTCTAAAACAAATATCTTTTTTTGGAGATCTATGATACCTTGTAGGTCTTTTGAATAATTTCTGAGTAACTTGGCATTTGAGAGAATATCTGAGAGATGTGATTTGAAGATCTTCAGAATGATGCCTGGTTAAACTGAAGTCTTGAACAAATATTTCGAAGATTTTGTTGAGATTTATGACCTCCTGCCTTCCGAATAATTTCCGAGAAATCTGGTATCTTGAGAGGACATCTGGGAGATATGATTTGAATTGTTGTGCAGTTTAAATCTTCAGAATGATACCTGATTAAACTGAACTCTTGAAAAAATACCCTGAGGAGTTTTTGGAGATGTTTGAACACTTGTAGGTATTTGGAATAATTTCTGAGCAACATGATATTTGAGAGAATAACCGGAAGACGTGATTTAACTTGTTGAGCCGTTGCAGATCTTCACAATAATACCTGATCCAGCTGATGTCTAAAACCAATATCGTGAGGATTTTATCTATACCTCAATCTATATTCGAGGTTTAATCAAAATAGAGCTATTTTTAACTTTTTGACACGTTTCTGCACAGTTTCATTCTATTTCTTAAACATTTTCCCATACAAAATTTTGAGCTCTCCCGCAAATCCAGATCTTATCCAAATTCGATAAAAAAATTTGCACAGTTCTAGGGAGCAGAGGGTTGTTATATTGACCACCCTAGTGCCCATTTTTCCACTCAACAATGTCGGTGGCTTCTTCTTCTTCTTCGCATTTCAAGCTTATTGCATATCGCATATTAGCTTATTGCGTGCTCTCAATTTAGTGTTCTAGATGCACTTCCACAGTTATTAATTGCGAACTTTCGATGCCTGTACCATTTCTGCATTAGTATAATTGTGTGGCAAGTACAATCATACTCTATTGCCCAGGGAAGTCGAGAAATTTTCCAACCCGAAAAATTCCTAGACCGGACCGGGAATCGAACCCAGCCACCTCCAGCATGGTCTTGCTTTGTAGCTGCGCCTTTACTGACTGAGCTAAGGGAGGCTCAATGCGTTGTCGGTGGCTTCAAAGCATCAAATGAGCACATCGAGTTTTCATATATTCACTCAAAATTGTCGGTGGCTTCAGCCATTGATAAAGAAAGTGAGATGAATATTGATCGCCAAAAATCAGATCGAAAGTTGTTTTCCAGTTACTGCTATATGTGACCATGATTAGGAAATAGGAATTAAATAATTTTTAAACGTTCAATTTGGGCACATAAACCCCGTGCAATTAATGTTCATCATCTCTTGAACTGTCTTTGATAAGCGACCACGAAGTAAAAAATGGCACGATTATCCGGGTGATTCGTTTAACCGTGTGAATTTTCTTTCAAGCCTCTGGATAATCGAGTATTGCAAAAACCATTCTTGCTTCAAGTTCGGAATTCTCAATCGTTATTTCAGGATGCCAAAAATTAAGTCTGAGGACTAAACAAATAGCAATGTCCGGGGGGAATACCTTTCACCATCCCTCTCCAACGGGGTAGCTTGGTAAAGAGAGATGATTTACCCGATTCGTACCTTCCTCAAAGTTGTCCTGGCTCACTTTCTACTCTCTATATACAATTTTCACACTGCCGTACTCTAACGGAACTATCAACTCTATACTTTCATCTCCTCATCTATAGTATAAAATGACCACTTTAAGTCTGTCATTTGAAACTTGGCATCTTCAACTATGTATAATGTCCTAGAGTTTTGCTAATTTGTCAAGCCCAAGTCCGGGATAATTTCCCAAAATGATGCATATGAGAATCCCAAGAAGTTTCTAAACCTTAGACACGGGATTTTTTGTTAGCTTTTCCAATCTACAAGTGTTTTTCGATGTCCACAATCTTCTGGAATGCTTCTCAGATTTCACATTCAAATTCCCTCTTGAGTCGTTCTTTGAAACCCTCTCGGAAATCTCTTTAAATTCCCTCATATGGATTATGAATTCTCTTAAGCCGTTGGTAAGTGAAAGCTGGCGTCCGAGCTGATCAGCAAAAGGAATAACAATAATAAATAATAATAAAATCTTTTGTCCGCTCGGTTGCCAGCTTTCACCTTGCCATGCCCCTAGAAATTACCGTGGAACTATCTTTGGCTTAAAATTTTGCATAGAAGTGCTTTAATCAGTGTCGTCTGTTTTTATCATTTACCATCGCACGCAAGGAGTAGCGCTTCAATCCAGTGTAGATGAATTGCGTTTGTTTTGAAAACCTTCACTGTCACGTACGAGCGAAATGCACAAATGAGTCCATTATACATCAACGAATACGCGTTTGTTGATATTGACCAGTGCTTGATTATCCAACCCAAAATTGTCAAAATCAGAATCGATCCTCAAAAGCAAAATAATCAAATTCATTTTGGGAAAAATGATTATTTTGAATATTGTCGACCCAGAGCCTAAAACAACGATATTATCATTAATTCAGCATGAGGAAATGTGCGTAAAAACCAACACGACACGTTCTTCACCGCCATATTTGTGTGAAATGAAAATAATCATCACCAAGATGAAGACGAATAATTATATTGACAATGTGATAATGAACATCCAGCTACAAAAGAAGAAAAACAAATGTTGACTTCGATACTCAGAGGTTGCCTTGATCAAGAGAATGTTTTTATGTCAAAATTCAAACTCATGCAGGTAGTTGGTCTATCTGTTAAGGTTGTCTTAATTTTCAGCTAAGTTGAGTGTAGAAGAAATGATTTTTATCAGCACTGGCTTTCATTGCATTCAGCATTGGAATTCAACCATCGATATTCCTTCTAAGCTCTCTTTAGAATTCTCTTTCATTGATTGATTGAATGATTGATTGATTGATTAATTGATTGATTAACATTTAATAGATTTTCTACCTGATCATTAGGGGTAGTGTCAGAATGGTATCCGTATCAGCATTAAATTTGTCGTAGGGTTCAATCACTTTGAATTCTTCAAATTCTTTTAGAACGCTCCCTGAAATTGTTTCAGAGTGGCTTTAGAATTGCTTGGAATTCTGCTCATTATCTCCATAACAGTCTATTCAGAACTATCTTGTAATTCACATTTAGTTGTCCTTACAGTTTTTCTGAAATGCTTCACAACATTGCCAGGAATTTCTAGTCACATTTCGTTGGAATTGTCCTCAGAATATTTTTTGAACTATCCTCAAAAGAAAGAGAATTGTAGGGGTCCGGAGTTCTGCTCAAAACCATTTGGCATTCTCATCCTAATTCTCTAGACAATTCTTCAAAGTGTCCGAATCCTTAAATTTTGTTAAAGTCCAAGAGTAATGAATGATTTATTTTTTAACACACCATAACACGATGTGTAAAGGCAACCTTGCGATGAGAATTCAATTTCTTAAATCCATGGTGGGTTTTGACCTTAATTATATACTGACCACTTTCGGGAAAACGCCCGTATCAAGTCCAGATTTTGCCAGAACCTCAGTATAAGCACCATCGAACTTGTTTTTGAATTTAGATGTGATTTGAGGTGTCGCGTGATGGGTCTTAGGTGAAAACGCTGTCAAACGAAAAAATGATCTTGTAGCCATTTTTTAATCATTATGTTCAATACAATTTCAAAAATTACCCCATTGATTCTATTACATTCCCCAGAAAACTATTCTCCCGAAAACCATTCCCTAGAATGCACAATTCCCCAGAATGCACCATTCCCCAGAATGAACCATTCCCCAGAATGTACCATTCCCCAGAAAAGTATGCCATGTATCAGATTGACTATTTTTTGTTTATTATAGTCACTCCTGGAACCTTCTTTCGCGTATATAAAAAGAAGATAAAACTTTTTAATGTGTCAAGGGGTTTTAGGAGACCCTAATGGATCAAGCGGTTTTCCCTTCTTTGAAAATATAAGAAAAAGAAATAATTAATTCTTTGAATATGCTTGCTTTTCTGGGGAATGGTACATTCTGGGGAATGGAATGCTGGAGAATGGAATGCTGGGGAATGGTTTTCTGGGGAATGTTATAAAATCACCCCATTAAATAGCAGACAGAAGTGCCAATACTTAAGTCGACATGCTCAATAAAAAAAATTGTGCAGGCACGATAAATAAGTAAATTGAACCAGTAAATTTTTAAATTTTCTCCATAAAACAATACTGATCCAAAAAAAGAGAAAATGTCCCCTACAAAAGTTATTAAATGTTCCCTAGAAAATACTGAAATGTTCCATAAAAAATATGAAATGTACCAATAAAAAAGATAAAATGTTTTATAAACATCAGCGATTTTTATGGAACATTTCATCTTCTCCCGAGCAGGAGAAAATAACTAATGAATACCTAATTCTGATCTGATACCAAAATTTGGTATTGACCAGTATGACATAAGAGGTAAAATACCAAAGAATAATACCAAAAAATTACATGCAAAATACTTTGTCAATACCAAAAATTGATATTTGGATACCAAAAGAATACCTGGGTGGTAATGTTTTGGTATTGCATTAACATAATTTGGTATTGGAATGGTATTGCGGGAAAAATTTTTTGGTATTATTTTTTGGTATTTTACCTCTTATGTCAGGCTCATCCATACCAATTTGAGGTATCGAGATATTCGTTCCTGCTCGGGATAGTATTGTGGGAACATTTTTTGGTATTCTACCTCTTATGTCAGGCTTATCCATACCAATTTGAGGTATCGAGTGATTCGTTCCTGCAGATTTTCGTTCCCGAGCAGGAACCGATAGCTAACCGATAACATATGTACCGTAAAACGGGGTATCGTTGATATTGCGGGTAACGTTGATAGTTTAATATAAAGAATAAATTTACTCGCGGTGCTTTTTCCAAATAAGAAACATTGTTTTTATATAGTATGTGTTACATATTTTACAAAAATATTAAAAAATCATTTTCGTGTTTTTCACCTTTTTGAAAAAGCACTCAAACCATCACTTTTGAAATTAATTTCCGATACAGCCATCACAAATTCAATGTTGTATTCTTATTGCTTATGAAGTTTTCTGATTATATACTTATGCAAAGTTTCATATTTAAAGAACTAAATTGTTTGAGTTTCACCCATTTTTTTTCTACATTCATCGAGCATTATCAAAGTAACCCCAAATCAAAATACTGAAGTTCGGTTAAAAAACTAAAAAAAATAATGCAAATGCTTTAATTTTCGTTCAACATATTACTAACGAATTAACTCTTGGATCCTCAGTACTTGTTTTAAAAATATAAAATTTGAAAAACATTCATTGCTGTAAAAAATATTTAGAATATACTTTAAAAAACTATCAATGTTACCCCGTTTTACGGTATACCTTAATGTAGTATGATACCTTATTTTGGTATAAAATCTTGTTTTGATATTATTCAGTTATCGAAATATTTTGTAAAATATCAAATAAATATCAAAATAACAAAATGTGATCTCTCAGTTTTCAGACAATAACACCTCTAAGAGTAATTGTATTGGTATTAGAAGGCCTTTCACATAGCAAGTTATGGTATTCTGGCATAAAAAGCGTCTATTATCCGTCAGTTATTATAATAACTAAATTAATTATTAGTTCGTTATTCGTAGAATATTTTGGAGGTCTTATTTTTGGTATTTTACCTCTTATGTCAGCCTCGTCAATACCATATTTAGGTTGCCAGTTATGCTATTTTCATACCTTTAGTTGGTATCCATAAGAATAAATTACCTCCTGCTCGGGAAGCGCCGATTTTAACCGTTTTTTTTTAAATTCATACACTGAGGGTCGGCTTATGAACGACAAATATGAATTTCATAAGCGTGACTTATGAATGATTTTCGTCGAACATGAGATAGCTTTTATACCCCTTTAACCATTTCATTTTCCCAAGCGTTGAAAGATGAGTGGTCAACACACAACGTCCATGCTTCGGTTCCAGTCTGCTCCGTTTTATTATTTATTTGTCAACATTATTTTTCATAAGGCAAATAATTTAAATTCAAACCGTTTGATTGTGGTAACAATTCATAAGTGGTTCTTATGCAATTCTTACGTACTTTTGTCTTCGTGTAGATTTCATGTTTTTTTATAGGCACATTTCATATTTTGTTTTTGGCGGGAACATTTCATCTTGTTGTGTCTTGTTTCGTTGTTGATAGAATATGGGTCATGTAGCCCGACGATTACGGTTTGAGTTACTTATAATCTTGCTGAAACAGAACCGAATTAGATCCGTCTGTGAAATACCCGCAAACCGCAATACCTAGCGCCACCAAACCCAGACGACGGTGATGGTGACGGCAACAACGTCAAGCCAACCCGTGTCGATGTCGCTGTCGACGTCTAAAAGAACAACAAGCAAGTAGTTTGTTGTTTGGTGGTCTTGTCCGTCGGAAATGCGTTCTAAGCAACATCAGCTACGACAAGATTGCTGCTGCTGCTCTAGTAAGTGATCAAGTTTGTAGAACCGGTTCTCACCTGGCCCGAGCCATAGAAGCTCTCACCCAAGGAAATTGTGAATGGGGGACGATTTGTCGTTGAAAGTTTTCTTGCCGCAGTTGGATACTTCATTCATGATTCCACAGTGTTTGAAAAACGGGAAAATGTTTGGTCTTTACGACTAAGTTGTTTTAGTTTTCATGCCAGCTTAGCTTGTTGTTTTTTTTTTAATTAGAAGCAAGTTGGTCGTCGTAAAACGAATTTTTCGGGAGATGTTTTCAATCTTCATCGTCACTGCGAAACTGGACTACGCATGCCAGACTAATTAAGCGTCAGTAAAGAAAAGTAAAACAAAGCATTCACCGTGGTTTGATTTACAGTGAGAACCAAGTCGTTCGAAATGCGCCAATTTTGCGTGCCAATAACAACCATTTCTTGCCAATTTGACCACACTCAAGCCACCGATCGATTGGCTCGAAACGACGAGATTTTAAGTTGAAAATTAAACAAAACCACTGATTGCCGCATGCCGATTGAAATTGATTAACCACACCCCGTGTTTTTCTCAATTATCAAATTACTAATCACGTTTCTTTCTTTTCTTCCAACCACCGCATTTCCCACCCGAAACAACAGACGAACGAGATGCCATACAGAAGAAAACATTCACAAAATGGGTCAACAAACATCTGAAAAAGGTAAGACACGATTTTTTGTCCACTTATCCCACTTGCAGGCGATCCCCTAAACCTAATACCAACGGGCCGATATGATACGATAGTCCAATTGGCAGTAATTTAATGTTTTTTTTTCTACAAATGCTCGCCCAAACACAAACTCACACACACCCAAGCGTGGAGGACCATCGTTTCGTTTCTTACTTTCATTTCCAAACACCTAGTAATTTTGTGATTTTACCGTGTACCCTGACTCCGGAGGAGATTGTTTTTCACTTTTTTTTCTTATCCACCCAAATCCGTACATAAGCGAAACCACTTTCTTCGGAACATCGTTTTCTGTGCAGTCGTGTTCCCCATATGTTTCCTCCCAACTAGTTTTTCTTCTTCTTCTTCTTTCTATTAGTAGTTGTTGTTGTTCTTCTGTTCCACTCATACGGTTCCGTAGTATATTGTACCTAGTGTAGTATGAAAGTTTTATGTTTTCTTATTGCTTCGTTTAATTTTGCTGTTGTTGATTCTTCCCTTTCGCCTTCCTAATCTTTATTGCTTTATCTAATTTTATTGAGTAGAATAATTATCATAACTTTGCTACGTTGGTGTTCCTTCGTCTGTTGTCCGTTTCTTAGCTTTGTTTTCAGTTTGGGTTTTGCTTTCTTTTCCTTTTCTGTTTCGTTACTTGGGAATGTTGTTATTTCATTACGTGTGATTCATGTCCACATTAGTTATCGTTCAGTCTTTTTTTTTTTTTTTTTTTCAAAATTTGATTTTTTAAATAATTTTTGAAATTTTAGATAGAGAGAAGATGCCAAACTCTGATGAAAATGTCAGATTCTGAACTTGATTATCTTATGAATTACCTTTTTTTAGAATTCTCCCTGATTTTTTTTGATTCTTTGAGACATTTAAATGTTTTGATTTAATATTATTTTAGATCTCGTGCTCAGAGATATATTTTGGATGCTGTATTTTGTAAAATTTCAGCATTCTGGTTTTCGACCTAGAACATTCTCTTTTAGTTTATGTGAATTAACATAACTTTCATGATTTTGGTATTTAGGAAGATTTTTAATACATATAGGGGTATTGTATCTCCTGTTCTTCTTTTTTTTTGTAGAACAAGGTGTCATCTTACCTTACCAATCAGGCTAAGGCCTTGTTGTCCTCTGCTGTCCGAAGAAGTCGTCTCCACTCTACTCGATCCATGGCCACACTTCGCCAGCCTCGTAGTCTGCGAAGGGTCCGCAGGTCACTTTCTACTTGCCCGCTGCGCGCCTCTTCTTCTTGTTCCTATTGGGTCGCTTTCTAGAACGATTTTCACTGGGTCGTCGTGCGGCATTCTTACGACGTGCCCAGCCCACCGTAGTCGCCCAAGGGGTCATCTGGACAATACAAATTGGATATTTTTGGTTGCTAGTGAAACATTGTCAAACAATTCTTTCCTTCGAAATGTATGTATGTGTGTGTGTATTCAATCTAACCCCCACTGGCCAGCAATGGTATTATGGAAGAAACCCATCTCTAATTTGTTTGCGCTAATTGCAGACAGCTTTAGTCCGTGAGTTAGAAGGTGATAGCTCTATTACAGATCCAGCAACCCATTTCAGAATGTCTGGAGAGTCACGCCCATTCCGAGGTCACTTTCACTCATAATAAGCCCCCCATGTATGCATCACCGTTATCAATTGGATATTGGTATTACATACACACTTCCAGGTTAAAACATATTCATTTCAAACCTGGCACGCATTTAGATTAATTTTGATATTAAATTTTTAAAGAATAATTGGACACCTCTCACCATCGCTCACCACCGCCGTTGATTGCTTCTTCTGGAATTCATTGTAATTTTTCTCTCTAACGCTTCGTATTTCTCCAGTTAGAGCCACTGATAGTCTCTCATGTTATTTCTAATCTGTTTGACGTAAGTCCATTGGTCTTTGTATGGTGATCTTGAGTTCTTAGTTGCATTTTATAAAACTGATAGAGCCCATCTCCGGGTATTTTCTTAACGAGCATCACTCCATCGTCGTATCGCATGTGCTCCATTTTGCTGCTCTCTTTTCACTTTTACTTTGTTGACTCTACGCTACCGGAAAATATATTAGATATACATTATTAGCAATGCTTCGAAATGCATGTATGGACCCTATATTAGGGACACTTAGGCCGGGGGCATTAACCCTATTTCTTTGATATTTTTTTTTTTAGATCTCGCACACAGAGAAATATTAGAAAATGCTAAACAATGACAAAACGTCAGCATTTCCGGGTATTGAAAAATAAAACAAAACAAAATTGTCGTGATCTCGGACTGGTAGTATACGCGCTTTGTTTTTTTTTTTAAATCTTGGACTGAGAGAAACTTTTAAGATGTTGGGCTTAAAAAAAATCAAAATCCAAACTTGTCTTTTTTAGTTTCTAGGACTTCAGGAAATTTTTAAGCTTTTCGAAGTTGCGAACTTAGTAAAATTTTCTATATTTAGCTTTGCATAGTTCGCACTCTGAGAAATATTTGAGATGATGGACTGTGAAAAATGTCTGTATTCTGGTATTAATAAAAAAATAGAGAGCTCATGTTTAGATTTCTTCATGGTTTTTGAATTACTTGAATTACTTTTGAAATCTCATACATTGAGAAATATCGATGATGTCGGATTCTGAACAAATTGGTACATGATAACTTCGTTTCAGTCTCTTGGAATTTAAAAAAATTAATTATTAAAAAATTATTTTTTTTTTAATATTCTGTGATTTAGAGTATTTTTCTATATTCTTTTTCGAGATTTTTTTCAGATCCCGAACTCAGCGATATGCATATTCTAGATGCTGAACTTTGTAAAGTTTCAATATCCTGCTATTTTGAATATATTTTTTTTTATTTTGTTAATTTGGCATGGATTATCTGTCTTAATAAAACTTTACGGAGCAGATAGTATTTACAAATAACTCTATAATTAATATTAAGCACTATTATTTTCAATATCATGGAGTTACACAGGACGGTCCATTATCATCAACTTTTATTTCCACTTATAATCCACAATCTATGAAGGATCTTTCCGCGCGCGATCACTTTTGAGATATTATGTAACTTGAAATAGCTTTCGAGATTTCAGAATGAAAAAATTCAAGACTCTGCATTGATTTTTTTTTTTGATCTCACACACAAAGAAATATTGTGAATGCGTAAAATTCCAGTATTCTGGCATTTAGAAAAAAAAGACTTTAACCTTTGATTTTAGATTGTGTGGCTTTTGAAATCTTGTACTTCCTCTCAGTATTCAAGATGTACTTTAAAAAAAATGTCGGTTTTTACTGTTTTCTGACACCCAGTAAAATATTCTAGTATGTGATCTTTAAAATTTCCCACATTTATATACTTTAAAGGTTCTAGTTTTTTGTATATCTTTCGATAACTCAGACTTTGTATAATCTTCAAGATTCAGGATTTTGGCATTTCGAAAACAATCTTCAATTTTTTTTCAAGATTCTAGAATTTTTGAAATCTTCTACTGACTGCCATATTCAAGATGTACTTAAAAAAAGTCAGTCCCCTCACAATATGTCGGTTTTTACTGTTTTCTAGGACTTGGGATATTTTGGTTGCTAGGTCTCAAACTCTGCAAAGTTTTTAAAAATCAGTGATGTAGAAAACTTTTGATATTTATTTTATGAATATTTTTGAGATCTGGCACCCAGCAAAATATTCTAGATTGTGAACTTGAAAATTGTCCACATTGTTATTCTATTAAATTGTATCGAGATTTTTTAAATATTCTAATACTTTGAATAGCTTTCGGTAACTCAGACTTCGTAAAATTTTCAAGATTTTGGGTTTTGTTTAAAACTAACATTGTTCTGCTATGGATCTAAGATTGGACCCATCGCTAAAAATCTGCTATTTATCAATTTTATCTAGATGAACGGGTTATTGGGACGTTACTAATGGATATTTTTGGTTGCTATTGAACATTTAGCCGATTTCTGAATTTATGTATGGGCCCAAATTAGGGACACTTAGGCCGACATTACCTGAATTTCCCCTAAATTGTTTGTTTAAAAAAAATCGAGGTATAAATTAGAGCGCAGATTGAGGAAATGGAGGTCAGAATTGGACCGAGCTCTTGCTTTTTCAATTGCATTGTCCGTTAGATTTTGGCAATAATATACTTTCAGGCTTGTAGACAAAATGGAACCGTTATTTTATGATTTAATATTGATTCTTCGATTCAGGAATTAGTGATTTTTTTTAACTTTCTTTCTAACTCTGGCAATTTCAAACATTTTTTGGTTACCGCCAGGGGATGGAGCCAAAATCGACGATACACTTTCCTTCATCATTCCTAAAATCTCGATCATCGGAAAGCAAAACGAAATGGCTTTTCTTGGAACTTTCCAGGAATTGGAAAATACTTTTTATCCATCAAAATGCTGTATCAGCATGTTTTTTACGTTTTTGTTATGCGATACACGAAGCTTCTGGCTTCATCATTCTTTTTCGGCTTCGAGAAAGTTTTTTTTTTAATTTTATTTCCCCTGAACTTGCTTGAAAGTTTCTCCTATTTTTCCCAAAAAACATCGATGTCCATTATTTCCAAAGATTTGCTTTCTAATTTCCACCATAATCTCGTCTGGTTTCCCCTGGAAATATTGTTCGTCTACACTCGAATGTTTTTTTACTTTCCCCGGTAAATTTTTCGCTTCTCTCGGTAATTTTTTTTTAACTTCCCTCCAAGTTTTCTACCATTTGACCATAAGATTTCTTCTTGAAGCTTCTTCCAGAAATGAAGAACTCTAGGTATCGCCAGGCAGTGTCTGTCTTCTGACACTCTCCCTGAAGATTATTCTGGTTCTTCCTAGAAATTTCTTCGAACTGAACCAACGCATTTCTGGCTTAATCTGGAAGATTCTTCCGAATTTCTACTAAAGTAATCTTCAAACTATATCAGGAGGTTTCTTTTAGCTTCCGTTTTCTCCAGGAAGCTTTTTCAGCTTTCACTGGAATTTTCTTTTGAGTTCTCCCAGAAGTTTTTTCCGAATTCATCTGAAAGTATTTCCAGACTGGCCCGAAGATTTATCCCAGCTTATACTGGAAACTTCTTCCGAGGCTCTTCTGACTTCCCCCATAGTTGTCTTTTGACTTCCAGCGAAGACATCATATCAAGAATACTGGCAACTTTGCCAAAATCCAAGCGACAGATACAATAGCGCTGCGCTTGAGTGAAGGTGGACGCAACGCATAAAAAAATGAGCAAACACATAAACCTTTCTACTGAGGATGTAATCTTTGCTATCAAATCTGTTCGAAGCATTTACCTTTGAGCGGCAGATGACGCGATTGTACCTGTCTCATAGCGTTCGTATGAGAAATTGGAAGAGTTACCAGACTTCTTGATTTGTTGTCTTTGCTTCCAGGGAAGTTGCAGCTGATTTTGCAGCAGAGCCTCTTTCCACTTCCCTCGGAAGATTGCTAAAACTTCTTCTGGAACAGTCCTCCAAACTCTCCAAAAAGTTTTTTAGGCCTCTTTTACTAGTGACTTCCGAATGTTTCCGGAAGTTACTCCAGACTTTTCTTGAAAGTTTTTTTTTTAACTTACCCCGAAAGTTATGCGTATAATTTTGACATGGTTCCAAAAACGAACAGTTTTGATGCCATAATCGAACGGGTACTGTAATACTGAGATCAAATTGATGGGATCCTTAAACTTTAGTTTAAAATATGATGAACATGACAGATTGTGTGAGTTTATAAAACTGATCGAAGTGGATTTAATTTATTAACGAAAGATTGAAACTATATCTTTCCGATCAATAGTTGGTCAATTGTCACTTTTATACTATATTTAAGTCACTATTTGGTCTCTATTTTTGTTCTTTTAGTCACTAAAATCACTACTATTATATCACATACCCACTACCAGCCTTACTTTTCTACTTTAAAGTATTTTTGAGGCCTCACACTTGCGAATAAATATTCACGATGACGGACAATTTAAATTCAAAATACTGTCATGTTAAAAAATCATAATCCAACTCTGGGATCGATTTTTTTTTTCATAAATTTCAAATGGCTTTGAAGATATCGGACAATGAAAAAAAAAATATCAGCCTCCCGGATATGATATTTAGCCTACTCTTGGATAATTTCCAATACTCTTTGAATTTGAGATCTCATAATAAAAAATTCGTTTTCTTTGGCATAAAAATGTTTTAAATATTTTGATTTGAATTTTTTGAGAAATTTCAGCGCAGTATTTAAGATGCTTTGATTTTAATATTTCATTACTTTTTTGTTCATGATTTGCCCAGCAAATGCACAGTGTCAGTAGGTATTACTTTATCTAAACTACAAAATAAATATAAAAAAAATAATTTAAAAAAAATATGCAATCTGAGTAGTTTATTTTTTTGTTTTTTTTTTTGTAAAAAAACATATTTTTTTTACAGTGTATATTTTTTTCTTGGAAGGCACAATACTTGTCCGCAACTTCTCCTAAGACACCATCTCGATCAAACAAATCGTTCACGAGATATATATTTTTCTATTGATGCGTATCATTTTTGCATAAGCCCTTTTCAAGAGTTAGTCGTGTGCAAAACTAGGGAACCATATATGTAAAATGGCATGTTAGGCAATAACAAACAACTGTGGAAAGTTTCATCATAATCGTAAAAGGTCGATCCGAAACGATTTGCGAATCTGTGTGGAACTGCTCGGCTCCTAGGAAATACCAAGAAGAGTTTTGAGGCTTTTGAATTCTGAGGATAGTTCCAAAATAATGCAAAGCCAAATTCATAGGCAATGTTGTGGATAGTTTCAAGTCGATTATATAGAGAATTTTACGGGAAATCCGAGAAGAATACCCAGGGCATTCTGAAAAAATTTCTAGGGAATTGTAAGGAGAAAACCATGTGAATTGTTCGAATTTTTTATGAGAATGATTACTCTGAACTGAATTTCAAGACATTTCGGAAGTAATTGCATGAGAATTCTAAGAAGAATTGAAACCAATTTTTCTATAGAATCAAGAAAAGAAGCTTCAGCGAGTTTTTTGGAGAATCATTAAAAATTCTAAGAGTATATCCAAAATCTCTGAATTCCAAGAAATTTTAGGATTGTTCTGCAGAGAATTTTTGAACAGAATCCAGAAAATGAAAATTTTAGGAGATATCAGATTTTGGCAAAATATTGTAGATCTTGGTCTTCGAAAAATAAAACTAATATTAATATAAAATAAATTACAATGAGAATACCATAAATAAGAAGTCCTTCATTAAAAGAGGAACCAGCTTAAGGATGAAAGTCTCTATAATAAAGCATAAAAAAAAGTCCTTCATATTTCTAGCAAATTTATCTGTTGGAGACCTCCATACATAACAATAGGCTTCTAATGCTTCCAACATTCTGCAACAATAGGACTGTTTCCGCTTCATGGTAGCAATTATTGCACCAACGTTCTTTCTTTTAATCGTTGTTTTTTTCAAAATGGAAGAATACTGATACCGTAACTATCCAAATATTAGTCTAGTGACCCATTTGACCTAACCACCTACCACGAACAAAATTCGACTTTCTCTATTTTGATCCCTTTCACCATGTTTTTAGAATAAGATAATTTCCATCATAGGATGTTAATTTCCCAGGAAGGAATTCCGATAGCTTCGTCAATATATCATACGAGTACCACTGGAAATATGCTTACTCTGCAGCTTACTCTAGCGAAAATCACCCACTAGCACACATCTTCAAAATAGCTGAAAAGAATACACATGTGCATTGAAAAACCGCAGAGAGATCATTCAATCCGGAGCCGGTTGTGGCCCCATTTCAGCTATCCGAGATGCAAAATTCCACCGGTTTCTTCTTCCCCGTCTGTGGTAGAGCCACTTCATGAGCAAGCACCATTTTGATTATCTCTATTCCCAACTCTCTTCAGATTCCGAATGATCTCGGCGTAGACTTGGTAGGTAATTGGTCGGCGAGTTTAACCGCAGTCCGCTCAGAAATGATAATTAATGAGATTGGGATGTAAATCCCAAGGAAGAGGGAAGAAGCTCCGGGTATCGAAGGTGAGAAAGTACCGCTAGGTGGATGTTATGGCGCTGCTTTTGGTGAATGAAATCCGATCTCGCTAGGACGCTTGGAGGAGTATCGAGAGCGGAAACAATTGTACACTGAAAATGAGAAGCGCAAATTTTTCGTTGTTAGTTTTAAGGCGGTTGTGTCATTCAGCAAACGAAAAAAAAAAACTCCCTCAGCAGCTAGCGAGCGTGGCATTAGTGTCGATTGTAACACAATATCTTGTTTGCTTCTCTGAGAAAACTGGAAGGTAAACATGCTGCCTTAAATGCAGAACAACACTTTGCTAGAGTATTCGACGCGTTTAGTAGTAGCTTGTTTGATGAATTGGCCGCGATAAGGTGCTTGCGGAGGGGAGGGAGACCAAGTTTCACATGCGTGTAAAAGCATTCATTGATGGGAAGTGGTAGTGGTATAGGAAACTCATTTCACCAATTTGAGAAAACGATCAACAAACATGGATCGGTTTCTCGCAAACAAGTGCGTACCCTGATGCTTAATCACATTCACGCGTGAGCTCTTTGAAGTCACCCAGCCAGGGTGACCTTGCAGACGCATCCTAAAGACAGATCGTCGTTGGAGGCTGCGGTGATGATGAATCATGGTTGGTGGTTTCTTGGAATCGCACTGTCTGATTCATCTGATACCGCGCCGCCGCTGCCGCCGCCGCCAGCTCCAAAGTGATCGATCCGGTCTGACCATAAACCGAGCTCCCTTAGTGGGTTACTGTGCAAAGGACGACCGACGACGCTAGCAAGACCTGGACAGGGATGTACCAACGCGGGTGTTTTTTTTTTGCGGACACAGACAACAATGGACCACTGTCCAAGGATTTTGATTTCTCCGATGGGGGCAGACACGTTCCTCGTCGTACCAGAAACAGGTTTCGCCAGTTTCCTGTCGATCGCCCGTTGATGGTAATGAGCCCTTAGGCTTGGTCTTGGTGTTGACTTGGTCACACATTTAAATAAACATAATTCAATTACTTGACACGATGGCGGCAATGGCGACAACGACGATCGGGGCTAATTGAAGGACGCCCGCAGCATGGAAGTGGCCGTCACTTCGTTTGTCTTTCTTTTAAGGGCACTCCCTCGCCAGAACATGTCGCTGCCACGCAAGATTCGGATATTGAGTAACATTGTCCTCCTCTGAGACCCACCTGAGGCTACCTTGAAATAGCGTTGGAGTCAACGTTTGCACTGCAAATGGTACACTTTTAATATGAATGTATAATGGGTGCAGGAAATGAAACGATCGTAAAAGTTTGCTAATTTGTGACTCCGCACCGTGCTGCGGTCAGTTTGACCTTGATGCTGCTGACCAGGCTATCAGCGGTGCTAAATCATATTCATACCTATTCGGATCGTTTATAGATGATGACGACGACGACGACGACGGATTTGTCCGAATCTGGTTTCAGCGGTCAAGTTCATTAACGCAAATTCCGCTTTTGACTTGCTGAGGCCGGCGCTTGTGCGCTAGTGAGTGATTCACCCAGAAATGATTCGACTCGTTCCTAGGAAACTCCTTTCAAGCTTTCAACCGAACAGAGTTGAATTTGCATAATGCTCACAGTTCCAGATAAATTGTGAAACAATTCGGTTTCGTCGATTCGTACAAGTTCGAATAAATCCAGCAGTACGTCGAGTACGGCACTTGCGGGCAGCAGTAGGTAATTTGTAGTAGCTCACAGATCAGTGCTTCCAATTAAAACGAAGGCCTGTTTCGAGATGTTTGTGATCGTAGCCTTTGCTTGAGAGGGGGGCAAATATAAATAATGCCGGAGATCAGTTTTGTTTGAGATGTTGATCTGCTGCTTGTTATGGCGGTTATGTAACTTATAGGCGAACCTGTTTAACGATGGGAATCTATTTCGTGGATGAATTTATCTTTTTGCATTATTGAGAAATATGTATGAATTTGATATGGGCATGTAAAGTATGGTAAATAAAACAAAGCTTCATGACAAATTTGGAGTCCTGTTGTTACGTTAAAAAAATACTTCAAATTGTGACCTCAATTTATGCTTATTTTTTTTTATTGTCGTAGGTTTTTTAAAGATTAACAAATTTGACACAGTGAATTTCATATTTGTTTTGGCTGCAACTTTATTGAAGACACCATTTGTCTAGCTCTTCGTGGGACATTGTTAGGATAATTCTTCAGTTTTCAATTAGCGTGCTCCTTATTTATTTATTTTTCTCAGGTTGCTCAAAAATGATTCCAAACGCCATCAGGTGATCAAAGACCTTCATTAAATCCTCATGATATTTTTCAATGTCATCAAGTTAAATAGGTACTATTCTGAAGGTATCCATTAATTCAAATTACGTTTCTCAGATATTCTCTTATGAAACCACGTGACTCGGAAATTATACCAAAGAGCAGATCTGATCAGATCAGCTCTCCAAAAAATTCTTTGGATATTTTTCAATACTTCTGGATGCCCGCCCAAGTAGCATTGCAAGTTCTATCGAGGTTTTAAAGCATTCTACAAGTCTAAATCATAGTCTACAGAACCCTCATAAACCCCAAATTGGATAGTATATTTTCTCAATACTTCAGGATGATCAAATATCAGAGATTCTCTAGGTGTCTCAGGAATTTTTTTTTCAATGCTTCAGGATAATCGAGTTTTATTCTGAAGATATTCAACTGATATTCCTTCGTGTCTCGAATATTATTTCAAAAACCTTCAGGTGCTCACCGGTCTCCAAAATCTTATCAGGATATTCTTTCAATACTTCAAGATGATCAAATATTATTATGAAGACCTTCAACTGGCTAACAATTCAAATACCGTCCCTCAGAGATTCTCTCGTGATATTAGCTGTCTCAGAAATTATTGCAAAGACCTTCAGGTGCTCACAGGTCTCCAAACACATCTCTGGATATATTTTTTCTAAGACATCCTGGTTCAGTGACCACCCTGCATGTTTTGACAGCAGAATCTTCCGGACCTTTTCTCGTGGTTCGAACTGGTTATCTGACACTGAATTACGTTGTTGTATTCATCTTGTTCTAGGAAACATTCTTGAATCACAATAACCTTCACCTTTCTTACTAAAATCACCGAAGCATACGAAAACTTGCACACGCACACATATTGTAGGGATGAATACCAAATACCTTTTAAAACTGTGCGTTTATCGTGTTGCAGTTTAACTTTTGACAGGTTCAAATTTTAGAGCTGTCGAGTAGTTTGAAACAATTTTAAAACTGAGCATTGCGAACGGCCTTGGAGGTATTAGCAGAATATTTTAAGCTATCTAAATCGACCTGGAGTTACGATTTTATAGTTCTTTGCTGTCTACGTCCATCCACGTTTTCCAAGTCCCAGGATTTTGATAACTGACCCCCCTAAAGCCGGTAGATCACTTCTTAGTGGTGCGTTACGGTGTAAGATCTGCCACTGAACTCAAGTCAAAGGTTCTTTATACTAGGATGATAGGTTTTTACAGTAATCCAAGGAACAAATCTTAAATCCTTGTTACGTTTAGGGACAAGACTCGGATTGCTTTAATCGAAGATGATCTTGAAATTCGAAAAAAAATATATAAGCCTGCTGCGCGATCTTCTTCCGATTTTCATACAGTTTGAACCACTTTCTTACGGTAAAGGTAAGGATTACTTAAGTATAGGATGGTATAATTTTGTTAAAGTCAAGGATGTGTAAAATTTTCCTAGTTCAGGATCATGATATTTTTTTAAATGAAAGCAGGATCCTGCCAATGACCGAAATGTTAATTTTCTATATCTATGATCTTAACATATTTGTTATATTTGTTCCGTATGGGACATCCAGCACATGTTGTCCGAATGTTGCCAAAGAGGCTAAAGGCATTCATAATGATTCCCAATGATCTGCTTTGTTAACGCTAGTGTGACTTGATATGCCGCAATCTGTTCAATTTAGATTTTGGTCATTTTCCAAAGGGCGTCCAGAACATGTCCAGATATAAGCAATGTACTCCACGACGCAATTCCAATGATCTTCTTTTTGAAACCTTATGTTATGTAGAATACCACATTGCAGATTTGGTTTAAAGATATGCTCTCGTTACTTCTCCGGAGCATCCGGGACATGCCCGAATGTGGCGAATGTAGATCACTACACTCAATATAACTTGCAATGATCTGATTGTTTAAAGCTCATGGGATTTGCTATGATCTAGAGCTTGAGTGATTGACAACAACCAGCAAAATAGCACTTCGATCCAAATAGCTTGGAAAGAGCTAACCATTCTCAATGCACATTGCACATATTCCGGTGGTTCATTAATTGATATGGTCAATAACAGCACCGATCTCGTCCTTATGGTCATCGGAGAGGGAACGGATTGTTAGGTCGACATCAATTGTAACAACAGACCGAATACACATACACCTTTCCTCAGCTCAATGAAGGACGTTTTTGTTTATTAGATCTGGATTAACTTCGAAAAATCATTTGATCTTTCAAATCCCGATACGACCCTATAAACTCAGTAATGTGTAGGTGCCCGGGGTAGAACCCACAATATTCTGCTTAGTAAGCAAAAACGGTCACCACTAGGCCATCGATCCACTGGCATCACAACAAATTACGGTAACCAGTTATCGTTTATGCCCGGTTACATGAAGTAATCCCAATTAAAAGATGTATATAGATAGAGTCATTAATTTGTAACTTGCATACATGCAGAGTAAGCACTTCCCCTAAATACGATAAAGTTCATGTGATTAAATGTGTAAAACAACCAAACATAATGTCCAATGATCATTTTCGATTATGAGCGCAGAGCACAGTGCTTCCATAAACAGGGTTGCTGCACTTATTCTCCTACTCACAAAAACCACTAACACCTCTTCAATTCTTTCTCAAGCAACAATCGCCCGAAAGTCCAAGCTCATCATTACTGGATACTTTCCACCTAGCTGAGAAAATATTCAACCTTTTCCACTCGAACTAGCCACCAACCGCGACGTACATTCACACCTCAGCCCACACATGCACATACTACACGAGTGGGGATAATCTACTACGATCCACCAGAGTTCCGGATGTTGTACAAATTGCTCATTAGCCTCTCGAGCAAGCACAAAACAGTCAGCCAGTCCGAGCAGGGGGGAAGGAACAACTCGTTCGCAAATTTCTTCTTTGTTAGAAATCTCCCCTGCTATGAGTGTGTACCTACACATTCAATTGTGTGGCTGCCTTGAAGAAACGTGCATGTTTTACCTATTGCAGTTCAATAGTAACACAAACCTCAGTGGAACTTCGGAGATTGCACCTACCGTTTCCGCAATTTGACGAGAGCTAGAAGAAAAAAATGATGATTCGTGCACCGTATGCCATATGGTTAGTTTGAACAGATGATCATGAGCCCCCAACGAGCGTAGAAGGAACTTTTTGTTTATCAGTTTGCTTTCCACAACCGATGATCGTTTACACACAAATCACTTTATTGCCGGAGGCACAAAGTGATCGCCGCAATTACCGACACCGCGATCTCTGCGCAGCAGGTATGCGACCTTTGGTACTCGGAAGTTGCCGACCAACCGCAGCGAGCAATTTTGATTGGATTTCAACGAGCAAGCGTCAAAGTTTAATTAAATCAACCCTTTGACTGCACGTAGTATGGTGTGGTGCTTCGCGTGGGAGTGTCCCCGCTTTTCAAAGCGTGGTCATTCATAGAACCGCTACCATTGTGGCTGGGAACAGTGGCCACTGACTGCCAGCATGATCATCACTTGAAGGTTAATGAAAAAAAAAAAACAATTAACACATTTTGGCTACTAGAGCGGTGAGCCAACGAAACTTTTTCTCGTGATAAGTAAACTCAGCGATCTTACGATTTGAGTCAACCACAATCATATAACCTTCACCTTTCAGATAGGATTCGATAGAAACCTCAACGCCGCTTATGACATTCAAATCCGGTAGATCGGTGCAGAAGTCTAATCTTTATAGCAATCTCAAGCAATTCGTTTAATAGGCAATAAAATCGGAACGAACTTGGCGCCCGGAAGATTAAGTGCTCTCCTACAAATAATTGTTTGGCAAAATTACTGTTTGATTTAGTCAGCAGCATAGAATCCATGCTCTGCAGGACTAAAAACAGAAGGTTTAATTTTCAGTCAGTTGGTACGGAAAAAGGCAGGTGCAGAAGATCGTTGTTTTCAAAACAATGTGGATCTTTGAGCTCAAGATCAAGAAAACACACGTATGGCGATCATAAATGAAAAAAAAAAACGGTGCGCGGTAGTGTTTCTTGTTCTAATAAAAATTTGAGACGCTCCCGACCATGGCAATATGAATGCGCGTTCCAGGAAAATAAACAATGTGGCCGGATGTGGCTGTTGCTGTTCTAACTGCTGCAGTTGGCAGCTGCAGTCAACTGGCTTTGATGATTGGATAGTGACTAATATGAAGTTTGCTTTGTTTTGAAATAAATATAGCCAAGGAAGATGATGTAAACACATGAAATACATTCGAGCATAGTTCGGTACGTATTGTAATTGTTCTTACTGTTAATGGAAAACTTCTATGTTCATCAGCAGTTTAGATAGGGAGGAGGAAGAGGTTTTCGGATATTTCCAAAACCATAGTTGTTGCTCCTATGATTGAAAGCTGTGCATTAGGGTGGGTCAACTTTACAACCCCTGTTTCACACTGATCTCTCGATTTGTATTAAGATCCTCAACAACAGTGTCAAATTTGATCGAATTTGGTTGCGATCTGGGTTAGCGCGATAATTTTGAAAGTTTATATGGAAACAGAAAAAAAAATGTTGTCCAAAATACACACATTGCTAAATATTAGCGTGTGTTTTCTGATAATTAGATTGAACAAACTATAGAAGGCGACTTTGTCGAAGACCACAAATCGATTTGACTTCTGTTCAATTGAATCGATTTGCGGTCTTGGGCAAAGTTGTTCTAGAAATGACGTGTCCATTATATGAAAGAAACAAATCTCGAGTTCATTTTAGAGCTTCGAAAATGTAGAGCCCTGATCTCAACACTGTAATTCCGCAATCGTGGAACCCGATGAACTATACAATATTGATATGTGTGTTAAAATCTTACAAACTAAAGTTCTGAATCTTCAAATTTTCCTGAGTATGAAATTTATGTACCAAATAATTGATTTTTACTTGAGGTTCTAGAATTCAAATAAATTTTAAATTCGAGACATTTTGAATTGTATTGCCATAAAAAAAAAACTAAGTCCGTAATCATCAATATTTTCATAAGTAAATTGAAACCATACAAATTATCAACGTGCCAATACATGTTGAAAATTTGATCAAATATTGGACATTTGTCTAGGTTATTGCTTTGTTATGCTTCGTCAATAATTTGTAATTTAAAAACCTATGACATTTATGAAAAAAAATGCGGAATATTTGGAATGATTCTAAGGCGATTATTGAAAAAAAATCAAGAGAAAACCTGGGAAGGTTCCACAAATAATAATATACAGAAAATCAAGGCTCATAAACATTTCTGAATGTAGTTTCTTGAGCTTCTCTAAATTTTGCTGAATTTCTCTGTAGTATAATGATCATATTTTAAATTCAGGAAATTTCTCCAAAAAAGAAAAAGAAAATCATAATCCAGGGTTTTAAGAAAACTCACCCATTTTTTTTTAAATATACTGTAGTCTAGGATAACATTGCTGTTGTTATTTACAAATCCTGGCTAACTGGGAAATCCGGTAAAAGTCCAAAATCATCGGTAAAATTCCGGGAAAAACCCGTGAATTACGATGACAAGTTGGGGAAAATTAACTTCATCCAGTTTCCAGAAAATAATAACGTTAATAAAAATCAAGGCCCTTAGACTTTAGGAATACTGTCGATTTGAAAAACTATTAAGATAAGTTTGATAATATATTAGAATAAATTCTAAGGACAACACCTTTTCAGAGAAGAAGTTCAAGGGAGTTTTTGAAATATCTCTAAGAGTGTTTTTGACTAAAACGCCAATCCAAGTAACAATTTGGGTTTTATGTGGGTTCTGAAGACCATGATTTAGACTTGTAGGGAGCTTTGAAGCCACGATAAAACTTTCCATGTTACTTGGGAAGTGAAATGTAGGAAGAGTTCCATCGTAATTGTGACAAGAGTTACAGGTAAATTTTAAGGAATGTTTAGAGTTGAAGTTTGTTGGTTGTTGTGAGGAAAATTCCAGAAGATTGTGAAATGGATTTGGGAGCCATTTCTGATGAATGTTCCAAATAAGTTCTGAAAAGATTTCCTAGAGAGTTCTGATAATAATTCCATGGAAATTCCGAGGGCATTGAATTCCAGAATAGTTAAAAGGTAATTCTAAAAATAATTTCTTGTGAATTCTGAAGAGAGTTCTAAGGAAATTCTGAGTAGAAACCCAAGGAAATCAAGGGTACAATACATTCATTCTTCAATATATTTTTAATTCAATTCCTGGGATAATTCCACGAAAGTTTTGTGAAGAATTTAGATAATTCTATGGAGAATTCAAGCGATTTTAAAATCTTTAGTGAATTCTTAGAATAAGCATTAGCTATTCATGATAAATCATAGAATGGATTCCATGATTTATATTTTAAAGGAATTCTGAAAATAACTCTGTGAGAAGAAATTATTTTAAAGACAATTCATGAGAACATTCCTAAAATATCTTATGAGAAGAGCTCCTGGTAAATTTTAAGGAGAGTTCAGATTTAAAGTTATTGGTTGTTCTGAGGAAAATTCCAGATTATTGTGAAAAGGATTTGGGAGCCATTTCTGATGAATGTTTCAAATAAGTTCTGAATTTTTTTCTAGAGTGTTGTGATGATAATTCCATGGACATTCCGAGGGCATTGAATTCCAGAAATAGTTCCAAAATTCAAAGATAATTCTGAAAATTATTTCTTTATTAGGATAATTATTAGGATGGATTCCATGATTTATATTTTAGAGTTATTCTAAAAATAACTTTGTGAAAGGAAATAGTTTTAAATAAAATCCATGAAAACATTCCTTAAAAAAAACCCTGTAAAGAGTTCTATGTCAATTTTCAAGGTAGTTAAAACATAGGCAATTGTTGCTGTCTTTTCAATAACTCAGTTTACATACCGATCCGATTCGGTTCAATTGCATTCGGTTTTATGTTTAATTTAAATGTATATCGTACAACCGCAAAAATTTCCAGAATTCTGAGAGTGAAAAAATAGGAATAAACATAGAGTTGATAGTTCCGTTAGAGTACGGCAGTGTGAAAATTGTATATAGAAAGTAGAAAGCGAGCAAGGACAACTTTTTATGAAGGTACAAATCGGTTTGATCATCTCTCTTTACCAAACTCTCCCGTTGGAGAGAGATGGTGAGGGGTATTCCCCCCGCCACCACTGGCAAAAAGAGATGATCGCCGACTCGCTCATGTATCAAGTTTTACCGCACTCGAGTTGTTATCTGAAGGACGGCGTCCAGTCGTAGGTTTGGAAATTGCAGTTATTGTTACCTCTACCACGGTATGTGATCCTGTCACATCAAATCAAACTGTTAATATCAAATTGGAACAGAGGCGTCGCGTGCCTCATTTGTTTACCTGTGCACCAAACTTTGTTCGTTATAGTTTACCACCACATATTAGTTTTTGTTTTATTTTTCAATGCTCCATGAATTCGAGGTACATATTCTCAATGACTTTATTAATCACTACCTAACGTAACATTTGAAGCGTCTATCATCTTGTCTAAACAATACTTGTGTGGCCTTTTTCGCGCTAACCGAAGTAGGAGGAATTTCAAAACTTAACTAATTCTCCTTTTTATCACAAGGCTAATTCTTTCGACTGAAGTGTAATGAAGAATATCCGTCAAACACTTCCGAAAACATTTTTTGATACAAAACAGTGTCAAAATCTAGAGAAAATTCATGAAGTTCCCTGGGTAGCAAACTTGAATTAATCAACTTTTTAATCATCAGAACAACACTATCAGAATGAACCAGGAGAAGCTCATAGTTTTGACAGGCGCACCGGCGCAACCATCGGTAATTGAGAGATTTACAACTGACAAGAGAGTGAGAGCGAGCTTTTGCGCTCTCTTTCTCCATTACTCTCTTTGCCTGCAATCAGACATCTAAGTGCACAGCGAGAAATGCACGCTTCAGGCACCCATACATCACAAATGTTCTTCTAATTTAAACTCACACACTCAAACCGGTCTGCAAGTATGATACACGTCCAAAGCGTACCAGACTGCTGTTTCCGTGTTGCTCTCGTATGACGCGTGACTGCTGAAAGTTTCAATTACAACTAGTGGTGCAAACCGCCATGTATTGTAGAAAATTTGTGGTATGTTTCAAGAGGTGATAGAAGGTCTGCTTGGCTTACATCAGGCTTTGACCATTCACAAACTTGCCATCCGCCACCCAAAAAAGCTAGCTTTTAGGTACACTATTTAACGAGTTTGTCATGGTAGTGATATCGACATGCTTAGAAATCAATGCATTAGGGATTAGGCAGACCATCGCAACTGAATTTAATCCTTTTTGAAGAAAACCAAGGTCGAAGATTTAATTAAACCACACTATAAAATAATGTATTCCTGGTCACATGTGGTCTGGAGTAAAGAAGTACAGCTATAATGTAATCATAAAATCTATAAAAATCTTAACGCATTTTTTTTAAATTATTTACACCTGTGTCGTGCACAGGTTGCACATGTGGACGCAACGCCACTGAATCGGAATATACTGGTCACCATGCAAATTTGAAAATTACTTGTGCAGTGTGCAGTAGCGTTGTTATGATATACTTCGTAGATTGGATACTTGTGCAGTTTGACAGAAACTTCAATTTCGGTTAAATTATTCATTTGACCTTGTAACCCCTTCGGTGCTCTAAGACTGACATATACGAGCGTCAATTTTGACATTAAATTAAATCCTAACAGACGCAAAATTTGCTGAATCAAACGTACTTTTCGTCGAGTAACGAACTCTTCAGTATCGGAGCACTTAATTTTACATTACAAGTTTGTTTACATCTCATTCTTTACATCAGAAAGGGCTTCCGTCACGTGTAAAATTAGTTATTTCTAAGTGTGTAGCTACACCTTTTTTGATTCCAATTTGAAATATAGTAAACTCTCTACAACTTGATATTGGAGCGAGAAACGCCAGAGTAATCGGATAAAAGGTGAACAAAGACGTGGACGGCCTATGGTTTTTCAGATGTATATCGCTGTGAAGCAACTGTAATTTGTAGAGGTAATTTATATCTCTAACTCAATACAGAGCTGAAAAAAGAGCCTAACAGCTTTTGCAAACAATGATGCCTTCTAAAAAGTCAAGACTCGCTTATGTAAACCAACATCACCATCCGAGACTTCTCCTACCCGATGGTTATGTTGAGGTGCGTGGGTCTTGAGTTCCTAGAAATCATTGAGAGATGTCATTGTTTAAAAAGCTGTTAGACCCTTTCTCCAGCTCTGTATTGAACTGTAATTACTTCATTTTTATTTGCTAATCTGATTAAGATGTTGATACTTAATTATGAAATGATAAATCATCAAGCTCAAACCTTTGTAGGGGTGTGAAGTGGGACCATCATCGTCATCAATCCAATCGTAATAGCTTTAAAAAAATCAGACCATTTTGAGCTACTGAAATATCGTGAATACGTAAAAAAAACATTTTAAAAATGCCGAATGCCTTTGGAAATATCAGCTCCAAAAGGCAATAAATAGCCAAAATGGCATTTAAATCAACCAAAATAACCATAAAATGAAACTGTACAGTTCCAAAAACTCCAAAAACGTTAATATCCTCATAATACCAAAATAACCAATAAATCGCATTGAAATTCCCAAATGGTTCCGAAACGTCAAAAAGTAGAAAGGTACTGTGGGTCCATATAAATTTATATATTATTTTCTGATGCACTAGCCCTCGGCTAAAAATCAATTTAATAAATGAATGTCACCTTTCAAGAACCATAGCTTCGCTATTAATCGACAAGGTTTATTTCTGTCTTAGTAATTTAATTCGTTTAGCATTTCAAACATAATTCCCTAATGATGAAGGAAATTCAACCCCCCATCGTCTTCTCCACATTGCACAACAAACCATAATTACACTACAGATTCACCAAATTCGTATCGATTACACACGGCACCGCGCACGCTTCCATTGAACCGGCTTACAACAGGTGAAGATCCCCTTCCCCCGCACTCGGGTATCACTCCTCAGGCGGAAAGGTCAAAACCCGCAATGCTTTCCTCCATGGGCCCCTGCAATGCCACACTGCTGGTCATGAACAGTTGGTTTAATTTTCTGTTTCTCCCTTTTTCAGGGAGTTTGGTGAATGCGATAAAATTAGCGAGCGCAAAATTTCGCGCGTTGAAAATCGCATCTTTCGACTGCTTCGTATCTCCTACTCCACTGCGTTCGACCGATAAGTAAGAGTAGCAAACGGCCAATTCAATTGTTTGTTTTTGTTGCCTTCTTCACCTTTCTTTGCGAACGATTGGATGGTCCGCGGTTGAACCCACTCAGTCTAGGGAAGTTACATCACCTGACGGGGGGACGCGCGCGAAAAATAGTTATAATTTTGTCACGCCGCCGCCACCGCCGCTGAAATGGAACCATTAGCCGAAATGCTCGGAAGACTTTCACTGGAGACTAGAGACGAATCGCGAATAAAGAGCGCCGCATATTAAGCAGGCAAGTGCGGCTCTAATGGCGGATAAATGGGTTGGTTACGAGCGCCCAGCACGGCCTCCATGGTCGACAGGAGTTCCTTTGTAGGAGAAAGAGTTCAACGATCGAAGATAAAGTCAATTCCGTAACATACGCCCGAGTGGTCCAGTAGCTGAGACATGTAGGTAGACAGAGTCAGTGCCAGCCAGCAGACGAAAGTAAAAGTCTGTTTTGATTGTGCGTCCTCCTAACGAACGGTATCAGTCGGTGGCTGTGTGATTGGAGACTGTTGTGCGAGCCTGAATTGGAATTAATTCGAGAAATAGATGTGTCACGGTTGGCTGGGTATTACTGAGCTTCTTGGAGCAGGATTATTTAGGAGGGTGTGAATGGTGTGTGTGTTTTTTTATAGACAAATCAACTCGTTCGGTAGTTCCGTGAAGCTAGGTAGCTACAGGGATTCCTAAATCTATGCATTAATTCAAAAACTTGTTCGTGATCCATATATAGCGTTGACTTTAACTTATCAAATTAAGATCAAAACTCACCAGCCCTTATTGGACCACCACTGGCTTTCCAAGCTACAATAGTCGATTGTATGTAAATGTGCCGACCGACTACCTTGTCCTCTTCTGGAGCTTAACTCGAATGCTTTATTTTCTCTCATAAATCAACATAAATTTGTTCGCATTTGACCGTCGCAATTGGAAGCACTACTCGGATACAATGACACACACGTGTAATACTCCCCCTCAAAACAAAACTAGTTTCCAACTTCGGCGTCCTATAATAGGGTCACTGCACCTATGCTTGACCAGTTCACACAGCTCCCTAAGCTTCCGTCGTCCAACAGTTGTTCCCTTCTCCGCTGGCCTCCAATTGAAACGGTCGTGCCCAGAGATCCATTAATCCAAGATCTTCTCGTCGTCGCAGCCGACGAAGACGACGACGCGATGAATATACTATTAGCAAGAGGCGTGTAAGCAAACAAAAAGCACAATATTGGAACATTGGAGGCGCATTCATCATCATGATCATCAACAACTGCCCAGCCTTTTAATGACGACGATCGACTGCGATCGTGGATGGGATATGGGACGTGACGCGGAAAGCGCGATTCCGTGATGTCCGCCGCCCCGTGTGCCTGTTGTTGGATTGGAATGCTGCGCCAGAGCAGCGACGTTTCCTCCATCGACAGCACAGTTGGGTAGTGTTTGGAGGCCTTATTACCAATTGAAACAAAACAAACAGCAGCAACAGCGCCACGGAGGAGCCGTGTTGTGAAAAGCTGCGATTGTGCGAGAATCGGTGTCGTCGTTTGCGCTTTTCCACTTCACTTGAAAGAATCTGTGTCGACTAGGTCGGAGCTAAGGCTGGGCGCCTTCGGTATTATTATTTTTTTCTCTCTCGAGGCGCGATATGTTCTACACGGTTGTCACACTGGATGATGGATGGAATGTTTTGATTTATTCGATGAATGAAGATGGATTCATCCAGTGGCAGGGGTTAGAAGACAGAATGTACAGTGTCATCACTTTGTTGCTACTGAGGTAGCAGCAAAATAATAAAGTGGCCAGAAATATTCTATTCAAATGCGGGAGCTTTTGCCATAGACTCACAGGAACAGGGCTCAGAACCTTTGCAGAAAGTTCACTAAAGTATGCTTCATGGTCGTGCGGTTCGCGGCGTCATTTCCTCGCCGTTTTTTACGATCAAGGCAACGAGAAACAGTGGATGGATCATCCCGGTAACTTCTGAAAATCAGGAAATACTTTTATCCTGTAACGAATTGGGTCCATAAGAATGTTCATTTCTTAACCTCCTGAAGTTTATTTAATTTTCCCTTTCGAAGTTTCTTCCTACTTTTCCCTGGAATTGTCTTCTCCCTCATTCCGTAAGTTATTTTCAGATTGCTCCCGAAAAGTTATTGCGACTTCCTTCGTAAGCTTTTTCTTCGCTCGAAAGGTTCTTCCGTATTCTCCCGCCAGTTTTTTCCAACTTCCTGTGAAATATTGCGCTAACTTTCCCTAGAAGATTTATCCGATTTTCACCGAATTGTTTTTTCGACACCCCCCAGAAATTTCTATCTTCCGGAATTTTTGTCCCAATTTCTCCTAGTTTTTTTTTTTCGACTGTCTCGTAAACGCTCTGGCTTTCGCCGGAAGAAGCTGTCAAAGCTGGAATTTTTTTTTGTCAAGGTAAAGCTTGAAAACAATCTGGCAACGCGGGTGTAGACAGACTTAGCCAATTGCAAATCCCTATCACAGACTTAAATTTTATATATCAAAACTATAGCAAGTGGAGTGAGTATCATGCACTAATATCTGCGAATAAATTGAATGGACCTGAACATTTTTGATCAGTCTCGGCATCGAATCGTAGTGGGAAATCTATTTCTCAAAAATGAGAGATTGACCAGATGGAAGGATGCCTTTGATGAAGTTGTTCATATGGAGAAGACCGGCTGGATGGTGGGCCGATACATTTTTAAACTTTTTGCCAGTACGCTTTTTAATATCAGCCATTCCATAGCAAAACATATAGAGGTTCCCAGAATTTCGTAAAAAAAATTGGTTTTGTTTCTCATCGTAAAATATTAGACTCGTATTTATTTTTATCAGGTCGAGTCAAAAATTATTTATTTTTTTGCTATTTGGCCTGGAACCCTCGTGTGACATGCATATTGTTCCAGTTTAAGAAAAGAAGGAGCAAGAAGAAAAACAGGAATGATGAACAGTTTATCCTAGATGCCAAAAATCATTGCCACAATATGCCACGATAGAACCGCTCATTATTAGAAGATGGAAAAATATGCATTTAAAAATCTTAATTTAAACACATCTTCAGATGAGAATTTTTGAAACTCGAAAAAACTGTTGGTATTTCAAAGAATTATCAGATTAAATTATTATTTTCAGTCAGTATTGGATGTTTGGATCTAAAAGAAACAACTTTAATACTTCAAAGATGGAGAAATTCCCTAAGAGAAATCGGTGATGAGTCATTAGGCCAAATGCCACTAGGTCGAACGCCATTAGGCCAAATTTCATGAAACCGAATAGCTTACTAGGCCCAATAAGTCATTGAGCCGAAATTTTAAAAGTAACTTTTCATCATACGTGATGAGTATTGAAGTAATATCCATTTACTTTTTTTTTCCAAGTGTGGGATTTTTATATTTTAATGTCTTCAATGTCCCTTCTATGACAGAGATCGTGAAAAAAATAATAGAAGTCGCTAAGTGTAGATAATTGTTCCAAAGAAACCCGTAATTTCAGACCTTTCACTTTTCAAAATTCGGTCTAATTACTCAAATGGGTAGTCTACCCGAGCAAAGCTGAAGATCAAATTGAAATCAAAATTTGCTGTTATGATGTAACTTATATTGAATACTCCAGTTGATCTCATTTTGGTTGGCTTAACGGTTAACACAGAAAAAATGAGAGCACAATGTTACACTGTTGAATCAAACGGAAAACTAATCCTGCTATCAATTAAATCAATTTGATTACTGATTTTGCATTCATAATGTTTAACTGAATACGGGCCTGGTGTAAATGGTTAGCATTCATGCTTCTCACGCTGAAAGACTTGAGCTCAAATCTCATCCCGGGCAAAACACTAACGACCTAAAATGTGTTATACAAAACAAATAAACAATAATCGTTAGTTCAACAACAGATGAACTTAAATTAAATTTTAAACAAGACGTTAACAGCAAAACTTCAAGTTAAGTTGTTTTTATTTAAAAAGTCTTGAATGTATAATGAAAGCACAATATGATATCAGACTTCTGTCGCGGAAATTGAAATCAAAATTAGTTTTCATTATGATAGTAAACTTTAATATCGATTTGCTTTCATTTTGTTAACCGACTTGGCTCGGGTAATGGATTTGGGCCTAATTACCATTTCGGTATAATGGCTTTCGGTCTAGTGGCCTTTGGCCTATTGGCCCTACGCTGAGAAATCATTGGCTAGTTCATTACCTAAATATATGTCTGTCAAATCTTAGTTCATAGAAAATTTGTTATGCCCATGATCTTCAAATTTATCCAAGACTCAGAATTTCGGGAAGTTTGATATCTTACTTTAAATTTGTCGAATCTCTTAACTTTATGAAGAGCTTTGAGTGGCTTGGTTTATTTCCTTTAAATTCCATTATAATTGTTTATCTTTTGACAGATACGCGTATTTTGTGTTCTACTTGCAGACTTCATCAACCCCACTGAAGAATCCATCTTTTATCTATGAGTTAAATATTAATCAATAGGTATCCACTGCCATGTCACAATTTACCTAAACAGGTACCTAAATTTAGTCTCCAACAGGTAGATGTATGCTACGATGTGTGGTTTTAGGTAGCATGCTAAAGAGTCTCGAGTATCCGTTTCCTTGATCTCTATTAAGCAATGCTGATGGATTATGTTTTAATATTTCTAAACTTTCTGCTACGTCTATTTTCCAAGGCGAAGATACACTCCGCAGGATATTGATGTTATCCTTTTTCAAATTGTGCCCCTTTGTAACGATATGTTCTGCAACCTTGGATTTAAATTCATAATGAAGTCCTTTATCCATCTCTTTGTTAGCCTTTTTTACTTCTGCGATGTGTTCCTTAAATCTTGTTTCCAAAGTCCTTTTCGTCTGACCAATGTAGATTTTATTGCAATCTGGACAAGAGATTTTGTAGACTCCGGCTTTCCCTAAGATATTTATTGAATCTTTTGTTGATCCTAACAGTGACTTCAGTTGATTTGTCCTGCTGCTGAATACTAAATCTAGGCCAAAACTTCTAAGCTTCGAAATCAATGGTTTGGTAATATTTTTGTCGAAATTCACCGCTACCCGTTTTAAACCCTCAGTTACTGGTGTAAGAGTTGTCTAAATATGCCTAAAATAATCCCTTGTTCTTTTATCAATTACTGCTTGAATTGTTTTTTTTTTTCTTGATACCCATTAAGTCTAGCGATTTAAAAAATGTGAGCTATTTCCTTTGATTTGCCAGTATCGCTAAGAGGAAGAGTTTGCATCCTGTGAACCATGTGGTGAAAAGCGGCCATTTTGTGTTGATGGCAATGGTTTGAAGTGCTTGGTATTGCTCTTTTTGTGTTTGTTGGTATCCTATAGGTTTCGAAATTGAACGAAGACGTTTCCCTGATGATGAGAAGATATTAGAAGGGGAGTTTGCCGTCTCTCTCTTCTTCGTGAGTAAATTTGATGTAATGTGAACGTTGCTTATGGCTTCCAAAGTTTTTGATAAATCTTCCCTTTTGACAATGCTAAAAATGTCATCCACGTACCTATACCAACACTTGGGTAACAAATTCATATCCTCCAGAGTATTTTCTTGGTTAGCCATGAACAATTCACATAAAAATGTAGAAAGCGGATTGCCCATAGGAGCGCTTTTTGTTTGTTTATAAAAGTTTCCTCTGAAAATGAAATAATTTTCCTCCATATCTTATAAATTTGGGTTAAGTATATGGTCCTTTTTTATTCATTAGATCTTGAAAAAAAAATAGTTTCAAGAATTCAAAGTATCAGAATGTCGAATTTTTTTTAAAAGAATAGTTCATGTTCAAGCTTTGACTATTTTAAATTCGGCGAACAGACCCATTTGTCCTAGTGGCTAATTACGTATTCGGCCTAATGGTAATCAACATAAGGGCATTCGGCTAAACGGCATTATACCGTTGTAAGCTAGTTTTTTTTCGACCCTTTAAACGTATTTGAGCTCAGTTTTTTGGGCTATTCAGTGTTTTAATCGTTCTATGACCTTTCGAGACATTTGATGGATCTATGGGTGTTTTCAAACCACTTTTGATCTTTTAAGGCGTTTTTTAGCTTTACTTCATAAGAGATGAACTAGTCTATGGCTAAAACTTTCTGAAATAAAATTTAAGGAAAAGCTTTAACTAACGTTTTTGCGCCATTTTTTTCGGTTGTAGCAAAGAGAACGTATCGAGAAGACTGGCAACTTTTCCAGAATTCAAGCGACACATACAGTAGCGTTGCGATTGGGCGAAAATGGAAGCAATGTATAGAACAATAAGCATATACACATACCTTTCTTCTATGGTTGGAATCATCGCTATAACATTCGACCGGAGCATTTACCTTTGAGCGGCAGATGACGCGATTGTACCTGTCTCATAACGTTCGTATGAGAAATTTGAAGAGTTGCCAGTCTTCCTGATTGTTGTCTTCGGTTTTAGGCTATTTCGCGGTTTATATTAGCTATTTAGGTCACTTTCCAATCAATTATGTAGCGGAACAGAATGACAACTGCAAGGCTGTTACAGCTAGCACGGATTTCGCGTTTCTCATGGAATTTACGTTTAACGTTTATTTTAGGAAAAGCTTAGAACAAATGTGATCGCATTTTTCAACTATCAGTTGGCACTGTACTCAAATCAACTATTAAAAACTTCATGGTATGCATGCTTTTGATCTATATTGTTAAGTTGAAATATATAATATAGGTACCTATAACTGATAGAATATGAAGGTCAATTTTTTGAAAATAACTGAAAGACTTTCATTTTTAGCTTCAAATTACTATCACTAGAATTCAACATTCTTAAATACTCACTTAATTTGCAGAGTTTTTACCTTAGGGAAAGATTACAGTGGATATTTTGAAGTAAGTTCTCTTTCACATAACTTGGAAAAGGAGTGTTGTCCACACATAGCTTCGCGTGTGACATGTTCTCGGGAAGGAACGATTGACGATTTTGTTTCAAATGTCTTACTTAGACGCTTAGATACCCTTCAGAAGCCTTGAATCCTAAAAAATCTTCAAGATGCTTTCAGTATAAAATCAGTATGAAAATCAGTAAAAGTGTCCCATGAAACTTACTCTAAAGCTCCGAGATTTGTTATATAAGGTACACCGGGGCAAGTTGATACAACCGCGGAAGTTGAAGCGGATAGCGTAACTATAAGCGGAAGTGAACATTCACTGTTGTAAGTTTTCAGAGTTATTGTGCGGTAGCGCACACTACTGTTTTAAAAATAACCCTACTGATTATTCACTTACATTGAGAGATACGTTTCGATTTCCCCGCGTGTTTTAACTTGCCCGGTGTGGGCGACCCCAGCGTAGAGGTTGGCACCGATATCTCTCAAGCCAAAATCACGAATTCAAATCTACAGCCGGGCAAGTCACGAAAGACCCAGAGTGTTAAAATGAATAAATAAAAAAACTAAAAAATTAAAATTTTATGATAAAATCAAAACCAACATTCTAATAGAGACTAGAAAAGTTTTAAAGTTTTCGGAATTAGAAAAAAATATTCAAAGAATCATGGTCAAAATTCCGAAATTACAACGGTGGTTTAAAAATCATTGGTTATTTCGAAAATTTAGGATGTTCCTTGGTATTTTTTATTCATTTATCTCAAGCATAAGAAAATTTCGAGATCAGAATTTTAGAATTTTGTCTAATAAAACAGAAAATATTCAAGTTACAACATTCTAGTCTTGGGAGCATTCCGGGGCTAGAAAAAAAATGATTCTGGGAAATCGAAAAGAAACTTGTGATTCATGGGTGAACATTTTTTTTAAAATAAATATGTGACTTAAAAAAAATACACATCTGCACAATAGATCAAATTATTTCGAAATTATCTGCGATTAATTCATGTGCTGAACAGAGTGCTCATTTGCGCTTTACAGTTACAATCTTGTAAAACACAAAGTTCTTTTAAATCCTTGCCAAACAGTTTGTCTCTTCTTAAACAGTGTTGATCCTAGGTCCTAATTCAGGAACAAATGAACCCCAAAACTTTCAAATTCGGTTTTGATTTCGATCTAAAAAACATTAACTGGGAAACTGCTCAGATCAGGTTGTACGAATAGTTTGTGCAGCAGACATTACGGCAGAAGCATGCTCCCATTTTCCTTTATCAACTGCATGGTTGTTGATTGATGTTGACGTCAATCATTTTTTTCTTCAAATTGGCGGACTTTTCATCGCATCAGAAACTGCACAATTTATGAAAGCGTTAAATCGATATGCCCTAACGACACAGATACTGGCCCGCAATTTTCCTTCCCTACATGTAATCTGCAACGCTCGATTTAACTCGAATATTTTCATTCATCAGCCAACATTCCCCATCCCAGTCCGGCCCGATCAGCGTTCTTCAATTGAAAGTGAAAAATGAGCTCGTGATCAATAAAAACCTCCGTACTTTCAATCAATGAATCTTCGTGCGCCCGTGATGCACAAATGCATCCACTGTACTCATTGGTCGTCGTTGTCGTCGGGTAATCGAAAGTGCCCCCCCATCGGAAATGCCATTAGCCTATAACTGTCGACCACGGTGACGACGACGACAACGACTACGAGTGAAAAGCACGGCTATTTCAAATGAGTGCGTTCGATTCTGCTGAACACGTTTAACCGGCATAAGGGCATAAGCAACTACTCAAGCGCCTAGATAGATATTAATTACTCATCCTCCATACTTGAGCGTTAAGTGAACGTGATGCGGCTTTATTGCCCTATTTTGGTTTGGCGCGCCACAACTCGGCTCTTCTCTCGCGGCTGTGATCAGTCATTTTCACTTTCTGAATCATCCAACCGCAAACTACTGTCTACTGTATCTACTTAACTCAAACGACTGAAATTGGCAGGTTCCGATGAGGGGTTTTCTCAAGAGCTTCTTGATGGATGGTACCAAAAGTGAAAGAAACCAGCTTCGACCCCTGCTGCCTCTCTAGGAGGAGACCTCCTGCTTGAGTTTGTTACCTTTTTCCGGTTATAAAAAAAAGATGAGATAACGGTGGCAAATAGCTGGAAAAGATGACTTCCTCTGTCTCCGACTTCCCAAGGAAAAGTTTATTATGCAAGTATAAAACAAAGTGTGAAATTTATGAGGTCCGTAATGGCAAAATTTATGCGCCATGCCGGCCTCACCACGGCAGCCATCGACAAGGTTCGAGCGAATGTTTCAACCTAGTTAGCGAGAAATCTTGTATTCACTGCGAACGAGATACATATCGATTACTCGACATTTATGTTCTGGCTGACTACGAATAGCAGTCAGCGTCACTCTAAATCAATAACACGTGTTCGGATTGATTTAATTAGCCATGTACTAATTGATTATTTGTAACCGACAATGGTCTGTCGTCGTCGTCGTCATCATCGTGAGGTACCGTTCAATTCGACGATGTGTGTAATACATGGTGTCGTTGGCATTGTTGCCCAGATTTGGAATGATGAGGTCGTGCTCAAACCCGGAGCAGTCTGTTCTGTCCTGAAATTTGTATCGCTCAGATTATCCTAGAATTACGTCTTAATCAATGCTCTCTGTCCCATCGTTTCCCCGAAGACGCCACCCATCTGGTGCGTGGTGCATTGATCTGGCATATTTATAACCACAACGCAAACACCCGAACCGAAGAAATTACATAAATCATGCACGAACGAGAAACGACATCGACGCCACACTCAATTATATTACTCGGAGGCAGAACCGCTATAGTCAGTTCCTCCCGGCAAAAACCTCCTCCGAAACGTAAGCGGAACCATATGTGCAACCATTCACCGGCAGGCAGCTCAAGTCCCAAGTCAGTCGAGAGTGCTTCTGTCGGCTGTTGTTCCACAGAAACCCCTACCGCACAATACCGGGACGGGATAGCCGCTGTTGTACGGCCAACATTCTTCCACCAAATCACGAGTCACGAGACTTGAAACTTTGAGAGCTGGCTCGCGCGATCGAGGAGCTGAGTGCGTTGCCCTCTACAACGACGGCGTGCATTGCGGCTTTAACGATTGAGGTGTTTCTATACGCACACATTTGCTTTGCCGTGCACTATTCTATCGAACCTAAGACAGAGAGGGATAGAGACAAATAGTGAGTGGCAAACCGGCAGCGGCGGCGGCGGCGGCGGCAGCAACGTCTCAAACTGCTGTTTGGTTTGGTTGGTGGAATTTGCATGGTCTTTTATTTGTTGCGAGTTGTGGTGGGCAACCTTTCTCCCAATGTCGACGAACACGACGACGGGTTCAGGGTAGACGGGAGTTTGCATTGAACTCTTGCTCAAACTATAAATAATACCGGCGATTGCTTGGCACTTCGTAAAATTCCGAATGTTTTCAAATTTAGATGGCCCTTGAAATGAGATCGTTTGTTTTTGTGGCCCAAACTTCGAACTTTGAAAAAACAAAACTGTGCCGATGACTAGATGAAGTTTAAACTAGAAAAAAATAACATGTGACAAGAATGATTTAAGTTAAACAGTTTCACAAAAGGCTTGAATTGTGTATGGAAGATTCGATTAATATCATCGCCTTCGATAATATTTTACCGGTATTTTAACAGCCGAATGTTCGGTAAAGCTTGGGTCATCATTTTAATGGCTATTTTGCACTAAAATAACTTTCGAAAACTATCATATTAACTCATCCATATTGGAGGATTGTGAAGAATTGTTTATTATGTTGATGCATAGGGAAAAAAGTACAAATATCCTTGAAAAGCAGCAAGAGTGAGCCTTTCCATGTGCTACAACAGCATTTCTCCATCTATATGTTGTGATTCCGGTAACAGGTCCGGTCTAGTGGGTCGCAGGTTGTCCTTGGATGGGTCATAAGATAAAACGATCTGAATTTGACATCATTAGCGATAAACGGTTTGGCTCGGATGTGACTAGGCCCTATGTTGTGTTAATGGTGACTGGAGGAGATTGGCCAAAGGCGATTATATTTCTTCGGACAAAATTCTATTTTCTTGCGTACTATCACAAAACAATCAAACTAATCACAGACCAACAATGCTTGCAGTAGGTACGTGAATATAAACAAAACATAAAAGTACAACGAAACATTCAAAATCACCATCACAGAATCAACGAGCAGCATAGCTGCAAATGTGTTGCTCAGTATACATCGCTTCGTATCATCACGGTGGGAGGGGGGTGGGGGGCATTTGTTTGTAGTCGCTTCCATATTCAAATGTTGCAGAGCCCGGCACCGATGGTGCGATCGAACAGCAACTTAGCTGAAGAAATTAAAATTCTTCTCATCAACATATCATTCGATGTACATTTTTCGAAATTTAGTTAGGGTGATTCTGAAAATGCAGCTTTATTGCTCTATTTTTTCGATTTTATTTTGAGAACCATCTTCAAAGGACTTCAAAAACATAAGTGGACGCATATTTTAAAGATTGTTGAGAAAAAAACAACATCTAGCTATTCTCAGCAACCTTCAAAAGATGCGTCCTCTCATGCTCTTGAAGTCCTTTGAAGATGGTTCTCCAAATGAAATTTTCGACCATGGTAAAAAGTTAATCTGTAAAAATCCAAATCGCTAGCGAAGCACCATAATATTTCAGGCATGAAGAAACCCGTAGATTGATAAACAGCTGTTTGTTTTAAATTCTAAAGCATGTAACTTCGAAATATTTAAATGATTTATATATCAAAGTATGTAGCAGAACATTAAAAATTCATTAGAGCTATTAAAATATTCTAATTAATTTTAACTCAAGAATTTTAGAATCAATCAGTTATACAGAACGAGTATTTACCAGAAGAAAGACTTGCGTAATTTTAATCAGTTTGTTTGTAATTTTATTTAGGATTCAAGTCCAATCCAGATGTAATGTGCATGCCCTTAAAAAAAACTCTTCTCAGATATCCTTCTTTTTTAATACTTTATTAGCGAGCTTTTTAGCTCATTGGCTAGTTCATCTCGTAGATATCCTTTAGAATTCTCCTAAGAATACCTAGGAATTTTCCTGCTGAATTTTTGAAGAATTTTTTTTAAGTTCTCATTTGTTTTTTTTTCATTTGTTTTTTTTTTTTTTGATTTACTGTTTAGCGACTTTGCAGTCAATTTAATTGTTTATGTATGTTCAAACTTTCCTATAAGTATGTTCAAACTTTCCTATAAAGTTCTCATTTGTTTTTATTATGCTCAGAATTCGATGAAATGGTATGTTTCTCGGAACTTCCTAGAAATTATATTCTAAATCTTCCTCAACATTCGTTTTTAAATTGAAGTCAGAATACGCTTCATATTATAATTATAATTCACTTTAACTTCTCCCTAAAATTCAGCTGCTATTCTCTTAACAATCCCGGTACAATTCTCCTCACAATCATCAAGGAATTATCTTTGAAGTTCTCCTCATATTTCCCTTGATATTTTTCTGAGAATTCCTTATGGCTCAATCTCAGAATTATCTAAGGATTCTAGTCAGAACTCCAATGAATTTTTCTCATTTTTTTTTTAATAATTTCTAAATTTCCATAAAAAGTTGTTCAAACTTTGAGGCCCTCAACAATTTTCCAGGTTTCTTTAATTGATTTTTTACCAAATTTGGCTTTTTGTTTTCCAAATCCCGCATTTTGACTATTTTTATCAGTCCCAGATTGATAAAAAATCATTTTCTGATGTTTTCGTCGAAATCTAGGATTACGAAGAATCCCGAAAAAATGTCTAAGACTCTAAAAAAAATTTCAGCCTCCGAATCATGAATTTTTGTTTTTAATTTTAAATATTTCTATTAATACAGATCACGCTGTATTCAAACATTTGCATGCTCCGAGATCTTCTATTTTTATCCTTGATTTGTTTTCCGTCGATCTTGTTTTCCGTGCTGAGCACCAACAGTGATGGAAAAGTTCGCGATAACTCACTATGACTCGCGAACTTTTCCCATGGTGAACTTCGTTAAATAGGGGGGCCAGCGAATGAGTAAACTACCATGAGCCTGTTTATTTTCATTGTTAGATTTGTCAGTAACTTCAAGGTTCGCAGAATCATTAATAAGGACTCCATCAAGGAAATCGTCCGTTTAGTCAAAAATAATTGATTTCAAATTATACAAATCTAAGAAACACGAGTAACTTGTACTTTCAAGTTTGAAATTGGCAGGTCAAACGTTTGATTCAGATTGTGATTTGAAAATTCTGGATCCTCTATTTCGAGATGGAAGTTTCTCAGAACTCAGCATATTGTTTAACATTGTAACATGCGTATCGCATTCCAATGCAGAAGTAGAAAGGAAGTTTTCACTATCCAAGAATTTGATGCCAGAGAACCGAACTAGGCTTAGTGAACAGCATTTCATTAACCGTACAAATATTTTGAGTGGCATGCATTTTTTTTTGATAATGATGTAACCAAATTGGTTGTTTCGAAGGACTTAATTTTGAATGCCAAGTTCGCGAGGAAACCTTACGAAACTAAGCAGGAACAAAAGAAAGAAGGTTAATGGAAGCTCAGAAAAAGAAGGAAAAAGAAAGGAAGTTAATCAGACACCACATTAAAAGACAAGAAGAAGAGATCGGAAAAAAAGAAAGGCAAAAGAAGATATTTTGAATTTGATGGAAAAAGAAATCAGAACAATGACATCCAATAATCCAGAAACATCATTCCTAAAAGTTCTTTTGAAGCAAAAGATAACATTGAGCAGGAGGAAAAATCAGAAAAGGAAAAATTGGCTAAAATAAATGCTAATGAAGATTATTAGTGTTTTGATGCATACATTCAATAAAATAAGTGCTTGTTATACTATTGACAAAAAATTAACGTTTATCGCTGACAGAAGTCTCCTTTACTTTATTTGTTGTCCTCCTGCAATCCTACATCTTAGGTTATTTCTTGTTTTCGTCTGAACCTGGGTGCAAGTCTAATTTCGGTCGACTTATGCGATTTTGATGTAAAGTCCGCGCGGATTTTTTTTTTCCTTGATTTGTTTTCCGTCGATCTTGTTTTCCGTGCTGAGCACCAATGCTACCGACGCCAGGGAGGCAGCTCCCACACCTAGACCCTACCTATCGACCCATCAACTCATGAACCGGGGACCAACGGAAGCCGAAGGAAGGCGTGATCAGAGATGTTATGCCTCTGAACATCCCGGCGGCGCCGACTGGGATTGAACCCAGGCCTGCTGGGGTGAGAGGTAATCACGCTTACCACTACACCACCGACACTGCTAACCGCGCGGGTTTGGCGCGATTTTCATTTAAAGCCGGCGCGGATTTGGCGCGGATTTAATTTCAAATTTCTCGTAACAATCCTGTACTTCCCGAATTGCTTGCCAAAGAAGGTCTTCTTTCCTTTATTTAACGTCGGTCTCTGTTCCGCAATCTAGTGCCAATCACCGACGGACATCGATTGCCATCCATTGACGGCAATCGAATGTGCAGGAAGGCAGCTTCCACACCTGCGAAAGATATCGCACCCATTCAACACACATGGGCCGGGACCAACGGCTTTACTTCCCTTCCGAAGGAAGACGTGACCAGAGATTTTTATGCCTCAGAAAAATCCCACCGACCTCGGCTGGGATTGAACCCAGACCCATTGGGGTGTTAGAAAGCAGTCACGCTTACCACTACACCACCGGCGCCGGCTTTGCCAAAGAAGGTATCTTTTGGGAAATTTCGATTCCTTCTTAGTCCTGAAGTACTCAGCTGTAGATTTTTGGCTGGAAGTTGCTTGAAATCCTCCAGGACATAAGTTTCATCGTTCATGCCCGTTCAAGAAAGAGAGGTAAAACGCGGGTTGTGCTTAGTAGGACGGAAATTAGATCAAAAACCCTATCGTAGATAGTTGGAGGGAATTTCAGAATCTTTAAAAATAACATAATTTAAGCGTTATAAAAAATGGCCCTCTTTTGATAATTTGAATACCTTCCAACAATCGATCTCTTTAGTGTAGTTTTAATTAAAAAATATATTTTGATAAATCAATAAAATATTACATTAAAATCTGTTCAAAATAGTGGGCCAAGAACACACATAATGAGTTTGGTTGCGGAGTAATCTTTGTTCAATGATATAATGTAGTGATTTTCCGGCAGAAAAGTTCAAAATTTTCTAGCCGTATCTCATAAACCATATGTTCGAAGCAATCTATTTTCGGGACACATCTTGAAAAACAACAAATCCCGCGTGCTATGAAAACATCTTTATTTTACGAATATTCTAGATGTCTGGGTAAGAACTTTAAGGAAATTACTTTAACATTGAACATTTTGTTCAGACAGGACAGTTCTGTTTGTTCTAATCAGTTTGAGATTGATAGAGATGGGACAATAATTAGTCTACAAATTTGTTCTGTCATGTCTTCTTTGCTTTCTCGGGTTAATCAAAACAAAAATCGTACCTTCGAAAATGTGTGAGAAATACCTCGAAAACCTCCTCAAAACAATCCGTCATCCACCGCGCACCAAAGCATCTCCGCCTCATTTGTTACACGACGATCATGACAACTCAACTCGCACACACCAGACAGCCGCACCGAAAACCGCGCTCCACTTTTGGTCATTAGCTTGTTTTAATTTAATTAAGTGCAGCTTGCGGTGCGATTCTTGCCACTAGGTACTTGACTGACTACTGTTGTTGGATGTCACCAAAAAAAAAGCCGAGAAGCTGTGGGTCGGTTTTGCGTCTCCGTTTCGCGGACGGCCGAATGTGGCAATTTATTTTAATCAATGCACGCGGAACCCGTTTTTGGGCATTTATCTCTGCCAATCGCGGCTGCCGTCGTGTGATGTGTGCGTGTGATTCCGTTCGGTGTCATGTCGCCATTTTTCCCTCGGGGTTCATTTTTTGTATTGTTGTTGTAGTACTTTTTTTATTACTTACCCCGAGTTAAACCGATTTACACCTCCTGCTTCCCCTGTCTTATCACTATCCTCGTCTGCGTCTGTACTTACGTAATTGTCATGTTAATTAACTATAATTATGGTCATTATTTACATGCCTACCCTTCCTGATGATGCTACTACTGCTGTATTTGTTATTTCACTAAATCGAAATCTGAAAAAAAGCATTGGAAATATCTCAAGGTATGCTAATTCTTGTTTCCGTGTCGTGTGCATATTTTACACTTTTCTACTTTCAGCTTGTATTGCTTTTTTACTCGATCTTCGATTACAAACGAGTACATTTATCGTTGATTTACCAGCTTAAATATGCACCACAAATGGCTTAAGTTGAATATTACTCCATCAATTTTTCCGTTCTTTAATTTTATTTTAGTCAATGCACCACAAAAATGATCATTCAAAATTTAAAATCTTTCGAAATTCATTTTACAGACCTACACCCACTTACATGTATGTGTTGCCATCAATGGAATACCCTGTTGTCCGCCAGCTGTAAGTTTGGAGAAGAGAAGCTCTTCTGTTCTTTTATTTGTCGTTATTGTTGTTGTTGTCGTCGTCGTTTGAGTGGTTTTCCTTAACTATCTTTCTTCTCATTGTACCTTTCTTCCTCTTTCTATTGCTTTCGTTTGATTTAACCGCTTCAGTAATTGTTGTAGACTTGACTGGAAGCCTTCGGAAGCTTCAACCATTTGATTTCAGTTCGCTTATTTGCGTGTGATTTGAATAATTCATTTGCCGATCAAGCCTAACCGTCGCTCGCTCGGCGCATCCACATGCTACCCTCGCTCTAGTCTATCTAAACTGGAATTGAAGTTCCGCGTTGAGCGAGACGTCCACACAGTCGGCTTTGGCACGAAAGCCACGCTACGGAGCATGTGATAACGATTTCTTATAATTATTGTTTTAATATATTTGTTTCGTTCAGTAGAGCAGTTGTTGCCTTCGCTATTTTGTTGCGTGCAGTGGAAGCCATGCAAAGACTAATCATGTTATCTTTCAATTTTCTAACACCTTCTCTAGGCCTCCCGACGAGTAGACGATCTGTTCGAAGATCTGCGCGATGGACACAACCTTCTTTCGCTCTTGGAAGTACTTTCTGGCGAACATCTTGTAAGTATATTTTGAATTATGTTGGATAGATTTAAGCAAGCAGTGATGATTGAAATTATTAATTATTTTGTTGGACGTTTGTTCAAAAGTCTCAACATTCGAAATTCTTTGTAGCTCAGTAGTACTGTACCAGGGCGGCAACTTCAAAATCATCTTCAGAACATTGTTCTGAATCCTTTGAAGTGTTTTTTTTTCCTGGTATTGCAACAACTAGACCATATAAGCACAGCGTAAAGCATAGTCGGTCTAAACACATGTTTAAATATAAGAAGTTTATTCGTTCAGCAAAGTTAGGATTTCCTGTTTATCAGAGGATACAAACACTTTATATATTTGTTACATTTGGCTTGAATGCCGTCAATGTGATCTTTAAAAATAAATTTTTGGTCAAGTACTAATCCAAGATATTTCACTTGGTTTCACCAGGAAATTGGAACTCCGTTCATAGAGACTATGTGATTACTACTAGGTTTCAAAAAGGAATCTCTAGGCTTATGTGGAAATATTATAAGTTGAGTTTTGGAAGCGTTCAGGAAGTCCGAAGTGAAAATTTTATACAATATAAACCCAAGAATGCTACCCTGAGGCAGGGTTCCGCATTTTCGAAACAAAGAAAAGAAAATGAACTCTCCGCAAATCGCTTCATTCCGAGCAATATCATTTTCGTGTAAGTCATCATGTTTCTTGTTATCGAGTCACGATGAACATTCCTCTTTTCAAACATGACAGGACTATCACTTGTTTCGTTCGTCGAGTGCTTCAGTTCATTTCATTTGAAGCAAAGACTTGTTTCGATTGACGCAATGAATGACTCGAAAACTGCTTCCTTCGTTTTTTTTTCTATTTGCACTTCAATTCGGGGCTCATTCGACTTGTCACGACCTGACGACGCAGGCATTAAAATAGAGATGAACTAGCTTTAGGCTAAAATTCACTATAATAAATATTTTTAAAAAAAAGCAGGCATCAAAATATAGTATCCGGATAATATCCGCACAATATAGGTTGCCGATAGGGAAGGCATCCAGATTAGGTGTAGTAATAATATATTATTTTATATTGAACAAAAATTAAATTAACGAGGCCATTCTGGACTCCAAGATGGCGGCCATCGGGTTCAGGGAAAGTGTCAAATACCCCACAATATGGGTATTTTCGGAACGAGGACGACATGAAGGTGCGGAAAATCGATATTCGACGTTATTTTGGAATCCAAAATGGCGGCCATCAAGTTTTCTAAAACGTGTCAAATACCCTAAGATATGGGTATTTTCGGAACGGAGACAACGCGTGGCTGCCGAAAATCGATATCCGATGCTATGTTGGACTACAATATGGCGTCCATAGGGTTTCAGAAAAGGTGTTAAATACCCTACAATATGGTTAGTTTCAGAACAGGGACAACGCGTAGATGCCGAAAATCGATATCAGATACCACTTTGGAATCCAATATGGCGGCCATCAGGGTTTAGAAAGTGTCAAGTACCCTACAGTATGGGTATTTTCGGAATGAGGACAACGTGTACATGCCAAAAATCGATATTCGATGCCATTTTGGAATCCAATATGGCGGCCATCGGGTTTCACAAAAGTGTCAAATACTGGGTATTTTCGGAACGGGGACCAAGCGTAGATGCTGAAAATCGATGTTCGGTGCCTTTTGTAGGCTATTTGACACTTCTTCTTAAATTGAATTTCAAGATGGCATCGCACATCGATTTCTGGCTTCTAGATATCAACCCGATTTCAAAAAAGACGGCGTGATATCAATTTTCGGCATCTATGTCTCATCCCCATCCTGAAAATACCCATATTTTCGGGTATTTGACACTTTTCCGCAAATCGGAAGCCACCGCTTGGATTACAAAATGGCGTTGGATATCGATTCCCGGCTTCTAGACGTTACCCGGATTCTTAAAAAAAAACCGTTTGTATGGGTATTTGATGGATTACAAAATGGCGTTGAATACTGATTTCCAATTTCCAGACGTCACCCCGATTCCAAAAATACCCATATTGATGGGACGGCATCAGCATTTCTCATTTTTTTCTGAAATAGGAAGCCGTCATATTGGATTTCAAAATGGCGTCGGATATCGATTTCCGGCCTCTAGACGTCATCGCGATTCCAAAAATACCTATGGGTATTTGACAATATTTCCCACTTGTTCTGAAATCGGAAGCCGCCATCTTGGATTTCGAATTGGCGTCGCATATCAATTTTCGATCTGTAGACTTCATACCGATTACAAAAATACCAATATTGATGAGTATTTTACTGTATTTCCACTTTTTCGTAAATCGGAAGCCACCATCTTCGATTTCAAAATGGTGTCGGATATCGATTTTCATCCTCTAGACATTATCCCGATTCCAAAAATACCTTTATTGATAAGTATTTGACAGCATTTCCCACTTTTTCTTAAACTGGATTTAAAAATGGCGTCGCATATCAATTTTGGATCTCTAGACGTCATCCCGATTCAAAAAGTACCCATATTGATGGGTAAACAAACCACTCAACAATGATAAATTTTACAACCACGTGCACAGATCTATGCGCACACGCTTAAATGAACCGAGTGAACAATCAACAAAAGTAATAAAAACTGCGCGAATTCGGATCAAACAGCTTCGCTTCCATGCAAAAGTAAGTTCATTTGACAATGAAAGAAGAAATGAACACGAAGTCAAGCCAAAAAAAACAGCATGAAAACCGATCGAAAGTGGTTCTGTTGATGTTGACGGGGATCTGCTCGAAGAGAAGACAGAATGACTTTCAATTGAAAGTGATGGTTGAGAGCTTCATCGTCACTTGATGATTTTCGATTGAAAGTGACTTTGTGGGGCCCTGCCCTGAGGTACTCCTGTTCTAACAGGTAGTCGATCAGATTAGGAATTTTGAGAATTTACCTGCATAGTTCTGTCAGTAATGAAATAAAAAATAGGCAGCTGTAAACGTGAGTTGTCCAAATTTTGTCAAACTCCCAAAGCTTCAAAAACTTTGGTTTCAAATGAAGAAAGAATTTTATGTTTGATTAGTTTATGAACAATGATGGCAACGCCACCACAAGGTCCATCAAGACGATCATTTACGATAAATGAAATAATTTGCGTCCCTTATGGTTAGGTTTAAGGAACGTAAAAATTAAATAGCTCGTCTTCGTTATCTTTAAGAGATCGATTCCAATTTAAAATATTTAATGATTTAAAATCCATTACAAAATTTAAAAGTCATGACAATGTTATTAGCCAATTTTACTCCAGTTTGAATAGCATCAAGCATGGAGTTAGTTTTTAACATATCAGTCACCATGTCAATTAATAATTTCTGAAAAAAAAAAAATCCATTTTAAGAGCAGTATTGCTTCCTAAGTCAAAATTATCAAAATTTCTGTTGGAATTAAGTTGGCTAGTATTTTGATTTCTACCCGCTGCGATAGCAGCATAGTTAGTAACATTTACTCACTGAACATGGTAAGCAGCGAGGGGAGCAGGTATATAGTAGATGAAGAATTTGAAGCAGGGTGATATTTGTACCTATGGGTACGAATGTAGAATTTGTTCCTCGCTGACCGTTGTTAACAGCAGAGGAATTTTTACCTTGTCGGAAACGTGGAGCGTTACCTACCTGTCGCTTAGAACGAGATTGTAGGATCGCTTTGCTTACATTCCCAAAAATTGGATTTGTGGTTTTCACCACAATTTGAGCATTTGAATTTCCTAGGATCTTCCTTCACAGGACAGTCGTCCTTTACGTGAGAGGAATTACCACAATTCATGCATTTAGCTGGCATGTAGTAATTTTTTGCCTATTGCACTGGGTGAGGTTTTGGAAACTTCCTCCAGTATTCCTGAAGTGTTCACACTTCAATCGGACATGGAGCATAAGGCTAGCTTTTTCTAAGGCCTTAAGGTTGTTTAGTTCACTAGACTTGAAGTGAACTAAATAAAAATCATTAGAAATCTCGTTGCGCGAATCCCCAGGACGGGATTTCATTTTCATTTTGATTACTTGGAATGTAAGTCATTTTGCCAGTTCATTTTTTATCTGATCCAGGAGTTCACCACTGGGTAGTCCTTTCATGACAACCTTGAACACACGTTCAGTTTTGGTGTCGTAGGTAAAATAATTATGTTGCTTCTCAGTAAGATACCGTCCAAGGTTTCAGCCAATACACGGCATTCACCCCGACGGCCAATTTACAGTGAAAACTTGAATTTCACGAAGTTCAAAATTTCCGTGCGAAGAGTAGTGGTTATCACAATAGAAGGGAATCTTTTCCTTCTTGGCATTAAACCGGGAAAGTTTCCTAGAATTTTTCCTGGATAATGGATCATTCTCATCATCCGGGAGCAAATCAAATTGATTGCTCAAATTAATTTCATTAGAAGTTGGATCAAGAGATTGCCCTTTTCTTTTACGCTTAGGCGCCATGGCGGCAGTAAATTTTTTATCCAAATAGATTTCCAAGCAGATTACTATAAGAATCTGAAGGATCGAAGGGGAATTTTCCAAATCGATATCCAAGAACTATTACCCCGGGTAGGGTCCAAACAAGGATCGAAGAGGAATAAGAGTCAAATAAGGTAGAAATTTTACAGGTATATTGAGCACTGCAAAGTGCTGTTTAAATTTGTTGTAGCTTAGGTATTAGTAACACTTCCTTCAGCAAGAAGCAAATAGATCCGCACGGCAAGAGAGCACGCTGCGGACTCGAACGGGATACACTTCTTGCAGCACTTGAAAAGTGATGTTTCAATGCATATTTTGTAGAAGAAATGAAAGCGCAATCGTTTACAGGACAAAGGTCGAAATGAACTCAGAGGGACAAATGGTCGAATTGAGCTGAGGGAGACAAAATGTCGAAGAGACATAAGCTAGGATGGACGAAATGTCGAATTGAACTTAGAGAGACAAAGCATCGAATGGATAAATGGACGGATGGACAAAAGGCCGATAAATGGTTGAATGGACAAAAGGTCGAATTTTACTTAGAAGGATAAAAGTTTTAAAAACTAATATCAAAATTGACAATATATTGTTCAGAAAACTTTCGTTCATAGTTTAGAAGAACTTAAAAAAAAAACTATGCGAATGCTCAAAAAGAACCGCTCGTGATTTAATGAAAGGCTATATTCTAGAGAAAGACAGTCATTTGTCTCTTAAATTGCCGTGACACGCACAGTAGCTATTTGTTATCATAATTTTCCAAAGAACTGCTCATGATTTAAAGAAGAGAAAATATTTGAGAGTTAGCCATCCAATTTACACACCGATAAAAAATCTGAATTTTGACTGTCGCGTAAAATCTGCTCTCGTTTAATTTTGAGCTATAGTTGGCATAAACATCGAAATTTCATACAATATTGTATAAAATGATTATCGAAAATATCGTGTAATATTCCGCCAAATCGTTAATAACGCGTGCGCTACATATAGCATAAATTTGACTAGTTTTCTCCATTTTGACTCTTGTCCTTTCAACCTTTTGTCCATCTAAGTTCAATTCGACCTTTTGTCCTTTTCGAAGTATTATCCATTTGAACTTTCGACCTTTTGTCCTACAACCGTCCAGAGAGTGAGTGCTAAACTGAATCGAAACTAAATTTGAATACGAATCTTCAGCTGTGGCTAGCGACGTTTTGTAAGGGTATCCCGTATTAGCGACTAAGAATTTATGAGGAAATGGCCGGTCTAAAAACTTGTTTAAATATTAGAAGTTTATTCGTCAGGCAAAGTTTGGATTTCCTGTTTATAAGAGGATACAAATATTTTATATATTTGATACATTTGGCTTGAATGCCCTCAATGTGATCTTTAAAAGTTAATTTTTGGTCAAGTACTAATCCAAGATATTTCACTTGGTTTGACCAGGAAATTGGAACTCCGTTCATAGTTACTATGTGACTACTACTAGGTTTCAAAAAGAAATCTCTAGGCTTATGTGGAAATATTATAAGTTGAGTTTTGGAAGCGTTCAGGAAGTCCGAAGTGAAAATGTTATACAATATAAGCCCAAGAATGCTCCCCTGAGGTACTCCTGCTCTAACAGGTCAGATTAGGAATTTGAGAATTTACCTGCATAGTTCTGTCAGTCTTCGCATTGAAATGGAAAATAGGCAGCTATAAACGTAAGTTGTCCAAATTTTGTTTCAACAGAAACTCCCAAAGTTTCAAAAACTTTGGTTTCAAATGAAGAAAGAATTTTATGTTTGATTCGTTTATGAACAATGATGGCAACGCCACCACAAGGAAATAATTTGCGTCCCTTATGGTTAGGTTTAGGGAACGTAAAAATTAAATAGCTCGTCTTCATTCAGGTCTAAACTGAATCGAAACTAAATTTGAATACGAATCTTCAGCTGTGGCTAGCGACGTTTGTAAGGGTATCCCGTATTAGCGACTAAAGTTGGCTTGAAGAATTTATGAGGAGATTGTATGACAATTTTCATGCTAGTCCGAACTGATTGACTACTGACTTTTACACAGCAAAAATAAATTTTAATATTACATCCAAGAGGATGCACTTCAATCATGTCGAAAATCTCATGTAATTTTTATGGCCACAATAATAAACAAATGCAGTAAAAGCAGCGTAATGTCAGTTCATGCACTGTATTAATGATAAATTTGTCCTTTTTTGCATGTAATATTACATCATATTTTCGACACGATTGAAGTGCATCCACTTTGATGTGATATTAAAATTATTTTTTTTTTTCTGTGTAGCTTAGAAGTGGTCTATTTTTCCGACCATGCTTTTAGTCAATAATGGAAGTTTAATTACATTATATTTGTAAGTCAAAGCTCTCGGGAAATTTAAATCCGGATTTTTTTTTTTGCTTATCCAATCGGACATTTCAAATCGATTTATCTGAATTTGTAACAACCAGTTCAATCGATGATCCATCTTCCCTGTTAGCTCACCCACGCAAACTAACATCACCATTAGGTTGGTCGATTGCAGTGATTGTTTACAACATCAGATACGTCGATTTGGAAAGTAACGCTTGATTTGGTTCCGGAGTTTATTCCTTCCTTGAGGGACGAAAAAGGGTGCCATTCGGTCTAATGACATATGACTAGTGGCCGCGGCCTAATGGCTCATAGGCGTTAGACGTAAAAAAGCTACCTAAGCGGCGCCGATGGTTTAGTGGGAAGCGTGATTGCCTATCACCCCAAAGGGCCTGCGTTCAATCCCAGTTGGTGCCGCCAACGCTTTTCACGCTGATCACGCTTTCCTTCGGCAGGGAAGTAAAGCCGCTGGTCTCCGGTCCATGAGTAGATGTGTCGATAGGTAGGGTCCAGGTGTGGGAGCTGGATCCCTGGCGTCGGTAGCATTGGTACTCAGTACGGAAAGTAAATCAAGGGAAAAAAAGCAAATCGAGCTTGTTAGGATCGTTTGCGTCAGAGAAATAATTTAAACCAATTTTTAGGTATTTTATGCTACTTTTGGTACGCCCAGCCCATATGGTAAAACAGTTTCATGCTTTGTAATGTCCATCTGTTCCTTATAAGTTTTAAAAATAACATCACTCTTCTCTTTCATTCCAGCCAAGGGAGAAGGGAAAAATGCGCTTCCACATGCTGCAGAACGCACAGATGGCGCTCGATTTCCTGCGCTACAAAAAAATCAAACTGGTCAACATCCGGGCGGAGGACATCGTCGACGGTAATCCAAAGCTCACACTCGGTCTGATATGGACCATCATCCTGCACTTCCAGGTAAGTGACTGACATCTACCGCCAGTATATGGCACATCATCTCAATTGGATCTCCATAGTTGATTGATTATCATTGGTTCAAGAAAGAGGCTTTTGAATTCATTTTTCCTCTAGTAGAGCTTGCGTTCGTTCTTCCAGGTAGTATTTGTTCAGATGTTTCCGTTAAACAAAGAATCGATTGGCTTTCAACAGCTTCGGAATGTCACACGTTTCATGAGTGTAATGGTGTGCAACGAATTGGCTCATTTTGCTCAGCTCAAAATTAATTGGAATTAAAGTGGCATTCCAAGCTTTGTCTAAAATGCTCCCAGTTTTCGAAACCGTAGATATGTAGCATTTCTTTTGTCTTGACTCTCAATATTGATCTTTGAGCATATATTTTCACGTAACCTGTTTTTCTCTCTGTCTCCTAAATTGCGCAATTCCATTTCCATCAACCGATGTCCACCAATAAAAATCTCCATAAAATACCAATAACCGTTCGAACTCACCATTTCCGTTTCTGTCGAATTAACATCTTATGTTCCACGCTCCAAATTTCTGCGCAACCCGAACTGAACGACTAATTTACTGCCACCATTCAACTCCCCGACCGAACTCCTACAACGAAACCAATGACCACCGTAATATCTACAATAACACAAAAAAAAAATCAGCTGTATCGAAAGCACAATTTAAGCGATCCGTGGAGGCGACAGGTAAGTTGGCCGTCTGTCTCCCCTCGAATGCTTCCCCCTCTTAAACTCAGCCAGCGTCCATTTCGAAACCCATTTCCATTCATGCAATCAAGTGGCCCGTTCGGTCGCGGTCATATTTTACTTTTAGTTTTGTTTATTTCTGACAAATAAGCTGCTTATTAGCGCTTCGAGCTGTAAAATCAACCAAAATTGGCTAGTTGTTTTATGGTCCTACTCCCACATAACATTGTGTTTTACCATGAAAATTGAATTCGATTTCGATATGCCATCGTTGCTTTCTTTCATCGTGTGAACACATTTCCATTCATCCAGCGAGCCATTAAGAAAATTAAATCTTTAGTCATTTAATGCATAGTGTTGCTGACATTTCGCTAATTCCATTGAATTCATTCTGAACCACCTACGCCGAATCGATCGTGCCGTGCTGGAGGCAATTTTGCATGACGGTTGCGCAGTTCTAGCCTTAAATGGGCTTCCGAATGGGTGGCAGCTCTCTCAAAGGCAACAACAGAGCCGAAGTTAGTACACGCGTGTCTCACTGTAGGTATAATCTTAACCTCATTCTGCTGCTGCCCGGTACCGCAATTATTCTCAATTTTCAATTCACCAACTGTGAGGGGGTGGTGTTCTGCTTGCTGATCGATCATGCCGTAGCACACCCGTGTTTTATTGCATTATTGCCTGGTAAATCGATCCGGAGGAGATGGAGGTGTCTGGCACTCACCCCCACGAAGGGTGATCATCGAGTGTGCGATCGAGAACTTTTAACCTAGTAGTTGGCAAGTGATCAATCATTGGGTGCAAGGCGTATAATTTTTCCGCTGACTCCGGTTATGGTTTTGGCTGCACTTGTGTAGCACAATATAAGGGGGCGAAATGGGTGTTGGGTTCAAAGAATGTTGACAACGGAAATTGCACTATATTTAGCATTCAGATGGTTTAATGTCTAATGTTGGAAATGGGTTTGAGCTGACGTGTTATTACCAACTATTATGTGTCGTCTGTAATTTAGATTAAGAATAAATTAATTTGAAATTTAGAAACAGGTTTAGCAATCATAACAAAGAATTTGTTTGCCAGAACGTACAATCACACAAATGGTACAGGTATAGAAAGCTCTCAATTAATAACTGTGGACGTTCATCTAGAACACTAATTTAAGAGCAAGCAATAAGCTTGAAATGTGAAGAAGAAGAAGAAGAAAATTGAGCTCACGAGACGTTTGGATTTATGCCATAATATATGAGGACTTATTCTTTAAAATCTCCGGTATTGATCCATAAGACATCGTACGTTGATTCAAAAGATCTCTGAAGTTAACTCATAAGACTCATAAGATTTGCTTTTTGTTGCTGACCCGTCACTATGCTATTGAAAGAAAATAGGAGCAGGGTAATATATCTGAACAGCTACGGAATCGGATAGAGGGTTTTCGCTGTCTAAAAATAATACTCGTATTTTCGCGCTTCGTTTTAAAAGCTCTAGGGAGCATGTTTTGGCATTTCAAATTTCGTATGGAATAAACAGAATGCAAGAACTCCTTATTAAATGCATATAAGCAGAAATGCCTCTTATACATCCTAAACTACGTGGCCCTGCACCGAGGGATCCGGAAAATGCAATACCCGTGTAAATATCCGCGAATAAGGATTCCTGACTGTGTATTGTTTTGGACTGCGCTTAATATCATGTCTTTGAAAACGATTTTTGGTTTTGAAATCTTCAATCACCTGCTAACTAGTAGTTTCTGTTTCAAATTCTGGAAACTTCTCCTCCACTGCTTCTTAACTCTTCCGCATCAAGCAGGAACTTCTTATATGTGTATTGTACTGGACTGAACTTCAAGGTGAAAAATTATTCACAATTAACCATTCCCACCCGCCCTAATGGATGTGTCACATGGAGTGCAATCAGACAAGATCTCCACCACTTAAGTGAGGCATATTAGCACTGAGCAAAACAAACTCCCGAGGTGTGCTGCTGCTGCGGCTAGTGGGCGCTATGACATTGCAACAACACATCACGTTCCGCCATTTAGCAGCACCCGACAGTAACCGTAAAACTATGCGTGTAATTTCCTCCAAACAACACAATCATACTCCAGAGAGTCGCTCGCACCTCTATTAGACAGCTAGGCGTAGGTAGCTACTAGTCGCCGGATATTAATTACCCATATATAACGGCAGCCCACCACCGAAAAACCTACCCCCGAAGCCCGAAGAGACGCGTTGTTGTTTATGAACTGCCAGGCGGAGGCGGACCTCGACTCGAAAACATACTAAACGCGCTGTTTAGTGTATCGTTCATTCAAGTTCAGGATTTCATTCATTAGTTGGAGCGCGATTCATTCATAAATCCCGCTGCCGTTGCGTTGTCTTGACTCGTGTCGTTCGGCTCGCGTTCAAGGTGAGAGCTGCGACGAGTGTGTGACCAATGCCTTCAAGACGCCTCCGCACAGAGCCGCCAGGCCAGACGACGGTTGCGCGTTCGAATACGATTCGAGGAACGATTAGGTGTAATTTGACACCGCCACACACAAACACACGTGGCTTTCTTTTGAATGACAACCTAATTAGACTGTCCTGCTGGGCTGCATTGTCGCTCCTGGCAGATATGATTACCGGCTAGGTTCTGCACGTTATGGTAAACATTGTAGGGAATTGCATACATTTAGGCTGTCTGTATTAATTACCTTTGTACTGATGTGTTGACTTCTGTTGCATCACAAATGTTCAGGACTACGAAATCCCCTTAAAATGGCAACACTGTCCTAAGGCATCTCGTCACGTCATCGTATATTTTCGCATTAATGAGCTAACGATTATCAATTGGATGCTGTTGACTGTTAAAAGCGTCACCAAGCTACTCATCAACCCAGCCAACAAGTCAGCCAATCATCGATTAACAACGCAAGAGCCATTCAATGGCACTGTCAACTGATTGATGTGATAATAGTACGACAAACTGCCGCTGGTGTTGGTGGCGGGCGGAGTTGGCGGTGGTGACTGAGGTTTATATTAAAATGTACTTAAAAATCAAGGCAATCCACTCGGTTGACAGTGATAACTCGAACCACCGAAGTCAGTAAGTGAGCGGAGATTTGCATGTACTGATGTCGGTCACGTTGGGGAGGCGATTTATGGTTTATAGTGGGGACAAGACATCGGATCTTGGACGATACGGATGACGCTGGGATGAAACGTATATCAAAAAGCCATTTCGAAACATCAGCGAGACCTTGACTTTTCCGCACATTGAGATTCATTATTTTCTTCATTATGTGCATGCAAAACAACGCTTCTCGGCGGCGGTGGTTGTTTTTTTTTTTGTGTCCATACATAGATGATCACATAAAATGCAATACGTGAGGTAATTATTCCGCATTCCAAACAGATGAATTAATGTGCCGCCACGCCGAAAATAAAAAAAAAATGTTTACTGAAATAGATGTGTGATGATGAGCGATGAAGCTATTTCAGCTAAAAAGCGTTTGTTTTGATTCCGCGATTTGACCAAGCTGCTATAAAAATTAGCTTTGTCTTTTTTTGAATTTGTAAGTGTTTGAACTTGAAAACATATGCATCCGATAAGTAATAATGGCTGTATCTTTGCTCAATAAACTTGTTTCAAGCTGAATTTTGTTTATTTTTTAATCATTCTGGCCTACAATTCGCATTGCTGAAAAAAAGGCTTACTGAAAAAAAAACTTGGCCTCATTGTATGGATCTGCACTTTGGCTTTATTAGCAGATTATCACTTTGACATATTTAGTGCTTTTGCCGGAGAAAATATCCTTACTAAAGACAATCAACCAACCAACCATATTTAGTGCTAAAAAAACTTACACGATCGATCAGACTAACTTAGAGAGATAGAGAGAGTCACTTTTACTCAGTTGTATTAGAAGTTTTTAAAACCTCAGGGTTCTATTTATCTGACCTGAGCGAAAATAATCTTAGGAATAAGGAGGCTAATGTGTGGCGAAATGCGCAATACATTCTGCTTTGGAGTTTTGTGGAAGTACTCTGGATATACCGACAATCTGATGTGACATCTCATTCCAGTAGCATGTCGGTTCGTTGGTGGTAGAAGCTCTCTAGACTGGACTAACTTTCATGTATATATTTCGGTTTAATCATGATTTTAAAGAGGTTTTAAGGCTTAATATGCACTTGTAGCTCATAGCAAACCTGGAATGATGTTTTTAATATTTTCTTAATTGATTTTTGCTTGCTCTGAGTAAGCGCATTAATGTACTAATACTCGCAAATAAAATCCGTTTCCATATTTGTGAACGACAACTTGGGGGAAATAATCCTGTGACGGCAACAAATTTCGACAAAATCCTGTTTCTTTGTCACTTATTGGTTTTTTTGTGTCCAATGCTGCAAAATATCACTTACTCGAACTAAAGATCATCTTCGAGGGAAATCATCTCAATTGTCCGTGAGAATGTTGTATGTGACGAACATGTGCAGTTTTTGTTATTAAATTAAAAAGAGACGTGAGTGTCACTAGTATCCAATCTACGCAGTATTCCGCAACAACGCTGACGCTAATTTTGGTTGGAGGAACGAGTACTTAAAAGAAATAATATTCGAGTTTTAGGAAAGACATGTTGATCGGAAATCTATAACAAATTCTTCTCAAGAGTAGTTGTTGTGGTGAGGTCGCCACCGGGATCGAAATCTAGTAACAACAAGTCGAACGGTAACTTGGTCGTAATTGTTTTGTGAAATGAGGAGCTCGGTGGCCTTGTGGTGACCGATTTTGCTAGCAGAAGACCGTGGGTTCAAACCCAAGCTCCTTTGCGATATTGAATTTTTAGGACATCAATTCAGCATATTGTTTACCAAAACGAATCCTGATGCAATCCTCTTATCCAACAACTATGATTTCTCGTGAAAGTGCAGAGGTGTTCGGGCTTTCATTCAAGCGAGTATTACGATTGAGTTGTTTTTTATTGGTTCTCTGTGCAGTTACAGCTGATCTGGCAATAACTGAGTTGCATCCTCGGGCAATTAATCATGCTCATGCTCACCTAAATTTGTAACGAAATTGAATTAATTAAGCAAAATAAATCCTTGGAGCCGTCAAAGGGAACTAGCAACTACATTTGTAACTGCCTAGAAAACAATAATGTGAAAGAGATTGCTCGAAATCACAATGTTTGTTACCAGGTGAATCCTTGTCATTAAATGAGTTTTTGACGAAGGTTTATGTTAGAATCAATTTGTCCAGTGATAATGTCAAACATATTTCTGTCAATATCGCGTGAAAACTTTTAATGACAACGGCAATTATCAGCACTGGTTGTGTTAAAACAATGAAAAACTATGTCATAAGTAAGCAGTTCCAGGCGACCTGAAGCGACCTTCTCCGACTTGTATGAAACTTTGCATAACTGTTTTTTATGTTCAATGAAAATGAATGGATCATTTTTTTTAATGGCGTCTTTAAAATTTAAAAAAAAATAAACATTTTAAAAATTTTTGAAATATTCATTTATAAAAAATGATAACTTTTAGAATGTTTAAAACCATAGGCACTTGAAAACTATCAAAAATCGTAGAACAAAAACTTCTCCACTATCCTCTTGAAGTTTTTTCGAAATTTCTCCTTTAAAATTTTGTGTTGACTCCACTTAGAAATTTCTTGTAACATTCTCCCAAAAATCCTTCCGAAATTGTTTCGCTGGAAGTTTGAACAGATTAGAATGGTTTCCTGCGAGGTCCTGTGTAGGAAACACTAGTTGAAGTTGATTATTGACAAATTAATAAGATCTACCCCTAAAGACCCGGTTTACATCCAATCCTTCAGGATTATAAAATACAGAGATTTACTCTTCTTCCCATCTGAAGGAAGGCGTGATCAGAGATTTTATGCCTCAGAAAATCCCGGTGGCGCCGACTGAGATCGTACCCAAACCCTTTGGAGTGAGAGGCAATCACGCTTACCACTACACCACCGGCGCCGCTATGTTGGTCTCTTGTAGATATTATGAATTAAGCTTCACAATGGTGAAAGATTTTCAGAAGCTGTCAAACATATAATTGGAAGGTTATTAATACACTGCATCTTTTTGCATTGTGATTTTCTCGAAGTTACGCGATTTTAAATCTGAAAACTCAAAACTTGTAGAGCAGCGGTTCTCACTTTGAGAAATTCTATACATTTGTGACCCACCAATACGTCTAAATTTATCTCAATACCAATGGTAAATCAATTGATTGGTTTGAAAATTTCTGCTACTTTTAAATAATATGGAATCCAAGCTTAGCTCAAGATTAGCTCAATTTCGATGATCCCAACAAGATTTAAAATTCAGATAAATTTTACATAAACTTTGATAAACTTTTGATCATGTTGCCTGAATTCCTGCAACCCATCTAAGGACCGCCTTTTTTAGAAGTCAATTTTAGCAACCTTTTGGTTCAACTGCAGAAGTTGCTTGGATCAGAGATCTCCAAAGATCTTATGGGTTAATTTAAGACATCCTCTTATGGGTAAACTCCAAACAACCTTATGTCTAGAAATATTATCGATAAACTCCAAATATCACTCGGGATAAAATTCAAAGGTCTTACGAATTAAGCTGAGAAGCGTATTATTAAATTTTGGAGTCCTTAACCCTGTGTCTAACCTGGGTCAATTTGACCCCAGGCCAATTTGAAGGGCTGGGTTTTTATTTGTCGATGGGCTTTAATAACTCTTTCGTGATCAGGTGCCCCCCTCCCCCTCCAAGCTCTGTAATCCTAGATGAAATCTGCTTCGAAAAACTTGAAAAAAATTATTGGACATTTTTTATTGAAATACTTACGTTGATCCCAAATTCAAATTGTTGAATCTTAATGAAATTTCAAATGTTTTGCGTACTAAATTTAGTGAACTTTCAGTTAAAATTATCATTCTCTTTTTGAAGGGGTGAATCTCTCAGTGTAAAAATATACCATGAAGTGACATATTTTGATGTTAGAGATGTTCACATCATATGATGTTACTTCCTTCTGCAAAGATGCTCAGGAATACAAGGTCTTCAAAACTATGGATGGTGTATGACAGGATTTACTCACTAGATGGCGCTAAAACGAAAATGATCAAGCTGCGTCATCTTAAATACATATTATGTAACGCTATCTACTGATCCTGCTCATATAGATGGTTCCCGTCTTAGCAAATTTTGATAGACAAGACCTCAGAATTAATTCAGCAGGCGGCGCTAGTGTGACAATTTTCATTGTTTGCCCTAACATAAAATATGGACTAGACATGAGGTTTCCGCCTTCGGTATAGTTGTTCAGATGGACAATATCTATCCTATGTTTAAGAGTTTAATTCAGAGTTCACTCATCAGGTGGCGTTAGTATGATATTCATTTTGAATTGTTTGCCCTAACTTATCATCTTGACTAGATAGAAGGTTCCCGTTTTGAGCAAAGTTGTTCAGATAGACAAGACCTATTTTATGGTACAGAGTTTAATTCAGAATTAACTTACCAGGCGGCGCTAGTGTAACATAAATTTTTCATATGGACTAGATAGATGGTTTCCGTCTTGGGTAAAGCTTTTTTTTCCTCTGTTCGGGACATTACACCACTGCGACCAGTAATTTGATCTATTGTAGTATATCCCGTGTCCTTAGTTTAGTGCATGTCGTATTACTCTATCACTATTGAGAAATGATTTTTTTTTTTTTTTTTTTTATATTAATTTATTTGTACAGGCTCAATCGAATAAACTTTACAGAGCCGAGTTATCATTTTATCATGTATAAGATTAAAGTCTTAAATCTAGAGTTAAAGGAATTGAACCGATTACTCGCGGTCGTCTCGAGGTTAGTGGAGATTTACAATTTTTTGGATGGGGAAAGGGAGAAGGAGGTTTGAAATATGATTTATAAAACAAATATTTAATTAATCCTAAAACATGAACTTATTTCTATTCATCTTGAAAACAAACATTAAAAAAAACTACACGCACAATACACAAACTAAACACAAGGTTAATCAAACTTACAATCTAAGGTTAGTATTCTTAAAGTAAACATATATAAGTTTCATAAACTCCAGATCACGTCTAGCCAAAATATCCCGAACTGGAACATTAGGTTGTCTACCTCGAGCCCGAAGGGAATCGCACAGCTCAGATCTGACTCCACGATGCTCAGCACAAGACCAAAGGATGTGATCGGCGTCTTGGTAACCTTGTCCACATTTACAGAGATTGCTGTCTCCCAGCCCAACACGAAACAAGTGAGCGTTTAACGAATAGTGATTGGACATGAGGCGAGACATCAGACGAATGAAGTCTCGACCCACATCCAACCCCTTGAACCAAGGACTCTTCGACACCTTAGGGATGATCGAGAATAGCCATCGTCCCAAACTTCCTTCACTCCATTTATTTTGCCAGCTGGCGAGCGACTGTTGACGATAAATGAAGAAAAATTCATTGTAGGCGATTTGTCGATCGTAAATATCGCCTTGCATAGCGCCCACCTTAGCAAGTGAGTCCGCCTTCTCATTGCCCGGAATCGAGCAATGAGATGGGACCCATGCAAAGGTGATGACAAAAGATCTTAAAGATAAAGCACTCAGAAGCTCTCGTATTTTCATGAGAAAATACGAGGAGTGCTTTACCGGCCTCATGGATCGAATAGCCTCGACAGAACTGAGACTATCCGTATTGAGAACTGATGAAGCATTCGGTTTTGATATAGTTGTCATTCTTGCCTTCATCGCAAGGGATCTATTCTAATTGAAAGGTATAAGGTATAAATAGTGGTACCCTTCGGAGTCTTGGAACACCCTCCAACGGCGTCCCCTTTGTCAGTCAACATTGGATTTCTTAGTAACAAAAATAAGCAATGACACCGATAATGACCATGCATCAGAACCCTAGTCTTAACCACGTCAAACTAGGGATCAACGAATTGAAGATTAGGAATCACATAGATGAAGTCTAGCTAACTCATTTTTTCCTTGTTTCAAGATCACCCTCGGTCCAGGCAACCCGAGGACTTATCACTATCAACAAGTTATAATAAGAACAAGGACTAAGATATGTTCCATTGATAACTGAAAAATCTTGTTCCCCTAGTTTGAAGTAGTCAAGACTAGGAATCGGTGGTAGATCTTACATCCCGTAACGTACCACGAAAAGGTGATCTACCCACGTTACGGGGCTTGGGTAAAGTTATTAAGATGGACAATACCTATCCTAAGGTAAAGAGTTTAGTTCAGAATTCACTCACAAGGCAGCGCTAGTGTGACAATCATTTTGAAGTGTTTGCCCTAATTTAACGTATGGACTAGATAGAAGGTTTCCGTCTTGGGTAAAGTTGTTCTGATTGACAGGCCATTGAAACATTTAAACAGCTTGGTTCAGATTTCACTTACCAATTTTTTTGATTATCTGCCCTGACAGTAAACAGTTTAGTTCAGAATTAACTCACCAGGCGACGCTAATGTAACATTCATTTGTCTTTGTTTGCCCTTACTTAACATATGGACTAGATAAAAGGTTTCCGTCTTCAGTGTGTTCAGATGGACAAGACCTATCTTAAGGTAAATAGTTTAGTTCAAAATTCACTCACCAGGTGGCGATAGTGTGACAATTATTTTTTATTTACTAACAAGGAGTTAAAAAAATACCATATGTTCTTGTTCAAGCATTTTTCATGTGTCTTGTCTCGCGTCGCGTCTTTTGATCATTTTTCATGAGCTTTATAAAAAAAATTATGAAACATTAGCTTTATAAAAAAGTATTATGAAAATTGAACAAGGAAATTTTGAGATATTTGAGTATTTAACACTACTTTTGAATTTTTACTCGAAGTTACCGTGTATATTTTCCCAGTAACGTTTTTTTTTTCTATACACGGCGAATGAGAACAACCCAAATTTGCGTTTAGTTCACTCATACTCGCCAAAATTGCAGGAACTCAGCGATGAGTAAATTTGCCTCATGGTTTCCTGTGGAAAACCTCAAAATCTGCCAGAAAATGAGGAAAATAGACGAAAAATTTAATCAGTCTAGGAGTAGTACCAGTAGATTGAGTGAATCCAATCGTTACTTTTCTCATATTCGGAAAGTTTTTCCATGGAAAACCTGGAAAAATATGAGGCAAGTTTACTCATCGCTGAGGGCACTTTATGTGATTTATGAGTTAACTAAACTCATCGTTCTCATTCGCCTTGTACAACTTTGTCTCAGACGTCATTTTGATGAGAAGTAACGTTTTCGTTCTACAATTTTTTTTTTGTCATAGAAGCCATTTTGATCAATATTCCAAGATAAAAAAATTACCGAATTTTAGCATAAATGCGAATGATTGCCCATAACAAACAATTAAGCAAAGTTTCATGTAAATCGGGTAGGTCGAGTCAAAAATTCATTTTTATTTTCCAAAGTGGCCTGGAACTACTCTATAATTGCCTCATATGACCTTTCAAGTTGAGTTATATGATTTAAAGACTTAACCCGTACGGCCTTCAAATTTCCTGAGTTGATATATAAGATCTCTACGTTTTCTCATAAAACTCTTAAGTTGAACAATATTATTAATCTCTCAAAACCACTGAAGCTGTCCTATAAATTCTCCAGAACTGACCAAAAAATATCTCAAGTTGACCCTTAAGGCTACAGTGGCTCATAAGATCTCTAGACTTAACTAACAAGTTTTCGAAGTAAAAAAAAAGTTTATATCAAGGTTGACTCATTCTCCAAGTCATTTGTGTACGAAGTTCTGCTGAGTTGAACATTGCACATTGATAGGATTTACACCTTGCTGCATTTCAAGCACGAATAATGGAACACAACTCCTGCTGATGCTATGTATAGAGTTTTCTTATAAGTTCATGCGGGCTGGAAAAAGAACATGCTGATTACTATTATTACAGATAGGCTCACAAGTATCACAAGGTGTTCAGAAGTGTCGAATGTTGTTAGCAAAAAACAGTGCCCATCATGCAAGTTATTGCAATGAGGGCCTGACTTCAGATAGTATTTCTGATGACCTATGCGCAGCCGTTGAGAACTCTCGATTAATTTTTGAATAGGTGCTATCTCCATTTGTCGATCAAAAAATCGATTAACTTGATTCGCTTCCTCGCTGGGCAGTGTATTTGGAATATTGATGCATACAATCAAAAGTTCAAACAGTAAATTAAAGCCCGCCCTGGTTAATCGATTTTTCAATCAATCACTAAAAATATAGTAGGAATTCACTGATTTTCATAAAAAAACAAAACTTACTTAAAATTGACCTTCCTGTGACACGGGAAGCCACCTCAAGTGGTAAGGATTTAAATCATTTATTTAATTACCACTGTATTTCGTTTGTTTTTTTTTTATAAGCGTCCACTTAGCAAAATTGACTCCAATCAACCGTAAAACAATCATTGCCCATCTTTGCCTTTGCCGACGCCGCCGTAGCCACCATCACCATTGGTTGGTTTCAATTTACGACACCCATTTAATTTAATTCCACGTCAAAACAATCGCACTCCCATCATCACTCTGTTCCGTTCTGTACAATTCGTCAGACGCCCATTGCCATTCCGTATCCCGCGGGCCCCCAGAACGTCTTATTTATGGCAGCAGAAATGCGATAATTTCTGTGCACCATCACTCTACGCGCGGGTGCGCGCTTTTCTTGACATGTTAATAATAGGGGTTAAATCCGCACTCGGCGAGCAATCCGCGCACATCGCGATTGCAACCGTGCTTTGGATCGTTCTAATTGAACTCCGACACGGCGCCCGCGGCTCAGATGCCCTCAAAACCGATCGTTGCAGTAGTTGGGAAAATGTGCTGACAGAAGCGCTTTTCGCATGGATGAAACGCACAATTTAACATAAATCTTGCCCGTCACAACGATACAATCACGCCGTTCAAACCGTTCAAGATCGTATCAGAGCAGCAGTCAGAATTACATCGATGTATGCAACTGGCTGCTGCTGGGTCGATTTTGCCATTGAACTGTTGTAAATATCATGAATCCTACACGGCCAAGGAGATCAACCCAAATTTGAGTTCGGTTTACTCATAAATTGCAAAAACTGCAGAAACTTAGCGATGAGCGATTTTCCTCATTTTCCGGCAGATTTTTGAGTATTTTCCACTGGAAAACAAGAAGCACATGTACTCATCGCTGAGTTCCTGCACTTTTTGCGATTATGAGTAAACTGAACTCAAATTTGGGTTGATCTCATTGGCCGTGTACACGACGAATAAGCGATAGACCAACCAACAAGCGTGAGAAGTTGTCTACCCATGCACACGACCGATGAGATCAACTTTAAATTTAGTGGTTTTCCACAAAAAATCGCACAAACGTAGAGCAGAATTTTCCTCGATTTTCCTCAAAAATCTGCTCGAATATGAGGAAAATCGACGAATTTTGTTTCACTCAGTCTAGGAGTATACTAATAGATCGAGTCAAACCTATCTCGATTTTCCTCATATTCGAAATGTTTTCCCTGGAAAATAGAAGAAAATTTTACTCAGTATATGAGTGACCTACGTTATTGCGAATTTGAGTGAACAGATCACAAATATGAGTTAGATTCAACGGCCGTGCATGGTAGAAATGCAACCCTCCTAGCGATGGCTGCGGTGCTCTAGCGGAATTATCTCGAAGCTGGTACGTTTGTGTCTCGACTATAATACTCGAGAAGCACAAAACGGAATAAAACATGCTGCACGAGCACGATCCATCCATCCATCCAATGAATCAGCGGGTGGTAGATGCAGCAATAAACCGTCCAATATCGTCATCCAACCGTTTTCGGAATACAATTTTACGATCCATTCAAATCCCATTAATCGATTATCGACTCTCATCGACCGACCACGGTTGTGAGGAAGAGCGTAACTATACAGAGAGAGATCAGTTGACGTCCTTCCTTCCATATTTGGACGTCCGTCAAGTGTAGGTACCTACATTCTTCACAGGTTTGGCATTCCATAATCGCGCCCCTCGCCTCGCGACATGGCTGCTGGTGAGAAGTCTTTGCATTTCCATTCGACATATTGAACACCGTTCAACACTTTGCCAAGCGCATTCTAATCGATCACCAGCGGCTGCGTGCCACGCTTTTTATGCAACTGGTAGGGTACGTAAAGTAGCAGCCACCTTGCTTGCATTATTGAAGAAGTATACTGTCCGAGCGGCTCAACATCAAACGGAGTTAAACCGGGCCTATCATTGCAGATTACAGCACTGGCGACGGGCGACAAACAAGCTCGCTCGTTGTTTGTTTATTTTGCATATGCGAGCGGGAAAATTCGAGCAAATCGATTGCACTGCATTGATATGGACTCCATAGGCAGGAATTTGCATCTCGAGTTCAATTAAAATGCGCCGTTGATAGGCTGTGCTCTCGGCAGCTTTGGAGATTTGGTTGGCATGGGAGAGCCGTAGGGAGTTGTGAGGCAGCGGTGTGTAATGTTTGTTGTGTTGTGAGGTATGTTAACTATGAACTCATCGATTATTTATAGCTGACGTATGCTAGATCGTTTGCGATCTAGTTGTTTAAGATTTGTTTAAGTCGCTTGTAATCGTACTTTATTGTGAAAAAGATTGGCCATTTTTGGCGTTTTTGTAATTGTTTTGGTGTTTATACATTTATTTGAGAGTTTACAGGCTGTTTCAAAATTTTAGAAGACATTTGAGTGCTTTTCATATCCGGACACGAAAATCTGGTTGGGGTTTAAAAATGCGTTTTATTTTTCATAGTTCAATGTAACAGCTATGCATTAGTAGGCATTATGGTTATTGTAAGACCATTGTTTCAATCTTTCTTCTAACCATAGACCATTGCCCGAACTTGTCTTCGTACACGGCCCATCATCTTTTGCATGAGCCTTGTTCCCACTTGTTTTGCTGCCAAATTCCATTTCCGATTGAAATCCTTCAGGTCAACTGCAGTTCCACCCTTTTTCTTCAGTATGTGCTTCACAATTGACCAGTATTCCTCAATTGGTCTTAGCTCCGGAGTATTGGCCGGATTCATCTCCTTGGGAACCACTGTGAAGTCATTTTCGCCGTACCAATGTTAAGTGGAATTTGGGTAGTGGCAGCTTGCCAAGTCCGGCCAGAATGGGCAATCCACCAATCCATGCTGCTCCAGAAAAGGTAATAGTTTCTTCCTGAGGCACTCCTCCTGGTAAATTTGCTGGTTTATGGTCCCATAAGTAACGAATGTTTCACGTTTAGTCTACAACTGTGGATTGCTTTCCAGTCAAGCAACTTTTTGGGGAATTTCTATTTGAATTTTGAAACGGAACTGCCAGGAGCGGGATTGCCGTTTCGAGCGTGCAGGATCAAATCGCGACGTGCCTGTTTCGGTGAAGCCATGATGTAAAAAAATGAACTTATCCTGACAACCAATGCCTAGTGTGATTATATACACTCTTAGCTTGATTCAGTGATACTTTGAAAATTTTTACTCAAAAAATGCCTGTCCGGATTTTTTGTGTTCAACCTTTATTTAGTGATTTTAATACTATTTCATCAGTTATTCAAGCGTGTTGTTGACCGTTTAGTAGTTTATTACCAGGGCTGTGAAGTCGGAGTCGGGCGTATTTTCCAGCATAAGGAGTCGGTGTCGAAGAAAATAAATAGTACCAACTCCGATTCCAACGGATATGACAAAAATAATTTGAAATTAGAACCTAATTTGGTCTATGTACAACTTCTTTGGCTCATGATCGAATCGATAGAAATCGAATGGCTATCATGAAAACTAAAATGAACCATCTAAACTATACTTATAATTATAATCTACCCACCCCTCACAAAAAACTTAGAAAATTTTCATCAAATCACAACTCGAAAACGTCACTTCCAATCGAAATGACGTCTGAGACAAAGTTGTAGGAAACAATAATTCCTTATCTTGAAAAATATACACAATATTTTTTTTTCAGAATTTTGGGTAAAAAATCCATAAAAGTAGTTAAATAACAGAAAATAACCTTCTTCAATATTTTTTAAATATTTTTCATTAAAAAGCTTATAATGTTACAAGGCCAACGGTTTTACTTCCCTTTCGAAGAAAGGAGAGATCAGAGATTTTATGGGTCAGAAAATCCCGGCGGCACCGACTGGGATTGAACCCAGGCCCTTTTGGGTGAGCGGCAATCACGCTTTCTACTATATCATCGGGGGCGCTAAGTAGTAGAATTAAAAATTATAAAAATCCTTGAACAACAACTCTTGGACTAATTTTAAACTTTTTTATTTAATTTTTTGTAAAATTTTGCACAAAAAACGAGTTGGAAGTCTTTAAAATGGTTTTCTCTCCCAAAATTTCTCAAAAATTGTTTAAACAAAAAGTTTATCAATTTGTTTAAAAGTTGTTGTTCAAGGATTATTGTTTATGTTTGGGTTTGACTTGAAATTTTCACAGATGGCAAAATGTTTTTTTGTTTATTAGAAGGCTCAATCTCGTTAGCTTTTCGGAGCCGATAATTCATTGTTCTTTGTTTGTAACAAAATTTACTTAATTCTATGTCTAGTAGGAGTTGTGCCGAAAACTCGCGGTTTACCCGAGTTTAAAGGGGTACATTGTCAAAGGAGGAGCTTGGGGTGGGGTATCGTTGTCTCATGAGAGAGTTGTCGCCAGTAGTGGTAGAATGTTTCATAAGCTTTTTAATGAAAAATATTTTTAAAAACATACTGAAGAGGGCCATTTTGTTGTTGTTTAAGTTTTAATAACTTTTTGAAATTACTTACCCAACGTTACTTGGCATTTTTGCATTTTATATTTTTCTTGAAAGGGATTTTTTTTATCTACATCTTTGTTTCAAACATTATTTCGATTAGAAGTGTCATTTTCGAGTTGTGATTTGTCTAAAAACCTCGAATACGCCATTTTGAAGTTTTTGTTGCTATATTATATTCGCAGGGCTGGTATTAGGTCACTTTTTAGTGGCTAGGTCACTATTTTCATGACAGTCACTAAAATGTAACTTTTGCACCAAAAATCACTAAGGTCACTATTTCTTAAAATGTAGTCCCTAAAGTAACTTTTTACGACCAATGTTGAGAGTAAAGATTTTGCATTTTAAAAATAACATAAAATCTCAGCTTGATTTAGTAACAAATGGGTGAAACATTCATTAAGCGTCTTCTTCTTCTTCCTCGCATTTCAAGCTTATTGCGTATGGCATATTAGCTTTGTGCGTGCTCTCAACTTAATGTTCTAGATGCACTTCCACAGTTATTAATTGAGAGCTTTCGATGCCTGTACCATTTTTGTATTAGTATAATTTTGTGGCAAGTAAAATCATACTCTATGCCCAGGAAAGTCAAGAAATTTTCCGAAAAATTCCTAGACCGGACCGTGAATCGAACCCAGCCACCTCCAGCATGGTCTTGCTTTGTAGCTGTGCCTTTACCGACTGAGCTAAGGGAGGTCCAATTCATTAAGCGTGTACAGTCTGACAAAAAGAGTTGCAAATAAACGGGAACGTTTACTGTTCAATTGGCTATTTTGTCAAGAAGCTATGGCGTGAATTTCTACCGACGATTTCAGAAAACTGGACCAACGAATTACATTTTTTTATGAACCGCACTTTGCTCGTGGTTCTAGAAGATAAAATCTAAAAACATTGTTTTATTTCAAAGTTCGAGTTTTAGTAAACGTCATTTTCACTGCTTGAATGAAGTGGTTATTTGATGTCGACGGAATCACTAATATTTTGATTTTTTTTTTAAACTTCGTAATCTAGATATTCAAGTCCGTCATCTTCGAAATATGTGCAGATTATAACATTTAAATTTTTGACGTAGGACCAAGTCTGTGATTTTTATATGGGGGTACACTTTGTGGAAACCAAAAATGGAACATGTTATGAAAGGTTTTAAATGTTAATAACTCAGCTGCTCCTGGACCAATTTCAATAATTTTATCACCAATCGATCAGAAATATTTCTACGCATCTGTTAAATTTAAGACTTTATCATTTTTCAAAATGTCACAATTGAAAATTGCATTAAGGTGCAACTGTTGCTATGTTAGTTAAAATTATCATCGATTGTCTGCGGAAAGCAATTTCCCTAACACGGATTTCAAAGTTTAATTCCATCCGGTCTCTCCAAACGGTGTTTATTCAATCACCGGTTGGTGAGTTGTGGTGTTCTCCAGTACACAAAGCTGCAGCCCACATGAGCATCCATAGAAGGAGAACGAAGCCGTACCGCTATTGATCGGAATCAGTAGCTCTTCGTGAGTCGCTGAAAACCCCGCACAAATTCCTACACAAAACACATGCTCCTGCTGCAGTTAACAAATAAGATTTATTATATAAGACCACGTAGTCCTACGCCACCATTGCGTACAACCCCATAGGGCTGTCCCTTGTAGTTTTTATCTTGCCGGTGTTCTTGAAATTGTTAGAATTATTACAAATTTACTGAGGTGTAGACAAATTTCTGGACCCAATATTCTACTTTTCTACTTCGTGATAAAACTTTTTCAAACCTAAAATGTACAAAAATGATCTGGAATAAATTTCAAGCTCTAGACATTTTTTCAAAGACCAAAAATTTAAAAAATCTTCAGAACCCAGTAGTTTTAATATTTTCAAAATATCGGGACAAAAATTCATGTCATTGAATCTTGAGTTCTTTTCTAAGTCCCAAAATGTTTATTTTTTAAACTTCTTAAAAAAAAAAAAACCAAGGCAAAAACATAAAATTCCACGTTCGAAATCATAAATGGTTTCTTTGTTTTAGAAGTATTTAAATTTGTCTTGAACTATGTTGCAGAAATTTGTATATCCTAGATCTTTGAAATTGATTGCCTAAAAATTATTAAAATTTGGCCAAACTTGAGACTTTGATTTTTTTTTCTCTCTTATTCAAAATCATTTTTCAATTCTTATCAACATATTTTGTTCAATCAAACTCGCTATCTGAACCTAAAATCAATTTGTTTGTTAAAAAAAAATCGAGGTCGAAAAATAAGTGCATAGTGAAGAAATACAGGTTAAAATTGGACCATGATCTTGCCTGGTCATTTAATACTGATTTTTCGAAGCATAAAAAATGTTCATGATAGTTTTCAGGGCTAGAAAGTGAATTACAACGTTAGCAGAGAAACTTTTACATGCAAAGCACAGCACTTGACAAAAAGAATGTTGTTCTCCCATTTCGCACACTTTTTCCAACTTATCTTCGTCAAAGCCATCCGCTCAAAGAGCGGTAAAAATTATACTCTGTGCGGTCGAAATAGCTAATGAAATTCAAAAGGCAACTAATGTCTTCTTTGTCGTGTTTCCCTAACACAATAGCATATGTAGGAGGAGATGAAGTAGCGGAGGACTATGAAGAACTTTGATTTTCTGCAGGGTTTCTCATTTGCAATCTTACACTTAGTGCGCTCTTTGTGCCGGTGCGGTAGCTTCGCTTTGAGCGTTTTCGTTATTTATCTGTGTGTAAGTCTTTCTTCTCTTCTCCGCTGCTACGCACTTAAGCAGTGAGAAAGGCTAACCAACTTCGTGTTTAACTGTTTTTAACTTTGTAGATTCCAGGAAATTAACGCACTACACGTATTGAGTAATGAAATTATTGCCCTGTGATGAGTTTATAAAATTTATCGAAGTGGGTTGCAATCAACCAAAGATTGAAACCTTACTTTTCCGATCAATGAATGTCACTATTGGTCACTTTTTTATTGCTTTAAAGTCACTATTTGGTCACTATTTTTTTTATTCTAGACGCTAAAGTCGCTACTATTATATCACATACCCACTACCAGCCTTGTTTTCAAAATAAATGAACGTATTTTCCGAAATTAATCCGGTGAATTAGGCACATAACAATTATATCCCAGTTCCTTTTGGTGCAATAAGCAAGTGAGACGAAAATATAGAATATTAATGTTTCTTAAAATAACAGACTAATTTTATCTTTTAATGTTGTCGAACTTCTTAACGGAATCCCTTTCGGATTTGTTTCCCATTAATTCCGTTATATAATTGCTTATATTTTTACAAATACGCGTATTTCGCCTACTATTTGTAGACCTCATGAGTTCCAAGTACTCAACACCACTCTGCCTTCATAGACTAATTTAATTAATTTCATTGATTCGGTTGGGTTTTCAAAAATATAAAATTATCTGTTGGGACCAATGCTCGCGTCACTTTTCAAAAGGTCCTAAGTAACAAATGTAAACAAATCGAGTTAAACGATACAAACTAGTACTCTTCTATCAAAGTATGTGATACAAAAACATCCATCCAAATTTACTGTCATTTATTTAAGATTATCATAGGACAACAATTGTCCAATGAACAGTTTGAAATGATGGGTACATGATTGTTACTTCGGTCATTTGGACTGCCTAAAATGATTGGTGCTCATTTTCTAAAGGCGGGGCCAACCGAAACTCTGAAATCTGTGAAAGGGGATCTATTATCATGTAGAACAAAACGTCCAATGTAACACTCATTGATTATGTCATTGAGAAAAATCTAGCAATGTAACATGTCCGATGTACATCTTGACCTATGTGGTTTTTTCTATATTGTAGCATGAAATTCAAAGTAAAATTGTGATTTTACCGTTTCTACTGAATTTTCAACGTTATTATTCACTGACTAAATTAAAAATAGTATTGCAAAATGTATTGCTTCTAAACAGTTAAAATCATAATCTGTCGAACTTCAACTTCGATTTTCTCAACATGGTGGCTATGTTACATTGGTTTATTTCAAAAGTGACGCGAAAATTATGTTTAAAATAAGTGTTCATTTCAAAATAAGATAATTTTCTTCTAAAGTTTTAGTGCATTTTTTAATATTGATTTCTTCAAAAATTTCGACCAATTTCAACATTGTGACAATTTTTTTATTAAAGTTTGGCATTCCATTGCAAGCTGTGAGCTTATTTGGATTGTTGTTATCAATTTCAAAAACAGTTATAGCAAATTTCTTTGTAAAAACTGGGTATCGACTACCTATAAAAATCTGGAAAATCATGGAATCTCAAGAAATGTTCTTTAAATTCAGGTAAATATTTCTCAATCCTTAATCATAACTGCATTATAAACTATAATGATATCACCAATCATGTAGAAAATTAATCAATGATTTATTTTAGAAGACAGGCTTAAACTATTCAACTCCAGGGCAAAGTTATTGGGCTAGAAACATTCTTTAAAGATCCAAGACATGGTCCATTTCTTCATGGATCTGGAACGTGTTTCAGTTTCAAAATTTCGTACTAAGTAAAATTTCCGTTTAGAATCCTAGGCTTAAAATCATGATTCTGGATCATTTGAGTTTCGACGAATTCCGGAACTATACATATTACGAATTCCGGAACTATACATAACAGAAAGATTTGCACGATTTCGTACTCATGTAATTTATTTAAATTTTGAGTTTAGTTTTGTTTGAAACCTTAGAAAAAAAAAAACAAATTTGCGGGTCATTAGAAATTTATCGGATCTTAGACATGATTAAGATCTTGCAGTATGGAAAAACAATCGTGGCCCAGATTAAAACAAACTTTCAAATCAAGATCCTGGATTTAAAAATAAGCAAAATCACGGGCTTTGAAATATTTAAAAGATTCCACACATAAAATCTTGAGCATGGAGCAATTTTAAAGATTTTACATGAGATACCTGAAAATTATGATTGAACTCAAAATTTATTTCACATGATGTTAGTCTCAATGCGGTTCTACATGCCTACGTTGACAAATGACGCTGTATTACAAGGGGAGCACTTGTGCTATAACTGGCACACTTCCCCTGTATTATAAACCGGATAACTAGAATTCGAGATACATCATTTTGAAAAAAGTATCGAGTTTATTTTCAGTTTGGTGCTCGAAAAAATAATTCCGACAACTTCTAATTCTGCATGTTAACACCTTTGACTCTCCCTTTTCTTATCCTTCACCTATGCATCTACGCTTCTACGTTAAGAATCAACTTAGCCTCATTTATTTTTGGCAGAATTCAATCGATTCGCATAAGTGATGAATCATTATATATAAAATATAAATATACATTTAAATACATATACAACGGAAAGGGGGTCCAACAGGGCACCCGATATCGATAGGGAGAGTGGGGTTGCCAACTGCCTATCAAAATAGCTTAAGAAACTGCTAACATTTCGTGGATAAAGGGCGGGTTCTTCTCCACACTCATGGGGCATCCTTCAGGACGAGGGCTTGTTCCATAGCGAATTATATTGTTTACTAGAAGACGATTCTTCTTCTGTTCCCGGTGGGTTTCGCATGGGCGTTTCTCCTTACGGGTCCACCCTTCCGTTTTTGGTCCTTCATACAGCGCCAAGTTGAATATGATTTGTCAGTGGGACTTGATCAAGTCGTCCTGATTGGTTTGCCCATTGCTATGTACAGAAGCCTTGTTGCATGAGTGGTAGTCTAAAAAAATATTAAAACCATAAATACACGCAATTTTCGTTGTTCCATTTCTAAATGGGCCATGCTTTATTTATATTAATCCTAAAAACAATGGTGGGTAGCCGGAAAACAGTCGGGAGTTTGAATTCATATATCCTGTAGCCACCCTTTTAAAGCTATGCGCATAATTGTATTCACTTTCAGTATAATTTATATAATAAGCCATTACATAATAGCTGGGATTGCAAAGTTCATATATTTCCATTCTCATACGGAACATCACTGAACATGTTAATGCTGACACTAAACCATTCGGAGACGTTGATGGAGCGCATCTAATCTCTATTTCTCCAACAATTTAACACCTAAAATCCGCTATAAATACAACAGCTCGGGCCTAATGAACCTAAATCTTGTAAAGCACAAAACAATGAAAAGGCCGCTCGTCAACTTGCACCAAAACCAGGCCAGCCACGGTGCACTAAATTAGTCAGTCGGACTGATCAGCTTCCCACCCTATTCACCCGTTGAAATCTTTTGTTTACATCCTTTCCCTTTCTCTCTGCGGTCTCCCGACAACGACGACGTTATAACTTTATTGTGGTCAGTATTATTCGAGCGCCTCTCCCACGATTACCACCTAGCATCGGTTCAGAATTGTCAAATTAGAAATGTTAATTGAATCCAAATTCCATTGCCGACGTTGTTGGTTCAGCTGTGATAGTGAAATTTCGCAGTTGCATTAGTACCAGTAAAGAATTTTAGTACAAAATCCACCAGCTGCTCGGCATTCTAGCAGCCATTAGCAAAACTTTTCACGGTCGGTAGCCATCCAAGCTGCCGGTGGCTTCCACATATATCAAAAGTCGATTTAACCGTTATTCGCTCCAAAATATTCGTACATATGCTGCGAATGACACATAAGGCACCACCGGGCGGACGAGTATTTCCCATATGACACGGCCAGTAGTCACGGTGGCGAAAAAATAAAATAATTCCAGACAATAAACGACTCATACTGGCTGCAGCGAGCACTACCACCCTATCCGTTGACGGGCTTCCCGTCGAGCCGTACGGGGGTATTGTTTTGTTTTTTTCTGGCTCTTTTTCTCTTCGTATAGAGTTCACATTGAAGGGGTCATCCACGGTATGGTGGCGAGGTGGTTTTGTTGCGCTGGATGGTTAGGTTGTGGAGGTGTTTATGGGGGTGACCTGGTGAGCAGTACCGCAGAATGAGTGTACTAAAATTTGATACCGCCCTGTCAGATAGTTTGAAGCAATTGTATAATAAATTAATGTGGAAAAATGGTCTCCGTTCTGGTGGTCGCCCAAGCACGACAGCCGCGGAGTACGATACGGTTCACTGCCATATGTACTAAACCTGGGATCATACGTTGTATGTGGTTGATTCTAAATAAATTCTCAATATCACTGTAGATCTCGAGTGGGTTAAACATCAATATCGAAACTCCCACTCGATGCTGGGCTTGTCCGACACCTTGATCTTGTTGGGAGCCCCACGCACGCGCGATTGCCAAGTTCCGCTCTAATTTATTTCCGTCCTGAAGCGGTGAACATTATGTAAAATACCTATCGGATTTGAAACAACGCCCGCACAAAGCTCACAAAATCACCACAACAAAATAGTGACGTGATGCTAGTCGTCAGCACCGTCGCAACAGTCAGATCCGTGGTCGAGCCTTTTTAGGAAACCTTTGGCACCTCATCTCGCCTTAAGATCTTCAACTCCGCGAGGCTGCGCTCGGTGTTTTATGGAACCAATCAACCTTGCGGCATCTCTTATTCTCTCTCTCGTGAAGCAGGTACAAGCGCCCGCCGCACCAAAACAGGCTCGTGTACTAAAAGAGAAGAATCTCGCCGTCATCATCTCAGCAGCGTGAGGAACTTTAGCGCCGTGTTGATGAAGCCCTTGTGCCTAGGGGGAAACCTCCGCAATAATTGTTGTTATTATTCGAGCTGAAAGAGCGGTGGCGGGGCTGACTCGCGCGGGTTGTCAAGAGACCTGTCTTCTGATCCACTGCGTGCGGGTGGGAGAGCCCGCGCGAGCTCGCTCTCCTGCGAGAGACTGAGAGAACTTGGACACCGTCGCGCGCAAGGTACACCTATAGTGAAATTGTTTCCAACTCGTCACATTCAGTTTACCTCAAACAAACGCGACGAACGGTTGTCGAAGTTTCGAAGTAGTTACTTGTTCTAGAACTGATCATATTGTGGGTCCAATCGAAGTGCCCGGGAGTGTTTGCGCTTTTATTCTACATACACGAAGGTCGGGGAAGAGATTTTAGTACAACGAATTGGAATCGAATTTCACGGGTGTCACGCGTGTCGCGGCGTGCAGGAAGTTTTAATTGATTTCGACTCGGGAAAAAGGTGCAGTCGATGGTCGATTTAAATGAATTTATCGATAAAGGGCTGCGCAAGCAGAGAAAAAGTGGAATAAAGTGGACTAACCTTGACACATTTTTGTTGAATGAAAATAGTGTTCTGTGAAAGCCGTGGAAATTGCACCGGGTGGAGCTGCTCACATTGCACTGTACTAAAAATAGTGCTCAAACCGTGTTTATCTACCTTTCATCGGATTTAAGAATTAATGAGCTTTGAACACCGACTCGATAAGACGACGAAGACTTACGCGAAAACCTATAATTAGAATTTTTCGGAATGATGTCATTAAATTTCACCAGTTCAAATCAATCATCGTCGAACATTCCGAACTGTATCAAATATGGAATTCCGAACCTTTTCAGTAGAGACTCATGTTTCGCTCTCCTACGCATCCTCCTTCACCGAGTTATTCAAGATCATTCCGCCTACATGCCTGGAATGGGACACGGTCGGTCGCCTCTCAGCACGACATTGAACAGTGTGCTAATTGAATTAAGTTCTTTTTAAAAATCCCTTTTTAGACACTGGAGAGCCGATTGACATTCCTTTCCTGTCATTAACGCACAGCGGCGGCGCAGCTGTCGTCCAAAGGGGTTTCAAGTTCCGGTCGTCGTTGTCAATGCCCGGAATGGTAGACAAGCCCGACACATTCCTGTCTATACTGAAAACCGACATGACCGAATCGAAACGCGTTCGATTTGAATAATGTTTTGGAATTGAGATCTTGCTGCTTCGGCTTCGGTGGTCGTGTGGGTGCAATCTTCACCGTGAAACACCTACCCGTACACCGCGTTTAGATTGTACCTGTTTGTTTGTAGCCACTTACCAGCTCGAGAGTGTCACAATTTGGAGAGCGTAGGCCACGATGGGAATTGGGTCTGCTGAATTTCTGCGCGGCAGCTGTTGTAAACCTCGAAATTATTTTAATCAGTCTGAATGGAGGCAAAAACCGATGGCAAAAAAAAATATGGTGGTCACTTTCTACGACCAACTTTTTGCCAGTCGTAAAAAAATGTCCAAAAAATTGAAAATCGAATCAAGCACAAATTTTTATTTGAAATGAAAATCGACTCTAATCCAATGGGTCGGAGGACTGAGAGGGTTTAAAATCTGCTTCAAATTACACGCGCAACCAACAGGCAGGTAAACAAATAAAGTGTGGGAATCTGCCTCTCTTGGTGAGATTACCACTTGAAACAACGGGCTTGTGCTGAACAATGTATCAACATTTGTGTCTGCTAAAAGATACCTCCTTATCAATCGGTACCGAGGTTGTCATCGGTCGGGGTGTGATTTGATTTGATTTGAGTCTTTCTCCGTCGTTTCGGTTTTGTGCGCCGTTTGTTTACATCGCTCTTGTAAATTGATATAGTATTTTTTTTTCTTTGTGCCGTCCGATGTTTGACATCATCTAATGAGTTTGAAAGTGTCAGGTGTTGAAGAATGGTATCAATTTCGTGTCTCAGTATGACGCAATGTGGAGGAAAAATTTGCTGCGAGGAGTGAAAATTAGTCAAACAAATAGAGCTGGTAGACGTGATAAGTTGCTGCTTGATTGGCCGACTGTGATGCTTTATTTTGAAGCGTTGAGGAGAGGAAACCATCTGGTAGAGGAATAGGTCGATATCTAAACGTTAAAGTTAAATATAGGATCTAATTTTAGTAGTAGAATGTCGAAATTTTGTATCATCATTTTTTAATGCTGATAAACAACACGGGGTGTTTCTGATCATAATCAATTAATACAAACAACTGGAAATTGTATTTTGCTAGAAATGCACAATTTCAATATTTAACACAAATTGATGTTTTTAATATGTTTGTACTAAAAATATAAGTAATGAAACTTGCAAGGCAGATCTTACTTGATTTAAATTTGTAAAGGCAATGGAAAATCTACTCAAACTACGAAAAAGCTGTGTTGGACTTTTGGATGAAGACATTCCAGAATGTTATTTAGACTTTCGAGTTCGGCTCTATTGTTTTTTATTCAAATCGTCCAGTTTTGAACCATCGATTCCCAACTGTTCCAACATGAATTTGACAAACTGCTCTCAAATATCTTCAGCTGAATGTTAAGGAAGCTTTAGCCTGTGATCAAGAACACCCCGCTGATGAGCTTGATCTAGTTTTACAGCATCTGTTTGGGAAGATTGAAGTTTTAGTACACCAATAATTTATAGATTTCATAAGTAAGTTGCTTGTTAAAAGCAATAAATAGAGATGTACTCAACAATAGTTCATTTTTAATGGTTCATACTAGTTATCAGATCTTCTTTTAACTTTACTACTCCGAAACTAAAAAAGGTGTAGGGTTAAGTTTATGTTTTAGTACAAAAATACATATACATATAAAAATTGTAATTTGTTGATTCAGTTTTGTGAAATCACTGGTAGAAGGTCACACCAAAACTGCTTGACATTATTCATTACCATACATATTATTGGTTTCAGAATCTTGTGTTTGCAAGCCAATATAGTTGTTTATCCAACATATTGCAAAACGAAGAATTTTTCAGCACGAGTTGTACATGTATCCAACGAGGATTGCCGAGTTGGATAATTACAAATTCAAATTTTGCAACGAGTTGCGTACAACATTGTTATGCAATTTAATTATTTCGAGATTTTTTTTTTTATTTATTCGATAATGTTCACTACAACTGGTTGTTAGTTTTTGGTCATATCTCCAAAACGGAAAGAGACACTGAATGTAACAACGATGGTGAGTTCACCATGTTATATCTTCATTTTATTCCAGCAGACAGCAATTTCAAATTTATAAAAAAAAATCTACATATGCCAGCAACACTGACTGGGTGTATCCTATGGCTTACCTTCCCTATTAACATAATTCCTAAATTCCCGAGACATTTATGAGGCGTCGTAGAGTTCTCTGCATCTCTCTTAAGTAAATGTTGGACTAACATACCTTTCCTATCCCTACCAGTTGTAAGGACGTGGCCAGGACAATCCTTAACTGTTGGAGCGGGATGTTTCTTTATCTGGGAGATAGTATTTATTTCCTACTTACTATCTGTCCAGTTACAGAAATCCGTCTTGCTCTTAATAGTTTTGAATTCGTACCACCTACGATATTGTGCAACTTGTTCGATGCTAATGCTAATGCTAATGCTAATATCTCCAAAACGGAAAGAGACACTATTGCTAAAAAAAACTAAGTGTGTATATGGTTTTTGAAGCAATCTTAACTGAACTCACTGGGTTCCTGATGTTAACCGGTTGAACCAATTGACCACTTTGTCAAGCAGTTTTGGCGTGACTTTCTACCAGCGATGTCACAAAACTGGACCAACTAATTTCTATTTTTTTATGAAACCGCACAAATGTTGGCTACTTTTCTCGTGTTTCTAGAAGAAAAAATCTCAAAATAATGTTTTATTTCAAAGTTCGAGCGGTAGTAAACGTTACTTTAACTGCTAGAATGGAGTGGTTGATTCAAGTTCTCTGAAGCTATCTGAGGCACGTTACTTACTTAACCTTCTCTTGCGGGTTGATTCTGAATTAAAGTTTACCCCCATAAACGACAGCAGCTTCTGAGCAGCTCCAGGCTAAAGAGCAAAAAATAAAATGAACTTTTTACTCGACCTTCGCCAATTTGCATTAAACTTTGCATAATTGTTTGTTCTGGGAAATCGTTCACATTTGTGCTTAACCTTTGCGTCTAAATTTTCATTGATTTCAAAATTCCATTAGCTCTAACAACTAAATTTATCAATATTTTTCTGCACAACATGTTGGATTTTGTCGGGCATCTATTTAAGTTTTTGAACCGGTCAGACAAATTTGGATCAGTTCATGGCTCCGGAGTTATTCCGTTGGGGTCACTCTGGGATGGCATTCGGTTTTACTGTTCTGTACTAATTATACACATGGTGAACATAATATTTTCTCACTGAAATTATGTTATTGAACCAATGGCAGCTATACCGATGGTTCATGATCACATTAGGCATCCCGGAAAAAATCCGGATCCCCCGAGAAAGTGGCCAATTTTCAACAAGAACCAAAACCCGTCGTGCGACCCATCAAACTTCATGATTTTACAAAACTTGGCCGGTGATGGCCTTATCGACAATCCACGGTCACACTAGCCCTCCCGGGCATGTTCCAGTGCCCTCGGGGAACTGGCCAATTTTCGACAAAAACCAAAATCGATTGTGCGACACATCAAACTTCACAGTTTTTCAAAACTCGACCGGTAAGGGCCTTATTGAGAGACCATGGTCACATTGGCCATCCCAAAAAAGTTCCGGCGCCCTCGGTAAAGTGAAAAATTCTCATCAAAAATTATAACTCGTCGTGCGAGATATCAATAAGGCCATTACCAGTCATATTTTGTAAAATCATGATGATTGATATGTTGCACGACGGGTTTTGGCTCTTTTCGAGGATTGGTCAGTTCCCCAAGGGCACTAGGACATGGACGGGAGGACTAGTGTGATCGTGGACTGTCAATAAGGCCATTACCGGTCATTTTTTGTAAAATCATGGAGTTTGATGTGTCGCACGACGGGTTTTGATTCTTGTCGAGAATTGGTCACTTCCCTGGGGGCACTTTTAACTTTTCTGGGATGCCCAATGTGCTCATGGACCATCTGTTTAGTCGCTTTTTGGTCCAATTACATAATTTGAGTGAGAATTTTGAAATCTATGCAAATTTATACGTTAGGCACGCAAAGGATAAATTCGATCATTTTGAGTCTTGTATTTTTTGAAAATGGCATATTCAACATTTCTAAAAAAACGTAGCACGAAAAAATCGTCACTTCTAATCGAAATGACGTTTGACACAAAGTTGCAGGGACAAAAAAAAACTTTAAAAAATCGGAAATACTGAACACTTGTTGTTATTTAAGTTTTTAAATCTTCAAAAAGGAAACTACCGTTTATATTTTTTCTTAGAAACAATTAATTTGTTCCTATTGCTTTGTCTCGATCGTCATTTTGATTAGAAGTGACGTTCTCGTGCTACGATTTATAGAAAAATTGAAATAATGCAGTTCCAGGCAAAATATCGAAGAAAATATGTTTGGATCGGCCTTCTCCGATTAGTATGAAACTTTGCATAATTGTTTGTTATGTTCACAGTTTTGCTAAAATTGGCCGCATTTTAGATATTGTAATTTTTTTTAAATGGCGTCCAAATTTTTCAAAAAAAAAAAATAAGTACGGAAACGGCATTCCTAATCGGAGTTACGTCTGAGACAAAGTTGTAGAGAGAAATAATGTCTTTCTCAAAAAATGTTTTTCGCCCAGAAATTTTTTAAAAAGAAATTTTAACCCAAATATAAAGTCAAAGTGTTTTGACCATTCTTTTTTAATTTTTTTTAACGCTAACGAAGAATGCATTCTTTGAAATGTTCAAAACTATTAACACTTAAAACAGACAAAAATCATAGCAAGATCTTTTGGTTAAATTTTTGAACTTTTTGCTAGTAAGCTTAATTGGGTGTTTTTAACAAAAAATATTTGAAATGTCTTAAAGGTTGTTTTATGTGTATAAATTACATTAAAGAAACGTTTGAACAAACATCAAAATTTGACCAAAGTTCTTGTTCTACGATTTTTGTCAATTTTTAAGAGTCTATAACATTCCAAAAGTTAATTTTTCGAGAGGCATTTTGAGATCTTCAATTTTTTTATTATTTATTGTTTTTACTTTAAATTACTAAAAAAAAATAGTCTTTCAGAAATGTCGCTTCCGCGCACATTTTTTTTTTATAAATTCAGATGCCATTTTGAAATTTTTTCAAGTTTCAAAATAGCCGAATTTTAGCAAAAATGTGAATCTGTACCAAACAATTAAGCAAAGTTTCATGCAAATCGATAAAGGCTGAGCTTTTCCGATTCGTCATTTGGCGTGGAACTGCTTTTTTTTTTAACCGCCCACTACAGTGTGGGTTTCATTTTGAAATCACGTTTCCAATGTCTCTGATTTGCTTGTGCTCTTTTAGTTTGACTTTCTGGATAATCGTGATGCTTTAGACGGAATCAGCTAATCAGGTTGACACATAAAAAATTGTGGAAAGCTAAAAAGTAATAAATTGTATGCGGTCAAAATCGGACCCTTACTATATTTAATGAATAATCGTTACAAAAAATTTAAATATTTTCTTGTACATTCCGAGTTTGAAACGATCAGATAATTTTTCTGCAATTCATTCGACCAAAATTTTGTCTTTTTTTTTTGTTAAATAAATATTAATAATGTTATGCCCCTTTCGAAATGTAGTATAGGATATGCTTTTACGCTCACAAAGTTTTATTCTTGTTTAGAAAAATTAATCATTTTTCGAACAATATTAAATTCCCGAATATTCCAACCCTCGTTTTTTAGAAAAATTTCAGATTCCAGTTCCCAAGTTTAGTGTAATTTAACGATCTGGGATTCAGATGAATTTGTAAGATCCTTAACTTTTCATAATTCTGATACTTTGCATCGTAAAATTTCCAAAAAGATGTTCTTTTAAGTTATGTCATTGGCTTACTATTTGGTACCGTAAAACGGGGTATCTTTGATAATGCGGGTAACTTTGATAGTATAATATAAAGATTAAATTTACCCGATGCGCTTTTTCCAAATTAGAAACATTGGTTCCATATTGTAGCTTAGGGTATTTCCGTTGATATAGTGACACCGTAGCAAGAAAAAATAGTCGAAATCCGTAGGAGATTTATTTCAGATAAGCAGTTCTTTCCAATTCTACTTCTTTTGGTGACTTGAAACTTGTCAAAAATTTAGATTGTGAATGATAGTTTATAAATAAGATTTTGGGATTAACTTGTCAATCAACTTTCGGCGAAATGGCCTCAAACCGGTAAAATAATCCGGAACTCATAAATCCATACCATAGCTAAGTTTTCGTTTGCAAGGTCACAATTTATTTTGCTCTATTTTTTCCACCGACCACATCACAATTTACAACTTGTTGTTTGTGATTTGTGATTTCTTTCTGATTCCGATTTGTATCAAGGTCACCGCCGGGCGCTCCCGATCCGTGAAGCAATTCGCACTTTGTTACGCCATACCTACCAAAATGCCATAAATCAACAAGTGAATCGTCTCTCCTACCATTCGGACGTTTTCATATCTCCACCCCGCCATCAGAGTGGTGTCAATCAAAGCATAACACACGAATCGGGCGGGTGCGTGTACCGGCCAAGATCTTTCACTTTAGATAAGATATTTGCTTTATATCTTGCTCGCACGAGAAGAGCACCACTTTCCAATTCTGGTCTGTCGGATTCAGTTGTTGACTAATTAGAATGAAGCATGACCGAGCACTGAAAGCAATAAGGAAAACTACCGTTAACGGTTCACTTCCGTCGTTTTACGAATTAATAGTAGCTGCCGCGATTGTGGGTGGGGGTGTTAAATTTTGCATTCTTAATTATTCGATGGTGGTTTGTATTTCTACCTTGCGCTAAAACCATATGTGTGAGCGCGTTCAACCGGTGACCATACCGAATCAGTTTCGGAAGTTCTGTGTTCATAGGTGGAGATTGGGTTGAATGCGCTATGATTCAGAGTCGTAGCTAGACGAACAATTGCAGAACAACTAATCTTGAACCGCCTGACTACGACACTGACCGATACTAATCGACCGAACCGGGTGGGAAGCCTTACAGTAGTTCCCGGTAATGTGAGCAGCTGGACTGACAGTGCAATTTCCATCGACGTTTACGATTATCGATTTGTGTTCTGGTTTGGTGTTTGAAGGAAAACTGCAGGAATTCGAAACGAATGTGAAATTGGCCGACAGTGGTATTCAGTGAAAAGTGAATGCGTTTGTGATTGAACGGGAAGGTGCAATGTACAAGATTGACGATGAGTTTCGTCCCCGGGGACGGGTGTTTATGAAGGCACAACGGGAACATGGACACAGCTATCAACCGTCGAGCGCACTGGTCAGTAGATCCAGTTCGCGGAGCAGCACCACCAGTCGGAAGGGACCGGCCATTACGACCAACCTGGACGACAGCAATCTGCGCTTTCGGCATGAGATAATGAACGAAAAGGTGATCGAAGCGACCGTAACCGAGCATCCAGGAGTGATCGAAACCATGAACCGGGATCACTGGCGGGCTCTGCCGTCGTCCATGAGCTATGGAAACGAGTTGGTGGTGGCACATCCCGGCGGGAGCCAGGTCGTGGCCGAGGTTACGCGAAACAAGCGCTTTACGACGGAGGTCCTGGGGAACACGATGGAAACGACGAGCACTTCCCAGCGAGCATCTGATGGTCATCGGCGGATGACGACTCATATTGTTCGGAAGATCACCACTTTGACGCGGGCCGAGGAGCAAGCCCAAGCGGACAACAGGATTCGACAGAATAGGGACGTCAAAACGACGGAGATTGGGTATTTGCGCATGGGATCGCAGGACTCGAAACGTGCCAAGGTATTGTATTCCAACGATTTTAGAAGTAGTAGTAAGAACTGTACGTGGATTAATTGCATTTTCCCCGATGTGTGGAATGCTTTAAAAAAAATTCTATGATGCTGCACAATGAACTATATACACGCGATCGCGTGCCCGGAAGGTGACACAAAAAAGCGTGATCTGCCAGCTGATAGTTAGGCTAATTGCACGATACACCGAGAAGATGCGAAGCACATCGACCGGTGTCGGTAGAGAACATTGTATAGAAAAATGACGTAATTCGTCGTTCGTCGCCTAATGTGTATTATACTCATTCAAAAGTACTTGTACATCATGTTCCCCCCTACAAAAGCGAAGCATGCTTCTTCGCCTTAAAATACCCAAATTCCACCCTAGCGATGGTATGTTGAAAGTGGGCATTTGATGAAACATACTTTGCATTCTTCTATGGAGACGCACGTTTCAACGTCGCCATCTGATTCAAAACAAATAATCTGTCACGTTTCTGTCCGGTCGCCGCTATAGAGATGGAGACCGACAAACCGACCATTTGATCGTTTTTCCTCTCAACTCGAATAAATACATAAACATTACTAGCGCGCTCATTGCAAAACAACGACAGCACAAAGTTTGTGGAGGTGGGAAGCCTCCCCATTGGCAGCAGGTTCCTTCATTCCCGAAAATGGAAATGATATTTTATATCGATTGCTTTGAAAAAAAATACGATTTTACAACCGCAACTGGCCGTTGGAGACGAACCTTGACAAGTTGGGTAGCATTCAATAAACCGATTGTTAGCAGCAACTTGGAGCAACATGATTCATGCAGAGAGTTGTTGTTTGCGGACCATTTCGCACCTCCATCGAATTTGGGCTGAGTGGCTGCTGCAAAACCATACAATTAACGAAAAGTGGCTCTAATGGATTGATTTCGGGGGAACTCGAAGTTCAAAATATTAATAACAATAACCATTTATAGGATCGTTCGCTGTGTCTCAAGGAGGTGACAATGCCGAGCTACTATTAGACAAGACTGTGTCAAGTTTGTCTAATTTACTTCCATTAAACTGAGTTTTGAATTCTCATGTGATTTGAGGTATCGCATGTTGGATTTTGACCCTTGTCAGAAACTGACCACTTCTCCGGGGGTACCCCGAACATTATCGGATGCACCCAGTATAGTCCTGAGTACCTAAAACGACTTTTATTAAACTAGTTTTTTCAATTCTAATTTGATTTGAGGTGTCACATGATGGGTTTTATTCGTTTCTAGTCAGATTAACTCTCATCTGGCCATATCTCCGAAACCAGTTGACCGATTCCAAAAATGTTACAATTTTTTTCCTTGATTTGTTTTCCGTGCTGAGCACCAATGCTACCGACGCCAGGGAGGCAGCTCCCATATCAGGACCATACCTATCGACCCATCAACTCATGAATCGGGGACCAACGGCTTTAGAGCAGAGATGTTATGCCTCAGAAAATCCCGGCGACGCCGACTGGGATTGAGCCCAGGCCTGCTGGGGTGAGAGGTAATCACGTTTACCACTACACCGCCGCCCTTAATACATTACCATAGTACCTTTCATTTGGTGGTTGTTGTGTCCACCATCCAAAATCCGTGTTTTTCGGACCTCGTTCCAACCACATCTCCGGAACCAGATGACCAATTGCAAACCTCTATGGAACCATGACACTTTTCATTTGGTAATTATTGCGTTCAAGAAACACGTGTCACAATATGTTGTTACACACATAGACCCACGCACACATTCGTACAAACACATTCATTTTCCAATCTCGTCGAGCTGAGTCGAATGGTATATGATACTTGGCATTCCGGGCCTCGGATTGAAAGTCAGTTTTCCAAGCGATACGTATAACCTGCGAGGCCTTTCTTAGCTCAGTCGGTAAAGACGCAGCTACAAATCAAGACCATGCTGGAGGTGGCTGGGTTCGATTCCCGGTCCGGTCTAGGCATTTTTCGGGCTGGAAAATTTCTCAACTTTCCTGGGCATATAGTATGATCAACAATCAATACGAAACTATCGATTTGAAATTGGCTCACTACTTGACTAGCCTATTGGTCCCAAACAAATAGATTAACGTACCCCATTCTAGGCGAAAATATAGTACTACAGTATGGTTCTTTTGATTCGCTATGAAAGTTTGACAGATAAAATGAGGGGTTCGTGGATTTTCCTATGATTCGAGGGGTGCATCGATTAGCTTGGGACCGAAGATAGTACCAGAGCTGAGCCAAAAAGTTAAGCACGTTTCTTCGGGACCTTCTGGTCTTAGAGTTACCTCTATGGTATGATTGGACTTGCCACATAATTATTCTAATGCAAAAATTGTACAGACATCCAAAGCTCTCAAATAAAAACTGTGAAATTTACTCAAAATCACAAAAAATGACTTTAGTTACGTTAACTTCGCGAAAAATAGTGTTTCTGAAAACATGACAGTAGCGGTAAATGTATTTAAATTAGAAAACAGCCCTGTACACGCCGAGGCTTTCTCGTAAATCGCAAAAATTACATTGGATTTCACAAATAAATTAATAGAGTAAATTAACGCCAAGTAGCGAAAATAAGTTTATAGCATTTGTGAAAAGGTTTGTGGGCCTATACGATGAGGTGTGATTTATTGGGTGGCTTTCTTGACTAAGACGGTGTGTCGACGATGGTGGTGCGAAGGAATGGCCGGACCACCGCGACTGGTGAATTGTGATAAAAAAAATAATTTTAAAACGCAATAGAGTTCTATTAAAACTGCTCCAAAGCGATATTTGTGCCGCAATGGGAGTAATTCATTCTACTTCTATGAATGTTTTCGTTGCTGTCGTTTTCTTAATAATTCACCAGATAAGGTGACATTAACTCACGATTAAGTATTCGTAGCGGTCGTGGTGGTTTTTATGTAATGATATGAGGGGTTCTGTGGCCTAATGGCAATAGTTTTGCTTCCTTAGCAAATATACATGAGTTAAATCCCAGGCTCTTCGATTCAAAGAGTTGCTTCCTCGTCTGTGTCTAATCACGACCACATGATGCACACTCCGAACACGATGCCTCCGGTAAAATGTGTAACGGAAAATTGGCAATGTTTGAAAATTCATTTCTCAGCAATTTATCGATAGATTTTAAACCTTTGATACCGAATAAATCTTTAAAGTATGTAGTTGCAAGTGGTGTTAATAGATTTAAAATTAGTCAATAAATGGCTGAGCTATTATTTTTCAAACATTGCAAGTTTTCCGTTGCACATGTTACCGGTGGCATCATGTTTGGAGTGTTTAAAAAATAGATTCCATTTGAATATCGTTGTTCGTAATGGTTTGTTGTTATATGAAGAGCTAGGTGTCCTAGTAGCAACCGTTTTTGCTAACTGATTCCAGGCTCCTTTCAGTTTTTATTTTTTAAACAAGAAGAAGGGATCATCGAAATGGTTGAGTCCTGCTATTCTATTTGAACACCTTCATGTCACCGGGATTGAACGATTGACATTCATTATGGTTGTTATTCTTGCTGTGATGTTAGGAGCACGGCGGCCTAGTGGCGACCGTTTTTGCTTGCTGAGCAGAATATCGTGGGTTTTATCCCACGCCCCTTTACGCTACTGAGTTGCTAGGGTCGCATCGTTTGCTTATTAGGTATTGATAATATCACTTATCCAACGAGCCCTACCTACTAACAAAATATCCCACTCTTGGGAGGCAGAAGTAAACTCTCTCAAGACAACAAAGGTCACTCTCACTTGATTGCAAATGCCGTAATTGATCTTTATGGAGCCCCTGCAACTTGTACAGTTGATTCATAGAGCAATTTCACTGATTCTGATCAATCACACAGTAGCAACCATTGATTCGTGCAGCCAGTCTAAGCTGAGTCTGGAACCTGTAACAACATTGTCTGCTTTCTTGTAATTGATGGTCACCATTTTTCACACCAAAATTGTCATTCCATTTTCGGCATAATAACCCATTTGGCCAAATAGAGTACGGTCTTTTATGGCGTTTAGCCTAGTGTAATTGAGCCAAATGGTCAATAACAAAAATGCACTGAAACGGGACAAAGCTAAATAAAAGGTCGAAGGATAAAATATCGAAAGACAAATGATTGAATTGATGGCCAAAAGGTCGAAGGACAAAAAAGATTGGAAGCTAGGAAAACACTTGAAAGATAGTACTAATTGTACCCTGAATCTAATACATTTGTAGAAATGCGCCTATGCTGAATTATGAAACAGTGAAGTTGTCAAGATACAAATTATGATTTCGGAGTGTCAGAGATATAATATTTTTGCCTAACCATTAGGACGTCGGTTTACTAAACATCAATATTATAACACCGACCTTCAATTACTGTCTTAATGTCACACTACTGTACAACTTCCAAATTACGTAAATCTCCTTTTGAAGCGACACACGTAATTAATCATTACAACTTTAGAACCCAACTTCACGGCTTCTCTCCTTGATAAACAAACAAGCAAACAGCAGTCTTCAAAAGTGGCGCCCGATCACCTAGTAACCGCTTATATTCCGCTTCGTCATTTGATACGCGCACCCCCCATTTACTTTCAGCCTAAAACAGAAGAAATTAATAACAGTTCCACATCATTTGCTCATACCTCAATCGCGCGCAGCACCATATGGTCGATCAGTCGGTCACTGAGTCAAAGAAGTCCGAATTCATACCAAAGCAACACGCGTTCCGCTCTGTGTTTACAACTTCGTTACAACATGACCTATCCAATGAGTAGAGGAGCAAGCAAACGTTCGAACGATTTGAACGACTATATGACGACGACAACACCGAACTGGGCCCTTCCCTCTAGCATCGTCGTTGTGGCGGTGACGACGGTGATGGCGGTGGACGATGGATAGAGTGGTAATGGGTATACCTCCACAGACAATGCTTTTCGGATAGTTTACATGCCTCAGAGCTCACGATCTTGATGTATCCTCACCTCCCTTTGCCTTCCCTATTTCTTCATCTGGACAGCTGTAACCGTGGGAGGAAAAGTTGAATGGAAAACATCTGTTTTTCATTTTGCGTTTTCCTTTGCTTTTGATTTTAGTACAAGTGTACTAAAATGTGTGATTTGATCAGTTTCACCAAAAATTGCTACCTTTTACCAGTTTCGGCCAGGAACGTTGACCCCGGGTCGACGCAGGTCGTCTAACCGTAAATCTTCCAACACAGGAAGCAAACAATCTAATCCTGTGTAAACAACCTATCTGAGAAAAAATAAGTTGATCGAACGGACAGCCGGTTGCGGTGGGATTTGAACAAACAGAAACTGATTTTGCATCCCCGGTTCGATCGATACGATTAGAACTCACTCACTTGTCATCGATTACATCAAATCTAATTAAAACGAATGAATAACCAATTAATTCATTTTTCTGCCAATCACTGCGCTCAAGTTGGTTGTTTAGCGGCGGCTACTATGTTGTTCGATTAAGAATCCGTTTATGTGCTACTATTAAAAGTCGTGGACCAAGCGGCGGTGGCGGTGGCGCACGATTTATGCTACTGGTTATGCATTTGGATCCATTCCGTTGGTTGTAGGGTCATTGGTTAGTACAAATATGGAGAGATTAGGACTCGCTGGTTGCCTTGATCTTTGATGAGAGGGAGTCAGTTTGGCGTTGTTCGCATGGGGTTCATTACAGAATGATTTACAACCGCTATTGATTGGTGGCGGGAGCGGTGGTGGCGACCGTCACACGGCTACCTCATTTTATGGTCAATGTCAAGAGGGTCCGCAAGTGGGAAGCGATGGAATGGCGTTGTAGGGTTTTTGCGTGTTTTATGATTGAGGAAAATTGGGTAATCGAGACTGGACATTATTTCCTTTCCTATGTGAGCTGATTTCGTTTCATGTATGAGAGAATAAGAAGACGATTCTTGACTTGAACACTTTTTCGGTCGGTTACTTAAAAGTCACTTTTTTCAACTAAAAGTTTCTAAAGTCAGTTTGATCATGATCATGGTCACTAAAGTCGCTTTTGTTTTCCGTTTCCAAACTTTATTTTTTTTCCTGGAGTCACTTGCCACTAGCTTACTCGTCATAGATAAATTGTGGTTATTTTTAAGTACAGTACCGGACAAAAGCATATACACTCGTGCTTTTTTTTTCTTTCCCAAAAAGTTCAACTTTCGCGGATGTAGATCAAAATGTCTTAAATCTTGGCAGCTGTTGATCAACTAGGGAACTGTACCAGTACCAGAACTACTTAAAAAATGTACCAGTTATGACATGAACCTGCTATGGCCTGTACTTTCGAACGTTGTCGTGGATAAATATTTTGATATTTTTCCTAATTCATGCTCAGCTTGACAGCTTAATTTTCTTTAAATCGTTAGTAAAAGGTTGTCTCAAAACTGCTCGACAGTATGATTAATTGTTCCACTTTATTCAAAATATCAAAAAAATGTCAGTCCATCAAAAAAAATCAAAACACACCAATGTCCAAGATCACGCTTGATTTTCGTAGACAAAAATCAACAAGCAAGCCACTGCGGATGATATTACAAGCTGTAATATCGTAGCCAGGGTTGGAAAAATCATGAAAAAATCACCAGCACTCACTATGAAATGAATTTTTCATCCATAGTGAACATAGATGAATTTTAGTGATTTTTTCAGCCCTGATCGTAGCTACGAATATCAAGTTAACAAAACTCACCAGCTGTAATTGAGAAATCCAACTTAAACTCCTGCGGAATAAGCACTAACCGACGGTGATAAGTCTGTGACAGCCCTTGAGAATTTCATTGATTGTTTGCAAAATTGTTAAATTTCGATGTAATTTCATGCCAATTTCTTGTCAGCATGGATGAATCTTGTACAAAATGCATAAATCTATTTTGTAATGCATTGCTCCTAAATAAAAAGGTACTTCAAGACTTATAACTTACTGAAAACATGTTAAGGTTTGAAATCATCTGCCGATTAAACAGCAGACAAAGTTGGCCGACTAAATCCATCGACGAAAAACTATTAAATAGGCCGATTGCTCGGTATAGCACCAGACGAAAAACGATTTAACCTGCTGATTAATACACCGACTGAAATTAATTTTTAAGTGGCAATAAATTTAGTCGGTGGACGAATCGGGTGATTTGAATGATGTTTGTTTATTTGGAAGATATTTTCGAAACAAACCACGATAAAATTCAGCATTATATACCATTATAACGAGTACTACTTTTTTGTTCGGATCATGTTTTGACTTCCACATAAACTCGCTAGAATAAATAGAAAATAATAGTTTTTAGGTTGAAATTTCAAAAATGTATTCTTTTTGGCACATTATTTTGGACTTATCACCGCTGCGACTGCAGCGTCACGGTGGTCGATTGAAACTTGGATTTGTCAATTCTAACCAAACCGTGATGAGTTTGAATTTCAGGATTTTTGCTGTACATCCGAACGCGACCCGAAACTACCATCACTGCTGGCAGCAGTAGTTTCGTTTTTGCCATCGGTGAAGAGTAAAGAGAGATTGAAAACTATACTTTCTCTTTCAAAGAAAACGATGTGCAACGGAATCATTGTTGTGTCGAGTCATCTCTTAGCTTCATTTTTAAATGTTGTGAATAGTCTCGCAATATCAAAGGAGCTTGTAAAATCAATATCAATCATGATAGTTTGTTCCAATATCACGCGTGATATTGAGTGCGTATGAGGAAAACTATCTTTGATTGATGATTTTGCCAACACTGGTCAAGGCCGAATATTCAGAATCTTAAAGTATTTGTATGTTTGGGAATTTTCGAAGTCAGAAATTTTGTAAGCTTTTATAGGTCTAGGTTCTGTTGTTCTCCAAGTCTTCAGTACTTTTCGAATTGCTAGAAATTTTCAAATATTTTACAAATTCAAAACTTTTTTCATTTCAGAGATCATTTTAACGATGTTTCAGAATAACGATTTTTTTTCTAATTTGCAAAATCAACTAATGTTATCAAAATTTGAATCTTAATAAGGCTGTGTTCCATTTGGTGATTTTTCAGTTAAAATTTACAATTAGATTATTAATTAAAATGTTCAAATACCCTTCTGTTGTTGATAGACCGATTTTCGAATAGGTGTTTGTCAAAATGAATTTCTTGGCTGTCAGAAATAAGTCTAGTGAAATAGCAGGGTTATTTGAAAAATTTTCATTTGTCCAATTTAAGTGAAAGTTCTCTTATTGGAACACAATCTATGCCTCAAAATCTGAATTTGTCAATCTCTGGAATCTTAAAAAAAGAACCTTGCATTATATATTTGGAAAACCAGAGTTTTAAATCTACACACAATTATTACCGTAAAATGGAGTAACTTTGATAGTTGTTTGAAGTATATTTTAAATATTTTTTTTACAATAATGAATGATTTTAAAATTAAACAAATACTATGGATCCTAGAGTCAATTCGTTAGTAATATGCCGAACGAAAGTATTGCCTCTGTACTATTTTTTTTGTCTTGTGACCGAACATAAGCTTTTTGTTTTGGGGTTTCTTTGATAATACTTGATTGATGTAGAACAAAACATGCGTGAAACTCAAACAGTTTAGTTCAAGAAATATGAAGCTTTGAATGAGTCAGAATGCGAATCAGAAACATCATAAGCAATAAGAAGACAATATTGAATTGGTGATGGCTATATCGGAGATACATTTAATAAGTCTAGATAGAGTTGAAATTAGGGCGTAAGAGGCATTTTAATTAATTCAAGTAAAACTTCACCACAGCAGGAGTCGATTATTTAAAAAAGGCTGACAATATGTTTAATTTAATATTTAATGAAACAGCTTTTGAAATGAGTATTCAAGTTTTACCGAAGTTTGGTAAAAAATTACTAAATTTTCTAATAATATCGAAATATTGGAAATTTGTAATGGTCATGATATTTTACTTAAACGCATGCTCCGGGATCATAAGAATTTTTCTGAGACACAAAGCTTTTTCCGCTCATATCTCCAGAAGTTCAATAGGGTTTTTGAAAAAAAACTGATACAACCAAAATTGGCAGTTGCGTTCAATGAAAAAGGAGGGAGTATTGCTGATTTATTGCGAAAATCCAAATTATTCACAACGACTGTACTCGAAAAACAGTCGACACACAAAAAATGTTCGTCAAAAATTCATTTTAGGTCGGATTTTCTTCAAACATTTAGGGAATAAACTGCAACATCATGGTTAGGTTTCTACTTTATTGCTTTATTGGAGATCCTCCATAACCAAATGCCCGCACCTTGTCCTTGACACCACTCATAAGGTTTTGGACTTCTTTTGATACTTTTATCCACTGTTTCTTCAAAGCCAGTCTGGCCTTTATGATGACCCAAAACTTCTCAATCGAGCAATATCTCATCATGCCGCAACCACAGATGGCCTGCCAAACCAAGAACTTTTTGACGAATTTGTTCACCTTCTTCTTCCTTACCTCCTCAGGAACGGCCAACAGTGTTGTGGCAACGTAAAACTTCTGCCCCGGCTACTGCTTTGTGTCCGCCTGATGTTAGTCTCGTCGTCCATCACGACGCATCTCAGTTTCGTCAGCATCGCGGATCGAAATATCAGCTGTCTTCGGTTTTCTGCCGCAGGCTGTTCGCCGCTAGGTCATTTGGTTCTCCTTGAATGACTTCACGACCCGGGAAATCGTCGAATGATGGATTGATTCCCAGGTGTTTCTCGATCCATCTGCGGGACGCAGTCGGATTTTCCACAACAGCACACAACATTTTTTGGCGGATCTGCTCTTGCACCGATGCCATCTCAATAAACACATGACAGATTTTGATGAAATTCTGCCAGCGTAAACATTGCACTCTTAGCTAGTTTTAGTCAAAATTTCATCATTGTTTACCCACACGCTAAAAAGTTACAAACTAATCAATCCCCCTTATTCTGCGAGTCACGTGACTCTCTGTCACCGGTGAGGTGACAATTATCACCTCGTGTGAGGTGACTCTCCATGTAAATCAAATGGAGAGTCACCTCACACGAGGTGACTATTGTCACCTCACCGGTGAGAGAGAGTCACGTGACTCGCAGAATAGGGGGGAATGTGTCAAGTTTTTTCAATACAGTCTTTTTTTCCGGAACCACCCGTCCGATCAGAATGAAATTCAATAATTCTTGAAGAGATAAATACACATAAAAAGAACCTGTAACGTTTGAATCGGTTTAGCCATCGTCGAGAAAAGTAAGTGAGTAGCAGTGTTTTGCTTACAAAATGTCGCTTTTTCGGTCATATCTCGAAAAGCAGATATCCGATCGGGATAAACTTTTGATATGGTTCTACCGGAGCTAGGCTCAGATACAGGTTCTCCACCAGCTACATTTATTCATAGTAAGCATCATAGTCCGATGGAAAAATGAACGGAGGCGCGACAGTAGCGCTCTTTTATAACAGTACAGGTTCAAGCAGAACTATGCCCAACCAAGTGGTACTCGATTATGATGTCTTGGTTAGGGAAAACGTTTATTTCATGAGAACAAGTGACAAACTTATCACTTTATTTGTATATTTTTCAAAACGTTTTTATGGAAAATTGGAAAAGTATTTATTTCAGCAGATTCGTAGAGTTATTTCCTATTGATTGGTAACGTTACGTCTACGTTAAAAAAAAACAAACCTTTCCAAATGTAAGTCTCATGTTTTTAGGAAACATAGCAAGAGTTGCGTTACTAAATTAATACTTTACACCCACCAAGTTTTATTGCAATTTGTGAAGGTTCTGTCAACCTCATGACGCTTTGAAAAAATCACACGAAAATCTTCTTTGTCTTGATTTCTTTGATGAAGCTCCGCTGCCATGACCCCTGGGTCTGCCTCTGTTATAATGTCGTTCCATATTATAATCCAATACACTGGGGCGACCCCGGCGTAGTGGTTAGCATCCATACCTCTCACGTCAAAGTCACGAGTTCAAATCTTACCCCGGACAAGTCACGAATGACCAAGAGCGTTAAAATGACTATAATAATAAAAAAAAAGAAAAAAATAATCCAATACAAGCATATTCGTTTGTACCATTTGTCGTGTGTTGTTTATCAATTTTCATATTTGCGTTTACGAATTTCTGTTTATCTTTCTTCTTCTCGTTCCCATTTCAAGCTTATTGCTTAGCGCATATTAGCTTATTGCGTGCTCTCAACTTAGTGTTCTAAATGCACTTCCACAGTTATTAATTGAGAGCTTTCGATGCCAATCATACCAATGCATGAAGTTGTATAGTGTGTGGCAAGCACAATGATACTCTAGGCGCCCGAGAAAATTTCCAACCCGAAAGATTCCCTCGACCGGACTGGGAATCGAACCCGCCGCCTCCGGCTTGGTAATACCGTGCCTTTACTGACTAGGCTATGAGGCCCCCTGTTTATATCCGCTTCTTATAACATACAAGATGGAGCTCAGCATTCGAGATGGAGTTGTGAGACCACTAGGCTCGAATGATGTACTGCAGGCATCGTTTGATGAATACCAGGAGCTTTCGATTGTTTTCTGTTGAAACGCACCAAGCTTCGCTCATGTTGGAATTGAAAATTTAGATTTTGCTATGTTGACTAATCTGGTTTGTAGCCTGTTGATTCGTGCACCTGTGTCGCTCATGGTCCAGCCGTCTGCCGTTGCCTATCGGTTACCGTCCCTTGGGTCAAGGTCATCCAGCATAGATCTCGCTTAAATTGCCACATACATTTTCGCGCATCATCACTATGGGAAGAATCGTGCAAATCACAACACCATCATCATCATTATCATTCTCATTATCATCCTCGTTTGTTGGGTGCAATCCCCATTGATGGGCCCGCACTCGGAATTGAATGGATAAATATTAAAAAGCCAACAAACCACACTCTTGTATAAGGAGATAATTTAATTGGCGTTGCGAATGGAGCTACGAATACGGTAGCCCCCGCGTGCTCTGCAGTAACAGAGGCATACATCAAGCGTCTCAAGAAGGAGCAGAGAGAATGATCGTTCCGAGCAGAAATCTATATGAGGGCGCGGGTGCAGTTGTTGCTGTCGCCATTCGTCGTCGATTGATGGATATTTATTACCGGTCGTGGTTTCCGTTCGACCACGACGCGACCACCGATCTGCCAACTATTAGCAAACAGTTGCTGTTGTTGTAACCCGATATGGTGACGCACTGCAATACGCTCATTGTGAACTATTGATGATTGGCATCCAGCAGCGACCGCGAAGCACACCTACTCATCGACGATTTAATCAAATCGCGTGCGTTGGTCGAGAAACGGTCATTTCATTGATCATTTTTACAACAGCGTCTGACCTCGATGAAGCCTCCGTTCTGCGTGCTCCCAGCCAGAGGGAGTTAGCCATCCACGCTCGATCTAGATCTCTGCGCTGCGAACGCTCGCTCCCACGCAATTTAATTTGCATTTCTGCATTGTGCCCATTGCTCTTGTTAGTTACTTGTTGGTAAATGCGTTTCAATTATTTTGTCATCATTGACTGTTCATTCGTTTCAAGCACTTGTTTGTTGATAAATATTATTTCTCTCTTGGTAGCCTCTTGATCCACACCCATCCGTTTGTCGACATTCCGCGCAATCAACCATATTCAGCCAGATTGATTAACAATTTCACCGTTTCTCTCTGTTCACAGATTTCCGACATCGTCGTCGGTCAGGAGGACAATCTAACGGCACGGGAAGCCCTGCTCCGGTGGGCCCGCCGTTCCACAGCCAAATACCCCGGCGTCCGGGTAAACGACTTCACCGGCTCCTGGCGAGATGGGTTGGCCTTCTCGGCGCTCATCCACCGGAATCGGCCCGATCTCATCGACTGGCGAGATTCGAGATCGCGCCGACCACGGGAACGACTGGAGCAAGCCTTCCACGTGGTGGAGCGGGAGTACGGCGTCACGCGGTTACTTGATCCAGAGGGTGAGTATTACGTTATTTGATTGCCTTTGCGCGGTACCAATGGTTTGGAGTCACCTGCGTTCGGTGCAAGTTTGAGTTTAATGGAGTTGCTAATATACATTTTAAATTTTGAAACTTACGTAACTCGATTAGCATCTTTTTGAAGTCATGATGTCTTCATATTTAGAATTTGTTGACCTTCTGAGTTTGTACAAAAGGGATTTTGATCCAAGTAAATTAAGGGAGTGAAGAAAACGCTGTTTGTGATGGTCCGCAAATGGCCATAAATGCACTTCCACCTCAAATTTTAAATTACACAAATCTCGGAAATGAATGCCACATTTCACCTGAAATTGCTACCGCATGTATGCTGCAGCGCATACGTGGAGTGGAGTAAAAGTTTCATAATGGTACGTGTTGTGGAAGCTGATATTTGTGCACTCAAAGTTTCGAAGTGGTAGCGTGAATAAGGATTTCACAGCGAAACACCTTAAAGAGAATCAGTGTCTTGAGAATTAATATTCGGGACATTCGCATTTCCCGGAAACGTCAACTGAAATTAAAATGTTTTCGCTTTGATCATTTGCGACTACTTTTGTTAGAAATTCATTTCTTAAAAATATGCAACCTTTTTAAGAAACTTGCTGCTAGGGTTTTGATCTAATTTCCGTCCTACTAACCACAACCTGCCCTTTGCCACTTTTTTTTTTAACGGTTTTGAACAAAAAAAAAAGATTTTTTTTTCTATCGCGGCTTCTAAATGTATTCACCTTTCCATTCTCAAGCCACCTATGTTGGCAACTTATCTCCAAATTGTTTCCAGTAGAACTATCAATGAAATGTGTGTTGGTTCGAAACGAGGAATTTCTAGCATTTTTTGCCAAATCATTTCGAGTTTGAACTTCCGTTTTTTTATAATTGGTTTCATATATTTTTTTTTCTTATAAATTCAATGTCCAGGTTGCTTAAACTTTGCTTCATCTTTATACCTCACATTGTGGATGGTAATTTATTTAATTTTCATTATATTTTATTTTATATTTAGCTTATTTTTTATTTTTTTTGTTTTGTCAACATCTTTATTGAATTCAAATGCATCCTCAGACGTGACGATCCCCCTGATATAAACTGTTTAAATTGTGTTGTTGTTTACAACGTGCAATGATCTATTATATCCAAGGACGCTACACTTCATTTGGATGACTTATTCTGTGAATACATTTTTCTCCAGCAGACATTTAAAAAAAAAGTTTAATGTTTTGAGAAGATGGTTTAAGACATTTCCAAACGCTTTTTGAAGACTTCCGAAGTTGCACATCCACAGTTGTTAATTGAAAGCTTTCGATGCCTGTAACATTTTTGCATTAGTATAATTTTGTGGCAAGTACAATCTGCCCAGGGAAGTCGAGAAATTTAACAACCCGAAAAATTCCTAGACCGGACCGGGAATCGAACCTAGCCACCTCCAACACGGTCTTACTTTGTAACTGCACCTTTACCGACTGAGCTAAGGTAAAATGTTGATGATAAATAATTTAATCCACAACAGTTTTGTTTTTTTATAATAATATTACCAGACCTTACTGATATCTTCCATTAGCTGGAGATCCATGGAATATTTCCTGATCAGCGAAAATATCTGAGAGATGCCCTTTGAATTTGAATATCTGAAGTTGAAGATCTTCAGATCTTCATTTGGATCAACCTGAAGTCTTAAAAAATGAACCATAGGTCTTAATTGAAACTTTTGATCAGCTGGTGATCTTTCAAATAATTCCCACGATAATATCTGAGCAGGGAGAATATTATTTTAATTTTGCGAACAGTCGAAGATCTTCAGAACAAAACATGAAGTTTTGAACTTTGGAAACTTTATTGAAAACTTTTAAATACTGCCTGATCAACCTGTTGTCTAGGAAGAATATCTGCGAGACGACATTTGAATGTTTTAACCGTTGAAAATCTTCAAAATTACACTTGATCAACCTAGAGCCTTCAATTGATATATATAGAGAGACCGTGAATATCTACAACATTCTTTAAAATTTTGAGTTATTTCCTGAACTTCTACTTGCTCAAACTTAACTCCTTTCCTATCCACATGCTTGGCATGCACAGTTGTACACACCAACTGCTCATTTGTTAATAACTTTTCACTCAGTTGTTGAAATTTGTTTTTCTTTAAAGTAATTGATAAATTAGGATCATAGCTTACTATAGATATGCAAAGAGTAGATAAATCTTAAAATTTAAATCAACGCCAATGAATTTTTACACTTAAAGTCCGAGATGCGCAGCGAGCATTTCTCACTTCATTTTTACAACGTAAAAAAACTACAGTTTATTACTAGAATTAAAATCTGCATTTTTGTACGTACCTATAACAAGCTTAAAATCTATTCAATCTACTGCTTCAAAAAGAGTTATGTTTCGTTAACTGTGTGTAAAGTTATTAACAAATGAGCAGTTCGTGACCAAAACTGTGTATGCCAAGCATGCCTATCCATTGAGCTTATCTGAAGCCCTCTGAAGTTTCTTGAACTTGTGGGAACCTCCGCGAAGTTAGTGCCATAACCTTCAACGAAGTTCCCTGAACTTCTAAGATTTTTCATTATACAGTCAACTTTTCACAACTCGATGTTCTATAAACTCGATCATTTCTATAACTCGATAGATTCTGCGGGCGCTTCATTATTCCATGTATCGTACTCTCCATAAGTCGATATTTCTACAAGTCGATGCCTCCTTTGGTCGATGAGCTATGTAATTGTATTTTGATTCTATAACTCGATATGTCAAAGGTCGAGCTTCTGAATTCTGTGAAGTTGATGTTAAAATAAAATGGAAGTTGAAAACTTGATAATTGGTGATCATATTGAGTACCCAGCGCCCATCGACCACATCAGAACATGTTCCTGGTGTTTTGGGAAATGATCCGTACCTTTAATGTATATCAGGACCAATCATGAGAAATATCAAACAGGCTAAAGGGTGATACGGTCAAAATTTGGTCAATATCAACTTGACGTATTTCTTTCAATTTTGCATTTAAAAAACCTGAACACCCCTCATTTTGAAGGTGTGTGTGTGTAGAATGTTGCTCCTATTTTGATTTTGGAATTCACTCTTCAGTTGTCAAAATGCCGTCCAAGCGAGAAGAGCAGCGTATCAAAATTTTGCTCGCGCATCGCGAAAATCCGAGCTACTCGCACGCAAAGTTGGCAAAATCGCTAAAAGTTGCCAAATCAACCGTTACAAATGTAATTAAAGTGTTTGGGGAACGTTTGTCGACAGCCAGGAAGTCTGGATCGGGGGGAAATCGAAAACCGGAAGCCGCTGAGACGACAAAGAGAGTTGCCGGTAGTTTCAAGCGAAACCCTAACCTCTCTCTCCGAGATGCCGCAAATAAGCTGGGTGTATCGTCTACAACCGTGCATCGAGCCAAAAAACGAGCCGGACTATCGACTTACAAGAAGGTAGTGACTCCAAATCGCGATGATAAACAAAATACGACGGCCAAAGCGCGATCCCGGAGGCTGTACACGACGATGCTGACGAAGTTTGACTGCGTGGTAATGGACGACGAAACCTACGTCAAAGCCGACTACAAGCAGCTTCCGGGACAGGAGTTTTATACGGCAAAAGGAAGGGGAAAGGTAGCAGATGTTTTCAAGCACATGAAACTGTCAAAGTTCGCAAAGAAATATCTGGTTTGGCAAGCAATCTGTACCTGTGGCTTGAAAAGCAGCATTTTCATAGCTTCCGGGACTGTCAACCAAGAAATTTACGTGAAAGAGTGTTTGAATAAACGTCTGCTGCCTTTCCTGAAGAAACACGGTTGTTCCGTACTGTTTTGGCCGGATTTGGCATCTTGCCATTACGGTAAAAAGGCCATGGAGTGGTACGCTGCCAACAACGTGCAGGTGGTTCCCAAGGACAAGAACCCTCCCAACACGCCAGAGCTCCGCCCAATTGAGAAATACTGGGCTATTGTCAAGCGGAACCTAAAGAAGACCAAAAAAACTGCTAAGGGCGAGCAGCAGTTCAAGGCAAACTGGCTTTCTGCGGCGAAGAAGGTGGACAAGGTGGCTGTACAAAATCTGATGGCAGGGGTCAAGCGTAAGGCCCGGCAATTCGGATTTGGAAAAGCGGAAGCCTAACTGAATATTTTTCCTGAATTTTATACTAATTGAACTTGAAAAAGAAATTTAATTTGATTTTTTAAATAAACGATTTCACCGATTTACACGCGTTTTCCCTTGACCAAATTTTGACCGTATCACCCTTTATATTGAATGCGTCGTTAGGCCGAACAGTTATTAGGCCAAATTCCAGAAATTATTTCTTTACACATGCGAAGAAAATTTGCTGGTGTGAAAAAGAGAATAATCAGCAAATAGAAGGATAAATAAGGCTATTACATATTGGATTTCAATCGCCAACAACTATTCCGTCTCATGCCAGGAAGAAGAAGAAGAAACAACTACTATGGAAATTCAGCGTGTCTATCAACTTGCAAAAACCTGGAAAACCGGGAATCTTAAGAGAATTTATTTTTTCCTGGATAAACCGGGAATTCTTTGGGAATTTCATCGTTATTATTGAGGATTTTTTTAAAGAATGTAATACATTTTATTACACCGAAAAAAGTTTTCATATAGTTTCCATTAGGAACGCACATGATATTTTACCAATAACAAAATAAATGATTTTTATCTGAAATTCACATAACATTCATATGATCACATGAATTCTATGTGATAAATCACATAAATTTCATTGGACACATGAGGTTCATGTAATTTTGTAGTGCTATTCCCAATTATGAGATCACATTAAAGTTATGTGAAATTCTAATGGATATTTTCCACTGGAAATGTGATTTATTTTTTGAGTGTATGTAAACATTTAATTTTCATCGTTATTTTCTTTCTCTCTTCACTTCAGATTTAACTTCAGTAATAAAATAAATTTTGAAAACTCAGAAGCTTGTGTTGTTTTTTTCAGGTTCCGAAGTATGGATATTTTTCACAAATTTTAAATTTGAAGATTTTTTTTTTAAATTCTGGATAATTAAACTTGGAGAAAAGTTCAAGAACCTATTTCCTTGGAATTTATCAAGTTCACAGATTTGGAAAACATCAAGATTAAGGTCCTTCCATAATTTTCAAGGCTTATGAAATTGGATGATTATTTCCAAAGAATTGATTCCAAGTGAGTTCCGAGAAGAACTGTGATTAAAACGGCAATCTTCTTTCAAGGAAGTCTTGAGGAACTCCAGATTATATATGAAACCTAAATACCAAGGTGTTTATGAATAGAATTCCTATTAACCCCGGCTAGGATTCGAAAAAAAAAACTTTAACGAAAAATTATACGAATTTCTGAAGTTAATTCCTAATGAGTTCTAAAGTGGACTCCAAAGAAATTCAAAGAAGAATTTCAAAGGAATTCTGAGGATAATTTCCTGAAGTTTCAGGGAGAAAAAGAATCCAGAGCATAATTCCATGATAATTTTCGGAGAATACTTCGGGAGTTTGCTAAAAGGAGGATTACAATCGAGTATGAAAATAATTCCAGGAAAACTTCAAAGGAACTCGGAGAAGAATTCCAGGAGAGCTCTAATTTTTAATGAGAAATCTTTGAAATGCAGTGGCAAGCGAATTATTAGGAAACTTTTAAAGTGAGTTGAATTCCAAGGGAAGGATTTAAATTCATAGGGCATTCTGAAATGACCTCCCCTAGCTCAGTCGGTAAAGGCACAGCTATAAAGCAAGACCATGTCTGGGTTCGTTTCTCGGTCCGGTCTAAGAATTTTCCGCGTAGGAAAATTTCTCGACTTCCCTGGGCATAGAGTATGATTGTTCTTGTCACACAATTATACTAAAGCAAAAATGGTACAGGCATCGAAAGCTCTCAATTAATAACTGTGGAACTGTATCTAGAACACTAAGTTGAGAGCATGCAATAAGCTAATATGTTATACGCAATAAGCTTGTAATGCTAGTAATAAGAAGAAGAAGATTCTGAAATGCATTAATTGAAAATTCTGAGAATAATTCCAAACGATTTTTACATGGGAGTATTTCAAGTTAATTGCGTGGAAAGTTCCGTGGGAATTTAATTCCGAGGATGATTCCAACGAAATTTCAAGGCACATTTCAAGGGAATTGCAATCATGTTGCGGTGATCATTTTTAGAAAATTCAAAGGTGATTTACAAGGTAATTGAGAGGAGCATTTTAAAGAGTTTATGGGAGTCCAGAGCAAAACTAGAAAGGGATTACTAGAAAAATTCCATAGGCATTTCTGGTGAATACAAAATGAATACTGAGGAGAACTCCAAGTGAATTTTCCCGGAGAAATCTCCGTAAATTCCTAGGTAATAATGCATAAATTATGAGTAATTTGAAGACCATTGCAGATTGAATTCAAAGAGTGTTCTGCAGATGATTTTCAAGAGTATTATGGAGTAAATTATAAGAAAACATCAGAAAGACGTCTAAGATGAACTTTGAGGGTATTCTGAGATGATTCAAGCAAATTCTTCAGAAAATAATGGAGAAATCCTGTAAAGATCTCCTGTGAATGTTAAAATTATGCTCACAACCAAATGTTAATTACAATAAACTGTTTGAAAAAGAATGGGCTGCGACATTTTTCCTATTCTCTATCTCCGTCGTTCGCTTGAAATGTTGGTTTCAAAAAAAAATACAAATGCCAACACTGGTTCTTACGCTAAGAAATTAGTCAGGAGAACTCCTAGAGACTTGGGAGTAGGATTCCAAGAGAAGAATGAGAATTCTGAAAAGAATTAAACTCAAATTTTGAGGATAGTTCCTAAGACATTCTAAGAAGTATTCCAAAGGGATTCTAATGAAAGTTTCACATAAATGTCCAACAAAATTTGGATAAAAATTTCAAAGGAATTCTTAGGAAAGATTTAAGAGTTGTCTTGTTATCATTTTAAGAGAACTAAAAAAAAGTATCTAGGGTAATTATGTGGAACATTTCAAGGAATATGTGAGACTGCTCTTAGAGAATTCGGAGTGCAATTTAAATGGAATCATTCCATGGGAATTTCAGAAGATATTTAGAGATCTCAACAGTTGTCCCCCTTTAAGATCGTCGGCTTATTTTTTTAACTAACGGGGTATTCATTTTCTTAGGAGAATTGAATTGTTCATCCATTTCAAACAAACAAAAAATAAAATAAAAATGCATTTTTGCCCGGGTATAGAACCGTGACCGCGTGCCGTCCTCCCTTTTGTGGGCAAGAGGTGTTGATGAATGTTCAGTTTATTTGCGGTAGCTCCCGTCGGGGATCCGCCCAGAATGTGACGATCACCAAAGTCAAATAAGGGTGCAAAAAGCAATACAAAGGAGCTATTTTAATAGCCGTTACGCCACTTGAGGAAGCTACGTGGGCATGACGTGAAGATGACTCTATTGTTGTATTCCGCATAAATTTAATTTGCACGTCCCATGATAATTTATCGACTGGTATTGTTTTATCTTGTGCTCCACAGACGTTGATACCAACGAACCAGATGAGAAATCGATGATCACCTACCTAAGTTCGCTGTACGATGTCTTCCCGGAACCACCACAAATCCATCCGCTATTCGACATGGAATCCCAGCGAAGGGTACAGGAATACAGGGAACTAGCACAACAGCTACTGTACTGGTGCCGGGAGAAGACCTCTCTCCTGCAGGAACGAGCTTTCCCAACGACGTTGATCGAGCTCAAACGATTGCTATCAGATTTGAATCGATTCCGAAGCGAAGAAGTGCCACCGCGACAACGCGACAAACAACGACTGTTTACCATCTACAAAGAACTGGAAAAGTATTTCGAATCCATCGGCGAGGTGGATGTGGAGACCGAGCTGCGACCCGAATCGCTGGAGAAGGCCTGGCACAGACTCATGTCCGCTCTGGCGGATCGGGACATGATTCTTCAGCAGGAAGTGCAGCGGCTCGAACGGCTACAGAAGCTGGCTGACAAAGTACAACGCGAGTACAAGCACACCGAAACCGTAATTACCAAGATCGAAACTCGAATCACAGAAGAAAGCCGACGAATCGAACGGTTACATCCAGTCGAAGCGAAGAACATTGTCGAAGGACTGGAGAGCGAAATCCGGCACCTGGAGCAACCGCTCCAGGAAATGAACGACGACTGCCATAACCTGAAGGACGGCCGGTATCCACAGGCTGGAGATCTGCACAAAAAGTAAGTTAATGTAATTTCTACCGCTCGAATCTTGAAATCTAACCACGTGCTATTTTTTACAGAGTCACAAAACTGCACCAACGGTGGTCCCAGCTTCGAACTACATTCCACACTAGTTTAGTACAAAAACTATCCGGTCTGAGCTACCCAGTTCAGGAGACGACGATCACGAAGCAGACGCGTGTCGTGACCGAAACACGCCAAATCGGGACGAATCCGTACTTCCGAGACGTCCAGGAATACACCGAGTGGTGTCAAACCAAACTGGTGAGTGTTCCCCTCTACCTACTCTTCCTAAGTCGCTTTGATAACATATCAAATTCCATTTCCTTCCCTAGAAACAACTACTCACCTCGGATTTCGGTTCGGACCTGCCGTCGGCCAAGGTGGAACTGGAACGCCACCAGCACGAGCACAAAGTGATCGATCAGTTCCACTCGAAGATCATTCAGAGCGAACGGCACCAGACCAATTTCACCGGGGACGAGCTGCAGCTGTACCAGCAGAAGCTTAGCCAGCTGCAGAAGATCTACGCCGAGCTGCTCAGTACCTCGACCAAGCGCCTGTCGGACCTGGACGCCCTGGCGGATTTCCTGTCGGCGGCGACGTCCGAGCTGAGCTGGCTGAACGATCGCGAACAGATCGAGGTCAGTCGGGACTGGGCGGACAAGAATCTGGATCTGTCGGCCGTGCATCGGTACTACGAGGTAAGTTTCGTGATCTTGCTGATGGTACACCATTGACATTTTGCGCACTCTGCAATGTTCTTTTCTTTGCTCTGAAATCTCTTTCGTTCTTGACTCTCTCTCGACAACTGTGCTACTACTAACTCTGTGAAATTGCGCACTATTTCTAACCAATAGTCTACTTTCAAGCGTTCGTATGGAAACGGTGATGAAGTAAGTAAAAGAGCTTGATCTCGGTTTTGGAATTTTGTTTCCATGTTCATTTGCGGAATAATTGTGTGTTTTGCTTCGTATTCAATTTCAGTGAAATTTATCCTGATTTGTTAATCCGCTTGCTTGTATGAGTTTCGTTTCTTGTGCATAAATGCCCATTGTCTTAGGCTGTGTTCCATTTGGTTAATTTTCACTTAAACCTACTATTGTACCAGACTTATTTCTGACAGACCAGGAATCAATTTTTACAAACACCTTCTCGAAAATCGGACGATCAACAACACATGGATTTTACAACATTATAATTTATTTTCGAAGCAAAAAAATTAAGTGAAAATTCACCAAATGGAACACAACCTTAGTAGCTGTAAAAGTTATGATTTGCAAAAAAGTTAATTAAAGAAAAATTTCTAGAATTTCAGTGATAAATTCTCAGGACTCCTGGGAAATTCCAAAATAAACTACTGGGTATTTCCTTGAATTCGTGAAATGATCTCAAAAAACAGATCCTTTGACAAATTCAAAGAATTTTTGCAGGTTAACCTAAGAATTTCGAGAATTGCTAGATTTTCTAATAAATTTTCAAAACTAAAAAAAAAAAAACTGAAAAATCTCGGAATTCTTAAAAAAAATTGGAAGTCCCGAAGTGGTTTCCCGGTATTTGCAACGAGTTCCCAGAATCAATAGAGTTATCAATGAATTCCCAGAGCCAAACAAAAATTAATTATTGCCTTACTTTTTAACTTTGCATAATTGATTGTTACAACTTTGTCACAGGCGGCATTTCGATTAGAAATAATATTTTTGTGCTACGATTTATTGAAAATATCGAACGCCGTTTAAAAAAAAAAAATCCGTTCCAAACTGGCCGTATTATACAAAGGTTCATGCAAATTGCAGAACGTTGAGCTGCTCTATACGATAAAATCTGTAATAATCAGTGATGGCATGATCATTAGCAAATTAATATGTTTCCGCTCTCATGCGCTCTCAATAGGGGAAATGTATGTGTCCCTAATTTGGGCCCATACATAAATTCAACAATCGACTATATTTTCAATAGCAACCAAAAATATCCATTTTACCGTCCCAATGACGCGTTCATCTAGATAAAATTGATCAATAGCAGATTTTTAGCGATGGGCCCAATGTTAGATCCATAGACCAACATTAGAGCCATTTCCCCTATAACGCGTGATATTGGAGCAAAATATAATGCTTGATAATGATTTTACAAGCTCCCTTGATATTGCGAGACTATTCACAATAACGTGTAAAGTTGAAGCCTCGATTGAAGCCGAGAGTTGAATCAACGCAAAAATGATTCCGTTGCAGCTCGTTTTCTTAGAATGAGAAGGCATAATAATTTGTCTGTGATAATGTTATCTCTTTTTTATCTTCACCTATGGCAGACACGAAGCGACTGTTGCTAGCCGTTATGGAAGTTTCGGTTGCGTTCGGGTGTAAAGTAATAATCATGAAACTCAATCTCACCACAGCTTGGAGAGATTTGCAGTTGGTGAGTTTTGTTAGCTTCATATCCCGAGCTGCGAAATCACAGCTTGCAGTATCAACCGCAGTTGTGTGCTTGTTGATGTTTGTCAAAAAAGAATTTCGTAAAAATTCAGAGAGCTTTGTAAAAAATCGTGAAAACTTCATGAAAGTGGAATTTTTGATCTTCTTTGGGGTTTGTTTACTTTCAGAAAACTTCATTAAACCTCCGGGACCGTTTTTTTTTAAAGTTTCATTTACTTTGTATAGTTTAAAGAATTCCGTACACGGTCGCTCAGGCCTACTCAAATTTCAGTCGAGTTGACTCAATTTCGGAAAAAGTCGATTTACTCAAAAGTGAGTTGAATTTGCCGGGATTTTCCAGGTAAAACTTCTCGAATGTGAGAAAAATCGATAGAGGCTTCACTCATTCTATTAATATACTCCTAGACTGATCAAAATTTTTATGGATTTTCCTATTATTCTCGAAGGTTTTCCTGGTTTTCCGTGGCTTTTGCCCGGAAAATTAATCTCACTTTTGAGTAAATACACTTTTGACGAAATTGAGTGGTATTTTTCAGGTAACTTTGCAAAAAATCAATAAAATTTTTGAAATATCTGGGAACCTCGTAGAAGGGTAAGCTCTGCGAACTTCATAGTAGTGTAGGGAACTTCATATAAGCTCATGGAATATCGTAGAAGTTCAACAAACTTCTTATAGAACTTCAGAGGAAAGTTTTCTAAAAGTCTTGGGATATTCGTTTGGCCCAGATATTCAGGATGATTCATAGAAAATGTTCAGGGTATTCCCGGAAGTTTGGAGAAGTTCATGTAGGTTCTGAGATCTTGGTCGAGTTAAGAGATATATTATAAGTGTAACATAATTATAGAACTTAAAAGATGCTCAGGCACCTTCGTAGAAGATGAGGGAACTTTGTAGATGTTCAGGAAACATTGTATGATTTTCCTTTTAAAATCGTAAAAATGCAAGTACAAATGGTAGAAATTCAGTTCAAGAGTATAAGCTATGGAACAATCATAGAAGTTCAGGAAACTGCGGATAAGATCAATGAATTGGATAGTAGTTCAGTAACTGTGTTTAAGTTCAAGAAACTTTGAGGAAGTACTGGAATCTTTGTAGACTTTTAGAGAACTTCATTGATATTCACTGATTTTTAATAAAATATCAATAAATTCCTCAGGATATTTTGATCTATAATTATTCTGAAGATCTGCAATTGTTCGAAAATTCAAATGTTGTTTTTCAGATATTTGTTTCAGTTTGGTCAGGAAGTATTTAAAACACCTCCAGTTGATCTTAAATTTCAATAAATTCCTATGGTTCATTTTTCAACGCTTTTGGTTGATCAAGTATTATTCTAAAGATGTTCAACTGTTCAAGAACGTCTCCAAATACTGTCTCAATATTACTAGTTGGTCAGATATTATCATGTGAATTATTTAAAAGATCTCCAGCTGATCGGAAATTTAAATAAAGCTCTCTGGTTCGATTTTCAAGACTTCAGGATGATCAAGATGAAGATCTGAAGCTATTATCTGCATATTTGTTGAAGACTTCAGGTTGATGAAGTTCATTCTGAAGATCTTTGACTGATCAAAGATTCAAATGACGTCGCTCAAATATTCTGGTATTCAAAAGATCTCCAGTCATAAGAAGATTTCAGTCAACAACTTCATGTCCATAGTAATATTCTTTATATTAATCTATTCGCACGCACGGCAATGAGATCCACCCAAATTTGAGTTCAGCTTACTCATAATGACGAAAAGTACATGAACTCAACGATGAGTAAATTTGCCTCATGTTTTCCTCTGGAAATCCTCAAAAATCTGCCGGAAAATGTGAAAAATTTACGAATATTTTACTCAGTTTAGGAATAGTACCAATAGACTGAGATAATCCAATCTTTACTTTTCTAGTATACGGGATTTTTTTTCCTGGAAAAACTAATATTCATCAGAATTTAGAAAAACCTGGTAAACCTACAAAAACAAGAGGTAAATTTACTCATAACTGAGTTCCTGCCCCTTTTTAGCGATTTGTGAGTAAACTAAACTCAAATTTGGGTTGATCTCATTGACCGTATGTATTCCACCGTGTCACAAACGCCATTTTTTTTGCAAGTTGTGTGTCCAAACAGGTATCAGAGATAGACTTTTATCAAATACAACAAATAACGAAAAACGACCATTCTTACGCTTTCTTATACAAACAGTAAGAGACAGGCCTATTGTTGCAGCCTATTGATCAAAAGTAAAAGCTCAAAACAAATGGGATAGTGAAGATGCCAACCTCTTAAGAGAGGTTTATGCATTTGCTAATTATTCTTCAATACGGTGGTTCTACATTTGCTCAAGTGCAGCGTTACTATCTTTGTCCGTTGGATCTAGTAGAGTTCCAAGTATTCTTGATATGACGTCTTTTCCTTTATGCATTACCCATAATTGTCTCTCGAAATTAGATGAAATGGGATCTTGGAATCTTTTAGAACCTTTTTTAGACTAACTATTGTTCCATCCATGAATGTTTATTTCTTCACTTAACTCCGACACTCAACTAATATTATAATTGCTGTAATAGTTATAGTCATTTTATTCAGTTCCTGTTGTTATCACCTGCTTTCATTTTCGTGTGATGATTGTTCGGGAACTCCCACCACATCATGTTGACAACCAGCACTAAACTTCTTCCCCATCTCTTCCATCCCTCCCAACAGAACCTAATGTCCGAGTTGGAGAAACGCGAGATGCACTTTGCCACCATCCTCGATCGCGGAGAGGCACTTCTAGTCCAACAGCACCCTGCCTCAAAGTGTATCGAAGGTCACCTCCAGGCCCTCCAGTCGCAGTGGTCTTGGCTGCTGCAGCTGACCCTCTGCCTTGAGGTACACCTCAAGCATGCCACCGATTATCATTCGTTCTTCGAAGAAATCCGCGAGGCGGAAAACTGGCTTGCCAAACGGGACGAAATCCTGAACACCAAATACTCCCAGTCGGAGTTTTCGCTCGACCAGGGCGAGGGTTTGCTGCGCGGAATGCAGGACATCCGTGAGGAGCTGAACGCATTCGGCGAAACGGTGGCCCATCTACAGCACCAAGCGACGACGATAGTGCCTTTGAAACAGCGAAAGCAACCGGTCAACCGGCAGTGTACGGTGCAAACGATTTGCTCCTACAAACAGGGTAACATTTCGCTGGAGAAGAACGAATCCTGCACCCTGCTGGATACCTCTGGCAGGGTGAAATGGCGTGTGAAAACGGCCAAGGGAGCAGAAGGATCCGTCCATGGTGTGTGCCTTCTTCTGCCGCCACCGGATCAGGAATCGATAGAAGCTGCCGACCGGTTGAAGCGATTGTTCGACCGTTCGATCGCCCTGTGGCAGAAGAAACAACTGCGGCTGAGGCAGAACATGATTTTCGCCACCATCAAGGTGGTCAAGGGCTGGGACTTTGAGCAATTTTTGGCGATGGGTGCCGAACAGCGGACGGCCATCCGGCGTGCGTTGAACGACGACGCCGACAAGCTGCTGGCCGAAGGGGACCCTGCAGATCCGCAGCTGCGCCGACTGAGGCGCGAAATGGACGAGGTGAATCGACTGTTTGATGAATTCGAGAAACGTGCCAGAGCTGAAGGTGAGTTTGAGTTCATATTTGTTGCAAACGAAATTTGTTGGCCATTTTACGACTTCAGCGTTGATTGAATGGAATGATTTTTGGCCAAATACGCAATCTCAAAGTGGCACCTCGAGCAATGGGAGGAACATGATTGATTCCGTCACGATGGAGAAATGATCTCGAATGAGAGATCAAATGAGCTTCAGACAATAGGTTGATTTTAATTGGTTAATTGAGTAGTGTGACCATTTTGGAATTTGTGGTCATTTCTGTGTTTTATGTTGACTTGTCCGTTGTGTGTGTCAACTTCAATGAGGGGGAAGGTCAAGAATAACAGGCCGTACGATCTGGAATGAACAAATTTTAACGGTTTTCCTCGGAAAGGTGGGTGGGTGTTTGGGAAGTTTAGCTCTAGATTTTGCAGATCGTACGATCAGTTCCATTTAGATCGTTGATCGCAACGGACCGTACTTTGGAAGCAAATAGTTTCCTTTTAGTGCAAAATAGTCAGTGTAAAAGTGAATTTATTTGAAGAGGAGGAATCATGAAGGGTGTTTTCCGCTTTAGATCATTCCGAGGTTGTTCTCCGAATGTGTTACGGTCTGTAGCTGAGTGTTAATGTGAACATTTTCCCGAAATTTCAGAGGAAAGCAAACAAGCAAGCCGAATCTTCACCGAACAATGTATCTCCCTCAAGACCCGTCTGGAGGAGATGGCGCGCGAGTTGGACCACATCATCCTCTCGCCGATGCCGCGCGATCTGGACTCACTAGAACATGCGGTCCAGATCCTGGACGACTACAAACGCCGGCTGGGTCTGCTAGAACCGGACCTGAAACATCTGCAAGAAACATTCCGTACTATCACCCTGAAGACGCCCGCTCTGAAGAAGAGCCTAGACAACCTCCTGGAGTTGTGGAAAGAACTCAACACTCAAGCCAGTCTGCATGGCGATCGTTTGAAACTGCTCGAAGGTGCTCTAGCTGGTCTGGAGGACAACGAGCAAGTTATTTCCGATCTGGAGGGCAAACTGTCCCGCCAGCTGGAACTGCCGTCGTCGCAGGAAGGTCTGTATGAAGTATTTAAGAAACTGAGCACCATCCAGGAAACAATTTCGGCACAACAACCCGAAATGGACAAAATGAACGATGCCGCCGACCAGCTCGGTCGAATGGGCGTTCCGACCAAGGTTCTCAGTGACCTTAAACGGCTCCACTCGAACGTGGAACGTTTGAACTCACGTTGGAACAAAATCTGTGGACAGTTGGCTGAACGGTAATAAAATCATGCTAGTCGAGTCAACACGAGTTTATAATCATTCGTTTTTTCATTATTCAGGCTAAGAAGCGTCGAAACCGCCATCGGACTGATGAAGAACCTACAGACGAGCATTGTAGTGGAAGAAACGTGGGTCGAGAAGCAGACCGAGAAGCTACAAGCGCTGCCAACGGCCACCTCCGCCCGAGAACTGGATGTAAGTACCCCCTTTCCGGTTGATTCCCCTCGTCGCAGCTTTCAGGTCTTATTGTTTTGTTGAGAAGTTAGCATTACCGCAGGAGATTTAGTAGGTCGACTTCAGAACAATCGTTTGTTACTATTGATGATGATGATGATGATGTTGATGATGGAAATGATGATGACGATGGAGATGACGCACACGAACTCACGCTCGCAGGATTGTCCTGTTTTTCGATTTTGATAGAGGTCGCACCCGCCCCTTATTCAAGACCCGAACCACGTACTCTCTCGAACACACAGATTCCCAATACAACAGTTCCTCAAACAACTTAATAGGTTTTTAGCAAGCCATTAGTAGTGACAGAAACAGAATTAACCACACAAATCGTAGTAGAACAAAATGACTAACTGCATTCAACAACAGATATTAATAATGGATTGGAAGAAGGGACCAGAATTAACAAACAACAAATTGCTCGTCGTCTCTGGTAGATTGTTCTGCGTACGCAGAACGGAAGTTGAACTTAACATTGAAGGAAAGTTAGCGGTGAGGGTTGTTGTGGTACTGGCAGAATCGCATCATTTTTATTTTAAGCATCCGTTGGGGGATTCTTTCTTCCGTTATTGAAAAAAATAATTGCATGCAATTTGAGACCGGGATTGGTGATTTGTGATTTTTCACTCGAAAGACTGAAGGACTACCCACATTAGATCCGTTTGCGTTGCGTTGACGTAAATTTGACAGTTAGACAAAAGATTTAGCTGTCACTTTGCCACAACGCGTCCGATCCGGATCTTATGTGCGTGGGCCTTGAGAATCTACACAAAAAAAGCAGAACTACCTCCGGAAGTTTCTTCCGGTTTCCTTCGAAAAAATATTCAGCCATTTTCTGACTTCCTTTGAATATGTCTTTCGACTACTCATTATTTTTTTTTTTTCTGATTTTTCCAATATTTTCTTGCACCTTTGCAAAGAGGTTAGTTCCAGTTTAACTATGAATTCGAGGTTCTTCCGAATTCTATCGAAAGATTCCTGAAGTTACATCCTGATATGTTCCGATTTTCTTCAAAAGTGCTTGTGGTATAGCAAAAATCGCTCAAATTTTCTCACATTATATTTAAAAAATAGTAAAGTTAACACATTTTGTATGAAAAGTCAGTTTTATATTTGCCTCAAGGTTCTTAGCTTACTCGCTACGCCGTTGGATCGATTAGATCAACCAAAGCATGCGAGATATCCCCAGTACCAACACATGCCTAAGCTAATTAAAAGAGTCTCTGCGCATCATTAAAGTTCCATTTACATGTCTAAGAGATGTTCTAGGTTCATCGAATCATACTAGAGTTCGGATAATTCGATTCACTAGATAAAGCTAAACTTACACGATGTCCTTAACAACTAGTTATACATGTCCAAGTAGATTGACAAAGTCTATGTACATGTATCTTCTTTCTTGTATATAAGATGATCTATTGATCATCGAGTTCAAATCATTTAACTTACTGAATTAATCTGGCCTTATTTGATATCGATATGAACGATAGAACCATAAAGTTTCCTCGAGTTCAGATCTGATCATATCCAATAGATCAACCAGCGCAAAGACCTTACCCTCACTAGATTTATAAAATTAATACCAGTGTTGGGAAAATATCAAAAATATCGCAGCTCGGAATATCAAGCTAACGAAACTTACCAGCTGCAAATCTCAACAAACTGCGGTGAAATTGAGTTTAATGATTTTTGCTTTATTCTCGAACGCAACCGAAACTTCCATAATGGCTGACAGCAGTCGCTTCGTGTCTGCCATCGGTGAACAGTAAAAAGAGATAGCAAACTATATTTTCTCTTTCTAAGAAAGCGATGTGCAACAGAATGATTTTTGTATCTAGTCAACTCTCCGCTTGATTTTTGCACGTTGTGAATAGTCTCGCAATATCAAAGGAGCTTGTAAAATCAATATCAAGCATGATATTTTGTTCCAATATCACGCGTGATATTGAGAGCGTATGAGAGTGGAAAAATATAATTTGATTGATGATTTTGCCAACACTGATTAATACACATAGTTCAAGATCCTTCATTTCATTTTTATAAATGATATGAATGATATGCTCTTAATTATCTCAACGATAGATGTCCAAACATATTTTAGGAAGATTTGAAGAAGCTAGAACGTCTAATAAGTCGTTAATGATGCACATAGATTATATGAATCAGCTTGGACATGTTTCGTTGCAATGGGGTTTTGTCTTAGACCTCCGTTGTGCACTGAGGCAAATAAACTTAAGAATTTCATAAAGCTCGACCTACGATCGACATTTTCCCAAGCGTTGAAAGATGACACACAGGTTCCGTAATCCCAACGTTCATGGTTCGGTTCCAGTCTGCTTAGTTTTATTATTTTTTAATCAACATTATTTTTCATAAGGAAAATTAATAAAATTCATACCGATTTCATAAGTGGTTCTTATGGAATTCTTAAGTTCTTTTGCATTTTGGCCCGATGTTATCCGATTTAAACTTTACATAACTGTTTGTTATGGACAATTATTGACATTTTTGCAAAAAAAAAACAGCCATTTTGAATCTTGTAGTTTCTTCCAAAATGGCGTCTCTAACATTTGTCTATAAATGGTAGCCCGAAAATGTCACTTCTGATCGAAATGACATCTGAGACAAAGTTTTTAAGAAGAGTAAAGTCATTCTGGGAAAAATATATACGGTAGTTTTTTATTTGTTACTTTGAGTAAAAAATCAAAAAACTTAAAATGATTTAAATACATTTGAAAAAAAAAATCAAGATCAAAAATCGTCAAATTTCTGCAAAAATGTGTATGATTGCCAATAAAGTTGTATGCAAATAGGAGAACCCGTATTTTAAAATCTTTAAAAGTGTTAAAACACATACAAACAACACTTGTTTTTTAGAAGAAAGAAGATTTTGTCAGTACCACAACACAGTCCGCCGTGGCTAAACTTGCCGCAAAGTAATGAACACGACACTTCTCAGTTTACTACGGACGTTGGACTAACATCGTACATGAACAATGAACACGATTCAATTAGTCACGACACACTCAGATACTGACAAACCACAAGCATGAACCTTTTTAGTGCAAGAACTCTTCCCTCCCATCAGTAGCCCGCAGATACCCACACAAACACAGATTACAAACAAAAACAATAACTTTGGTTCAGGATTTCGCCATTTTAGATTTGTCTTAGTCAGTAGAAACAGATTAACCGATTAGAATTGCGCTACCAAAATCGATTAGTCTAGCAGTGGAAACGTACTAATCAATTTAATTTATTCTCTTTCCTCCCCCTATGCATCTTATTTTTAAAATGTCCATCAATCTACAAAACAACACAAAAAAACACAAATACACCACACGATCCACCACCACCACCACCAATAAATATCCAACAACAACCAATGTGGTCTCCACGCACACCCACACGTGGTCCCGTTCCGTTCGGTTTCTTGAATCTTTTGAAAAATACATCCATTTGAATATCCGCATAATTCGATTCCGCCCAACACCAGACCATGCTGGGTGAGGCCATGGAGCGTGCGCCCAAGATCGAACAGGTCAATCTCACCGGTGGCCGCTTGATCCGAGAAGCTAAGGTACGTATCGTCGTGTGGCAGAATAGCGTCCGGAACGAGAAAATCGCCATCGCTGCCAGCGCCGATCTAATGCTCACTGCCGAAGCCATCGAGCCCGACTGAAGGTGCACACTAGATCCGCTTGGCAGTGGTGCCATTTTCGATCCTTTTGCCCGACATCTTTCCTTCGCGAGGGTAAAATTGTAAGAATCGACGCTATTGGTTAAAAAATTGAATTTCGGAGTCCATGTTTGTGTCGGTTGCTTGTGCGTGTAAATGCGCTAGCGAGTGTATGTGTGTGTTGATGAATGTTCCTCTTCCTCTGATTATGTGTTCATCAACTTTTAAATTATGTACGAGTGTGTGCCGTGTCTGTGTGTGAGGTCCATTGTGAGCGTTAGGTAAAGGATGCATTTTCTTATAAGTGAATTGACGCTTTTTAATCGCTTTGTGAGATCGCTTCTTCCCGAAGACAATTGATCGAATTGGTGCTGGTGGCAAAATTGATCGAATTCCCAACAAATTCCAAATTGGCTTGATCAAAATTTACTTTTTTAATCAATACGAGTGAGCCGATTCTAAAGCTGGGATTTTAGTTATTAATTTGTCGCTTACTATTGGAGTAGAATTGTGATTAAAATCAGGCGCCTAGGCAAAGCAGCTGGGCGATGGTAAATATCTTGTTTCGGCTTAAAGTGTGATTATTATTTTTTTTTTGGTTTTGGAGAAAGAAATTTTTGAAATTTAGCTTCATGCAATTACCGCGGACAGCTGCTGGCGCTGGAATGCACCTCAAAGAGAACAAAACATAGCTTATCAAATTCGGTAGCACCCTTTAATTCGTGAACTAATGGAGCAAAAATGTCAGTGCAAACAAAAACTTTAATGTCCGTCGGTGGTCCACAAATTAATAATTAAAAATCGCACTTTACAATCGACCTTACATTTAAACCCTAATTTACAACGTTTAGTACAAGCTCATATCTTAGAAATGAATACTAATTGATGTAATAACTCATATTCACACTCACACCTACACATTTGCCTCAAAACATAAAAAACACACGCGCACTCAAAACAAAACCAATAAACAATCAACCCGTTCGAACAACACCACCAACAACAACAACCCAATCAACCCCTAACTCTACGGCCAACAACAATCAACTGACCCCCGCGCAATTAACCATCAACCACCCGAAAAAAAAACCGAATCCAAAATGCCCAAAAACCGCCCCGAAACAACAACAACCACAACAACGGGTCTGCAGATCTACGATGGAAAGTGCCTGCACTACATCGACTGGCTGGTAGAGATGCGGCCGAGCTTTTCGCCTCCCCGGCAGGACCTGAGGCCACCGGACGCCGACCCGGGTGCCACCGAGGTGTACTCGAAGCGGCTGGACACACTGAACGGTCGCTATGATTCGCTGATCGAACATCTCACGCAGCGGCTCAAGACGGCGATCGAGGTGAATGGCGCGGACGGATTGGTGAGTACCACCTTCTCTTTCTTTCTGTTGTTTGTTATCTTGAGTTTATACCGTCCGGAAAGATCATATTCATAAACGAACTTGACATTGAACGTACCGAAGTACGTCGCATACCGATGGGCAATTCCGTGATGGCGGGGTGAAATGTACAATAAATTTGATGACATAATGCAATAAATGGTCGCACAAGTTGTATGTGGTGCACGCGATGCCAGTGGGTCGTAAATAGCAAGGCCTCGTCGGTTGCAGCTACAGGTTTGGTGGTACTGGAATCGTGAAGCTTCATAACGTTCGATCTATTTGGTTGCTCAATTGAGTCCAATTGTTCTTATTCAATGAGAATGAATTAGGTATACAAAAGTATTTCTTTAGATTAGAAGAAAAAACGGTACTGCCTATACTGGCATATCAGTCCCATATGGTTTTATTTGTCAATTTTGAGATAACGCTATCCCCCTTCAAATGGCATTATGTGATAAAACTACGGACTTGGATCATGCAAAATATGAAAACAACATCAAGTCAGTTTGTCCCATCTGCTTTTTGTGGGTTCGAATCCCATTTTTTCGCAAATTTTCTCACACTCACGTCTCTTACCGATGATGTGTGCTTACCTCTCAGTATGTTCAAACTATCTCATAAAGGTAGTATATAACTTTGAATTATTGTGATACATTCCGACACTAGTAGTGGCACAAATGAAATTTATAGGCTGCCAGCCCTTTATCCAGAAAAATACGCCTTTTATTGAAGATTGCTGTACGAGAGCAAAGCAGGTGTTCAGAGTCTCGCTTTTCTATGCCACAGAATCGACACATATCCTCCACATATCCTAATCGACATCTTTTTTAGATAATAATGACTGTTCATTAATGAAAGTAGACACCTGTTTCTCAATGGAAAATATTTATTTTCGAACAAATTCATAAGTTTACTTTATATAAATGAAAATCAACATACATATGACCGATTTCACGTGAGTTTGAATGTTTACTTCTCATTTCTGAAAAACGCTTGGACTTTTCTCGTGATACCGCCCATTAGAATCTGCACAACTTTCTTCTTACCTTTTCGTTGTGTTGTAGGCCAAATTTTCTTGAAGCAGTCAACAGAGCTTGCTTCTCCTCCATCTTTCTTAAGATGCCGGTTAATTATTGCCCAGTATCTTTCGATAGGACGCAGTTCAGGACAGTTAGGGGGATTTTGGAATTTTTCGACAAAATCGACTTTTTCCTTCTTGAGCATCTTCAATGTAGCAGAAGCATAGTGAGCAGATGCCAGATCCGGCAAAAACAATGAAGGATCCGTATGCTTTCGGTAGATCGGTAGAAGCCATTTTTTATGCATTTTCTGCAATTTTCACCATTAATTGTACCCGTTGTGAAATACGCACATCATCAGGCACATCTGTCCTCTGCTCAAAAAATTGAAAAATTGCGGCCCGGGTATAACTGGTGGTATCCAATTTGACGTACGTCTCGTCGTCAATCAAAATGCACCGGTTCGGCTTTTGAAGGAGAACGTCATACAAGTTCCGTGGCCGTATTTTCGAAGAAGCTTTCTGTGAATCCGTCCTTTTGGGTGCTTTTTGCTTCTTGTAGGCTCTGATACTGTTGCGTTTTCCAATTTCCAATTTTTTGGCAATTTCACGAACGGAACACGGTTTATGTGATTTCAAAAGGCGTTCTGCTGCTAGCTCCGTTTCTGGTCCGATGCCCCCTTTTTGCGCCCAGATTTCGGTAAATCGTCAAGATAACACGTTTCACCAAACTTCTTAACAATCTTGAACACTGTAGATTTACTGCACTTCACGCTTTTTGCCAATTCTCGAAACGACAACTTTTCCGAAAACCATTTGTGTAGAATTAATCTGCGCGTTGATAAGCTGATCCGACCCATTTCTCATTTTTTTCAGGTGTGTTGCCAAAATAAACAATGCTGTTACACAATGAGCGAAAATTCACATTTTTTCGTTACGTTTTAACCTTAAACCATTGATAAACAGGTGTCCACTTTCTTTAATGAACAGTCCTTGCAAAAATTCTGATATTCATTGACATGTTCGGAATTATAAACCGTTTCGACTGCCTAGCATGAAAGTGTTGTTCCAGTTTGTCTCCACTTTAATGTTTTCCCATTGCTTAACCTCAATTTTAAGAGAACAAGCAGAAACTCCACAGAATGGTTCTGGTTCTATGAATTGCTGAGATGATCTTAGCCTAGCTAACGTGTCGGCTTTCTCATTCCCTTCAATTCCACAGTGGCCAGGAACCCAATATATGTTCACTTGGTTTCGACAGGTCAATTTCTGAAGTGATATTGCACATTCCCATACGAGTTTTGAATTGCATGTTGCTGATTTTATAGCATTTAATGCTGCTTGACTATCAGACGTAATGCAGATATTTCCTCTGTTTGGGACCTAACACCACTGCGACCAGCAATTTGATCTATTGTAGTATATCCCGTGTCCTTAGTTTAGTGCATGTCGTATTACTCCGTCACTATTGAGAAATGATGAAGTATTCGATTATTTTACAGTTGTCATTCTTGCATTTATCGCAAGGATCCGACTCTAAAGTCTGTTCTAGTTAGTATTTGGCCGCTTCTTTTTAATTACTGTGGCGCCTTGTCGTAGCAAGAAACTATTGACAGCGTTTTGATCCGGAAGGATTGTTTATTTAGTAGTGAAAATTTCATCAGGATTCATATACTTGTTCAAAAGTTATCGAAGATGGAACGTGACAGACGTGAAAAAAATCTGCACACTCACGGGCAAAATCCAACGTGGTCAGGAGGAATGATTGGAAAGGCTCTCAAATTTCCAAAATCGACGGTATAAAGGGTGATACGGTCAAAATTTGGTCAAGGGAAAACGCGTGTAAATCGGTGAAATCGTTTATTTAAAAAATCAAATTAAATTTCTTTTTCAAGTTCAATTAGTATAAAATTCAGGAAAAATATTCAGTTAGGCTTCCGCTTTTCCAAATCCGAATTGCCGGGCCTTACGCTTGACCCCTGCCATCAGATTTTGTACAGCCACCTTGTCCACCTTCTTCGCCGCAGAAAGCCAGTTTGCCTTGAACTGCTGCTCGCCCTTAGCAGTTTTTTTGGTCTTCTTTAGGTTCCGCTTGACAATAGCCCAGTATTTCTCAATTGGGCGGAGCTCTGGCGTGTTGGGAGGGTTCTTGTCCTTGGGAACCACCTGCACGTTGTTGGCGGCGTACCACTCCATGGCCTTTTTACCGTAATGGCAAGATGCCAAATCCGGCCAAAACAGTACGGAACAACCGTGTTTCTTCAGGAAAGGCAGCAGACGTTTATTCAAACACTCTTTCACGTAAATTTCTTGGTTGACAGTCCCGGAAGCTATGAAAATGCTGCTTTTCAAGCCACAGGTACAGATGGCTTGCCAAACCAGATATTTCTTTGCGAACTTTGACAGTTTCATGTGCTTGAAAACATCTGCTACCTTTCCCCTTCCTTTTGCCGTATAAAACTCCTGTCCCGGAAGCTGCTTGTAGTCGGCTTTGACGTAGCCCAAGTAACAATTCAGTAACCATTTAGCATCCACTCTGATTTATGATGGTTTTATAACGGCAATGAACAATCAATTTAGTTTAAATATAGCATTTTAAAGTGTAAAACATTCCTGCTTAGTAATTCAGCTTTTTGCTGTTTTAAAAACCTTTTATAGTCTGGCAGGAAAGTCAAAAACTGTCTTGTTTTAAAAATAAATTTAAAACAGTTATCAATCCCTCCTTAAAACTGATCTGTAATTCAAGCATAAACGTCATTAGCAATTTTTTATTAATGTCATGATAAAATTCTTTATAAATGTGTTCTATCATTAAAAAAGCAACCATAAAACAATTAGGTTTTGCATTAGAGAAAAAAACATTTATCGTTGCTTTTTAGCCTTTTAGAGTGCATCATTAACTCCCCAATTACTTTGTTTACAAATTGAGGTTAAAAGATGGTTCCTCATAGTTAATAAATGCCAAATTTATGACAAGGAAATCTCGAAGGATAGACGAAGTAGGATGAAAAAATCAAGTCGATTTAAGATAAATTCACTTCTTTAGAAGAACCAGCACATAACCAACGACTGACCAAAGTGAGCGGGGCCCTCGAACTCATAAAACATTGTCTAAAGTTGAAAAACATACCAGCCTTCTCCAGATCTTGCGATGACAATCGAAATAACAACCGACAGCAAACCGCTGAAACTGTTAGTTAGCGGAGATTAGCTGGTTTCCGATCCAAAGCAGCGATTTTATTCGGCGAAAGACTCTTCGAAAATTTCATTCAACCGTACATCTCTGCATCATTGGATGGTGCACTTCTGTAACCATCCGGAAGAAGGGGATATTTTTCGGGAACGATTGCGCTTCCAGCTGTTTGAAATGCGAAATGTTGTAAAACAGTATCGCAAACTATTTGAGTAACTGCTCCCAATCCATCGGGAGAAAATCGCCTGGAAGAATCCTGGATCTCACAGCGCAACTATCGAAAGATAAACAAACTTTGACGTTTAACTTTTTGCAGGCAACTTGGCCTCCATAAATGCTGCCATAAATCTGAACGGGTTAGGATCAAGCAAAATGGCTTTAGATAAATACAATTCAGCCTGCAATTTTCTTCATAAAAGCCATTTTAAAACCTTATTAATTTGTTAAGGAATTCTTGAAAGCAAAACAACTTTTTCACAAATGACCCATGAAAATCAACTTTTATGCCACCGCCATGTTACAATTAGTTTGCTTGTTTTTACAATCTTCGATTTTCAAGCAATATTTCCTCACATATAACTATATTTTGGTAAATTTAGCAATGAGCAAACATTTAAATGCGAAAATAATAAAAAAAAATCTCGACCAAGCTCGATCTGAAGAATATATTTTTTTTTTTTTCAATGTTAAATAATTACTCAAATCGACGTTTTATGAGGGTGGGCTTAATTTTTTCGATGTTTTCACGTACATTTCACATACAATTTGATATGGCACTTAAAACTAGGCCACTTAATGAGATCAATTGTAATAAATTTGGATATTCAACAAGATTTTTATACCATCAGTTTCTATATTAATTATTTTGATAAGATCGGATTCATAAATCATTTTCTATCTTGATTGATGCTTTCCTAGTGGATTCAGCATGCGGCTAGGGGAAATGGCTCGGAAAGGGTTTTTATTGTTGCTAAATAGCTTTTGTTGTAGCTTTCAAATGGTTCTCAATGCGTTCGTCATACAACTTTTTGCAGTAAATCAATCTTGAAGAGCTTCGAGAATACACCCTTCAGAACCTTCTCCAGAGTGGGCCAACTAGACATATTCTAGTCTTATTGAGGTTTTGGTGGATGCATTAATGACAAAATAGCCTTGACCAGGGTTTTATGAATGTTGTTTTATAGTTGCTTTGTAGTATTTCATAAAACTTAAAATGTTACTTGGGAGGTTTCGTCGTCCATTACCACGCAGTCAAACTTCGTCAGCATCGTCGTGTACAGCCTCCGGGATCGCGCTTTGGCCGTCGTATTTTGTTTATCATCGCGATTTGTAGTCACTACCTTCTTATAAGTCGATAGTCCGGCTCGTTTTTTGGCTCGATGCACGGTTGTAGACGATACACCCAGCTTATTTGCGGCATCTTGGAGAGAGAGGTTAGGGTTTCGCTTGAAACTACCGGCAACTCTCTTTGTCGTCTCAGCGGCTTCCGGTTTTCGATTTTCCCCCGATCCAGACTTCCTGGCTGTCGACAAACGTTCCCCAAACACTTTAATTACATTTGTAACGGTTGATTTGGCATCTTTTAGCGATTTTGCCAACTTTGCGTGCGAGTAGCTCGGATTTTCGCGATGCGCGAGCAAAATTTTGATACGCTGCTCTTCTTGCTTGGACGGCATTTTGACAACTGAAGAGTGAATTCCAAAATCAAAATAGGAGCAACATTCTACACACACACACCTTCAAAATGAGGGGTGTTCAGGTTTTTTAAATGCAAAATTGAAAGAAATACGTCAAGTTGATATTGACCAAATTTTGACCGTATCACCCTTTATACGTTACCGGGAAACACTAACGTTGGATCGTGCAAAACAAAACAAACGTAGAAGTGGAACATATGACCGAAAACTACGAGCGAAGGTCATAAGGGCAGTCCAAAATAATTCTGGGATGTATTTTGATGGACGATGAAACTTACGTAAAAATGGACTTTGGACAAATACCGGGCCAAAAATTTTACTTTGCTAAACGTAAGGGGATGCTCCGGATAAATTCAAATTTACAGCTGCGATGTCATAGAATGGTATAAGCAAAATAATGTCGATTTTATTGACAAAAGTATCAATCCGCCAAATTGTCCAGATTTTCGTCCCATTGAAAAATTTTGGGCAATTATCAAGCGCAAATTGAAGAAATGTGGCAAAAGATTCAAAACACCATCTGATTTAGAGAAGTGGTGGAAAACGATGGTAGATGAGGTTGACAGTACTAATGTGCAAGACATGATGAGAGGTATTGCGCGAAAAGTTCGAAAATTCATCCGAAGAGCTGACGAATAATGTTTGTTGTATTCTTCCCTTAAAGCTAAATAAAAATCCTACAAAATGATACCTTTAGCGTTTTTGTACTTTATTTCCCTTTGGAGAAATGACCTATTTTGTGCGGCCAAATTCTAAATGGAACAGACTTTAATTGAAAGGTCCCGCTATTTACATATATCCTTCGGAGTGTTGGAACACCCTCCAAAGGTGCGCCCCTATGTCAGTCAAAATTGAATTCCTTAGCAATAAAATTAAGGAATGTCATTGATAATAACCATCCATCAGAACTCTAGTCTTAACCACTTCAAACTATAGAACAACGAATAGAAGATTAGGAATCACATAGGTGAAGACCACCTAAATCATTTTTCCTTTGTTTCAAGATCATCCTCGGTGGACAAAGCCGAGTCTTGTCACTTGTTGATAGTGACAAGACTCGGCTTTGTCCACTACAATAACAAGTAACAAGGACTAAGATAAGTTCCTTTGATTACTGAAAAATCCTGTTCCCCTAGTTTGAAGTAGTCAGAACTAGGAATCTGCGGTAGATCTTACTTCCGGTAACGTACCACGAAAAAGTGATATACCCACGCTACGGGGCAGTAACCCATAGATATTGAGATATAGTTATCCCTGGACCAGTTACCCATGCTCCCACACGATTGTTTAATCTTCAACCGTTTATATAAAAAAAAACAGTTGAACCTGGACGGATTACTGGTCTACAACTCGTGTTGAAAAAATCTTTTTGCAACTGGTTGGATAAATAGCATCCAGTCGCCATTTTTTCAATACAAAAGAATCAATATTAAACATTTTTTGAATACTAAGGTTTCCTGTAAGATCACCTTCAAAGAAGTAGTTGGTCCGTTTAACCCTTAGAGCGCTCCTTTCAGCTTCTGATTGATTGATGCAAAGGAAGCAGATAAAGTAGAGCATCTAGTGCCATAATCGGTGCCCGAGCAGAGTCCAGCATCAAAATGATAGCAAATTGAAATCAAGTTTTGATATCAACATCAAACTGAAATCATAATTTGATTTCAGTTTACGAAATACCAAATTTTGTTTTCATTTGCTGTTCATTTGTTCTTCAAAATATGTTGTTGCGGGTTTGTTTTCATTGCCTTAGCATAACATCAAATTAATTACTTGTTTTGTTATCAACAGGACAAATTTATATCAAATTGAGTTTTCAGTTTGCTCTCACTGATAGCAGAAATAGTTTTCAATGCGATGTCACAGGAAGATTTTTTTGCTCTCAATTTTGATATTTTAACCGTTAATACGACCAAAACGACAGCAACCTGAGTAATCATTATCAACAAAATCACAACATCAAATTTAGATTTTAATTTGATCTCAGACTTTGCTCGGGTATGCTGTTCATTCCGAAGGCGTGATCAGAGATTTTATTGCTCAAACAATCCAGACGTCGCCGACTGAGATTGAACCCAGGCCATTTGGAGTCAGAGGCTGGGATGCAGGTTGTATTATATAATAATATTATATTTTTCACAAAAACAACCGTCTAAAAAGCAATGGGTGAATTTGTGGCAAGCTAATGAATATAGTTTTTCGTTGCCCATACAAATTTTAAAATTCTCTCGCAAATCTGAATCGCAATTCGTTTAAATTTAGCACAGATTTTGGAAACGTCAATACAAATCGAAAGAGCGGCGGCGAACTTTGTGTTGAAAAGCTAACCCACCCTATTGTACACAATGTTTTGTAGAGCATGTTGTTCCCTTGTTTGTAACTCGAGATAAAGCACCTCTCAGCCTTCTATAAAACAAATGTATGTGTACATTATAGACTAAACAATCTTCCCTGAAAATATCAAGTCATATGGTAAAATTATAGCTGCAAAGCTATGGTTTTTTACCTGTTTCCGAATTAGTAACTTAGTAATTATCTGCTCCTTCTGACTGAATTTTGATGTTGGAGCTTCGTCACACCGAATCTTAATCTGGCTGAAATAATGTATTAGGTGTTAATTTAATGTTCAAATATATAAATTTGGCTTTTAATTATTAGCTGCAAAAGCAGTTACAGATTTGCACATGAATAGAACTGTTGGTATGTGAATTTCACACTTCTGCGTGAAATATTTCAGCGCCAATCAGGTTCTTACCGGATGCCACGCTGTAATTTAATACCCACACAGAAAAAAATAAATGTTGCATATGATTTATACAATGCAACTCGTAAAATTGGGCTTTGTTACGCTCAAGCTAGGGTTTTAATAACATTCGAAATATTTCATTACTTTACATAATCTATAAAATATGTATTTACTAGTCATAGTATTATAAAAAAAGGAAATGGCTCTAATGTTGGCCTATGGATCTAAGATTGGGCCCATCGCTAAAATTCTGCTATTTATCAATTGTATCTAGATGAACGCGTCATTGGGACCGTATTAATGGATATGTTTGGTTGCTATTGAAAATTTAGTCGATTACTGAATTTATGTATGGACCCAAATTAGGGAAACTTAGGCCGACATTACATACATTTCCCCTACCTAATGTGTTTCGATAATTTTGGTTCTGATCAAAAACATTCGCGAAACCTGTTTCTAAAGGTCACATTCGTAATAAATGTGCCAAAACAGAGAAAATCAGATCTCAACTCATGCACGAAGCAAGCGCTAGAATCAAGTCGCTGCGATAGCAGTTGCAAGGTTTCCTCGTCGATCAAGCACCTCAAATCTCATAGCCCAGCCGTAGACCACACCAAATGCAGATTTCATGCTAATTTCCCATCAAGATTAGCTTGTAAAAATAGCACTGATCAACAACATCAACTGACAAATTGAGTTACTGAGCTTATGTATAGGTTCACATACAATGTTGACATCACCCGATCTTTGGCCGGAGAGCTGGAATGAGTTCGATTTGTGAAATTTGCGATCACTTGTCATCGTCATAAATATTGAACAACAAATCGATGACATCATACCGCAATTTCAATCAATGACAACGTGCACCGGAATTTCGTTGGCATTCGTCGAAGCTTGGGAGCTTTCGAGAGCTTTAACACTGATTACGTTTCGCTTCGATGATGTCATGCAGCAATGTCGTCGTTGCAAAGTGTGAGGCCACTTGACGCTTGCTTATGATACCCTGTGCCTCCGGTGAGGTGACTGTTCGAGATATACACCTAGGTGCGGAACTAGAGTCGAATGGGTATATGAATCGGCTTGAAGTCACGGCGTGCGGAACTACGGTTGTAAAGAGTTTGTTAACCGTACGACGTGACTATTAGTTAGCACATACTATGAGTTGCCCCTACAGGTGAGCTAGCACGCATTTGATTTGTGGTTTATTTATTGCGATGACCGAGTGAGGGGCAAACATTTGAATAAATAGGCAATTGATGGCAGCGTAATGGGGCTGCGCAAGCTAAGCTTCAATACCGGTACAGTGCTTCTTCTTGGCTATTACGTCCCAAGACATTACTTATTCACTAAACCTAGGTACTTCCACAGTTGCTAATCCATCACCAATTATATTGTATATTTAGGCCTATTCTGCGCGGTGTGTGAGGTGAGGTGACACGCTATTATTTGTGAGGCGAGGTTACTTTCCGTGCAAATCAAATGGTCAACCCAAGGTGACAATTTAGTGCCAATGTTTCAAAGGGGCGTAATTGCTTTTGTAAACAATGGCTTTAGCCGTCGATTTCTCGCAAATAAAAGCCCACCCCTCCAAATTACCAACGCTAGCTGGGACATGAAACATTCCTCTATCTGCTGGTGTCATTCATTTTCATGAGTGAGCTTTCATTCACGAGAAATCGACGACTAAAGTCATTGTTTACAACTTCAATTGCGCCCCTTTGAAATGTTGGCAATGAATTTTCACTTCATCATCACCTCACATGCCGCGCAGAGTAGGCCTAATTATGTGGCAAGTAAGCATAATGATACTATATGCTTAGGAAAAACTTGTTCTTTCTAGAATAATTCCGTTTCTGGACCGGGAATTGAACCCTCCATCTCGGAAATGGAATTGCCCTTTATCCTTTTTTGTTGGCTCTTTGCAGTACTGCATGTACACAGGATACATGAGTGAGAGTGAGTTTTCTCTTAAATAAAGGGTGTCCCACATCAAATTGCATAACGGAGAAAACGCTGTAGAAAATTACCTAGTTGACCGATCCTTTTCGAACTTTCAGATAATAAAATAGAGCCTATTAATAAGCTTTTGGCATATTTATTTCATTCAACTTAAATACTATAACCGTACGCTTAACTCCACTCATTAGGTTCTGTACATCTGACTGCAGCTCATTCTGTACGGAAACCCACTTTTTCTTCATGTCTTCCTCAGAGTTGACTTCCTTGGGATTCTTCCGTAGTGCTTGTTTCATAATAGCCCAATATTTTCCGATGGGCCTAAGTTCGGGGGGGGGGGGGTTGGGGGGGCGTATGTCCTTGGGTACGAAAGTGACCCCGTTGGCTCCGTACCACTTCAGGACAACATTTGAATAGTGGCACGAAGCTAGATCCGGCCAGTAGATCGTAGAGCCCTCAACAGAGGAAGCAGACGCTTCTGTAGACACTCCTTGAGGTATATCTCCCCGTTTACAGTCCCGGTAGTCACGAGCCGCGCACTTCGTTTGTCACATGAGCAGATCGCTTGCCGAATCATGTATTTCTTGGCAAACTTTGAAAGTTTCTGCTTCCTTACTTCCTCCGAAACATCAAACTTGTGCTGGGCGGTGAAGAACAGTAGCCCCGGAAGCTGACTCATTCATTATGAGTTTCCGGGCCCGTGACTTTCCCACCGTATTTTGCCGTTCGTCACGATTTGGAGCCTTTTGCATTTTGTACGTCTGCAGTCCCTCCCGGTCCATGGCTCTCTGAACGAAAGACTTGGACAGATTCAACTTTTTGGCCACACCCTTGACCGAAGCATTGGGATTCCGCTTAAACGCTTTCACGACACGCTTGTGATCCTGATCACTAATACAACATACATTCTGACCGCATTTCTCCTTCCGTTCGATGTCGATGAGAGAGTTGAGGATTTTCCAACTGACAGCGATAAAAATACAGTGTAAACAATACACTCTAAACTATTTCTACCCAAATGTTCAAGAGAAAATACCCAATGGGTAATTTTCTACAGCGTTTTTTTCCGTGATGCAATTTGATGTGGGACACCCTTTAGTTATTCTAGTTGCTTCAACAAAAATTTCTTGAACAGTGAAAGACTTCGGCCTTATGAGGATATTTAAATTTGTTCTCAATCGAAGTCTTAGAATATTGAGAAATTTTCTTAATCGTGGATCTCAAATTGCTGTGTTCGAAATCTTGAACTGTTTTCAATGTATGAATCCACTAATCTATTTCTTTGGAACTTTCAAAAATAGGAAAAAAATTTTGAATCTAAAGAAATTTACCGGACACTGTTCAAGCAAATATAACCTTTAAAAAATAGGTATGCTGATAGACGATACATGTCGCTTCTGTAATTTTGAAGTTGAAACTTCGGAACACCTATTGTGTCAATGTAGCGCAGTATAGTGTAGTGCGACTATCACTCACATTTATAGTAATGGAACGAACTGACTGGTTCATATATATATATCAAATTGGAGTATACCACAATAGATCTAATTACTGATCGCAGTGGTTTTATTCTACTACAAAAGAAGAAGAAGAACATTTCTGTGTTTATGGTGGTTCTGTAGACTTGTAGTATGCTATAAAAGCTTGATAAAACTTGCATTGGGATCCTCTCCTCAAAACTAAACATAGATTGACTTCATATAAGAGAGCAGAGATATTGATCAGAGATTTTGTTTTAGGAAATTTTAATGATTTCAATCAATTTGGTTGAAAATTCGTTTAAAGTTTCGGCAACTTTTTAAAAATTTCAAATTCATGTTGATTTTAAACAAAAAGTTAAAAACAACTGCCTACGTTCTTATTTTAGCTCAATCTTGATTATTCTTCATAGAATGATTTTAAATTCAGATTTGGAAATATTCGACCTAGTGGCGTTGCCAGGATTTTTGTCTGGGGTGGGATTTGTAAAAATGACATAAATAAAAAAAAAACTTTATTTATTTTTTATTTTTTATTTTTTACTTTAACGCTCTTGGGTCATTCGTGACTTATCTGGGGATGAGATTTGAACTCGTGACTTTGGCGTGAGAGGTATGGATTCTAAACACTACGCCGGGGTCACCCCCAAAAAATAATTGTTATTGAAGTACCAGTGACATCCTGGGAATAAATTTCCACTATTTATTTAGAGATTTAGAGATTTAGAGAGGAAACAGTTAAAAAAGGCTTCTATATATAGGTTAAATTATGTCTTCGGCACCCATTGACTGTTTTCTGCAACCAAAATTTAAACGTAAATTTCGCTGTATTTTCTTACAAAAACACTTCGCTGAATGTATTCAAACGATTCCTTAGTCTTTCAGTTTCAATCTGATTACATTTTTACGACTAAGCAAACCTGTTATGTCTGGTTTTTCTTCAAATAAAATTTACGCTTTACAAAATTGCTGATAATAGAACAGATGGTTAACACACAGCTCAAATTGAAAGGTTGCCGAAGAAAAAGAGGCTGCCGACAATAGTCACACTCAGCTGAGAAGTTAGGAGCGTTGTAAAAACGTTTTCAAATCGTTTTAAACATTTTTGTCGATTAGAATGGATAGAATAGCAAGCAGCAGATAAATATAAACAAAAAACACGTCATAAGTGTGCGTGACACTGATAAATTGCTAATAGAAGCGTGGACGCTGCTTAGATTGCCGAGAATACGTAAAATCCCCAACATTCTTTCAAAAAAAAAATCTTAATATAACATACCCGGGAAATTAACTCTGTGGAGAACTATCAAAAAGACATTTCGAATAAATGCTGATGGAAACTTGGGGGTTAATCCCTAAAAGCTTTCCCTCGCTGCGCCAATGTGTCAGGGGTTAAATAAAATCAGCTTTTTTTTAAATATGGCTAATATCATATCATATCATGTTTCAGAGCATCTTTTGGCCAAAATTGATTGACCAAGCCGTCATTTACTCTATTGGTCAAATTGCTGCAACCCATTATAAAAAGTCCCTGACCCACAGATTGCGAAACGTTGCAAAATTTGGCATTTTTAGAAGCTACTGTGATGAGCCTTTTTCAAAGAATCGTATAAATAAAAGTTGTTAATGTACCCTATACTCACCGATGTATGATTTATAGTCATTTAATGTTGCAGGCGTATAATGCTGGCTTTATTATTATTAGTTTGATGCTTGCAATTGTCGAATACTGCTGATGGAGGGCATGTAAGCATTAGCAGATCTGATGAAAGGCTCAGCGAATCCAAACACATGAAGCAACCAACGATACAGACAAAACGCTTGCTACGACTACCACGACAAACTCTCACTGCAACACAGCTCTATCGGAGTGGTAGAATGATAATGATATATTACTTGCCTGCATTGTTGCAATAGATATGCTGGAGGACATAGTTTGAAAGTTTGATCGGAATCGAGAAAAGACGTGACAAAAAAAATCCCATTAACACACGTGTATCATCTTCGGCTTTACTCCGTGAAGCAGCTTGCCAACAATTTGGTCGTTTCCTTCTACCGACCCGAGCGAGCTGTGTTGCAGAAATTGTTTGTCATGAAGAAAAAGGAAGAAGATTATATCATTATTGTTTTCCATATTTCTGACATAGCTTTATCGTTCGGCTCGTTGATCGCTTGATATTTTGTCATTTGGAGATATTTTTGATTCCTTGGAAAGGCTTAATTGCACTAGTAGTGTTGAATGTAAGCTGATTTAAGGCTTAGCACTGATGTGATTTCTTGAGTCGTCTGTCTACCGAATGAAAATTGCAGATTCTGCTAGATGCTGTTTAATACTGTCAGCTATGGAAACACTATATTAAAATGAAAAAATGTTCAATAAATCTAGTAAAAATGTTCCTTTATTGCGTAGCTACGCAGATTTACTGCTTCCAAAAGATCCTTCATTTAGAATCTTTTCGAGCAACTTTAGAATTTTCTTTATAGAAACTTATACTTCAGCATCTTCTTTAAGAAGCTTAACCTAGATGCTTGCCCATCGCTCCGCTTCTTGTAATAAAAAACGGGCCGGTCAGGAAATATGAGTAGCTACGCAGTACAGGAGCATTTATCCAAGGTTTATGGAGCATTTCATCGTTTTAATGTTACAAAAACCATTTTCTCGTTTGACACTGTTTGCTTGGTGACATCTTAAATATATATATGTATATAAGTCATAGGCAAAAATCTCTTAAATAAAGAAAAAAAATTAAATATATACAGTTTGATTGCTTTTATTTCTGATCCAGCAGTGCAGTTAACAAAAAGATTCTTATTCGACACTGCAAGTTTTTTTCTCCTTGATTTGTTTTCCGTCGATCTTTTTTTCCGTGTTGAGCACCAATGCTATCGACGCCAGGGAGGCAGCTCCCACACCTGGACCCTACCTATCGACCCATCAACTCATGAACGGCTTTACTTCCCTTCCTAAGGAAGGCGTGATCAAAGATGTACATCCCGGCGACGCCGACTGGGATTAAACCCAGGCCTGCTGGGGTGAGAGGTAATCACAGACACTGCAAGTTAAAAACTGTACATTTTTTTCCAAACAATAAATTGCATTCTTAACTGTTTGCACTAATGCTTTAAACTTTAAATTCAAAATGTTTGGCAGCTTCGACAGTCCCTCTCGACAAGCTCCTTGAGTATTGTGAAGTTTGTTATTTATTTTCTTACGATATTTTCCCTTCTTTGTGTTCTATGAAATGCAGAAAGTGGCTTGAAATATCCGCACACCGTTTTGCTTCATAGATTATGGAATTCCTTTACTGCAATAGTGTCATTCAGTTGACATTGAAACTAACAACATACATAGTCAGTGCACCTCTACTACCAGTTGGTTCCGTCATCACTTCACAAAATTCACCACAATGAAATTTTATGTCCATTAATACTCCTCGGTGCATTCTAGGTAAATACATAAAAAGTTAAAACGGAACACAAAAACTTGTCAATGACTTGTATGCCACCTCCGCACGCGCTTGTGAAGCTTTTTTTTTGTATTCACTCGGAGAGTCCGAACCCAAGTGCCTCAGCCGCAGCACAGCTTCCCATTCGCGAGAATTTCGTCGTACTATGGATTTGTCTCTGCGCGCGACTAGTAGGTGCTTCCATTGGGAGGTATCGTATTATTTATGGCTTATGACATCATCCTTTTCATCGGTATGGTCATGAAGGAGAAACAACAGCAATGAGGAGTATCACGTCGTCGTTGTCGTGGTCGTTGGTGTGCTCCTTCTTTCGCCGGGTGCGAAATTTGTCTAATCAAAAAATCCAAAAGCGTAATTGAGCTGGCTGGAAACCATAGCAATTCACTGCTCCAGTACGAAAAGGTATTTACGGTGTCAGTAAACAGACGCTAATCGGTCTTTTATTTTGGCGGATAGAGTTCATTTGTGTTTATGTGCCTTTTTAACAGGTTTGTTTTTTGGCGATATACGACGAGGTGATCTCATACGAAATCGGGCTGGAGAGCTTTTTCATTCAAGAATCGCAAAAAACTGTCAATCGAAGCCGGTTTGAGTTACCAAAATACATACTCTACTGAACCCTCATCGTCTTTGCACTCAGAGCAAAAGTGTGAGAATGCGCATTTTTTCGAATAAGCTCTCTGAGTGATCATCGCACCCCCGGGTTGTAGCCTAGTAGCCATTCGCTATCGTCGTCGCCTACGGACCGGCTCGAATCGAGACTTGCTTTTAGTATTAAAGTTTAACTCGGACAGAATACGCGCGCGCTCTCTCTCAAACAAACGGACATTGGAATATAGCTCGGAAGTTTATGTATTTTTTTTTAATCGGTGATCGTCGTCTGATTGTACGTCTAGTGAAGGCTATTTGAGGGCCGAAAACGCGACGCGCGACGACGGGAAGATTCACGCACAGTTCGTTCGTGGGAGAAGAAAACGAGACCGGTTTCTCATTTCGACAAATACAAATCAATACTGCACTGAAGCAAAAAGGATTATCCGCGGATAACTCGACTGCATATCACGTGTCTAATACCATTGTTGTTGTTGTTGTTTTTGCCACTTCTACGGAAAAAAAGTTTTATGTTAGTACAATCACTTTAGGATGCCTTCTTGGCTACTTACTCAGGAAGAGAACGAACGTACTTGAACTGAAGCATGGAAATCGATAATCCCCTGGTTGGAAAATATTTCTGAGCAGCCGTTGAACAGGAAAACGAAATATTGGAATCTATTTATGTCGGTTTTTCGGTGAACACTCGATGGATAGTGCCAAATTCCTATCCATCGTCCATTAAGTACCAAGCGTCTCCATGCCACTTCCGTGGCCCACTGACACAGTTGAACAACACACAGCCAGCCAGCACAGTGTGGAGTCTGGCAGATGGGAATTAATCAATAAACGTGCCTTTCTCACAGTAAATTAGCCAAAGACCGGAGCGGAGCACTAGAGGCAGATTGCAACTCGTGATAAAAGACGTAAACAAAGTTTTTTTCTGTAATTGAAGGCATATGTAAACGCATTTGTTTATGTAGGAGCTTGATTGTGTTTAAATTGTATGCAGCAATTTAATGGAAAGGGATAATGGCAGATAGCATTCAAAGTTGCACGCAACCCTCGAAACTTGAACTTGGGAGATAACCGGGTTCGACAGAATCGGTTTTTGTTATTCACATCGATCAACAGCAGACTCAATCAGTCCTATATTTAGGTTATGAATCACGGAGCGTATTCTGCCCACCATAGGTCATGGAACGTTGCCCGTGTCGCGAGTTATCAGGCAATGTCGCTTCCTGGCTCAAGCCAGTAAGCGACATGTAATTTACAGACCGGCCGCCGATAATCTTCAAAGTGATGGATGATTTTTTTTCGACGGGTTTCAAATGTCAATGTTGTCGTCGGTTCATGGTGAAGTGGATCCTAATACATCTCAGCAGATAATTGTCAGCTTATGTGTCACACGATGTCGATTGGCTGACATGTTGACTATACCTCCGAAAAATAAATATAACTTTAGCACTTTTTGACCATAGCTCCGAAAAATAAAAATAAGTTTCGTGCAATGAAATGCTCTTGAGTTGTTAAGTTTTCGCGATTAACATCCGTTAAGATCAACTTCCTGAAGTAAACCATATCTCGTTTTTAAGATCCCGCTTTGCTTAGCTCAGACTGATTGCACAGATCAATGGTTGCTACTCCGTGGATGATCAGAAAGTAAAATTGCACAACTAAACAACTAAAAGGGAGGCTGATAGAGACCGACCATGGTACAAATGTCAGTGACTTCACATCAAGACGCCGGCCACATCCTTGCAGTCAGTGGGAGTGGGAAAGGAATATTAGAGTGACTTTTGTTATTGGGACCTTGTTTACCTCTACGTCCACATAAAGGTCATAGAGGGGAGATTTCGTTTGCAGGTTGGGTTCGTAGGATCAGGATTCACCTTCACCTTCTTCTGCTCAGTAAGCAAAATCGGTCGCCACTAGGCCACCGAGCCCCTTAAATTACAGCAAACTGTTACAACCGATGATCTTTTTTGCCCGGAGACATGAAATTACTTCCCTGGAAAGAGTGCACTATGTTTCCCGATGCGGATCGAGCATTTCATAATTTACAAAGATCGGTAGAAAATTATATAAAAATTATGAAACCCTGGACAAAATATTGTCGTTTTTTTTTTAATCTCATAGAAAAGTTGTCGTGGTCTTGGATTAAATGTATATTTTTTATATCTGACAATTTTTTGACACAGCAAATTAAGTATTATTTTGATATCGCAGACTTAATACAAAAATATGATGTTTATATCTTAAAAACTTGATAAATATTATAATGTCGATATTAAATCAATTGTCAAGATACCAGATTTGGTAAAAGATCCCGGACAGGGGAGAAAAAGTTTTTTTTTTTTTTTAAAGGCTTTATTAAAGAGATTTTTAGCATTAGGCTAGTTCATCTCTAAGGGGAGAAAAAGTCATGATCTTGTACTTTTTAATATTTTGATTTACTGATCAATGATTTTTTTTTAAACTCTGATTTCTTGACCAATATGAGAAAGAAGCGAAACATACAAATATAAAAAAATAACTTCAAGTCTCGATTTTTCGAGGATTGAGATTCAACCAGGTAAATCAATACTGCCGTTATATGGATAACTGTCCATAATGTGTGTAATTCAAATGGCACGCGGTACCTTTACGCGTACAACGCCAGAATATCATCATTTGGTCGACGAAGTCTGATCAACTAGCCATTGTGTAGTGCACGAAAGGACGACTTGTGATTCGTGAGAAATCGACGTCATTGATAAAACCATTGATTACGTTTGGCTCCTCCGCCTCTTTGTCATGTTGATCTAGATTTTTAAATTTTAATATCTGGTCCTAGAAAAAGTACTTAGATTTCGAAAATGCTGAAATCAGGACACAAGGTGAACCAGTAAATAAAGAAATAAAAAAAAAAAAAACTGGAATCAGTAACGTTTTTCGAGATCTTGTGCCATTCGGGGCAATTCGATTCTGGGTCCGGCCTAGGTTCGAAATTTTCTCGACCTCCTTGGGCAAAGATTACCATTATGCTTATCACAACCCTTTTTCTGAACTCAAAGCTGACATACTCACACCATATATCGTATGTCGTTGACAAAGCCTCCAGAACTCTTGGTTTTGTCTTCAAGATTATTAAGAACTTTACAGACATTTACTGCTTAAAATCGCTCTATTGCTCTCTTGTACGATTTACTTTGGAATACTGCTCTGCAGTCTGGAGCCCGAACTACAATAATGGGGCCGAGCGAATTGAATCTGTGCAACAACGTTTTCTTCGATTCGTGCTTCGTAAGCTGCCTTGTCGGGTCTCAATGTCGAGCCCTTACGTATCCGAAGAGATGTTTTCAGAGCCTTAACCGTCGCCGATACTCGACGGAAGAATCGACTGCGAAGCAATTCTGCAACAAGAGAAAAAAAAATGTTCAACCTCTAAGACTTTCACTTTTTCGAACTAATTATAGCTTAGGGAGCGCTGTTTACGGCTTGCAGTGAGTGTTCAACCGAGTAGCGTCGATGTTCGATTTCCACTTGACACGGAATAGGCTTCGCCAAAGATTCTCTGCCTTTTTGCTGACCGAAGGCGCTTGACGCCCAACAGCTAAGTGTAAAATGTTAGACTTATACATTTTTAGTAACTTGACAATGCTTTCCTTGTTATTTTAGTTTGTAACTGTAGTATATGTAGTCTGTGTAATCTGTACTTTTTGTTTACAACACATTATTGGGACTATTTCTAGTCTGTTGATGCAAACATAACAAATAAACACAATATACAATTCATGCATTGGTTGGCATAGAAAGCTCTTAATTAAAAACAGTGGAAGTGTATCCAGAACACTAAGTTTAGAGCCGGAAAAACGCTCGCAAAAAAAACGTAATAATTTTGGTTTTATCACACTCTTTTATACCATAATTATGGCATGAAGAATGCATTAAAACCTCAATAAAACTTAGAATGTTGCTTGATATAATATCAGTTTTGGGTAAGGTGTATTTGTATTCTTTCCTTTGAATCAGACAGCATTGGGTATCTTGAAATGAAAGTCCTTTGTGTCGTGTTGCTAAATTCGAAATCTCACTGTAAGAGCAAATCAAATCGAAATTCATGTTTTCCCAAGTCTTATCCCACTGTGCAGTTAAGAGTCGAAACTAGTGCACGCGTGCTTAGACACATTTTTGAGACGAAATCTGGCGTTACTTCAGTGAGTGAGAGAGTGCGAAAAATTGTTTATTGTCTCAACTGATGTATGGTTAGCTAAAAATAGTTTTTATCCCAATTTTTACTTTGCTGAGATTGCCTACTTGCGATCATACAAAGCGACACACCGGACACCATGTGTCCCCATCATACCTATCAATCAATGAATGGTTTAGAGCAAACACAAATCAGTTCAAGGCACACTCTACAACACTTGACATTCATTGTTTACGTTCCAAAGCTGCAAACACCAATCGCTTTTTATCACGCACATGTCGCCTTCACTGTCTGATAACGATCCACCGGCAATAAACTTGTTGTTGTTGAAACATATTGCACCGGATAACCCAAGCATATTTCGTAAATTCCACTCTTTATCAAGTAATTGCAGCAGGAACGACGGGCACGGCAATGTGAATTGTTATGGCTATTTTTATCGTAGCTATAGAGAGGAAATTGTCTTAGAAAGTGGCCTTCGCATAACACCAAACAATACCCCAAACGATCCCGATTTTAATTGGATGGTGGCCGGCGTCTACTTGTCTTTTTTGGAGACAAATTTAACCTCTTCCTATCCTACACTTTTGCACCACTGCTGGTTGGTGTACACAAATGTGGTGACAGACGACGACGACGAGAACGTAGTGCGCGAGCGTCCTAATGGGAAATTGACGGCATCTTTCAGCCGAAGTGAGCTGATCGTTCGCTCGTGGCTTTTAAGGTTTTTCGCATTTAAATTTTAAATTAATATTCAAAAAATGCTCTGCACGTCCGTTCCTATTCTACTTCGTGTTTTTTTTTATTGCTGATCTTCGGTTGGGTGGGTATGGCGTTCGTGAGTGTGTGTGTGTTTGTGTATTCTTCGGCATGGTTTTATGGTTGATCATGTGAAGAGAGTTACGTCATTTTTGCGGAGGTTTCACGTTTCGCGAAGAATGTTCTTGACATTTGATTTGATTTGGGAGGGTTTGTTTTTTATTTGATTAAATCCAAATTGAAATCGGCAAATGCATTCTCAGATAACATCATGCACGATTCGGGTGGAATTTAATGAGGTGACTTAGACAACTATAGAGCTGCGCATAATTGAGATAATGTTAATTCTATGAAGCTGAGTTATAGTGAATATTTTGTACAAAAGCACTCCAATTTAAAATTCACAATATTTCGACTACCAGGGTTGAAATGAGCTCCCTTTATTACAATTTTAGTTATTCAAACTAACGAGGTTCTACGGTAATTGGTTCGTCAATATTTATAATATCATCGTATTCGAAATGCATTCATGACCATGAACGGTCACCGTAAAGGTTATCTATCGTTATTGAAAATTCAGAGCACGAAACGATATTCATCCCTTGGTTTTGTTTGTTTACCATTTCAAGCATCATGAATCATCTCCGGATGTCAAAATCCAGGGCCATTCACTCTCACCCAGGTTCGTCGGGAAATGAACCTGATGAAAGATGACACATAATCTACGAATATTTCATATTCCTAACCATTGACCCGTTGCGATCTCGCCGCAACGATTGCAATTGATCAGAGCACAACCGCACACCTTATTCAACGAAACTCATTTACGTTGAACCACACTGCGCGCGGGGATTGTTTTCGCTATAAATAATCAAACAAACGCTGCCTGCTCTGCCGTATGTGTGTTTGTTGTACTCTCGGACTCATCTCGGTTTCGGCGCCACCACTCTTGCTTGGACCGGTCAACTGTAGGGCCGGACGACCAGACAGAAGATCGTCATGCAGTTTAAGGTTCAAATTTTGATCACATCCCATTTGTCATTGAAGATCACGCGCACGATCCTATATTTTCCCATCAAGGACAAGGGATATGTGATTCATAATGCATTCGAAACGAGAACCCAATTGTACATCTCAACTGAAGGATTCTTGTAACACCCAATTCTTGAGGAACCCTAAAATAATGCAACTAAGGTGTGCACTACAAAACGGAAATCCGTCCGTTTTAGGTCGTTACAGGCAGTTCACAATCAGCGAGTACAAGTGCTGTATTTTGGCTTAACAAATTAGATTACCAGCTGTTCCCGTTTAGCTTCGGTTGTAAATACTGTTGCTTTTCCTCTTTCTCACTCTACACTTGATGTTGTGTAAGGTACTCAGTTTTTACGCTTGACACAGTTTGGTGGTGTCGTATTTCGGGACAGTTCTTCTATGCAAAATGATGTTCCCTCATAGCACTTGTGCTGTGACATCAAGTGTCTGCGTATTCCCATACTGTGATGTCGGTGCTCTTTGGTTCACTCGATTTTTTTTTCGGGGATAAACCGGTCAGCTTGTTCCCCAAGTATGAAAGGCAAGCCTAACCACATGGTTGTTTTTCCTGGTAGCCAACCTGCTCTGAGGTCAACGGTGTGACGACGATCGTAAAATTGCATACAATCGTTCTCACGCGTTTCATTAGGCTGATAAACAGAGCAACTGATTGCGTCACCGATGTGATTTTTTTTTACCAGCTACCAAAGCGCGAATACGGACTGATCTTAGAACAGAACAGATGAAACCAAGGCGGAATGCTTTATTTTTTGTAGCACTTAAAAATGTGGCATTGAAATTGAAAGTAACACGAAAGCAAAGTAAAGCCGGTAACGAAACAACAATGCGAAATGATACAATCATATTGGTGTGAAACGGCTCATTTTGCTATTCAAGTCCAAAAATAAACGATTCGCACACATTCCAATATTTTCCAATGTTGAGTGCGAGTTGATTTGCATGATGTAGTCAGTCAGACGTTGAGAATGCCTTCTTGGTATTGTTCTGTGGAAACGAAAATGGTCAAACAGATTTTATTTCCTTTACTAAAAAAAAGTTAAATCACCCAATCGATGAATTCATCTACAGTTTTATGAGAAGGTTCATTTATTATTCATCATCTGATGAATCCACGATGAAACATTTCTTATCCTAATTTAATAAAGAAAAAAATAGGCGAAGAGCGAAAGCGTTGTTTGGATGTGTTTGTTGAAATATTAAAATCTAAACCATGATATACTTCTTGAAATCGTCTGCTCATTGGGTCCATAGTGGGTATAGGGTTTTTGATCCAGCAAACATGACTTCTAAATTTATTTACCTTTCAATTGGATCTTATAAAAATTCTCAAATTTTTGAGATATTGTTTTAAGTCTTACACTGCTTCTTGATTCAAAATTTGTTCTACGAGTTTCAATTTCGTCCTAACGCATTGAAACGCCATTAGATTTGCTTCGTCCTACGGATGATGGTAGGAAAAATGGATTCGCTAGGAGCGTTTTGAGAACAATGAGTGTAAATATTCATACAATAGGCTTTGTGTTGTAGCTTGTAGCTTATGAACCAATGTGCACGATGAAATCATTGATTATTGATGTTTTCTGCTCGATAGAAATGGTCGATTACGACGAAGTACCGCTCTACCCTATTTCTCGGAGATCTCTGGAGTATAAATCCGTATTCGATCCAAGAATTATATCAGCTCCAAATATCAGCTTGGTCAATCTTACGGAGATTTTCCAGTGATTCGGGGTGGGGGTTGTAATGACGTAATTAAAAAAACTTATTTTTATTGACATCCTGGGGATTATTTTCTACAAATTTCATCAAACTCTATGGAAGTTATTTCGTCAAAAAAAGCATGCCAAATATACATTCTTTCCGGGAAAAATTTAAATATAACATTTCCAGGAAATTGACTCTGTGAAGAACTTTTTTTAGAGGCAAACCAGGCTCAGGCTGAAAGCCTCCTAAATAAAGATAAATCAATTAAGAAACTCCTGAAGAAAGAATCTTTGGAAAAAAAATCTGTGGAAGTCGGATGACACATTTTTTCTGGAGAAATATTTGGATTTCAAGATAGTTCTCAAGATAGCTCTATGAGAAGTATTCTGAAGAGAATTCATCTTTTTTTTAAATTCGCCAAATTACCTTTTCTTTACAGTAGTAGTAGAAGCAAATTAGTAGAAGTCAAAATTAGCACGAAATTACTGGAAAAATTCCATTGCCATAAGCCGCTAACAATAATGCCGTTGTTTAATACAATCCCAATAAAGGAGAAATAATCTGATCAGTTTTTCAAAGAAGTCCTGAGAAGAATACCAAAGGAAGCAGAAATCCGAAAATTGTTTAATATCTGGGAATGATTTTTAGGGAAATCGAATACGATGTCAAGGTAATTCTGAACAGAATTTCAATGGAATTTGGAACCATACTTAAGCGAAGCTGAAGAGAGTTCTACGGACATTTTATGAAAATTCTGAAGAAAGTTCAACGCAGTTTTGATTGAATTTCAAGGAAATTTCTAATGCTCCGCGGTAGTTCTGAATTCCTTAGAATATTCTATCATATCCCATGGGAATTGTATAGAAAATGCAAAGTGTGGTGGCAAACTGAAATGATTTTTTATGAGACTTAATAAGAATATTAAAATCATTGCAAAATTAATTCCAGTAGTTTTCTTCTGCAGAGTATTCTATTTAAAAATATGGGAAAAATTTAAAGGGAATACCCAAAGACAGTGGTTTACAGACTACTTAGTGGAGCACTTAGTGTTCTGACAAGCCTCTAATAATTCTTCGTGGTGCTACCCATAACCTTAGTACACGGTAAAGTGGAATTCAAACTACATCCAATAGTAGCATATTCAGTTTTCAAGTAATGAAATTGAAATTTTATTGTAAGCAATCGTGAAAATTGTTCTATTTGCGGAGCAGATATTCACTTCAAACACATCTTGCTCTCTAATAGGGTGTCCCAGAATGTCTAAGCACGATTTAAAAAAGTCGATAAACGTAACTCTGTTTACAGAATATTCTATTTTTATTTCGTATTCATGTATAGCATTCTCTAACAGTTAAACGTAGAAAATCCAAGAAGCGGATTTTTATCTCACGCTACAAATCCAAGTGATGCCAGGATTGCTTTAATGTTTATCTTGTTGCCAAATTCATGTTTTTTTTTCTCCGGTGGTCTCTTATTCCAGTGTTTCTACTTTGTCCCAGTCTTTCGCAAACTTTGTAACGGAATCCGCTGCCTTTACATATTTCCGCAAATATGCTTTGGTAAGGGCCCAAAAAGTTTCGATTGGCCTGGCCTGGGGACAGTTTGGCGGATCCATCTCCTTGGGTATGAATTGGACCTTATTGGCTTTATTCCAGGCAACCGTGTCATTGAAGTAATGTACCGACGCCAAACCCGACCAAAATAGAGGCTTGTTTAAACACTCACGCACGTAAACATCGGTTGTCATTATATCCGTTGTCATAAACGGCTTGGGAAGCATACCAGACTCTCAAATGGCTTGCCAAACCATAGCCTTTTTACCGAAATTTTCGCTAAAAATCAACTTATCCGCGTCGTCAACACTTCGGCCATCACGAACGGTGTACTACTGATCACCAGGAAGAGTTTTGTAATCAAATTTAACGTATGATTCCTCGTCCATAATCACGATTTTCCACACAGGAATTGGTCGTATAACTTCCGAGCCCTCGGTTTGACGGATGCGGCTTTCACTTCGCTTTGGCTTCTTCTGCTTCTTATACGTCTTTAGACCCATTCTTGCCTTGGCTCGCTGGACGTTACTCTTCGAGGATCCCACTTCTCGAACCGAAGCACTTTTCTTGTGAGTGAAAGCTTGGACGATTTCCCGCTTCAGATTTCGGTCAACAGGGTTCGGTTTACGTCAACCACCATACTGGCTCGGATGCTTACACCTTCCAAATTACGCTAATCGACTCAAAGAAATGTTGGGGATACTACACCATTTGTGCACGATCTGTTTGCTCTTTTCCGGAGAAATGCTTCGCATTGTCACGGAAATGTAAAGAACCGACACTTGCGATACAAGGAACTGTTGGTCGAAATGTAAACAATGATTCAGCGTGACAATCATCTGTTTAAACCTCATTTGAAACAAGCAGGGGTGTTCCAATGTCGTGCTTAGACATTCTGGGACACCCTACAGTGTCCGGCCATTAGACCGAATGATTTCCAACTTATCCACACTTAAATAAACTTTGATCCGCTTCCACTCGCAGTTATGTTTTTAAGATTTTCAACGCTTAGATATTTTTCAAACGATTTAGAAATCTGTTTGAGATCTCGGAATGCGATTTTTGGTTTTTCCGGAGTAGAAGGAATTTCATACATCTCCCGAAATTTGAAGATTCATACATCTCCTGAAATTCAAAAGTTTGGCAAAGGGGATTTATTGTTATTTTCAAACAGGTTTGGTGTAAGAATTATTTGATATTTTGCCCACAGATAGAGTTTATAATTATATGGAAGAACATAAATTTAAAAAAAATCTGGATGCTTAGTTTTGCCGGGAAATTTTAGTTGAAGTTTTCGGATTTACGTATTATGAAAAATCGAAACTCATGAACGAAACATTGTAGAAAGAACGTTGTTAGCAATCCATAAAAATTTAATCTTAATCTGAATGTTTTCACCTCAAACTCTTCTCCGTCGAATGCTGCAAGAAAACCCATGTTTCTGCATCTGAGTGCAAAGTTATTATCAAATTCGTGACCAAAACTGTACACGCCAAGCATTATTAAAAACATACTTGTTAGACTCCACAAGGGCTTCGTGTTTGAACTTATTACCCCATGTTTGCAGCAATGCAGCAAATATTAGTCGGCAATTTCAAAGTTGTTACACAGAGATGATTTTTTTGTATATGTTATGATTCATTTGCAAATTATTACATTTTTAAAGGCACAAAACTCACACAGAGTCCAGAGTAAAAATTGAACGATTTACTTTTTGTATGATGCTCTGAAAATCATTTTGTGCACAAAGCAATATTACATAACACCAGCAAATTCTACATAGCTGAAGGATTTATATTTGCTCATATAGAGTAAACCATTGAACATTATTGACAGCATAACTACCATCTTGACACTCGAATTAATCTACCAGCCTTCAAAATATCACATTCAAGTAAAATGTTAACTTCAAATGGAACATCCTGTGGTGAAAACTTCCACCGAACAACCAACTTATGCAATCAATAATCAAAATATTTACCATTTTCTAAGAAAAAAAAAAACAAACATTGCTCACAATGAGAGACGACAGCGCAAATAACACCTCGAGCGTACTACAAATGAGACAATCGATAATTTTGTTCTTCAGTCAACATTTCGTTTTGGGATGACCTCTGCGCTGTCAAAATATCTCCCGATGCGCCCGTCCTTAGCGCCGCTGGTATCGTAAATGATTATACAATGTTTGCCCGGTGCGTTTAAAAAACAGGACGCAAATTTTCCGCCAAAATGAAAATGTATCCGCCCGGACTCATCTCGTCGTTTTGCGCGGTTACATAAGTGATCAATCGCACATCTGTGAGAGAGGAAAATTGGGGGAAAATGCTGTCATCCGCCCCAAACACCTATAACGTACATATCCGACAAATGATTATTTTTAAAATTCTGTTTACAAGCGCTTTTTACTCACACGACGAAAACCGACGCCGTCCTTCACGTCAATTTGGATTCCGTTCAAAGGTGTTGTAGCTGTACACGGACGATCAGACCGACTCAATTTCGGTAAAAGTGACTTGAATTTTCCGGTTGTTTTCAGGAAATTTTGTTCGAATATGAGGAAAATCGATAGAGGTTTCACTCAGTCTATTATTTTCCTGGATTTTTCTCATATTCTCATAGTTTTTCCTCATTTTCCACCATTTTTGCCCGGAAAAAATCAATTCAATTTAGGGTAAATCCACTTTTGACGACATTGAATCGATCTGATCGACCGTGTATGCAGGAAAATTAAAAAGTGATAATTTCTCACCTCGTACGAACTACCATGCGTCACCAGCCAGTCGTCTGGCCATGATGGCGAAAACCATCGCGTCGTTGGGTGAATTAAGGTTAAACAGAAGCATTTATGTTTGAAGGTCGTGGAAAGTGATAGTCATTTTAATTTGTCGTAAATTGGATCGCGGGATCCATACTAGCTTTGATGCTATATTTGAAGAACGTTGTAAAAAATGCTAAACATTTACGTTTTGAAAAATGGGATCGCAGTTTTCGGTATGGTGACGATGACTTTCACATTCGGTTGACATCGGCTGCGACGTGGCTGTTTCCGAAAAAAGGATGCAGATTTCCTTCGAAAAGGATACAGGAAAACATATGGTTCATTCGAAAATAGGAAACCGAGAGCAGGAGAGAGAGAGAGAGAGAAAAAACACGAGTGATGCAGGAAAATCAGCTGCTATATTTACGAGTGTTTGGGTACTCATTCTCTCATTTCAATTATTATCGAATTTGCTCTCAAAGCGAAATCATAACAATGAGTGGTCGCGCACTGCGCAGGCAGGCAAACACGTGTCACATGTGATCCAATTAGAGGGAGTTGTAGTTTGTAGCGGCTTTTTGATTGAGGAACAATCCGCCGTGACTAACCGGGCGATGGAATTAATTGATTTAGCTCGTTGTTAAGATAAAGTGGACGCTAATTTCGTCCGTTGATGAATAAAAGTACGATTATATGCATTTGTTCGCGTTAGGGGAGATGGGGGGTAAAATAGACAGGCGGGGTAAAATGGGCACGACTTGTTTCGTCAGGAATACGTCAAATATCATTGTTTTGATCATGCACCTCTGCTATCTTATTTTCATGCACCTTGCTCTCTTATTTCCTGACAATCGGAACAGTCAATAAGCTTCTAAAACTATCAAATGATGTAAAAGTAATCAAACAATGTGAAACCGTCCTAAGAACGCGTTCTGATGTTATGGTTTTCAATGTCCTATTTTGATACCTGATCTAGTTTTAATTTGGTATTTTACCCCGGTTACTTAAAAGTAGCTTACGTCACTTTTTCGCCAACTCCAAAATAAATTTTAATGAAGAGCATTTACGAAAAAATGAATTTACCTCTCCGAATTGCTTAAACCTTCGCATTGCGTGAAAATAAAGTTCAAAATTATTACTAAAAATTGATGTGCTCAAGATGACCACTGAACCGGGAATCCAAAACAACCGAGAAAAACAGGAATTTCCTTGATTTGTTTTCCGTCGATCTTGTTTTCCGTGCTGAGCACCAATGCTACCGACGCCACACTTGGACCCTACCTATCGACCCATCAACTCAAGAACTGGGGATCAACGGCTTTACTTTCCTTCCGAAGGAAGGCGTGACTGGGATTGAACTCAGGCCTGCTGGCGTGAGAAGTAATCACGCTTACCACACACCACCCTTATCCTTTTTTTCGGATTCAATTAATAAAAAGTCCGATATAGGGGAAATGCCTCTAATGTTGGCCTATGGATCTAAGATTGGGCCCATCGCTAAAAATCTGCTATTTATCAATTTTATCTATATTTATATTTTGGGACGGTACTAATGGATATTTTTGGTCGCTATTGAAAATTAAGTCGATTGCTGAATTTATATATGGGCCCAAATTAAGGGCATTTAGGCAGACATTACATCCATTTCCCATATTAAATTTATCTTCAAACTAGAAATTCGTAACTCTCTTATGGAAAGAGATACCAAAAATTAAATCTGAAATCTAAGCCAGATTTGTTCCAGATTTTCATAAATTTGTCAAGCAAAAGCCCTTGTTCACTTTTCTAAATGATAGCAGTGAGAATCCTAAAGAAAAAGGCCATACCTAAGACACTTCAGTTTTGGTTAACTTCGATAGTTATGTTTAGTGTTCCCATGTCCGGCAGTTTTAATGACTTTGTAACTTTTCTAACTTTGAGAACTCCATTCCTTGCCTTGGAATTCTCCTCGGAATATTTTATAAAAGTTTACCTCAGAATTTTCTTATCTAGGAATTATTCTCAGGATTCTCCTGCTCATGGAATTCATCCGAGGTTTCCCAAAGTATTGTCCCAAAATTATCTTGGAATTCACTTCAGAATTCCCTGAGATTGTCTCTTGAAATTCTTCTTAATATCCCTTGAAAGATTCTTTTAGAGTTTCTTTCAAATTATTCTGAGAATTCGATTCCCTTAGAATTGTTCTCGAAATTCTCTTGAAAAATTATTCTAAATCATCCTGAATCGCTCAGAATTGTTTAAAATTTGCTCAAAATTCTCTTTGAATAGCTTTAGACTTATTCTCACAATCCCCGTAATAGTTTCTTGAGCACTACATTTGAATTTAGCTTCATTTCTCCTTAGAATTTTCTTGACATACTTCTCAAAATAACCTGGAACTTCTCAAAATTTAGTTATAATCATCCCTAGAATATCCCAAAATTAATCGAAGCGATGATTTTTTTTTAAATCTGAGAATTGAAAATTACGCCGTATTTGATATTTTAAATTTTATGGTGTCTGAAATCTCGAAAAGTTCAACAATGTGGGCCTAGTCTCAAAATCTCGAAATTTTCTCATGCAATCTTCGACATATTTTTCAGTTCGAGATTCCAATGTTATTTCATGGATCTCTTTATTTAAATTAATTTCCAAGTTCGATTTATCATTCGGTCCAATGACCCACTCAGCTGTCAAAAAAATTACATGTAATCAAGAGAAATTTCAAAATTCTTAAAAGCTGGTTTTTTGTATACTAATTTGTTTAAATTATCAAACAAAATTTTACAATTTTATGTAATCTTGGAGTCTTTTTTTCAGCCTACATTTTTTGTTCTATTGTGAAGTATCAATGCCAGATAGTCCAGACAGACAATGCCATTTTAGAAATGTTAGCATTTTTGAAAAGATTTCAAATGAACATAAATTTAAAAATCTTAAAAACAAGTTTTTTTTTCTATTGAAATTTTTAACAGTTTATTATTTGAATTTTTAAATATGTGATTGATTTTTCAGTGGGCATTTTTATTTTAAAAAGGCGATCCAGTTTCCTAAATTCTTGTCTCAGACGTCATTTCGATTGGATGGGCCATTTTCGTGCTATGATTCATTGAAAAATATCCAATACGCCATTTCGTAAAATTAGACAATAGTCAAAATGGCCGAATTCCGGCACAAACTAGGTTCATTGCCCCTAGTGAACAATTATGCAAAGTTTCATGGAATTTGGAGAGGGAAAAATAAAATCAATTCGGCAGTTGGGGTAGAACTGCTCTGAAACTCTATGAACCTCAATGACTTCTTGGCAATGATTGAAACAGTGTTGTTTCAATGAAATCTTTTAAATAATGCTTTGATTTGTATGGTCGCAGTGTTTGATGAAATCCCCCGAAGGTCCCTAAATATTTTCAGAACGTTTCTGTATCTCTCGGATCGAAAATATTTGGGTATTTGAAACCCTCAAACCTCGGTGATCTCTCGAATCTCTCAGATATGTCACGTCCTCATCACTTGAACACCAACTAAAGTGGTTGTAACTCCTCTGGAGCTCGTTGGATACCGCCGATGCTCTCTGATTTCCGTAGTTTTCTCGATAGACTCTGAAGTTCACTGATCTTCTCTTAAGAACTTTTAAGATCTCCTAAATTCGCGGAACCTATCCGTAGTTCGTCAAACTTCTCAGAAATTCTGAAAGCTTCACAGCTTCTTCCTTTAACTCCCGGATGCTCGAAGAATTTTAATGTTCTCCAATTATTTATCTACAAATTTGTGTATGCTTCAAATTACCACGCCCAGAGATTTTATTTTTTATTTAAGAGGTTTTTAGTTTAAATGCTGGTTCGTCTCTGCAAACTCGGAGAATTAACTACTCAGTGAGAATTTGGTACTGTGATGCTGCTCAAATGGAAAAGACGTATTGGTATTGTTGTGTTTCTGTAACGGACGATTAATGTGAGCTTCTTCCCAAGTATACGAGAATATCAAATCAACAGCTAGTTTTACTAATAAATTTGTGGAACAGAACACCAAAAATTGCCATCAGTTTGATTGATATAATAGGTATAATATCAAAAATAATATTAAAACATCTAGTGGACCATACCTGAGCAACTGAGTAGTAGTTGTTGCCATATCTGAAGAATATCAAATTAATATCACATTTCTCATCAAGCTATTGGCATGTTGTTAAAATTCATAAATTTAATGGCATATTAACAGCTTATTCTGCTATCAGATCAACATTAGTTCTTAAATTCATGATACCAAAATATCATTACAATTGCAAATTAGGCTTTGATAGCAGAATAGGCGCTCAACCTACCAATAACATAATAAGATATTGATAGTTAAAATTTGATATTATTTTGCTCTGGTTTTGCTATTACCCTCTACCCAGGTTAGAGTGAATCATTGAAAGTTGTTATAAAAGTGGCTTGGATGGAAGATGGCTATGCCTTTGCTAAATTCTAAGTATAAGGTATTCACAAAAAAATCGCTTGATCGAATTATGTGGAAATGGGGATGGGAACCAAAATTACCCTGCGATAAGAATAACAGCAGAGGAAATGTAAAGAACTAAGGAAGGTGCACTGACATTTGACGGATCAAGGAAAATTATAAAAGTGGTTTTCTCATAGCATGTTTTTAGATGCAGTTTTAATCAAACATTGATTATATGACGACATCACGTACTGCTAAAATTCATAACTCATGAATCAAGCATCGTAAACAGAACGAAACTACACAAGTGAAATGATAAGAAAGTTATCTCAGCAATCCATCAAAAAATATAATCTGAAAAATGTTTTCAACAAAAGGAGAAAAATCGCATGGAAAATCATGAAAAACATTGTGTCTTATCTCATGCTTCAATACTTCTTATATTTTCACTGGTGAACTTTTTAGGGTGGTGTCTCTTACCGTTAGTGATGGGGTTTTTAATCGTTTTTGAGTTATATTTTTTGCAGTTATCAAGTTTTGGGTTTTCGCTCAATAATTCTATACGATTAGACTACCATGCGCCTCCATTGACTTATAGCAATTGTAACATGGTCACGACACATGGTAGTCTAGTCACAGCGAAAACCCAAAACTTGATGACTTAAAAAAATATAACTCAAAAACGAAAAAAAAAAATACAAAACCATAAAAAAAAAAACAAATACAATCCATTTTTTTTTCAATACAAAATCCCAATTTTGTATATCATTATATTTTCCATAAAAAGTATTTTTAATTACCTTTCATTGATAGTTTGATCTTTGAAATTGGCTAAGTGGTTCAAAAGTTATAAATTTAAAAAAAAAGTCATTTTTGAAAAAAAAATCGATTTTTTTTGACCATCCTAACATGGAAATGGTTACCTAAAACCGTTTTGCTATCGAATGGCTGATTATTTTTAGAATATTTTTCGAAAGCGCTTCAAGGTGTAGTCATGCGCGATTTTTGATTAATTGATGAAGTATCAACCAAAGGGAGACGCTTGGTACTTTTTTCCGCTGATTGAAATAAATAGGATAGTAATCATAACTTGAAACGACACGATATTAAATTGAAACAGAACTCCCGACGGAATAAGACCACGTAGAAATCACAGAATGAAACGATATAATTGATATTAATTGCACCCTTTTCTGCCACCTTATTCCCGCTTAACATGCAATCAAACAAACGAACTTCTTTGGAGGCTCGCTTGGGGGTTTTTCCCACCTGCACCGTCATTCGTTCGTTTTTGTCGATTGCCATACACGTTATGCGGGAACAGGTTGGTCTAAATGCCTTCCTTCTTGATGCACCGAACAGGATAGCGTCGTAAGTTTTCAAGGTTGTGAAAAAGTAAAATTTACACCCCATTGCACAAAAATACAAACACCCGGTCGGCGTGGGAAAGTTCGATCCTTGCGATGCAGCAGAACTTTCAATTTCATCAGTAAATGAAACTGAAACGAATTTTTCTAATAATAACGCATTGAGTGATTCACACGCACGCGTCACTTGGTTGGAGGTAAAAGAAAACCGCCAGTAAACAGCAGACAAACATGGCCCAGAAGAGACGTCTCCGGCGGAGACACGAGGAGACCGTTTATGAATATGATTTTTCCTACGAGTTCAGGGTAATTTCCCCATAAATCAAGATTATTTACGGCTCCAACCAACGAAGCCAATAACACTTTTACCCGGTTCTAATGGTTTGCTATCTTCTTTTGATTTTCCACATACACACTTTTATTTCACACGATCACGCCAACAGCGCTTTGCCGAAAGTCTCCAGAAGCCGCTTCGAACCTATCGGATGGAGTTCAATCTCGGCCGTCCGGTGAGCAGCAACGGCAACGGAGACGATTTCCAGGAAATAACGGAGGACGTCTATACCAGCACCTACTCGGCAACGCAGTAAGTACTCGACCCTTTTCCTATTACTATGTGATAAAACTCTTCGTCGGATAATCCAGGCTGATTAATTGCCACTTTTGATGCATTTATACACACACACTGGCAGTTGAGAAGATATGGCGAGAATGATCAGTTTAATGTCCGAATGCATTGGATGCCTTCTCAAGAGACGGAAAGTGGTCGGTGATTTGAAGTGTTCTTAAGTGAAATAGACATCATTATCTCTGCACCACAGGAATGATGATTTACATATTGCAGTCATCCAGAAATATGTGGCATTTTCAAATTTATGAAGACTCGTGGTACTTTTCAACAGTGTAAATGATACCGCGTTCATTGAACATCACTTGGTGATCTGTGTTCAGCCTTCCTACAATTATTAACCTCAATTCCCCCCAACGAAAATTCGTCTTCCCCTAGATAAACCAAGCACCTCTTTTCCCTTCCACAGAATAACCAAGATCACCAACAACAAGCTGATCTACGACGCAATGGACTCGGCAACGGCAGCAGCAGGTAACGGTGGAGCTTCCTCCCGGGAGGGTTCCCCAAAGAAAGTGAGTAAAGTGGAACTGCACTCGGATGTGCACCAGCCCAATGGTGGCGGTAGCGGTAATGCTTCCTCCGTTCAGTTCACGGAAATCCGTAGCTTGAAGCGCATTTCGCGCACGAACGAAGCCGTCGGGACGAACAACGGGCTCGAGGATGGTGATACCATCCTGAACACACCGGGCATCGTCGATCCGGTGAGTGGACGCATTCTAACGGTTGGGGAAGCGATTCGGTTGAGGATACTGGATGTGCGGAGTGGTCAGTTGAATGTGAATGGCGAACGGTTGAGTCTGGAGGAAGCGGTACGAAGGCAACTAATCGATGTGGATTTGGTGGATAACTTACTCAGGCCGGGGGCAGCGCTGGATCGCGACGGAAGGCCCATGAGCCTGCTGGAGGTGATACAGAAGGAAATTCTCGAGGCGGAAAACGGTTACGACAGCACGGAAAAACGAATCAAGGTAACGACCAGCCACGAGTCATCTCCTGTCAAGCGCACCTCCACTGTAAAGTATAACGAAAAAGAAGCAAAAAGTATTGTCGATGCCATTAAGCAGGGCCTGGTCGATACTAGCAGTGGTCTCTACCGTACCGAGACCGGCGACCTTATCACGCTGGCCGATGCCTACGAGTACGGTTACTTGATTCGTAATGAAACAATCAAGATTGCGCCGCACACGCTCTCTCTGACCGATTCCATCGGCCAGGGCCTAGTGGATAATGGTGGCTGGGTCACTGATCGTAACACTGGCGATACGTTCCGACTAGATTCAGCGATCGCGAAAAATCTGGTAAATCCCGATTTGCGGGAGATTGTTGACACTAAGAACGACATCAAAATCACGGTGGCACAAGCTTTAGATCAGGGCATCCTCAATGCGAAAACCGGCCGTTATATGAACCCGTTGACGAAGGAGAAACTGACATTCGCGGAGGCACGAAACCGGCAGCTTATCTGCAAACCGATGACATTGAAAGACGTATGTGATTTAAATTTGTTTGATAAGTCGGAGAAAATTGCTTCTCCCACGAGACGCGAGCGGGTCAATATTCCAGGTGCTATTAGTTTAGGTGTGTTAGATAGCGATAGCATTAAGTGTGTTTACAAAACCAAGGGAGAACTGCTGACGTTGAAGGAAGCCCTCGAGCAGGAGAGCATTCTTCCGTTCGAGAACCGGTTCCGTCAGCTGGAGACCGGTGAGCTTATGACCATTCCAGAGGCAGTCGATCGAGGTTTCATCTCATCGGTTGCCATTAAATCAATTTTCACTATTTTCGGTTTCAAGGATCCACATTCCGGTGAGTTCGTTTCGCTCAATACGGCTGTCGCGAAAAATGTAGTCCGTAAGAAGGACGGTCGCTTCCAGCTGGATGTGGGCAAGGGAGTTCTCGTTGATCTACACGAAGCCGTTGCTCAGGGACTTGTCCGTCCAGAAGTTTACGAAATGCTCAGCAGAAAAATCGGCGTATTCGCCGAAGGGGATCACGAATTGACCCTACTAGAACTAGTCTACCACGATCTTATTGACACGAAAACCGGCTTCTTGCTAGAACATGGTACCAACAAGGTCCTCCCACTGGAACCAGCCATAGAACGTAAATTCATTACACCAGAAGGCGCCTTACTCTTGATTAGTCTATTGAACATCACCCTCACAACGGAAACCGTTGTGAAAACGATCAAACGTTATGTTACAATCACGCACACCGGCGAGCAGGTGGAAACCCAACCGGACGTATTGCTTTCCTTCACCGAAGCCGTCCGCCGGGGGTTGATCGATGAAAACACTCGCACCTATCGGGATCCTGCCACCGGTAATGTTTACTCCGTACAACAAGCTTTAAATCATGGCCTTATCCTGCCAGACACGGAAGCTGTTCCGGCGCAGGAAACTGGTAGCGAAGTTCCTAGTAGTAAACCTTCTTCCATTCCATTACAGTTTGAAACCCGTGTAGCAAAATCCAGCAAGGCTAAAAATATTCTCATTACAACCGAGTTCTTGGCTCGGGAACGTAAGGAAACGCAAACCATCGAACTTCCACCGAATGGTTGGCTTCTAGCTGATGCCATCTCCAAGCAACTATTCGATCCCGTTGCCGGCTTATTCATTATCCCCGGGACGGATCGATTGGTAAGCTTTGAAGAATGCATCAATTTGAAGATCATCAACCGCCAGTCGGCATTCGTTACCGATCCGAAGAATCCTCAACGCAGGGTCACTCTAGAAAGTGCTCTCGACAAAAAGATTCTCGATGGTACCGGCCACTACCAGCCAGTAAAAGCCGATAAAATTACCATGAAAGAAGCTCTTGATCGCGAGTATATAATTTTCGAGCAACCCAAAGATCGCTCAACAGACGACGCTGTGAACCGCACCATCCAGGTGACCAAAACACCCGGTCAACCTGATCTTATTGAAGTTTCCTCCACCAATGACCAAATGGTACAGGTTCAAAGTCTAAATACGCCGGAAATCCTCAGTCCGGAACCCTTACAGTTGGCTCCGGGTATCATTTATGACCCTTCAACAGCCCTCGTGATCTTCACCGATACGGGTAAGTCCGACAACATCGTCCATGCTGTCACGAGCGGTAAAATTGATCCCAACTTTGTGAAGGTCAAGGACCCCAATAGTGGTGAGGTGATCACCATCACTGAAGCCGTAAACCGTGGAGTTCTTGATCCTCAAACAGGTTCGATTAAGGATCGTTCTGGACGACCAATGAGTCTGATTGAAGCTGCTCAAATGGGTGCCTTAGCCGTTTGCGGTGCCCCCTTGGTAGCCGCCGCAGGTGCTCTGGCTTTGCTCAAAACGATTGTTGATCCCACTACCGGCGAGGAAATTCCCATTGAGTTAGCTTACGAACGTGGCTTGATCACCAAGAGCCAACTTCCCAGTCCAGAGCGCGCCGCTCTCAGGAAGAAACTCAGTGTTGAAGACAACAGTCGGCGTTCGTCCGAGGGTTTGATCGTTACTGTTGGCGATCGTAAAGAACCTCTAGTGCTACAGCGAATGCGGAAATGTGTCCTACGTCCGAAGGACGCTGCCGAAAAGGGTATTCTTGATCAGGAAACTGCTCAGGTGCTTGAAAATCCCAAGCTCTTTGATAATGGTCTTTCACTTGAACGAGCAATCTCCGCTGGCCGTTTGGATGGTAACCGAGGCAAGATCGTCGATCCTCAGCGAGGTCACATTCTGACAATCAATGAAGCCATGCGTCGAGGAATTCTTGATCGTCACGGAACGAATAACATATTTATACCGTTGGCAAAATCTTTATCCATCCCGGAACTAAAAAAGCAAGGTCTACTGGATGTAGAAAGCTCCAAGATCTACCACCCTGAATCGGGTCAGCTTCTAACGTTAAAGGAAGCTTCCATTTGCGAAATCGTTGATCCTTTATCCGAAGTAGTGATCAACGGTAACCAACGAATTCCCTTGGAACAGGCCATTCAATCGGGCGCTGTTGACGCTGACAAGTGTACCGTCCATAACGTTAAACTGATGGATGCAATCGATAACAATGTGTTTGTAGTGCCAAATTATTCTGCTCAGATCCCTCCCGTCGGGATGACCCTTCCAGTGATAGTTAAACGTCAACTTTTGGATGTAGATCGCAAAGAGATCATGCACCCGATCAGTAAAAATCGTATGAAGGTACATGACGCAATCAAGAAGGATTTCGTGATGGCTATTCCCTACACTCCGAATGCAGACGCTGTAGACATTGAGGAAGCACTGGACAAAAAGCTGATCAATACATATAAAGAGTCATTCACAAATCCCAAAAATTCAGAAGAAATCCCACTGCAGGAAGCCATCGAAACCGGGTTACTAGAAGTGAAGCCACTTCCGGAAATGGTACGAGGAATGCAGGCAAATACGGCTGTGACCTCTATCCAAGAAACGATTTCATCCTCTCATACGATCACAACAAAAACAGTTGAAATACAATCCGGTTATGCGTTGATCTCCGCTACTGAAGTGCAAGACACGGCAACCGGTGAGATCATGTCAGTGGATGATGCTCGACGCAGAGGAATCATCAACGATGAGGAACAAACGAAGAACGAAATCTTGAACAAGGAAGTCAACATAAACTTTAACGATGCTCTGCAGAGGGGACTGCTAGATGTGACCAAGGGAATGTTCAGACATCCAGATAGCGGCGATGTGATGTCAATTTCGGACGCTGTTGATAGAGGGTTTATTGCTACGAAAACGGCAAGCGACGAAGCGTTGAACCGGTCACCAGAAATGGTGCATAAAGTAGTTACAAGCGTTGATATTGCGAAGCAGGGAACATTGCTTGACCCTAAGAAACAGGAAGTTGTTCATAAAATAAGTGTTGAGACAGATCTTCGTCAAGATCCTATGATCAACAACGGCCGTCAACCAGAACCTAACAATTCTGCGGGTGACAGTAAACTTGCAGAGAACATCAAAGACGCTGCAAAAATGGGTTTGATGGCAGTCGTTGGAGCGCCCATTTTAGGAGGGATGGCGATCGCCGGTGCGGTCAAGAAAGTGTTTGAAAAGAAGGAAAGCGAAAAGTCTAGTTCTGTCGTCGTTGATACGACTGGTGCAGTAGTTGAGTCATCAAGCCAACAATTCAGCTCAACGACGATTCAGGTTATTACAAAGACCGTTGAGAGTACACCTTCAATGGGTGCCGTGTCTTCTGTTGATATTAGTGAAGCTCCTATCTCTGCAATTAAAATAGCCAGTGTTGGACCAGACAAAGTTGACACTGAAACTGAAATTAAGCTTGAGAAGCAGGTAGAACCTATCGTCACTGTGTTTAGCGAAGAAACCACATCTGCTGTGAAAACTGAAAATACCGTGTCTTCTGTTGTTATTACCGAAGTACCGATGATGCCAGAAGATGCTTCGTTAGTCCAGGTAGGAACTGCTGAACCTGTGAAAGCTGAGGTTGAAGCTCCATTAAAGGTTGAACCGGAGAGCTCAGGGCGAGTCGAAGAAACTTCCTCTGTAGTTAAGCCAGATTCTAAGAAGTCTGTCAAAGAAGACACGGAGGACGTTCAACCAGCTCCTACTAGCAGCATAGATGAAGCAACTGATTCGAAAAAGCCTGTAAAAGAAGACACGGAGGCTGTTAAACCAACTCCTACAAGCAGCGTAGATGTAACTACTGAAGAATTCAGTTCGGAAGTTACAGCAGTTGTTTCTGAACCATCAACAGTAATTACAGAGATAGTATCCTTAGACGTCGAGCAACCTTTGAACAGTGTTTCTTCTGATTCTGTTGAAAAAACTGTGAGCAATGTACCGATGAGTTCTGAACAACCCAGCAGTGCTGAAGAGAAGAATGTTAGTTCTGAAGGTCAACATGAGGCACCCTCCGGTGCTACTCTGAACGATAGCACTGATGCCAACATGATCAAACCGCTAGCTGTGGAAAAAACAGATGAGCCTGTTGCTCCCAAAGCAGTTAGTGAAGAGCTCATTACAGTTAAGAAGGTGGTAGTAGAAGTCAGTATTGAAGAACCTATACCAGAATCAGTCTCAAAAGATTCAGAAATTGCTCAAAAACCTACCTCTGATGATCAGAGAACGTTGATTACCGTGTACGATAAAGCTTTGGTACAGGAAGTTGTCGAAACTTCTCCAACAGATAAAGAATTACCAGCAGAAAGCAGTCTTGTGGATCCTGAAACAAAATTATCTCCACAATATGTTGAAGAAGTTCAGAGGCCAATGCAGGAGCCAACGCCTTCGGTTGGTTCGAGTACTTTGAATACCGAGGCTACTGAAAATAAACCTAGTGTCGATCAAGCCTTAACAAAGGATAATTCTCCAACATCTCAAGCCGCCGCAGTGGTTCCAAAACTGGTAGAATCTACATTTGATAACGAAGTGCCAAAACTAGAAGATAACGTAGCAGACGTTAATCGGGTACCCACTGCAGTTGATCCAAAGGAGGAGACGCTCAACAGCTCCTCTCCTATTGAAGCTGCAGTACCAACTGAGTCACTTTCAACGTCTCAAATTATACCCGATCAAGACCCGCAGTCAGGGAAACCTAGTGAAGTAGCTACAGGTCCTGTGAAAACTACTGACGATTCGAAGGATTCAGCACCATTGACAGCTCCGGTCCAAACTCAGGCAGCAACTTACCTTGAAAGGGAGAAAACCCCGGAGCGTCCAACAGATCTTAAGACGAACAAAGAATCAACCGGAAGCGAAACGGGAAAGAAGGTTTTGGATGCAGCCAAACTTGGACTGATGGCCGTAGTTGGTGCACCGATCTTAGCAGGAAAAGCAGTTGTCGATGCTCTGAGGAAAGATCGTTCCGAAGAGCTTGAAAAACCAAAACAGAAGAGCAAACCAGCTTCCGTTGTCGATGCCACGACTGCATTCCTGAATAATGAACGATCACCCGGTGATGGTCAGCGGGAGTTCCGAGACCTTGAGAAAACAATTGGAGGTATCCTAGATCAAGAAGATGCCGATGGAAAGCTGAGGACTCCAGAGAAGCACGTCACCTTTGATATTGCCGAGAAAACACCAGAGCGCCGCCAGCCTATCAAGGATGAGCCTTACGAAAGGTTACCTCTCGGGGAAGCGATCTCCCAAGGCAAAATCATTCCGAAGATCTGTCGCGTGTTGGTAGATGACAAGGAAATGCCCTACACGGTTGAAGAGGGCCTTAATGATAGAAATGTGAGAATCTACGACATTGTTGACGTTATTTCCCAGGAGTTGGTTTCATTCGTTGAAGGCGAACCTGATGGCTTGGTCATCGATGAGTCGTTGACCAAGCAGAAGTTGATCGATCTAGGGGTGTACGATCCGGATACGGGCAGTTTCATCAATCCAGATGACGGTGATAAAATGTCCTTCCGTGATCTGATCTACAACTCGGGTTTGATTGATCCAAATACGGTGTTCGTGAAAGATCTCGGTCGGGACCAATACGAAACCTTAGATGTAGCCCTTCAGAAACATCTGATTGATAAGAATATGGGACACATGTTGGACAATAAAACCGGTAAGAAGGTCAAGTTTGTTGAGTGTTGTAAGCGAGCTTGGATCATCCAGAGAGAACCGTCTAGCGAAAACCTTGATCAGTCACCTACGCTTTCTGAAGTATTGGACGCTGGTCAGTTCAACCCACAAACTGGAGAATTGGTGCAAAACAACCAAAGTGTTCCAATTGCAGAGGCCCTACGCGCTGGATTCATTGACAACGATTCAGTTTCGGTCAGAGATCCAACCGACGGAGACGTTGTACCACTCCGTGTTGCGATCGAGCGTGGAATCATCGACCTGAAGTTGGGTGTTATCTATAATCGGGAAACGCAGGAGGAGATTGATTTGAACGATGCGTACAACCGTGGTTTCATGTTGGAGGGTAAGCGAAAGCCCATTTCCCTAGAGGCAGCCGTTCGCAAGGGTCTGTACAATCCGGAATCTGGTTTGATCTTGGATACGATCACCGAAGAAATGGTTGACGTACAACAATCGGTAGATAAGGGTATTGTTGATCCGAAGATTTCGAATGTTAAGGACACTAGGGAGAACGTGTTGGTGCCTTTGCAGGATGCTTTGGATAAGAAGCTCATCGATAGTGAATCTGGAAAGATGAAGGATACGGTAACGGACCAATTGCTTCCGTTGGACGTAGCCTTGGAGAAGAAGATGATGGAAACGAAACAGGTCACACACAGTTTGATCGATGTATTGAACAAAGAATTCTATGACCCTAGCTCGGGTAAGATTTTGAACCCGGGCAATGGGGAGGAGAACATTTTGAAGGACGCGATCGATTCGCAGCTGGTAGAAATCGAGAGTGTATTGGTGAGGGACGAACAGAAAGACAAGGTCGTCAGATGTGGGGAAGCCATTGAATCTGGGCTACTGGATGATGTTCGGGGTGTGTTGACAAGACCGGAGTTGACGCTCGATCGTGCCTATCAGAAGGGTTACATTCTGAGCAATAAGAAACCAATTTCATTGACAGATGCTCTGCTACGGGGCTTCTATGACCAGCAGAGTGGATTATTGCGCTTCGATGGAGCGCCTGGAGTCACGCTAGAAAAGGCAATCGCCGATGGTGAGATCTCCACGACTGATTTGATCGTTAGAGATCCTAAGAGTAGAGGCGTTGTGAGCCTTTCGGAAGCTATCCGTGGAGACCTGGTTGATCCCGTGTCGGGCATGGTGGTTGATTCTGGATCTGGCTTAAGCATGGGTATGATGGACGCCCTGGAAAGAGGCATCATTGTAGTAGCTAAGCGAAGATGCAGCTTACCGGATGCAGTATTCCGCGGTCTATATGATCCCAAGTCCGGTCAGTTTAGCAGTACTACAACTCCGGAGAAAATGTCCACGGAACGAGCAATACGGCGTGGTATGCTGGATCCAGAATCTACCATTGTGAACGTTTCCGGTAAGATTCAACCATTTGAGCTTGCTATTGAGAATGGTACGGTAGATGTTAAACGAGGTACCATTCAGGATGAAGCAGGTAATAAGATCGATTTCAGGGAAGCCTTTGATCGTGGTTTATTGGTTGAAGTGAGGAAGCCAATCAGTTTGAGTGAGGCTGTTGTGAAGGGTATCTACAGGGAAAGTAGCGGTATGTTTATGGATCCGAAGACTGGTAAAAAATTGACATTGGCTCAAGCGATCGCCGAAAAGGTGATCGATCCAAATTCAGTTCAGATCAAGGATCCTACTACCGGTTTCTACAAGGACTTGGACTTAGTGGATGCCATCGAGAGCGACTTGATCAATGGTCAAAACTCGAATGTTAAGCATAGTGGCGAAAAGATTACGCTGAAGCATGCCTTCGACATTGGATTGCTGTACGATAGCAAGGCCCCGATAAGTTTGCAGCGCGCGATCCATCAGGGCATTTATGACGATAAGAGTGGAAAGATTGTCGATCCAAAGTCAGGACGTCAAATTACTTTGCATGAAGCGACCAGGAAGTTTGTTATCAATCCCCAGTTACCGTGCTACTTCAATGAGAAGGATGAAATCATGCTGAATTTGTTTGAGACGTGTCGAGCGAAACTGATCGATCGACGAGAAGGTGTGTTCAAAGAACCGGGAAGTGAGGTGTTCATTCCTTTGAACGAAGCTCTTGCTTTAGGGTTGATCGTTGACATCGAGAGCGCTGGATTTGGGTTGTACGAAACACTTGCTATGGGCTTCTACGATAAGAAGAGTGGGAAGATCATTCATCCGATCACAAACCGAAAGATCACATTGGAGGAAGCTTGTAGGGAAGATATTGTGAATACAGGTTCTTCCATTGTCAAGAATACAGTCACAGGCAAGTACGTCCGTTTGGATGAAGCCATAAGTGCCAAGATAATTGATGATCAAGAGGGAGTTTATGTTCTTCCAAAGGGAAATAGGATCGATTTGCAGGAAGCTAGACGAAAGGGTTTAATTGTTACCAATCAGAAGTTGCTGTCTTTGGAGAAGGCAATCAAGCTTCAGTTGTATAGGCAAGATTCCGGAACGTTCCTTGAACCTATTTCTGGTGATCACATTAATTTGCAGGAAGCTCTAGATAGTGGACTGTTAGACTTTGAGACTACGGTTTACAAGGATGCAGTAACAGGGCAGGACAAGCCGCTTAAAGCGGCAATCGCCGATCATGACATAGACGTAGAGAAGGGTAAGGTGACAGATAGGAAAAGCGATAGAACGTACAACTTTGACGTGGCATTCAATAAGGGCTTGCTGGTTACGGTTCAAAGACCGATAACCGGAAAGATTCTCGAGAGGAAGGAAAGCATAGATAATCTACTACAGGAATCACCGCTAGGCAAAAGTCCGAAGGAGATGAGCTTGAAGGATGCTTTGCGACATGACATTTTGTCAATCGAAAAGTCAGTGGTGAAGCATCCAAAGAACCGGATGTTCGTGCCTCTGAGGATAGCAATACAGGAGAACATAATTTCCGAGGAAAGTCGTGCCACGGTTGATCCAAAACAGTCGTTCTTCGTGTTTGACGGTAGCAAAGTCGTATTCGTACGGGAACCGTTGACATTCGATCAAGCGGTTGAATCTAGTCTACTGGACCTGTCGACCGGTAAGTTCTTGTACAAAACTCCAACGATTGGTGGTGGTGCGACGGAAAGCGAAGTGACTGAACTGTTGAACCTGAAAGACGCGATCGGTCAAGGTTACATCGATCCCGAATCGGTCCTACTGAAAGATGGCGCTAAAAAGAAGTTCCTTCCTTTGCCGGAAGCGTTCCGCAAGGGACTGATCGATGCCGATAAGTCGAATGTGCTGGATACCAACACATCCAAGTTGACAACTCTCCAGACGGCAGTCGACAGCGGTCTGCTGATTACTCCGAAGCGTGCAATTTGTCTTATGGAAGCTCTTGACTATAGTTTGTACAAGGCCGAGCGTGGTACTTTCGAGGACCCGTTCCATCCTAACCAACCCAAAACCCTAAACGAAACCATTCAATCCGGTTTAATTGACCCAACAACAACAATGGTACGTGACATAAGTAACAATAGTGTAATTGTGCCGTTGCTAACCGCCGTCGGCAACGGTCTAATCGACCCGGTTGGTGGACATTTCAATCTTGCAAGTGAACAAACTAAGATAGATCTCGTGAAAGCACGTGACCGAGGATATCTCATTCAAGCAGAGCAAAGGGTAAGTGGTATACTGCGCACCAGAACTGCTGCCATTGTTCAGTGCGAACATCAGCGACCAGATTTTTGTGTTCCCTCACACTCTTACCTGTCTTTTTTTTTTGTCATTTTCAATTTTGAATTTTGGATTTCCGTTAACCACACCTTCTGTTTAACCGGTTTTTTTTTTATATATTTATTGATAACTGTGATAAGCTCGTGCTCGTAATTATCCTCGCGCTCTGAGAATGTGAAGGCCAGTCCCACGCTCATCCCACTCTGTTTAACCCTCCAATTACAATCATTTTGCGGCAAGGAAAAAGGAACTGAGCGGCAATCACAGAGAGTTTACTCAAGTTCAGGGCAAAACCAAATTTACCATTCGATTCGGCCAGTTTTCAGTAGGATTCTCGAGCCTCTCTGTGATTCTTTTTTCTTGACTCATTAAGCCATGCTTCATCGGGTTCTACCCCGTTTGCCATAATGCCGTTTGGCATAATGGCCATTTGGCATAAATGTGGAAAACCGCTACTTATAGCGATAAATAATTATATTGCTGTACTTCAACAAAAAATACAAGAACAGCTCATGATAAAAAGGGATAACAATAATTTAAGTAGTGTTTACCATTCTTTTGATCATGAGCAGTTTTTTATCGTATTTATGCCAAACAGCAGTTTTGCCAAATGACAATTATGCCAAACGGGGTAGAGCCGTCTCATCGAGCGGGTCATTCCTTCCATCACACAAACATCCCTTTTTGATTAACGTTCTTCATAATATCTCAGTAAAGTTTCGAGTGAAAAAAGATGCGTGTGATCTTGCAAACAGTACAAATTGAAGTGTTTCATTCAAGTGATTTGATGATTGTTGACGGCTTTGATGTTCTCTTACACTCCCACTTTACTCGTTTTGTATACAGCTTTGCGTGCACTCACGATATGAATATATAACACCGTTTTTTTTTCTTCTCTTTTGCAAATAGCACTTACTTCATTTTCTTCTGTATAAACAATTTCTTTGTGTCTTAAATTGCAGTGTCTCTTGGATAACCCAGACAACTCAAATGCATGTATATCAAAGGTTATTTTTTTCTGTGATATGCGAACAAATATACCGACAAGTTTAGTGTGTACAATGCACAAAAATGAGTGATTCGTACAAAAGTGCATCGCCTCCACAAGCACATTTTATACGAATTGGTTTTACATAGCTTTACAAGTCTTTCGATATAATTCGAATTAATTTGCACTTTTGTACGATACAAAACTGATAAATCATACATAAGTTATGTGTTTACATTTTGTATGATTAAAGTTGCGCATCATGCGATGAATTTCGAATACGATTTTGACTTATCTGTAGTACGATTAGATCTGTGTATACGACTTCTGGTTGTCTGGGTATGAATTTCATAGCTGTACTCGGTTTTGTTGTTCAAACTAGATTTATTACATTTTACTATGACACTCACGGCTTTAAAAAATCGTCATAAGCAATCGAAACAAAAAGGAACAAATTACATGGGCGTAACCAGGTATCAAAATAGACGGGTCATAAAATTTGTCTCAACCCTCAAAATCTTGAAAAATCTGAAATCTTGACAAATTTGCTATGCCAGAATTATTTTAAAATTCTCTTCGAACTCTTCACAAAGTTTCTTTAAATTTTGCTGATTATTTTTCTCACAGTTCATTCCAGACTTTCCTTAGAATTATGTTGGGATTCTATCTGGTATTCTTCTATTATAATTTTCTTCTTCGAACTCTAGAACTCATTTCTTTTAATATCTTCAAAATTCTCAGCAGCTCAGCACTCAGCTTAAAATTCTTCCAACTCTCTTGGAATTCACCTTGGAATTCTACTCAGAATTATCTTGGAATTCTCCTGATCCCCTTGGAGTTCTCATCAGCATTTCTTTGGAACACTTCCAGAAACTCCTCTCCAGCATGTCCTTGGAATTTTCCTTAGAATTCCCTTGAAACTTTTGGAATTCTCTGTAGAATTCTTCTCGTTAGCATTTCCTTTAAATTGTTCTCGAAATTACCTTGTAATTTTCCTGAAAATTCCCTTGAAACTCCCTCGCTTTAAAATTTCTTTGAAGCTATTCTAATTCTAATTCAATTATTTTCGAATTCTTTTTGAAATTCCCTTGAAGCTGTGTTCTGAATTTTGTAGGATCTCTACTCAGAACTCGCTTCATAAATTCTTTGGAATGCTCCTCAAAATTCGCTTGAAACTCAAAATTTATTTAAAACTCTTCTGAAAATGCCTTAGTATTCGATTCGAAAAATTTGTTAAAAGATGATTATCTACGATTTTGGTCAATTTAAAAGTGTTCATGGTGGCCAATATCAGAAAAGTTAGCATTTTTGATAAGCTTTGAAACAATCTTAAGTTTAAAATTCTCTTACTAATACTATTGAAGTTTTTAACTGTTTTTTTTTTTGTCTAAAATCAGACGTTATTTCGATTAGATGATCTGTTTTCGTGAAAAATATCGAAACTGCCATTTTAAAAAATTGAGCGTGAGTCATAAAGGCCAAATTCAAGCACAAACTTGGTTTATTATCCTTAGCGAACAGTTATGCAAAGTTTCGTGGAACTAGATAAAATCTGAAATTCGTTTATTTTTCGCTATTCGGCGTAGATTTGCTCTTCTCAGAATCCCTTTGAAACTGTTCTAAGTATTCCATTAGAATTCTTCTCTTCACCATTTTCTTTAAATTACATTCGGAATCACCTTGGAATTCTCCCCGGAATCCCCTTGAAACTCTTGTAAAATTTCCCTTAAAATTATCTTTAGAACCCCTTTGGAGTCCCTTGGAATTCTTTGCGGAATTCCCTTGAAGCGCTCCTCTAAATTTTGTTGGAACTCTACTTTGGCTGTGTCCTATTTGCCGACTTAAATTTAAGCTAGGAGTAATCTCTGTGTTATCGATCGACCGGTTTTCGAGCAGAACTCAGCCAAGGTTGACAAAATCTAATTTCTAGTTTGTCAGAAGTAAACACGCTCTGATAGCTCGATAATTTTCCATGTGTCACTTTCAAACACGAGTTCAATTTAACCCCGAAATTGGGACACAGCCTTAGAATTCTTTTCACAGATTCTTTGAAACTGCCCCCCAAAATTCTTTGGTACAAGCTGCGAATTCGATTCTTCCGACATTCCCCTGAAGCTCTCTTCGATATTTCCTTGGATTTTTACTCAGTATTCCTTTAAAATTATCCTCAGAATTCCCTTTTTTTAATTCTATGAATTCTCGTATCATACCCTTCTCAGCATAATCTTGGCATTTTCCTCCGCATTCCCTTTAATTCCCATCCTTGATTTTCTCTTGAGCACTTCATCGGAATTCTCATCGAAATTACATTGGAATTCTCCTCGGAATTCCTTTGAAAATCTCCTAAAAGTTGCTTTGGGATTCTGTTTAGAGTTCCTGTGATGCTAACCTTGGAATTCTTCTCGAAATTACCGTGGAATTCTCCTCTGAACTCCCTTGAAAGCCAATTTCATGTTCCCTTGGAATACTCTTCAGCAATCCTTTGAAGCTATTCTCGGTATTTTATTTCCTTGAAATTCTTGTCGGAATCACCGTGAAGCTCTCTTATGCGTTTCTTTAGAAGTCTAGGTAGAAATTCTTTGGAATTCTCCTCACAATTCCATTGCAAGTCTTCTAAACAAGAATTTGGAACTCTCCCCAAAATTTCTTTGGAACTTTCTCAGAATTTTGTATTTCCTGAAGTTCTTCTCAGAATTCACTTGAAACTTTTTTCAGTTTCATCTTAAAATTCTCTTCAGTATTTCTTTAATATTATTCTAATCCTTTAAATCCTTATATGAATTTACTTGAAATTTTCTTTAAAATTTCTCTGAAGTTCTCTGAAATTTTTCGTTGAATTATCATTTTAACCCCTGTGGAATACTCCTCAAAACCACCATTGAATATTTTTCAACATTCCCTTTAAATGCTTCCTGGAATTTTTCTTCAGCATGTCCTTGAAATTCTTCTCGAAATTACCTCGGAATTCTTTATGTAGTTGTTGTCTTCAGCGTTCTCTTTGAAACTCTCCTAAGAGTTCCCTTAAAATCCATATATCCATCATTACCTTGGCATTTTCAACGGAACTCCCTTGAAACTCTCTTGAAAGTTCCATTAGAATTCTCTTTAGAAATCATTTAAAGCAACCCTCCAAATTCTATATCTTTAAAATTCTCTTCGAAATTCCCTTACAGTGCTTTTATGAATTTCGTTGGAATCCCATTCAAAATTCTCGTAAAAAAGTCCTTGGAATTCTGCTCATATTTCCCTTTGCAACTCTCCTTGACTTTTTCCTCTTCAAAATGTCTTTGGAACATTGGAACAGAACCTTGAAATTTGCCTTGAAGGTCTCCTCAAAATACTAGTCAGAACGCCATATGGACTCTCCTCACAATTTCCCAGGAATTAACCGCAGTATAATCTGGCCAGAATTCTTCTCCGAAAACTCCAAAAGTCCGCGAGACTACTGAAAAATATTAGCGATGTTTTAGAGGTTCTTAATTAAAGATCCAATCTTCGGGTCTAGTCTGTTTGGCATACATTCGTTTCGTATAAAAGACGTTTGGCATTATAGTCATTTGACATAATATTAGAGAAAATCATACTTGTGCACTGATCGGCAAGCTGTTATTGGAAAAACCCTTTTTTCGCCACATCATTTACAATAGCAAAGTGGTAGAAAGATCGCAATGACGACTGTTTTTTTCAATTGCTAATGATGCGTCAAAAATAATTGGTTTTTAAATTTTGGAAAACACACCAAAGTAAATAAGGGGACCTGGGATTTAACCCACGATCTTCTGCTAAGTAAGCAAAAACAGTCGCCACTAAGCCACCGAGCCCCTAATATCACTACAAACAACTGCGATTGACGATCGCCTAAGCCCGATGACATGTTGCTAATTATAGGAAGGAGTCCACTATGCTTTACTTATTTTACCGAGAATATTGTGCAATTCGCATTGAATTAGACCCCTACACTCAAATAATGCTTTGCGCTTAGGCCAGGAAAACAGTTAATTATTTTCACCATTTCAATAATTTAGTGATTCCTCAGATCGCCTTGTCAATTATCTAGACATCTAATGTATATACTCTTTACTTCCCTGGATATAGAGTCTCATTCTGCTTGTCACACAATATACAAATTCAAGCATTGGTTGCCTCAATCAATAACTGTGGAATTGCTTCAAGGACACTTAGTTGAGATTAGGAGAAAGCCTGTGTAAGAACGTCAAAGCCCTGAAGAAGAAGAACCATTTCAAATACTATCTTATTGAATATTATTTTGACATACTAGTGCTAATAGAACTTTGATATTGGTATTTTTTCTGGTATGAACGAAAAAAACCGCGGGATTATTTTCAGCGCAGAAGTGACCTTTTTCCGCATAGTTTCGACCAAGTTCTCAGTGTCGATTTTCTACGTTCTAGCAAAAAAGAATGGAAAACTTCTACAATAGGAGTGCATACAGTCTAAAATTGATCTTACGATCTTCTGCTCAGTAAACTAAATCGGTCGCTACTAGGCCACCGAGCTCCGTACTTTACAGCAAATCACTACAAAAGACAATCGTTCATGTTATTCGATAATTTTTTTGTGTTGTACCAAAACGTATCAAATTCTCACAACACAGAGCTTTGAATAAGAAGAATCAAACGTAATTATTGGTATCATGCTGTTTCTTTTTATCTATTGTTCAAGTTGATTTGAAGTGGAAAGCTCAGTTTGGTCACACTTGGGCTCACTTGATGTGAGGGAAAATGTGTATCGAAATGTATGTTAGCGGAAGAAAATCAAATTACCCCCAAGCGGGTATCAAGCCTTTCCCTTATTTCACAAATAGATCATTTCTCAGCGGAAACATCGAAATACATTTCTATTCAAAACTTCATCGACATCGACTACATGATATTGGAGTCCGTAGCTATGATGATTGATGGCTCTATTGTTTACTTATTATATTGGATGTTTTGTTTATTTTTGGGACATTTGAATTCGAATCAGATGGTTTAATCCTTGCGAGAATTGTATATTTATGCCAGAACAGCTTTCTTACGGATGCATCTAAATGTAGGCAATTTATTTAGAAATCATTGAACATTTCACAATTTACCCTTGGTTTCTTAAAATTGGAGACATTCTACCGTCATTTGTTTAAATATGACAGTATTACAGACTATTGTTTCAAATCAAATTTTGCTAAACCACTGTTTGCCAAACGGGGTAATCCCACATAACGTGATTCTGTTGATTTTTTTGCAGTCAGACTGGCTCTGAAAAAAAGTCACAATTTACAACGGTGAAATATTTAAAAGTAACTTTGACTGCATTCTTTTGTTTAATTTCCGAATAAAATGGTTTCACCATGTTTACATGGATGCCCACTGTTGCACTGTTTTAAAAGATCATACGTACCTTATTCCGTATTTAGCATCAAACTTTTGCATGCCAATTCATAAAAGACCGCCTAAAAACCTGCATAAATCCCTTTTTTCAAATCTCGTCAAACCCACATTCTTCACAACCCTATTGTTCAAATAGCTTCTAGATTCCTAATTATGTGCTTCCATTTCGGTTTTATTGATAATCCATGTTGTTGTATCAATGAATAGGTGCATGTATTAATAGTTGATACAGTAGAGTGCGCCGGCTCTCTACGACCAATGCCATCTGCTTTTTCGCTAGACTTTTTTTATGCCAGTACATAACCCCTCCGTATACAGAAGCGGGTCGATAAAAACACGCACACGTTCACACTTACACTATCTCTTCTCCCTTTGTTTCACTTACTTCGGGCCTGTCTCTCTCCCTCGCTCTCTCACTTATACATCCATACACACTACTACGTATACACAATTTTCACACGAATGCACGCACACAAACAAACTGTTAAATCACTTGAATTCCCAATGAATCAAAATTGAGAGAACCTTAACTTCCAAAGCCATCTTCAAAAAAAAAAACGAATGATTCAGCGTTTCAAATCTGCATCAAGTGCGAAGACACACCACAGAGAGAAATACCACCACCAACCAACTATAATACACATCGACATAAATACAACAACCAAGCATATATGCAAGCATGTGTGTACGATTCACGGTCGCACACTTGTATGTGTATGAGAGTGCGCATCCCATATAGTTGCGTGAATCGCAGCGACTGATGTTTGGTCCTAATCTACATCCATATTCCATGTGAACATTAAAACAAACTGAAACAATTTGTAAGTGCATAACATTTCACGTACAACAACACTAATGATTCGTTCGCACATCCGAGAACCGAAGGAGTTAGCAAGAAAAAAGGCCACAAAACACGACAAATACTTTTTTCTTCGTTTCGAACTAAAGTCACAATGTTTAGATTTAAGATCAATAGCTGTGTAAATGTTTTCTACCTTTGCATGAGTTTATATAGAATTTTACGTTTTCAATAATGGTTCTTGGAACCAAGTAAGGTAATACCGACTTTTGTAATATCTTAATTTCCTTTGTGTTTTTTTTTATTTATTCTTTTGAGCATTTTATTTTGTTTTCAGCAATGTAAATATATTGTTTCTTTTTATAGTTTGTTTATAAATTTTCTTAATTAAATGTTGAACGTTGTAAACGAAGCAAAGTAACATTAATTGCACGTTTCTAACCCCTAAACGAATGATTAGACCAGAAAAAAAACACTAACACAAACAAACACACATTAACAAACCAAACAACAACACACACAAACCAATAACTGACTGCGTGTGCGGCGAATGGTTTGCGTCTTGAATGCGTTACTCGTGTATGCGTTATTTCCTTTGTTTGTATAACTTATATCATTGTATGTGTGTAAATGTCAAACTGTAGTACAAGTACTGGCAGGAGACGCACGTGAAGACAGTGTCGTCCCCCGTATCATCATTCCAAGCAGCGTGACTCAATGTTTGGAAGCACCATCTATATTTGCCATTATTTCTGCTCTTACTCGACTGTGTGCGTGTGTGCTCTATTCTTCTGCTATCGTTTGTTGGTTTTGCCTTTTTGCTGAGGAAATCTATTCACTGTTTATGTTACCTTTGTTATGGGTTTTTCCATCTATAATCTATGTTTTTTTCAGCATTCGGGTTTCCTGTTTATCTGTGTTTTTCTATGATTGCGTTTTTGTGGTATTTTTGTTTTTCTTTGTGTACCATCATCATTAATACAAAACATTTTCCAGCTGCAAGAAAATCAAATGATGAGACCTTTTGTACAAAAAAAAAGTTTCCTGCTTTATTTTTATTAATCTGACATAAGGTTTTTCTTCATCTTCAATGAATATTAATCCAACGATTCGATTGTTTCGCTTTGTTTACGCTTATCTCCAACAGCAAGCCGTCGTTGAAAAGTTCGCACTTTGCGAAGACCACCTGGCGAAACTGCTGGAATGGATTACCAAGGTCGAGCAGGACATTGCTTCCGTTGGAGGACCGAAGGAACGCGTTGATGACTTGAGAAACCAAATCAATTCGCTCAAGGTATGTCCCGCCATAAACTCTTAAGATTAATTCAATAAAACACAACGCCTTCTATTTGCCATTGTAGCAAATCAAGGACGACATAGATGCTCAATCCCGACCCGTAGCATCGTGCCTGGAACAGGTCCGTCAACTGGTTCTCACCGGTGGAGATGTGCTGAGCGCTCCAGAGGTAGCTGCCTTGGAAAGCTGCGGCCGTGAACTGCGTTCTCGGGTCGACAAAGCACAGGACCGCACCAGTAAGCTGCTTCGTCGTTTGGGTGCTGCTCGTGATGAACTCGGAAAACTCCGTTCCGAATTGGATACCTTCTCCACATGGTTGCAGACGTCCCGTCGAACACTGGAGGACAAGGAAAACACCCTGTCCGATCTTAACCGTCTGTCCACACAGTCCGAATCGGTGAAGGAATTCCATGGCGATGTCGTTGCGCATCAGGCTGATCTTCGGTTTATCACCATGGCTGCGCAGAAGTTCGTCGATGAGTGCAAGGATTACCTATCAGTGCTGAACGACTTCCGCACGACACTACCAGAGCGACTGCCACACATCGAACAGGTGTCCAGCTCGGATAGTCCGATTCGTCAGGAAGTGTCCTTAGTCACTGCTCAGTACCGTGATCTATTGAACCGTGCCAATGCTTTACTGGACCGTCTTGCAGGTCTTGGCGGTCGCCAACGCGACTACCAGGAATGTTTGGAAAAGGTACGCTCTTGGCTGCGAGATGTTCAACCCCGTGTCAGCGCGGTGCTATCCGATCCTATTGCCGCCGATCCACAATCGGTTCAGGATCAGATGAATCAAACCAAAGCGCTGCAGAGCGAGTTCATGTCTCAGGGACGCCTCATCGATAACGTACAACACAGTCTGGACGCTCTACTGAAATCACTTGCCGGACGTCTAAGCCCATCTGAAGTGTCCGCCCTGGAAATTCCGGTTGAAGATGTCAAGAATAAATACAACCAATTGCTGGGAGCTTTGGGAGATCGCTCAAAACTCTTGGACACGGCTTTGGTTCAGTCACAAGGTGTTCAAGATGCCCTCGACGGCCTATCCGGCTGGATCAACCAGTCTGAAGACAAATTCAAAGTACAAAACCGTCCAGCGTCTCTTATCAAAGAACGCCTCAACGAACAAGTACGTGAACATCGTGGCCTGTTGAATGATCTTGAGTCGCATCGCACCAGTTTGGAAAGCGTTACACTATCAGCTCGCGAGCTAATGGCTAACGCTTCAAATGCCCGTCTTGCCAAGAGAATAGAAACCAACTTAAGCGACGTAACCGGTAGATTCGAGAAATTGCTGGACAAGGCCCTGAAGCGTGGAGAATTCCTCGAAGATACTCTAGCTCAGCTCAATAAGTTCAACGAAGATGCAGCCAGTTTGGAGCAAGAACTTTCCAACCTTCAGGAAGCTCTCGATGGACGAGAGCTGGCTTCTCTGCCAGCAGACACCTTGATGCAGCGTATGATCGAGTTGTCTAGAAACAAGGAACATCTTCGCCCAATGTACGAGAATTGTGTTAGGCTCGGCAAAGACTTAATTGCCAAACGCGACGTCACTGACACTGGTGTGGTTCGAGATCGTATCAAAGCGCTGGAGAACGCCTGGAAGAATCTGGATGTAACTCTCGAGGAGAAGCTTAAATTGTCGAAACAGAAGGCCGAACAGTTGAACGCCTACGAAGACCTTAAAGATCAAGTTCTGGTATGGCTATCGAGTATTGAAACCAGAACAAACAACATGGCTCCAGTTTCAGTAGATGTTGAAACGATCAAATATCAGATCGAGGAAGTGAAACCGTTGATCAAGGAACATCGTGACTATGCTGTAACCGTCGATAAAGTCAACGACTTGGGAGCTCAGTACGATGCCTTAGTGCGTCCGGACAGTCCAACCCGGAAACGTTCCGTCTACAGCCCAATCAAACGATCGACCGTCAGCCCAATGCGCCGAATGTCGGGAGATGCGCGATCACCCAGCCCTACTAAGGGTCTACTAGTGGGACAAAGCCCTACTGTGTCCCCGCTATCTCCCGGTGGATCGAGCGGATTCGGTAGTCGGCGATCATCGCAAGATGGTTTCCAGCTAACCGATCTCACACCGATCCAGCAACAGCTGACGGAGATCAACAATCGGTACAGTTTGGTTGGTGCACGTTTGAACGATCGCCAGAACGAGCTCGACTCCGTGAGAGATGAAGTCCGCAAACATCAGGAGAGCTTGAAAACTTTAGCCAACTTCTTGGACAAGATCCAACGTCAAGTGCCCAAAGAAGTCATTAGCAACAAGGACGAAGCAGAACGGTGCAATAAGCAGGCTCGCAAGGTTCTGGAAGAAATGTACGAGAAACAGAGTTTGCTTGATTCTACCAAAGCACAAGTGAAGGATCTGCTGAAACGCAAACCTGACGTGCAGGGTGCTGACCGCCTGCGCTCGGAACTGGACGCTGTGGCTGATCGTTGGAAGAATCTACACGATCTATGCAAGGATCGCATCAACTTCTCCGAACAACTGCGTGATTTCCTGGATACACATGACAATCTGAACACTTGGCTCGGAGCTAAGGAACGTATGCTGACCGTGCTTGGACCGATTTCTTCGGATCCACGCATGGTGCAAAGCCAAGTTCAGCAGGTGCAAGTACTCCGCGAGGAATTCCGTGGCCAGCAGCCGCAGTTGAATCACTTACAGGAAGTCGGTAACACTGTGCTCGAATATCAGCGAGAATCATCTCCTGAAGGACAATCGGTGGCCTCTAAATTGAAGAACGTCCAGAAGAAATGGGATGATCTTGTTAGTCGTCTGGATGATCGTGCTCAAAGCCTGGGAGCTGCTGCTGATACTTCCAAGGAGTTCGACGCTGGTCTCAACCGTCTGCGAGAAGCTTTGCAGAACATAAGCGACAACCTGGATGCTCTTCCAACCGATCGCGATCACCAGGAAACATTACGAAAGATAGAAAACTTGGAACGTCAACTCGAAGGACAGCGTCCTCTTCTGGCAGATTCAGAAGCGGCCGGTGAAGCTCTATGCCGCGTTCTCAGCGATCCAGCTTCTCGAGCGGACGTCAACGCACGTTTAGCTGCCGTTGGAAAGCAATATCAGAATCTACAGAAGAAACTGGACAACCGGAAGGCAGAAACCGATTCCGCTCTGCGAGATGGACGTCAGTTCGCTGAGACTTGCGCTCGTACTCTTGGCTGGCTGTCGGGAGAGCTGGGCAACCTGACGGATCGCCTGCTGGTATCCGCTCATCGTCCAACTCTGCAGCACCAGATCGAAACTCATGAACCGATCTATCGCGAAGTTATGAGCCGCGAACATGAAGTCATTATGCTGCTGAACAAAGGACGTGAACTGCAGGAAAAACCAGGACAGCTCCCCGATCGTACTGTGCAGCGTGATCTGGAGAAGATCTCTCAACAATGGGAACGCCTGCGTAACACTGCGGTTGATCGACACTCGCGACTGCAAACCTGTATGGAACACTGTAAGAAACACTCAGCTGCATCAGAAACGTTTTTGGCTTGGCTGCGTGGAGCAGAAGACAAACTGGCCTCATTCAAGCCTGGTATTCTGAAGAAATCGCAACTTGATCAACAGTTGAAGGAACTGCAGACATTCCGTTCGGACGTCTGGAAGAGATCGGGCGAGTATGAAAACACACGTGGTCTGGGTGAATCCTTTATCGGAGCGTGTGATGTTGACAAAGATCCCATCAAGGTTGAGCTGCAGGATATGAAGGACCGCTGGGAACGTTTGAACAATGAACTGCTTGCTCGTGCTCAAACTTTGGAAACATGTGCCAAACGTTTGGGAGATTTCAACGAAGAGCTGCGTGATCTCGAACATGCCGTTGGTCGCTGCGAAGATCGTCTGGCTGCGCATGACGCTTTAGGAGGTGCTGCTAAGGATCCCAAGTTGTTGGACCGCGTTAAAACCATCAAGGAGGATGCTTCAGCCCTGCGTAAACCCCTTCAGGCGATTCGTAAGTTGGCAAGCGATATTGCAGTTGAAGCCCGCGCTGCCGGCGGAGATGGTGATCATCTAAAGAGTGAGGTTGATGGAATCGGCGATCGCATTGAAGATCTTCATGCTCGATTGGATGACCGATGCGGTGAGTTGCAATCCGCTGCTACCGCAGTATCGCAGTTCAACGATGCAGTCAAGGCTTTGGGCGTGGATTTGAATGATCTGGAAAATCAAATCGATTCATTGAGTCCACCTGCTCGAGAAATCAAGACGGTAATGAACCAACTGGATGAGGTAGTCGGCATTTTGAGCAAGATTGATCGTACCGCTGATCACGTCGCTAGTGTCGAACGCGCTGGTGAACAGCTAGTTGATTCTGGATTCGCTCCAGATACAGCTAGCACTCGGGATCAGATCGGGACATTGAGGAGACAGCTTGGAAAACTGGAGAATCGCACTCGCGATCACGATGATGCGCTGCAGAAGGCTTTGAAATCCCTGCAGATATTCTACGATCTGCATCAGAGTACGCTGGATGATTTGAACGATGTGGCTGATCAAGTGAAGAAATTGAAACCGGTCAGTTCGGAATTGGAGCAGATCCGACACCAACAGGATGACTTCCGTCGATTCAAACAACGCCATGTGGAACCGTTGATTCTGAATATCGATGAGGTGAATCGCAGCGGACAGGACTTGATCCGCTCGGCTCAAGGTGGTGTTCCCACGGGAGTTTTGGAGAAAGATCTGGAAAGGATCAACGAAAAGTGGAATGACCTCAAGGAAAAGATGAACGAACGTGATCGTCGATTGGATGTTGGATTATTGCAGTCGGGTAAATTCCAGGAAGCCTTGGATGGTCTTTCAAAATGGCTCAAAGATACCGAAGAGATGGTCGCCAATCAAAAACCACCAAGTGCTGATTATAAGGTAGTTAAGGCGCAGTTGCAAGAACAGAAATTCCTCACAAAGATGTTGATGGATCGCCAGAATTCGATGTCTTCGTTGTTCCAGCTCGGTCAAGAGGTTGCTGCCGGTTGCGATGCTTCGGAGAAGGCCGCAATTGAACGTCAACTGAAGGAACTGATGGGTCGTTTCGACGCCCTGACTGACTCTGCTCAGACTCGTACTCTGGACCTAGAACAGGCTATGCATGTTGCCAAGCAATTCCAAGATCAGCTGAATCCGCTCACGAAGTGGTTGGATGGAGCCGAACGTACTGTGAAAGCAATGGAATTGGTACCAACCGATGAAGAAAAAATCCAACAGCGCATTCACGAACATGAACGTATGCATGACGAGATCCTCTCTAAACAACCTGACTTCAGTGAGTTGGCAGACATTGCCGGACAGCTAATGGAACTGGTTGGTGATGACGAAGGAGTGGTACTTAGTGAAAAGGTGAAGAACACCACAGATCGATATACCGATTTGGTGCACGCCAGCGAGAATATTGGACACGTGCTGAATGAATCTCGCCAAGGTCTGCGTCATCTGGTACTAACCTACCAGGATCTGGTTTCATGGATGGAGAACATGGAAAATCGTCTGCAACGGTTCCGGATCATTCCGGTGCATACCGAAAAGTTGCTAGAACAGATGGATCTCTTGGTAGAACTCAACGAAGATATTGCCAGCCGATCACCGAACGTAGAATCTACGGTTGAAGCTGGATCGGAACTGATGAAGCACATTTCATCGGATGAAGCACTGCAACTGAAGGACAAGCTTGACTCACTGCAGCGTCGTTATGGAGAACTTACGACAAAAGGAGGAGACCTTTTGAAACACGCACAAGATGCACTGCCATTGGTGCAGCAGTTCCATCAGTCCCATATCCGTTTGGTTGACTGGATGCAAGCTGCTGAATCTACTCTAGCCACTGGGGACTCTAACGAAACTGATATCGTTCGTCTGGAGGGTGCCCTAAGCGAAATGAGACCGGTTCTGGAAACTGTCAACTCGGTTGGTCCTCAGCTATGCCAGATTTCACCTGGAGAAGGAGCTTCGACCATTGAAGGAATCGTTACCCGTGACAACCGTCGTTTCGAGGCAATTGTCGAGCAGATTCAGCGCAAGGCCGAACGTCTACACCTTAGTAAACAACGGTCCGATGAAGTTACTGCCGATATCGATGAACTGCTTGAATGGTTCCGCGACATGGATGCTACTCTTCGTGATACTGATCTACCGGCAATGACACCCAAGCTGGTACGAGCACAATTGCAAGAACACCGCTCAATCAACGATGACATCTCAAGCCAGAAAGGACGCGTACGTGATGTCACTTCGGCTGCGAAGAAGGTTCTCCGAGAATCACAACCCAATGAAAACACCATTGCTCTGCGTGAGAAGTTGGAAGATCTGAAGGAAGTGGTCGATACGGTAGCTGGACTCTGCTCGAACCGTTTGGCTATACTTGAGCAAGCTCTACCGTTGTCGGAACACTTTGCCGATTCGCACACTGGCCTGGTCACATGGTTGAACGACATGGAGCATCAAATCTCCATGCTTGCAATGCCAGCTCTTCGTCCCGACCAGATTGCCATCCAACAGGATAAGAACGAACGATTGACTCAATCGATCTCCGAGCACAAACCACTTTTAGATAAGCTGAACAAGACCGGAGAAGCGTTGATGGCTCTGGTAGCCGATGACGATTCTGCCAAGATCAGTGAAATCCTAGAATCGGACAACGCTCGCTACGCTGCCTTACGTACGGAGCTACGCGAACGCCAGAATGCATTAGAACAAGCTCTGCAAGAATCTAGTCAATTCTCGGACAAACTGGAAGGTATGCTACGTGCCCTACAGAACACTGCCGAGCAGGCCAATCAGGCCGATCCAATTTCCGCCCATCCACCAAAGATTCGCGATCAGATTGAGGAGAACGTTGCTCTGGTTGAAGACATTGACAAGCGAGGTGAAGCTTTCGCCGCCGTTAAACGTGCCGCTACAGACGTGATCTCGAAGGCTACCAACCAAGCGGACCCAGCTGTCCGAGACATTAAGAAGAAGTTGGAGAAATTGAACAACCTATGGAACGAGCTGCAAAAGACAACCTCCAAACGTGGATCTGCTCTGGATAACACCCTATCCGTAGCTGACAAGTTCTGGAAGGAGATGCAAGCCGTCATGGAGACGCTGAAGGAACTACAGGAAGCGCTCCAGACTCAGGAACCTCCAGCTGCTCAGCCACAGGCCATCCAGAAACAGCAGGTCGCTCTGCAAGAAATCCGCCAGGAGATTGATCAAACCAAACCGGAGGTGGAACAGGTCCGCCGTACCGGTAGCAACCTGATGTCGCTCTGTGGAGAACCAGACAAACCAGAGGTTAAGAAACACATCGAAGATCTGGACCACGCTTGGGACAACATTACTGCTCTGTACGCCAAACGCGAAGAGAACCTGATCGATGCCATGGAGAAGGCCATGGAATTCCACGAGACGCTGCAGAATCTGCTGAGCTTCCTGGTCAAGGCCGAGGATCGGTTCCAGAAGCTGGGCCCACTTGGATCAGACATTGAAGCCGTCAAGAAGCAGATTGAACAGCTGAAGCACTTCAAGGATGACGTCGATCCACATATGGTAGAGGTTGAGGCGTTGAATAGGTGAGTGTCTTTTCATTGTTTTATTTGTTTTTGATTCCGGTGGACGGGCAGGTGATATATAATGGTGTTTTATTCCGTTTCATGCTATTCTATATTTTTGATTGATGACAAATGTGGATACAGAGCGTTGAACAGGCAAGAGAGATGAATTATGGATGTTGTTGCTTTTATGATTTGGAATATCAGGAAAATCGCTCAAAATTGACGATTAAATTTTTGATAGCGCCATCTTTGTGTCAAATTGTAATTTCTATAGTTTTGAGCTTTTTACACATGTAAAATTTGCGTTTTCGTTCGACAAGCGACTTCTTGTGGTCTATGCAATTGATGAAGTCTACATCTTTCACTTACATTTGTAATATTTTCATCGTCAAAAAAGTTTCAGCGTATCTGTGAATAATTCATAATACACGCCATAAACAAATTTCTCCAAATAACATAACTTTCAATTCTACAGGCAAGCGGTTGATCTAACTGAACGTACCTCAGCCGAGCAGGCAAGTGCCATCCGTGAACCACTGAGCTCGGTTAACCGCCGCTGGGAGAATCTCCTTCGTGGAATGGTCGAACGACAGAAGCAGCTGGAGCACGCTCTTCTTCATTTGGGCCAGTTCCAGCATGCTCTGAACGAGCTGTTGGTCTGGATCAACAAGACCGATGCCAATTTAGACGAACTGAAAGCAATTCCGGGAGATCCACAGTTGCTGGAAGTTGAGCTGGCTAAGTTGAAGGTGCTGGCCAACGATATCCACGCTCATCAAAGTTCGGTGGATACGTTGAATGACGCTGGCAGGAAGCTGATCGAGAACGATCGTGGATCGTTGGAGGCTTCCACTACGCAAGATAAGCTGCAGCAGTTGAACAAGCAATGGAGAGATCTGCTGCAGAAGGCATCTGATCGCCAACATGAGCTGGAAGAATCGCTGCGTGATGCTCAAGCGTTCACCGCTGAAATCCAAGATCTTCTGGGATGGTTGGGAGATGTGGACGCTATCATTGGCGCTAGCAAGCCTGTTGGTGGACTACCGGAAACTGCTTCCGAACAACTGGAACGATTCATGGAGGTTTACAATGAGCTAGAGGAAAATAGACCAAAGGTTGAAACGTTGATCGCACAAGGACAAGAATACGTACGCAAACAGACGCAGCTGCAGGTTTCGGCTAGTAATCTACAGCATACGTTGAGAACACTGAAGCAACGCTGGGATGCTGTAGTTTCTCGAGCTTCCGACAAGAAGATTAAGTTGGAGATTGCTCTGAAGGAAGCTACCGAGTTCCACGATGCTCTACAAACATTCGTAGAATGGTTAACTCAAGCGGAAAAACAACTGTCCTCTGCTACGCCAGTTTCCCGTGTACTTGAAACGATTCAGCAGCAGATGGAAGAACACAAAATCCTGCAGAAGGACGTTTCCATCCACCGCGAATCGATGCTCTTGCTGGATAAGAAGGGAACTCATCTGAAATACTTCAGCCAGAAGCAGGACGTCATTCTTATCAAGAATCTCCTGGTTTCGGTGCAACATCGTTGGGAACGTGTGGTGGCTAAGGCTGCCGAACGAACTCGTGCCTTGGATCATGGCTACAAAGAAGCCCGCGAATTCCACGACGCTTGGCTGCAGCTGATTACGTGGTTGAAGGAAACTGAGACCACGCTGGACACGCTTGCTGAGGAGTCAACCAACGATGCGGTCAAGATAAAGAAGCACTTGGAAAAACTTCGGGAGATTCAACGTCAGTTGCAATCGAAGGAAAGCTTCTACGATGGAACAATGCGCAATGGCAAGGGCTTGATGGACCGTGCTCCGAAGAGCGATGACCCGGTGCTATCGAAGATGATGAATGAATTGAAGGATTCATGGAAACGTGTGTGTCACAAGAGCGTCGAACGTCAACGCAAGTTTGAGGAGGCTTTGTTGCTATCTGGACAATTTGCTGATGCTCTGCAGGCACTACTCGAATGGTTGCGCAAGGCAAAGGTCCGACTTGCCGAGGATGGCCCAGTGCATGGTGATTTGGATACGGTGACAACCCTTTTCGATCACCATAAGCAGCTGGAGTCGGACCTGGACAAACGCTCAGCACAAATGCAAAGCGTCATGAAGACTGGCAAGGATCTTGAAAAGTCCGACGAAACTCGGGAGACTAGCAAGAACCTTAAAGAATTGCAAAAACTGTGGGACGATGTTCAGGATCTGAGCGCCCGTCGCAAGTCACGTTTGGAGGTGGCGTTGAAGGAAGCGGAACGCCTGCACAAATCTGTTCATATGCTTCTGGAATGGTTGTCTGAGGCCGAACAGAAGTTGCGTTTCGCCGCCGCTGCTCCGGACGATGAAGCCCAAGCCAATGATTTGCTGGATGAGCATTCTCGCTTCATGAAGGAGTTACGCGAGAAGGAGTTCGACAAGGAGGAAACCCTCGGACTGGCCAACTCCATTCTGGGTAAGGCTCATCCGGACGCGATTCCAATCATCAAGAACTGGATCTCGATCATCCAGTCCCGGTGGGACGAGATTTCCCAATGGGCACTGAGCCGTCAGACCAAGTTGGAATCGCATCTGAAGTCGCTCAAGGATCTGGACGAATCGATCGAGGAACTGTTGGCTTGGTTGGCCGGACTGGAAGCGACGCTGTTGAGTAAGTTCTAGTTCTAGGATTACGGATACGTATAGAAGTTTAAATTCTTGTGTTTTTTTTTTGTAGACCTGGAACAGGAACCACTGCCGGACGAGATTCCACCGTTGGAAGCTCTGATTGCCGACCACAAGGAATTCATGGAGAACACTGCCCGCCGTCAAGGCGAGGTGGATCGTGCCTGCAAGCCACGTCAACCGCCACCAGGGTTGAAGGAAGCGCGAAAACCGTCCCGCGGTGTGCTCAAGACACCAGTGTAAGTAGCCTTTGAAATGCACTGACAAAAATAATAGTGTGTTCCGTGCACAATTGTTAACTAATTTGATTTCTTTTTCCCAATGTTCGCGCATGATTAACAATTTGTATTTTTTTTTATGTTTCGTTCACTCTCGTTTTTGTACGTGTTTCTTTATTGTTTCGGACTTTAATCACACCGCTATGAAACCGATTATATTTGCGTTTATGTGTGTGTGTTAATTTGCGTGTGATCACCAATCACCACCACCACCACCACCACAACCATCACCACTTATAGAAGAGGATCACAACCAGATTTGCGCGAACATTCGCCTGACTACGGCACCCTAGGACGAAAGCAAAGGTTTGTTCTAATAAGTGTTCTTTTCAATTGAATTACGAAAATCTAACGTAAAAATGTACACTTTTGATTGTTTCATTGACTAACCGAATGATGTTTGATTTTTCTTATTTCTTTTGATATTTTGTGTGTATTTGTGTGCTCATTTCTTTCGTTTCTCTTCTGTACCATTTTGTGTCTCTTCCTTTTTTACACTCCAAAACAAAATCATAGTTTCAAGGGATCACGCGATCAAGGGCTTAATTCACGTCGTACAAGGTGTGTATCTCATTTGTGTGTGCTCAATTCATATTTTCGGTTAAGTTACGTCCCTCTAAAATTTGGAATTCAAAGATTGAAAAAAAGACCGGCGTAACTTAGCGGATCCAGACATTCTTTTTTCAATGCATGTTGTTTTCTACCTTCTTTTCTTTCCTTCTCTTATTCTATGATTGTTGGTGTTGTGTAAAATATGTGTGTACAAAATCATTGATAAACCATTTTAAAAAAACGCAAAATTATCTGTGTATGTGTTGCGTGTGTGTACATTTGCATATCTGAACACAGTCGTGTGAGTCCTGGACGCGAAACCCAGACGCCGGAACGGGATCGCCTGCCGCACTATGGTCCACGATTTTCGCCAAGGTATACTCCATCGGAGCAGTCGAAGTTGTGAAAACTGTTGAGACTGTTCGATCGTACTAACAACATCCACACACGTTCCATTCATGTTTCCATTTGTTAATGTTCGTTATCATTATGTTTTCGGTATTGTTTTGTTTTGTTTAGATTATTCGAAAATCATTTTCATTTGTACAAATTATCATTTTCATTTTATGTTGTTCATATCACTGCAAGTATTGTAAATTAAAGATCGCTAGAAATTGTGAGAAAATCCACTCAATGGATTAATAGGAGAATTATGACCATCGTTTGGTAACGTAACTGTAGGTAATTTCAGTGCAATTTCGCGACTTGACTCATTTTGATTTGAATTTCGAACAGCTGGCAACTCTGGTTTAGAGTTAAGGATTCTCAGTCCAGTAAATTGCAAAAGATGATCTGGAATAGATATAGGTAGATGAAAGACAGAGCCGCGGTCAGGATTTTCTCTTGGTTAACGAGCATTTATGTTTGCACTTCTGTAACGAAATTAAAGGAGAGGATAGTGATGTGAATAGTTTATTTTTATCTTTATCGGGAAATTTCCCCTAAAAGCCATTTTGCATGGTACATTTTAAGATTTCAAGCCGTTTCGGCCCTTTCAAAACCATTTTGGCATTTTGAGACAATAATTATTATGAAAATTTAATTGTACCTTAAATTTAGAATCCTTAAAGACTATTTAATTTTTAGGTGAATTTACGTTTAAATAAACTTGTAAGTCATTCCTACGTTTTAAGACTAAATTGGCGGCTTTAAGGTTAACTTAGTATTTTTAGTGCAATGTTGGAATTGTTTTTATGTCGCTTCAGTTTTAAGGGCTTAAGCCTAATTTACGTATTATGGAAATTCCGACGTTTTTAAGGCTTGTTTTTTCCGTATTCATTTGGGATTTTCAATTTAATTTCCGAGGTTTTTAAGATGTAGATGCAGTTTTGGCGATCGAACGATGACAAAGTTTTTTTAAACTTATTTTATAATGTTGAGGCCATTCAGACACAGTTGATGGGGTTCTCAATTTCTCAATGCACATCTAAAGAGCAGTGGGGATTGTTAAGTTGACACACCCTAATGGTTGATCTAGTAAATTATTTGACGATTTGGAGAACCTAGATCATCTTATATTAATGGAAATCGACCGTAAATTTTGCGCATATGCTCCATAAATATGCTTATTCATGTTTCGATTGCTAATGACAATGCCCAATTGTGGAAGATCCTTTGATCTGAACTAGAGGGTGATTTGAAGCAGAAATCGACCATAAGAGATGCGCATTGACTGCATGACAGTGTTTGGACATGTTCGATTGTTAAAAACATCACCTAATCGTGTTAGGTCTAGTAGATAATTTGATCTGAACTTCAGGACGATTTGGAGCACCTAGAACATCTTATATCCATGGCAATATATTTTAAGTGATAAGCATGTACTCTATATTTTTGCTTGGACATAAGGGTGGGTCATCTATAACAACCACCTACTCCCCACAGCTCTTTCGCTTCGTATTGAGGTCCCCAACAACTGTGCCAAATTTGAACGAATTTGGGAACGATCTGGATTTGCGGGAGAGTTTTTTTTTTAAATTTTGGGGTCGGTCCAAAAATTCTAAAACTGCTCTATTTTTACCAAACCTGGGACTTAGATTGAGAAACTACACAGATCAACATCGTTGAAGACCGCATGTCGATTCGACTTCTGTGCAAAAAGTTATTTTTTTAATGTATGCTCATGTGATCCGCACATACCTACTGGGGTGCATACAGGGTGTTTGGTTCCGGGTTTTACATATTTTCAGGGTAGATAGGGCTCCTAAAGTTATGAAAAAATCCCCATGAAACATAGGGTCGGAAATAACTGCTAAGTGAGTTATTCAACATTTTATGTTTTTTTGTATTGCCAACTTTAATTGGCTATATTTTTTTAATCTTAATATGGTTTTCTGATTTCAACATACCAAATGAAAGATTAAAGTCTTAGCTATCAATGCTTTCTAGAAAAAAACTCGATTAAAGTTAATTATCATACATTAAATTGAAAAGCATGTTGAAAGTACCGAAAAAAAACTGGTGAAATTTCATACATTTTAGTGTTTTTAAGTTGAAAATTTTCATTTCTGTTTATTTAGTTGTTCTACAAAACATTTTCCATGCAGTTCTCTAGATTTGTGTCTTTGGTAGAAACCTTGTAGGCTTTATGGTTTCTTCGTAATTATTGATTTAAAACAGCCATAAAAACCTGTGACGTTTTCTTAAAATGCGCTATAGTCACCCTATTTGTTCGTACGTTCGGCTGTTGCAGTGGACTACGCACATGAAAATTTGGTAGAATGTTATTGTAAATGTTTAGCTACATTCTTAACTTTTGATTACCGCACATCTCCTGCACCAAAAGAAAACATAACTGCGGAGATGTTTCGCAGTATCGAATATTGCTCAGTCTCAGCAGAAAACACAACGAGAGACACCGAATCGGCGAATTCTGAGAGCGGAAGGGAGAGAAGTAGGTAGTAGTAATAAGTCGATGTCCTTTTTATTTCATAGCACTCGCAGCTCAGCTGCGGTGCTGTTTCGATGGAGGAATGTGGAGCTCCGCGGCTTCTGTATGCATACTTAGAGTTTTTTACAGGAGTTAGTATTTTTACTGGATTTTTGGATTACTGACTCGGTTAAAATTCAAATGACTGTTATTCGTAAAGATTGGATAAAATCGATTTATTTTTATTTTTCATCATTACACGGGGTTAACAGAAGTTAGTCTGTAAATTTTGGTAACACATTTTTCAACTTTGAATTTTTCACAGATTTTTTTAAATTTTACCGAAGAATTCCGCAATTCAAAAACTCGGTAAAAATTACTGACTCGATAAGTGTGTACTGATGTATGGTTGGTGAAGGGGCTAGCATGTGGAGGGTATTCTCGGGCTAGTGAATGCCACCCATCCCCACTTATGATTCAGTAATACACTATTTATTCATTTCTGTTTGATATGTTAACAAAGTTTGATTTTTTATAACGGAATCATGAACAAAAAACCAATCGTGGATTAAAAATCCATTTTTGACAAAATCGAAAATGTGGATACGTGTTTCTAAGCAGAATTTAATTCTGAACAAGAAAACCTAGGCGATATCCAAATTTGATGATAACTGGTTAGAGTTATTTCCCACGCCAGTTTGAAAACCCCCGTTTCGAGATAAACGCGTTTAAAGATAAAAATGCTCTCTCAGTGCACCGGTACATGTTTTAGGAAATCGCTTCGTAAAGCGGTAAGGAATATTCTAGCGGGCTTGGAGTCTTTTCTAAATTAAAGTATACATCCCAAGGAACATTTCAAGCCAAAAAAAACATGAAAGGTGATACGATTCAGAACCTCGGGCTCTGGTTCCGCTTCGCATTTTCCAGGAGTCCATTATCTGCTACCGGAAAACATACAATAACAAAACTGTGATGACAATTTAGTGCCTCAAATCATAATAGTGCCCGAGATCAACTCCCTAGAAAACTCGAAGTTCACAATCACGTTTGTAATAGTGGTCTTTGGTTTTTTGTTCATGATTCCGTTATAAAAAATCTGGGACTTTGAACAGTTATTTGAAGTCTATGACTTGGAAAATTGGTAACTACACTGCAATGTTCATTTCTATTCGTCAAACTTTGTTAACATATCAAACAGAAATGAGTAAATAGTGTATTACTGAATTATAAGTGGGGATGGGTGGTATTCACTAGCCCGAGAATACCCTCCACATGCTAGCCTCTTCACCAACCATACATCAGTACACACTTATCGAGTCAGTAATTTTTACCGAGTTTTTGAATTGCGGAATTCTTCGGTAAAATTTAAAAAAATCTGTGAAAAATTCAAAGTTGAAAAATGTGTTACCAAAATTTACAGACTAACTTCTGTTAACCCCGTGTAATGATGAAAAATAAAAATAAATCGATTTTATCCAATCTTTACGAATAACAGTCATTTGAATTTTAACCGAGTCAGTAATCCAAAAATCCTGTAAAAATACTAACTCCTGTAAAAAACTCTAAGTATGCATACAGAAGCCGCGGAGCTCCACATTCCTCCATCGAAACAGCACCGCAGCTGAGCTGCGAGTGCTATGAAATAAAAAGGACATCGACTTATTACTACTACCTACTTCTCTCCCTTCCGCTCTCAGAATTCGCCGATTCGGTGTCTCTCGTTGTGTTTTCTGCTGAGACTGAGCAATATTCGATACTGCGAAACATCTCCGCAGTTATGTTTTCTTTCGGCGCAGGAGATGTGCGGTAATCAAAAGTTAAGAATGTAGCTAAACATTTACAATAACATTCTACCAAATTTTCATGTGCGTAGTCCACTGCAAAAGCCGAACGTACGAACAAATAGGGTGACTATAGCGCATTTTAAGAAAACGTCACAGGTTTTTATGGCTGTTTTAAATCAATAATTACGAAGAAATCATAAAGCCTACAAGGTTACTACCAAAGACACAAATCTAGAGAACTGCATGGAAAATGTTTTGTAGAACAACTAAATAAACAGAAATGAAAATTTTCAACTTAAAAACACTAAAATGTAAGAAATGTCACCAGTTTTTTCGGTACTTTCAACATACTTTTCAATTTTAATGTATGATAATTAACTTTAATCGAGTTCTTTTCTAGAAAGCATTGATAGCTAAGACTTTAATCTTTCATTTGGTATGTTGAAATCAGAAAACCACATTAAGATTAAAAAAATATAGCCAACCAAAGTTGGCAATACAAAAAAACATAAAATGTTGAATAACTCACTTAGCAGTCATTTCCGACCCTATGTTTCATGGGGATTTTTTCATAACTTTAGGAGCCCTATCTACCCTGAAAATATGTAAAACCCGGAACCAAACACCCTGTATAAGCTTATAGGTACGTGAGGAGCACCAGAGCGAGAGTAAAAAAAATATAAGTTTTTGCACAGAAGAGAATAGTTTTCTCAATCAAAGTCCTAAGTTTGGGGAATACTGAGCAATTTTTTAAACTTTATCTGGCAAATGATTAGTTTTATTCCGTTTCCAATACAAATGTTAAAGCTCTCCCGTTAATCCAAATCGTAACCGATTTTATTCAAATTTGGCACACTTGCAGATCGAAAGAGCTATGGGGTTGTGATCTACCATATAAAGTTGACCCACCCTATTGGACATATTTCACTGCAAGAGAAATTGTCTCATTTGTGGTTGAACTAGAGGTTCGGACGATCTGAACTCCAGAATGATTTGAAGAACTTCTTCTTCATCACATTTCAAGCTTACTGCTTATCGCATATTAGCTTATTGCGTGCTCTCAACTAAGTGTTCTAGATATTTCCACAATTATTAATTTAATTAAATTAATTATTAATTGAGAGCTTTCGATGCCTGTACCATTTTTACATTACTATAATTGTGTGGCAAGTACAATTATACTCTATGCCCAGGGTAGCCGAAAAATTTTCCATACCCGAAAAATTCCTAGACCGGACCGGGAGTCAAACACAGCCACCTCTTGCTTTGTAGCTGCGCCTTTACCGACTGAGCTAAGGGAGACTTAGTACATTTTATATACAAATGAAAAGGATCGTAAATGTTGCGCATAGGCTTCTCATGCATTGTTCTTGGACGAATTTCGTCGCTGAGGACATCGTCTAAGTCGTGACTAATCTAGCCACGTCTAAATCTATACGTTAAATATACACTTCAGTGCCACTTCAAAATTAATTAATTAATTAAAGTACTTTCGCTTGTATTTCAACTCCGACGCACCGGTTCTACGCATTAAATATAACATATTTTATGATATCGCATTGAAAACTTCACCCATATCGGAAAAGTTGACTACGATATCTGTGTTGGGGAAGTTTGCTTTCGCGGACCCTTCTTGTTCTTCAGCGACAAGCTTCTGGGCGTCAGTAGAGGTACTTGAAATCGGCGGCTGTGTTAGAGAAGCCACCTTGGGTCTCACTTTGACCGTGCTCGTGCTCGTTTCAATTCAATTTTACAAATTTGTGCGCATTTCACGATCTCTCCAAGTGTGACAATTAAATTGCCATACTTGGAGCTGCATTTTAGTGCATAATAGGTTTAGCTGTAAAGCCGAGTTTAGACGAGGCAAGTGAGTTGATTCTTGTTGTTGTGACTTGGATGTGATTTGAAAAAGCTCGACATCGATTATTGTTTGCTATTCACAATGCGGCCATTTTGAATCTTGCAAATTCTTTCCAAATGGCGTATTCAACATTTTTTTAATAAATCGTAGCACGAAAACGTAATTTCTAATCGAAATGATTTTTTTGTTGGTTATCTTTCTTCCGGTATCCGTGGTACATGACAAGCCCATTACAGTCTGCTCTGCTGTGTTTCTCAAGGTTGCTAAATACCTGCAAGGAAGCAAAGCATGTGAGAGTTCAAGAACCTAAACGGAAGATGAAAGCGTCTTAAAATGTTTCTAAAGGCTTAGCTTGCTGCTAAACAAAATTTAAATATCCAGATCGAATATTGTTATTATGTCCATATTAAACATTGCAAACAGGACAGTACTGATAGGTACTTAGAAGCAAACGGTTATTGATTAGCTTCCCAATGATCAAGACGGGTAAGCATTAGAAACATTAGCTTGGTTATGGTTAGTATGCATACCACAATTGCTCTTGCGTGAGAAGGTTTTAGTATTATTAGTAAGTAGATAGTGAAATTCCCGTGGATCTTCTGGTAAAAGTAGGTTTGTTGATTGTCTTATGTAGCACTTCTTTTCTCACTTCATTATTTCATCATCTTCATGCCTCTCATTCCATTCGGTCTCGTCTCTCTTGGAACATCCTATTAACATGCGGGGGGTTTCCCCGAAAACCATTTACAGCAATCAACCCGAAGCGGAGCTCCGTTCCCCGCGAGCCAAGCTCCTGTGGGACAAGTGGCGCTACGTGTGGATGTTGGCATGGGAACGCCAGCGTCGTCTGCATGACCATCTCCTGTACCTGCAAGATCTGGAACGCGTCCGGCAGTTCAGCTGGGAGGAATGGCGCAAACGTTTCCTCAAGTTCATGAACCACAAGAAGTCCCGCCTGACGGATCTATTCCGCAAGATGGACAAGGACAACAACGGACTGATCCCGCGGGAAGTCTTCATCGATGGAATCATCGGAACGAGTAAGTTGATTGAGTTGTGTTAGCTTGATGGAAGAATGTGGGGATAAATCATTTTGGTTGATTTTCCGATAGAATTCGACACCTCGAAGCTGGAAATGAACGCCGTGGCCGATTTGTTCGACCGCAACGGAGAAGGACTGATCGACTGGCAGGAGTTCATCGCGGCACTTCGACCGGACTGGCAAGATCGCAAGCCAAAGACCGACGCAGACAAAATCCACGACGAGGTCAAACGGTTGGTGATGCTGTGTACGTGTCGACAGAAGTTCCGAGTATTCCAGGTCGGCGAAGGCAAATATCGGGTAAGTTTCGCCATTGGTTGATTTCGCGCATCAATTTGATAACTGACTTTCTTGGACGGTTGTGTGTAGTTCGGAGACTCCCAGAAGCTGCGTCTAGTGCGTATTCTACGAAGTACTGTGATGGTTCGCGTCGGAGGTGGATGGGTAGCACTTGACGAATTCCTGGTCAAGAATGATCCTTGTCGAGGTACGTACACTGTTGCCTTTCATCTATTTATCTATTTTATGATATATCCAGTTAGATCATTAGTAAATAATAGTTATTTGAGTATACGAAATGTTACTCTTAGTTCAGAACATTAGGGTATCTAGTCGAAATTTCCATATATTTTGGAACTAAATTAGAAGAGATGCCAATATTTATTATAATCTTAACGATATTAATATTCACACACCGCAATGCCAGAACAGGAAGAGGATATGGTTATTTAACATTGGACAATTCGCAAAATCCAATATTAATCCTTGGTTTCGAGAACTAAAGATCAAAAGCCGCGGAAATTCTGTTTATTAACAATATTCCCACCCTTTCAAAAACGAATCATAAGTCATCGAGAATGGCTTGCAAACAATAACTTTGCTTACAATCATGCTCCTAATAAATAATGGTGAACGAAACAAACAACCTCCCCCCCACCCACACACACACGCCAGCTGATCGCGATTACCTTTAATCATTCCAAAAAACAGGACGTGTCTGTGGCTGATATGCGCGCCCGTGACTTTGTGATTAATCGTGCCTTGAATGCCTTGAACCAACAGAAACAAACAAAATCCTAATTGCAAGTGCTTCCGGCGAACGATTTGTATACTAATCAACATTCCTTCTTTTTCTTTCTTTTCTTCTTTAACAAACCAACCCCCCACAAAAATAATCTAACCGATCGGTATGAAATCAAAAAACTCAATCGGATTCCACCGTCTCCGCTAACGAAACGAACGAAAATCGTATGAAATGGTTTCTGCCGCACTTGAAATTTCCACAATTTCACGCATCATTTTTACATGGTTTCACGTTTCGTTTATCTCTTTTTCTCTTTCGTTTGATTATCGCTTCTTACACATTTCCCCTTTCGTTGATTGTTTTTCTTGTTTTATTTCGTAAATTTTAACCAAAATCGATTCGCTCTGCTCCCGCCCACTTTGTACGTCGTTTTTTTTTACACGCCACTATTGCTGCTCGATTTTTCCGATCTTCCCCCCTCGCCCGCCTTTTGCATGACTATCGAAAATCGCAGTTGCGCTAGTGCTACCGCTTCCCAACCCGAACGATCCACGCCAGCACGAGGCGTGTTGTCCACTGTGTAAGAAACCCGAACTAAGCTTTAGGCAACTGTTGCTTTGGCAAAAGAAGAAATTTCAATCGCAACTCTACGATCTCGGGGGCAGCAATAGTATGCCGCGATACATTGTACTGAACGAGAAGAGCAAATAACCGGGCGCAGTAGTATTCTAGTCCAGCTCGTCCAAGCCAAGATCTTCGTCCAATTTGAGCACACGCAATGCTGTATTTTTGTTCCTATTTTTCAATGTGATGTCAAATTTTTTCCTGTTTAGAATTTTTCACATATTGTTAGTTGTTATCGTCCGATCTTCTGGATCGGACCGAATTGCTCCCAGGAGAGCAAAAGTATCGACGTTTTTCGCCAATTGTCTGCTTAGAAACTTAACACCTTTGAATAAAGGGAGATTTTAATGCTGTTTGAGAAGATTGTGTGACTTATTTCTACTCTACTGTCCTCCTGGATTTCTGTTCTGTTTAACTTTTTAGGTTTTAAGTGTGTTCAAATGTATGTTAGTACTACTTTGGTTCTTTACTAATCGTATATACATAATTAGAAGCTTATCATTTTCACGGTGTTTGTGTTTCCTTAGATTACGTGTTATCGTGTTATTCAAAGGCAGTTTGGGTGTTGGACTAACCGTAGTTTTACTAACAAACTTATTTGAAGCGTTATTGCGGCGTTATTGAAGAAGGAAGCGAATTTGACCCAAGACAACCAGAATGCATGTAAATTAGAGTTGGTTATGTCATATCCGGACATATATAACGACAAGCTTATCGTATATAATGCACTTTGATGGCTTTCACGTACAAACACGGAGTCCAGATACGCACTAGTGTAAATTTAATTTGTTAACAGTTTGATTTGTCATCAAATACAGTTTAGTCTGTAATGAAAAAAATTCAGTTTGACAAGCTTTACTTTTATATGATATAAAATTGATTGTAAATAAGTTTGCGTTTTATACGATTAAACTTAAACATCATGCGATGGGTTTTCATACGCAGTTTTGACTTAATCTATACAATTACATCTGTACATTCTTACACAACTTCTGGTCGTCAGAGACAAGCACTTAAAATTAAAGGAGCGAGATATGATAAATGACGGCTTCGGCAATACCATTACCTATAAAAGTTAGGGGTGTACACAAAGTCCTTGGACGCTCAATGTTTGCTCTGAAACATGATGTACTATATCAACTTGTATCTCATAAATTTATTGTCTAATGCATGTGCTAAATGACACGCCTTTTCCCGACTGATATCATTGATGTTGGGCTATGTTTTGTCTTTCCAGTCTTTCGGTGGATCATCATCGTATAGATCCGTAATTGAAACCATCAACAGATATGGCAAATTTGGTTCACAAATGTGTGTCTACACATCGTTAAAACTTTGGAGTCAATTTTAAGATTAATGTAATTAAGATGTAATCGTAAAATTTTGTAACAAAAGAGGCCTTCTACTAGACAAAAAGTTCTGACAAGTCTGTACAGATTGGTTGAAGTACGACCGACAAACAGCAGTGTTAACCAGGAAAGACATCAATCCAGTTAATCAAAATGTAGAATCTAAAATTCTTGCTACAGTTTTGAAAACAAAATGCGACTCATAGTAATTTTTGCCTGGCCACATTTTGTTCAAAACTGGAAGTTGAATGTACACTGACAAATATCTGCACGTCAATCCTACGTTAAAACATACATGATTTTATCGTATTTTCCACGTAACTGATACGTGCAGGTGGATTCAAATTTATTAAATCTCGAATGATCTACTTTGAAAAACCGTTTGCTACGCCCAAAATCTTTCAAATACACAGAGATATTCCTTTTTCCCGATTCCTAGCTCTCTGTAATCGTAAACATTTGTTTTAGCATCTTGAAAGCTTCTTAAAACCTGCGATTCTGAATTTTCCCTAGTTCGGGATAGCAAAAATGTATTCAAGTCTGAGATGCAAACAATTTCCAATGTCCTTTAATTTTTTGATCTCAAAAATGTTCAGATTTTTCATTTATTTTAAACTCACTATCCTTGATTGATGTTTCAAGTTTGGCATTTCGAACAGTTTTATATGTATATGAATCTGGAAAACTTTACAACTTCTTGGAAATTTCTCCATGTTTTGAGTACTGATGTCTCATTTCAGAAGGTCGGAAACATTTTAAGTCCCAAATTCTAAGTGACGATCCATTAACGTCACGCACTAATGGAAAGTGGGTTGGGGGTCTACAAATGTTTGACAAAGGTTGATTTTTCTCAAATTTTGCGTGACGTACTTAATGCATGCTCCCTTAGTCCGGAATCTTGAAAACTTTCCTTTAAGCAAGAAATAGATTTCAGTAAATTCTCCAACTGACAGAATCTTGAACATTAATTATCCATGTCCTGAATCTTGATTTTCTTCTGTGTCCGATATCATGAATTTTTATTTTTATCTAAATCATCTTGATAATTCCATTGGAACGCTTTAGGGGCTTGCTTTACTTTGAAACTCTACTCTGGACTCTTTTGAAATACTTCCTAGAGTTCCTTCGGATTCAACCTCATTAAATTATATTCAACGTCTTCTTAGTATTATTCCCAAAAATCCTTTGGAATTCTATAAGGAATTCCCTTTTGAACTCATTTAAAGTTCTTCTCTTAAAAGTCTCATAAAAAATGAACTCGGGATTCTAGCCTGAACTTCTTCCTGAACCTCTTTTGAAATTTTCATCAGAATTCCTTTGAAGTTCTTCATAAAATTTACCTGTAAATCTGCTAACCTTTGAAAAAATCCGTTGAGAAATTCTTTGAAATTCTACTTTGTGCTCCCTTGGAATTAATTATCTTCCGAATTAGCTAGGAATTTACATCAGAATCGCTTTGGAATAGTCGTCAGAAATTCTATTTAATTATATTTAGACTTTCCATTGAATTCTTTTTTAGGAGCCCTTCGGGATTCTACTCTCAACTACTTTGGAATTCTCCTAACGTTTATTTTGAAGCATACTCTCTTGAAGAATCTCGAGGTACACACTAAGTTTTTTCTACCGAGCTCGGCTGTGCAAATCTCGGCAAAAAAAGTTTTACCGAGTTCTCAGCAAACATTTCATTTGTTTGTTGAGATTCAGCTAATCATTATCCGAGACTCAGCAATCAAATGTCACTTTTGCTGAGATCTCAGTGAAACTTATTTTTGCCGAGATTTGCACAGCCGAGCTCGGTAGAAAAAACTTAGTGTGTATGATAACTTTAAAATTCTACTCAGAATTACCATGAGGCGATCCTTAGATTTCACCTGAAATTCTCGTCATAATTTATTTCTCCCCAGAATTCTCTTGAAATTTTCTTCGGAATTTCTTTGAACTTAGGCAAAAAATGTATCTGGAATTCTTCTCATAATCCCCTTAAAAAATCTCAAGTGTTCTTTAAAAACTCCCTTGAAGTTACACTTCAAGTACTCAATGAATTCTCTTCATAATTCCCTTGGAATGTCCCATGCTCAAAACTTCCTTGGAAAGATCTTTTGAATTCCCTTAGATTTCTCTTCGGGATACCGTTGAAACTATTCTCAGAATTTGTTCGGATTTTTATTCAGAATAACTTTGGAATAATCCTGAATCCTGATGAATGTTGGTGTCTTAGTGGAATATCTGTATAAAGAGAGGAAGAAGGATTAGTAATCTCCATTTAAATCCAATTTATTTGCTTATCCTTGACAGATACGCGTATTTCGTCTAAAATGTGCAGACTTCTTCAGTGTCTTGTACTAATACTCGACTATTTATTTGGAATAATCGTTAGAAATTCCTTTGAATTCTTTTTAGGACTCATTTGGAATTCAACTCAGAACTACCTTGGAATCCTCCTAAGGTTTCACTTCACAATTTCTTTGGAATTCACTTCAGATATACGTTGAAATTCTAGTAAAATCTTCCTAGGATTTCTTCCCAGAACTTTCTTTGAATTCTCATCGGAATTGCCGTGGAATTTTCCTGAAGAATCAGGAGGTCCTCATTATAACCTTGGAATTCTACTCAGAACTACCTTGAAAGCAATCCTTAGATTTCCCCTGAAGTTATCCTCACTATTTATTTGGATTTCTTCTCAGAATTCCCTTAGAGTTCTGCGCAGAAGACCATACGACTTTTCTTCAAAATTCCTTCGAAACTATGCGTAGTATTAATTCTCCTTTCTTAGAAATTTTCCACAAAATTCTCTTGATAATTCTACGAAATGCCAGAATCTTGATAACTTCAATTCTTAAGGCCCTTAATCTTAATCTTACACAGTTTTCAAGTCAATCGAACATCTTGAATATGTGACTCAAATTCGAGCATATTTTACTCAGTCTTTGAGTAAGTGCGGATGATGAAATTTGAATCAAATTTAGTGTTTTGGTATCTGGAATAGAAGTCCGTGTTAGGGGTTCGCTGTCGGATACGGGGCGATTCAAATATGACATCCTCAAGTTTTTCGATTGTTTACCCCTCTGTTTCATGATTTTTTCCAAACCTATTACACGCTCTGTCACAAATTCTTGGAACCAGTCCCCCTCCCGTCGATAGTGGACGTCATATTTGAATCGCCCCTAAATCTATCTACACTCGATAATTATGGCAAGCAAGTTAGTTTGATCAATTTTCAATAGTTTGCTTTTGATAGCCAATTGTAACTTTAATACCAAACAAATCTTACATCAATTCTGATTTAAATGATTTAAAACCTTATATGATGAAATGGTCTCCATGATTCAAAATGTTATAAAAAGTTAATGATCTGCAATTTTTGTAAATTTCAAAAAATATATAGAAAGGGATTATTATTAGCTTTTTTACCTTTTAACTGACCACCAAAATTACAGAAAATAAATCGACCGTTTACGTTTTAGTCTGAAAATACCACATATTTTCCTACCTCACCGTGCAAAATTTCGAAACCATTATCATTTTTCTATTTTTTCATATTCGCCATCAGGGCTATAGTTAGATCGCCAATAGGAAAATACGCTATGAGAGGCCGGTTTAAATAGGTCAAACATAGGTTACATTATTTAAATATGCCCCCTGACATGAATATCCCACAAGTTGTTTAAGTTGATATTGTGCCTGAAATCAGATTGTTACTTCGGGACTGTGCTTAAACCACGTATACAGTTTTTGAAAGAATTCAGACAGTCTTTTACCGAAAACAACATGTCAAGAAGACAAGAAACTCTCCCGTTTCCCATTCGTTGATATGAGACAGGTACAATCGCGTCATCTGCAGCTCAAATGTTAATGCTACAAACGAATTTGATAGCAAAAATATCCAACCCCAGAAGGAAGCTTTTTGTATTTGCTCATTTTTCTACGCGTTGCTTTCACCTTCGCTCTGTCACTTGGATTCTGGCAAAGTTGCCATTCTTCTTGATATGATGAAATCATCATTGCGAATTTAAAAAAAATCTGATTATGTAGCAACTCTTGTTCATTTCATGGAAAAAAAATCTTATTCTTAAACACATAAATGTAGTTCCTACGTTCCTAGTAATTAAAGTTTAAAGAAATTTGCTATCCAATCAAAACTTTATTCGATATAATATAACTTGATGGACATTCAAAGTTTAGTACATTTTCCATACAAATGCTTTACATTTGTCTCCGTAACTCGATATTGAAGTGAAGGGTCCATCGAGTTTTAAGAACTCTTCCACATTTAAGCTAGAGAGAGTTGACTGTGCTACACATAAAACTATTCCTAAATTTATGGATCAACCGCGGCAGAAAATTTCCCTCAACGTAGTAAAGCGCTGCATGCTCTACTAACAAAAAAATGCAATTAATCTACCCACTCACCTTCCCCTTTAGCACGTACGTGTTGATGGTTTGGGTGCATTTTAACGCTTTGTCTGTACATACTTTTAACGCTTTTAAGTTGGCATCACTTTTTTGTTCTGTATGATTTTGATTGTAAGAGATTCAGTAGTAGTGTATTACCATTATGTGCTTCGTTTGTACATTTATCAGTGTGTTTAGTTCATATTAGTTTGTGTTAGGAATTCATTGCTCTTTTCAAATCAGACGGATGACAAATTGGAAGAAGATTGATTGAAAGTTCTAAGAAAGCTCGTACAAGTGAAAAACTGAAAGCCACTCATATTCAGAGATTAAATGCTAAATTGAAATTTCCCATCAGCTAAAGACGTGCAGAACCGTCGTTCGTTGTAGACTGCATTTCATTCGATTGCCAAACAACAACAACGACAAAAGTACACTCTCATTGCCCTTTTAGTTTATGCTTTCATACACTCCACTCAAAGAAACATACACACGCCGGTTTTACACACTCACAATGTCACAACTGTGTTGCACATAGTTTAGTTTGTAGATTTGTTGTTTCTATTGATCATTGATTTAGTTATTAAGTACATTTAGTTGCTAATCCGATTCAAGGATGGTTGTTTATCCTAAAACTCACTGTTTGAAACCAAAGCGATAAGCAACAATCTATCAAAATTGTCTTTATTTCTAGTTTTTAAGATTTCATTTATTGTTATATGTTTGGATTTTGAGTTGTTTTATTCATTGTGTTATGTATTTCTTTTTTCTTTACATCTTATCCCTATTTCCCGTGTAAATCCTTCCCTCAATACCCACTTTTCGACAATTTTTGACTCTGCTAACTGGAAACTTCCTCAACATTCTCTGTGGTGACGGGTTATTTTTACAAAAAAAATCTAAATTTACCTAAATCCAACATTTTGACCACACCCAATTCGAAATTTTTCTTATTTTTCTTTTACTTTTCTGTTAACCGAACCACCACTTCCGCACCACACCGACCTTGGACCGAATGACTGAATTCAACCCTGCATTCCTTCCTTCAAAACTGAACCTGACCTTCCCGCCACCAAAAAAAAACCAACAAACCACATTTCCGTTTTGTGAATTTTTCTCTCTAAAACAACGACAAACCAATCGGTATTAACACCCTCGCTTCTACCAAAAAAAAAACTACTCGTAACCGTGTGCTGATCGATGCTGATGATGCTGCTGCACGTTTGAAAACGATACAAAAATCCTAACCCCCAACAGCCAAGGGACGCACCAACATCGAGTTGCGTGAGCAATTCATCCTGGCCGACGGCGTATCGCAATCGATGGCTGTCTTTAAGCCGCGCATGTCCGGCTCAGCTGGTTCGGGATCGACTCAAACGGGCTCACCCATCCCGACCCAGGGCCCGATTGTGAAGGTAAATATATTCCCCCAATACTCTCTGTCAAGAGAGCAGCCACCAGCAACAACACACAACCACATTCTTTCCTACAACTAGTGTCTGATGTCCGTCCAGTTTGTGTTTAAGTGTGCAAGCATATCTACTACAAAGATGCCAATTAGCATGCGTGAGCGCCGTGAGTCAATGTGCGTATGCGAGTAAAGCAATGCTAATCCACCGTAGAGGGAGTGTCTCCCGCCCCCCACCAGTTTGTTCAACTCCCTAGAAAGACGCTACTTTGCCGACCTCTATCGTTGTAATGCACCAAACCTGTCCCCCTTTTCTGTTTCCCTATGACGTTTCTTTCTTTTCTCAACACCCGAACCTGAACAACAAAAAGTACTCAAACCGAAATCAGAAACCTATATCTACTTCACCAGAACAACCACGGGAATCGTATAAAGACACCTTTTTCTTGTTTTGGGAGTTTCACCGCACAACGAATCTGATTGGTGGGCTGTCGATAATTTAGTGTAAATAATCTCTATGTAGTGCGTAAAGGGTTCGTCGTGTTGCTCCTATCGAGGTCTCCTTTCCTGTTTTGAATCTGAAACCATTCCACTGCGGAGAAGAATGAAGGTGATTTTCTCTATCCTGGTTCACTTCTACTACTACAACAACTGGGTTGTGAGTACTTTTGAGTGTTTTACTGGATGTAAATGGTAGTTTATTTGGTAAATGGTGAAAACATGTAAGGTTATTTGGGAAAAATATTCTTATTTATCATACAACATTTCAAACGAATAAACACCAAATGGAGACGCATGGTAAGATAAACAAAAGGAAGTGGAGGTTTTGTTAGTAGTGTAAAATGGTGTAAGGCACACCCCCGGGGTAAAATGACTTTTTGGCGTTCAAAATACCTTAAATCCTTGAAAATGTGTCGAAAATTTATTAGAAATTTGCAAAAAGTCATCTTGCTCCGGGGTGGCATCTTACGCCATCTTACCCTATAGGTTTAATTTTGAATATTTTGGATTTGAGCATCTTAGGTTCCCAGAAATATGCGTTTGGACTGATACGGTTCAGATATAATACCTCTCACGCCAAAGTCACTAGTTCCCCCGGACCCCGGACAAGTTACGAATGGCCCAAGAGCGTTAAAGTGACTATAATTGAAAAAAAACCTACCCGTAAGAAAAAAGTACCCAGAAATAAGTTCATTTCACTCATCTCGGCACTAAAGTGTAGGATACCGAAACTAGGTAAAGCTGGTTAAACCAGTTTTCATTTACTTGTGAGCAATTCGTACGTAATTTTCCATTCGCGTTCTACGCAAAAGTAAGTTAGTTGTACTATTTTGGGTAAACATGATTACACTGTACGTTGGGTTCCACACTTTACTACCCTTGTTTGGTGGTTAAGCTCCTCCGTTAGAAAGAGAAAAGGAGACAAACTAGTCAAAAGTAGGTAAAAGTGGGTACTCTTTTCTTACCGTGTACATAAAGACAAGATACATTGTAACAGTAATGACCCAATTTTGTCATCCCCTCCACGTATCAGGCTTTTATCTTTCAATAATTTCACATAGCAGTAATACCAAATCATTCATCTTCAAGGTTTAAGGTAATTTTTTTGTGCAATAAAACCACTGAAAAAGGGCTGGGCGCCGTAACACATTGGAACATAATTTCAAAAGGAGAATTGTCAAAATCAGGTCATTATAGTAATAATGACAAACAAATACTTGATTAAATTTTAAGTGGCTTGAGGTTTCAACACTAAGGTCGTCAAGTAAACTATTTGAAAAAAAAAACATGTTAATTTATGTGATTTACACTTAGTTAACGCTAGATTACGCACACATTTTTTTATGTGAGCCATGTTTAGCTCAAAATTAAGAGATAATGTTTTATGGATAGTGGATGCAAACTGCGTACAACTTATTTGGAATGCTTGCTCGAAAGCTTGTTAATTTGGGTCGTTCAAACCTAAACAATATGTTCCTTATTCCTAGCATTCTCTTATATTATTTTGTTAGACGAGAAAAGCATTGTCTTTGCCTCTAAATTTGACCTATGATGGTAATTTGTATGCAAATTACAATGAAAAAAAAAAGTTTATGTGAGCAATTGCACACCAACTGACGAATGAGTATTTTTTTCTTATTGTGACAAAGTGGGCCACATAAAACCTGTAAATTTTGCTTTCAGGGGGTCACAATCAGCTATTTTAGCTGTAATGATTAATCACGATGAGTGAGTACTCTTCGTTATACCTAATCGCTAATTGCGACACTCTGGAAGCAAAATTTCCCTCTACAACTTTGTCTCAGACGACACATCAAATTGATGCAAATGAAACGAATCTTCGCACATTTTGCCAATATTCTGAATACTAGTGGCCAGTGACCTTAATCCGGATGTTCCGGATACCTATTCTGGAAGCTACAATCAGATTTCACATAAAAATGGTCTTGCGACAAAGCAAAACTCATCAATTTGACACGTATGAATCAAATCTTGGAATTGTTTGTCGAATTCTGGTTACTCGAGCCCAGTAACCTAAGACGGATGTTCCGTAGACCTGTTCATTTTAAACGAAATGTTCGGAATGTAACGGGTCAACCGTGATTACTGTTCGTCATGTTAATTTGAACTTCTGTGCAAATTTTCAGCAAAATCGGTGATGATTTAGAGGTGCTTCAAGTTAATTTTATGTTTTTAAGGTAATTTACGGCTTATAATATTTGTATCTCGAGACTGAAACTACGAAAACTGCTGTAACAACTTTCATAGCAAAGCTTAATGTGTTATCTATCAACTTTGTCAACAAAGGTTGACTATTCAAAGTGATTTTATCGAAGTTTGACTTAGTTTCATGCTCGAAGATATCTTAAAAAGTGAAGAATTTTAAAGTATTTGTTCTACGAATTTTCCACCCGTATGATATAAAAATGTGTAGTGTACGGCATAATGTTCCTCATATTGTTCTAGAAGTTTCATTCCAACATAGTTTTCGTGTTTATTTCATAGATTGAGAGATAAAAATCAGAAAAGAGGCCGTTTTAGCTAAAATTCACAAGACAACAGAACCAATAAAAGTCAATTAGATTGACAGAACATAGTTGCATTGCTTTTCAATGACGACCGATGACTGTTTCATTGATATATGATTTTTTCATAAATATGAATCCTCAGTAGACGTGTTTTTTTTTATCAAAGGCAAGTGTCACTCGAGCCATTCAAAATGTTTGTTATTTTAAAAATTGCTGTTATGGCTCGAGTGACACTTGCCTTTGATAAAAAAAAACACGTCTACCGAGGATTCATATTTATGAAAAAATCATATATCAATGAAACAGTCATCGGTCGTCATTGAAAAGCAATGCAACTAGGTTCTGTCAATCTAATTGAACTTTTATTGGCTTTGTCGTCTTGTGTATTTTAGCTATAACGGCCTCTTTTCTGATTTTTATCTCTCAATCTATGGAATCTACACAAAAATTATGTTTGAACGAAATTTCTAGAACAAAATGAGGAACATTATGCCGTAGACTACACATTTTTATATCATATGGGTGGAAAGTTCGTAGAACAAATACTTTAAAATTCTTCACTTTTTAAGATATCTTCGAGCATGAAACTAAGTCAAACTTCGATAAAATCACTTTGAATAGTCAACCTTTGTTTACAAAGTTGATAGATAACACATTAAGCTTTGCTATGAAAGTTGTTACAGCAGTTTTCGTAGTTTCAGTCTCGAGATACAAATATTATAAGCCGTAAATTACCTTATAAACATAAAATTAACTTGAAGCACCTCTAAATCATCACCGATTTTGCTGAAAATTTGCACAGAAGTTCAAATTAACATGACGAACAGTAATCACGGTTGACCCGTTACATTCCGAACATTTCGTTTAAAATGAACAGGTCTAAGTTCCGGATACCGATTCTGAAGGCTACAATCGAATTTCTCATGAAAATGATCATGCGAGACAATATAATGCCATTTTGCTGAATACTCATGTCCAATGACCGGATAATTCGAATACCGCTTTCGGATAGACTACCTCATAAAAATATGAAAATATATCTTATTGATGCGTATAGACCGATTCTGTGAATATAATGCCCTTTTGCTAATGTCTTGTGGCCTTTTACCAAATCAGGATGTTTTGGAAACGGCTTCCGGAAATCACATGCGATTATCTCATAAAAATGATAATGGGACACATAAAAATACATTCAACTGATGCATGACACAATGCTACGAATATTTTTAACTTTTTTCTGGCTACTCGTGGTCAGTGATTGAACCCGGATTTTCCGATTACCGGTTCCGATAGGCCACAATCAACTTTAAAAAAATAAAATCGTTATCTAAATTATGTGTATAGATTAATTATCTGTATAATGCCATTTTTACAATTCCTCTTGGCCTTTGATCTAAATAGGATGTTCCGGATACAGATTCTGGAGGCCATACTTTTTCAAAAATAAAAATAAAAATAAAATATCACTTGTCACATCAAAATACATCCGAAATGATCAGCACATCCGATTGATGCGTATAGATCGATTCAGCGAATATAATGCTATTTTACTTATCTTTCCTATGATCATTTTTATGAAAAAGTCAATTGTGGCCTCCAGAACTAATACCTAACTAATCTGGATTAGGTCAATGGCCACTAGCAATGTGGAATATGGCATAATGTTCACAAAAACGATCATTACGCATCGGTTTAATCTGATTGATGAGATTCATGGTCATTTTTATTTGATAGTCAATTGTGGCCTCCGGAAACGGTATACGGAACAGTCGAATTAGGTGATTGTAGACAGATGACTAGCAAAATGGCATTATATTCATAGAATCGATCAATTTGCATCAATTCGATGTGTTTTGATGTGTCTCATGACCATTTTGTTTAGAGAATGTTGATTGTGCTCTTTGCAACCGGTATCCGAAACAACGCAACGAGTAACCACAGAGTATTGGTAGAATATTCGAAGATTCGTTTCGTTCTTGATGCGTAGTTTAATGTGTTTTGCTGTATGACCATAAGACTGATGCAAAATTTGAAATTTTCGTTCCACAGTGCTCACACGGTTCCAAATCAGCCTCCCAAAGTTTGAACTCATTTGGTAAGAAACTAACATGGCACAAACCATTAGAAGTTTATATGGAAATTGCTATGGTAAAACCAAACTTTTTGTTCATTGTCTACTAGCCTATTTCCAAATTGCACTGTTTAAACGTTCTACACACCAAATTTAAATCGCTGAAAATCAGCAAAATTTTGCTGATTTTAGACTTGATGAAAGATCAGCAAACATTCCAGCAAAATATTGCTGCTGAATTTTCCAGCACTTCAGTTTGCCAGCTCTTAACTGGGTGACCAATAATCGTTTATGTTAGCTGAATTTCTCGGTAAAAATATCGTTTGCTGTTTTTCAGTAAAGCATTTGATTGTTGACCATGATCCAGCAATCTGTTTTACTGATATTGAAAAATTAAATTTGGTGTGTAGCTACTCTGATGGGACTCAGCTACAACTTTACGGAACATCGTTTTTTAGCCAAACGTCAAACTGGATAGTTATTTATTGTTGAAGGAATTGATAATCTTATGGCATGATCAAGCAGCTGTTTTGTGACAGCCCTGTACTCTGCAGTGTAACATAGTAACCATGATTTTTGTGCTCTATTCCACGCACCAGAAACAACAGTTGATTGAGCATAATCATAAGATATCAGTGACTTGAATCATTAATAACTTTTGTTCCTTACATTTGATCGAAAAGTGGTATTCAATAAAATGGTAGCTGAGAAATGTGCTACAAGCACAGCTATCAGTTTCTAAAACAGAGTGAATTGTTAGATGAACACAAAACTTGATTGATAGTTGCACCAATAGGAGATTTTCTCAGCTACAACTTTGTTGCGGAAGACTTTTCGATCAAATGTAAGGAACAACAGTTATTAATTATTGAAGTCACTAATGTCTTATGATTATAATCAATCAACTGTTCAGCAGGCAACATTGGTGTTCCTGGCGCCTACAATAGACCACAAAAATCATGGCTTCTATGTCCACTGCACAATACAGTGTTGCCCACAAAACAACTGATTGATCATACCTCATATCACACAGAGAAATGATTTTTAAATTCAAATGGATATATTTTTGGCTCAGGGCCTAATATATTTTTGGTATTGATTCAAATATATTATTCGGTTAATTCAAAGAAAAATATTTTTGAATCAACAAACCGGTTGTAGAGTCAATAATCTGTTGGTTGATTATAAAAACCATTTTGTTGATTCAAAAATATGTTTCGTTGAAATAGTGATACAATATGTTTGAATCAATAACAAAATACATTAGGCCCTGAAACAAAAATCCATTTTTCTGCGTGTATCAATCTCTTAAACAATTAATAACTATTTAATTTGACGTTTGGCTGAAAAACGATCTTCTGCAAAGTTGTTGCTAAGAAAAATTTCTATAAGAATTGCTATTGAACGTTTAAACAGTGCAATGTGCCAAAAGGCTAGAAGATAATGAACAAAAAGTTTGGTTTTCCCATAGTAATTTCCATATAAACTTCAAACGGTTTCTGTCAAGTCAGTTTCCTACCAAATGAGCTTCAATTTTGGGATGTTAATAAGGAAAATTTTGCATCAGTCTAGTGTACGATGCACCTAGTGAATACCCCTAATGAGAAACCTTAGTGATGAAATACTCTCCGCTGATCAATTTGACCCCGTTTTACGGTTCAAAAGTTTAGTTAAATCTATAAGAACGTATAGTATACATATTTACATCTATAAGAACGCATAACAAAAGAAGCGCTCCTAGCGAATCGGTTTGATCTACTTTCATCCGTATGCCGTAGTGAACCCAATGCACAGTGGTCCAGAATGCAGATTTAAGTGGAAGGATATGTTTTGAGTCTGAAATTGAAACCTTAGACTAAAAGTCTCTTCTATAAAGTTGTTCCTAATAGTTAGGTCTTCATTTTTATGACTCTAAATTCTAGGGTGGTTCTTATTATCATTGAAATCAAAAAAAAAAATTAAGGTATACATGGAATTTGGAAAAGTTGTAGCTGAGCTAATTTCAAGCAACTCTGTAGAAAATTTTTTTTTATCTCTTAAATTAACCGATTCAGAGCTATTTTCTTGAATTGAGTTAGGGTGTCTCTGAAAAAAAAACAGTTGTTTTGCTCTAGTTTTCTTATTTTTTTTCTGAAGATCTAAATGTTATTTCAAGACACTCTTGCTGAGAAATTTGAAGTCCCAAGTAACATTGCAGGTTTTATCGAGGTTTTATAGCCGTCTACAAGTCTAAATCATGACCTACAAAACCCTCATAAAACCAAAATTGTTACTTGGGATAAGAAAACTAGAGCAAAACAACTGTTTTTTTTTTAGAGACACCCTAGTTCAATTCAAGAAAATAGCTCTTAATCGGTCGATTTAAGAAATACAAAAAAGTTTTCTTCTACAAAGTTGCTTGAAATTAGCTCAACTACAACTTTTGTAATGTATACCTTAATTTCTACAAACAAAAAAGTTAGATTTTTGATTTTAATAATAATAAGTAATATTAAAATTTATTTTTTGCTGTGCAGGTATACCTCAATATAAGGTAACTGTCACTTTTCACTTCCATCGTCGATTTCTCACAAGCAACAATTCAATCATGTAAAGTAACAATAGTACTATCGGACAGGTGAGACAATACCCTATCTAATCGTAATGTTAATTTGTGTGGTAGAATTGTTGTTTGCTAGAAACTGACGATAAACTCAAAAGTGACAGCTACGTTATATCGAGGTATACCTGGTATGATATTTTTTCGGTATAAAATGGGAGTCGACTTGCGCACTTCGCGAATTTAACGCCAACAATTTCAATGAAACTTTGTGGGTGTAAGGATATCTTCTACTTTGCATACTTATACTACAAAGTCCTACAAAAATATTTTCTAAATGTGATGAAGAAAATTTCATCAGCTGTCATAATAAAATATAAAAAAATAAAATAAATACAACACTGAAAAAAATAACTTAAAATTTTTAAATTGAGTTTTCTTCAAAAAACTTTTTTGTATTTGCACTGAATGTAATCTAAGCAGATAAATTTCATTCCAAATAGTGTTTTTATTTCATAGATTTTTTTATTATGTGTTATATAAAATAACGTTTACATATTATTTCTAAGCCTTATTGAACACTGATGATGGAATTGACGGTACTCCTGTAAGCAGTTATGCAAAATATCATGACACTCACGCGACACTCGTCTTCGCATCAACCGACTATCGCTGACAGATCGTTTTGTCACGGAGTGAGAGTTAGAGCCATGGCAAACAACAATCACCAGTAATGGTCGCTGCTCACAAGCAAAACGCTACACTCGCTGCTGATGATGAAAAGCACAACGAAAACAGTGAAGACTTCTGCTGTACGATCATGAGAAAAAGCGAAACGACAGAAGAAAATGAAAACAATGCCTACGCATTCCAAGTTCGTCTCGGCAGGCGCGACTGTGTGAGTTACAAACAAAGCAGGCAACATGAAACGGAAGCTGTTGGGCTCACTCACCAACACACTCACATAAGCAAGCAAAGCAGCAACTGCTTCAAAACGAGCACAGATGAGTGTCGTGATTGTCGGGAATGACCAGATCGGTGATGGATCACAACCATCACAACAGAAGACGACATTCATCAGTTGCTTTTTACTTCTTTCGTCAACTTGATGGATGATCATGGAGAGAGCTTCGACGAGCACATTGATAGGAATGTACAAAGCGTTACTACCATCAGCTGTTTGGCGATCGTGATTGTGATAGGTCGCAACTCTGCCTGTAAGGCAAGAAAAGAATAACATATTAATTAATAAGTACCTGTAAGGTGTACCAACAAGTACTTTTTAACCTATAAATAAAAACGGCCTAAATTTAAAATATCGATTTATTAATTGTTCTTATCTGGTATATCATCAGTTTGTTGACCACTTGTTGATGGTTGCTGATTACATGATGATGCTTACTGTTGCTGACCACTTGTTGATGGTTGTGGATCGCACAGATCTATGAAACTTGAATCCTTTTCTTCGGAGTGCCATTTTTTAGAAGAATATCTATTGTGCTCAATCACTGCGCGACATGACTCACAAATGCTGGTATTCATCCCATGGAATGGATTTTTAAAATGCATACCGCTGTTAAGAAACGCAGCTTGTTTCGGTTTGCACTTAGGATTCGAAATATAAACACGGCATTTATAGGTACTTAAGGGTAAGTATCAAAACATCGACTTTTCGGTTTTGCTGAGAGTCCAATTTTTTTCATGATGAGATAGAAATAATATGTTTACATGTAATTTTTGTCCAAAATCTAAAGAAGAAACTGATTTTCTTGGATGTTTGATAATTTTTCCCAATATTTTTAGCAAAATAAAAACGTACCGAAAATATTTTATTTTATTTTCGGGCGGTAAACTTCCTTTTAAGATTTACATCAGAATATTGTTTTTGAATGTTACAGAAATTTACTTTCGCTCTATCTTTACTATAAATGCATAGCGTTGTATCTACATCTTCACTTCAATAGGAAATAATTTATACCTATTGGTAGAAAAAAGGAGACGTTTTGTAATGTAACTACATTTAAACTTAAGTAGGAAATGATATATACCTATAGGCAGTGTTGGAAAAGTATCAAAAAATCAAATCTCATCACCACCACAATCTTGATTTTCGTATACAAAAATCAAAAAGATCACAATTGCGGTTCATATTGCATGCTGTGATGTCGCAGCTCGGAATATCAAGCTTACAAAACTCACCAGTTGCAAATCTCTCCAAACTGTGGTGAGATTGAGGTTCGTGATGTTTGCTTTACAGCCGAACGCATCTGAAACTTCCAAATAACAGCTAGCAGCAGTCGCTTCGTGTCTGACATCGGTGAAGAGAAAAAAAAGATAGGATTATTATACCTTCTCTTTCTCAGAAAACAAGGTGCAACGGAATCATTTTTGCGTCGATTCAACTCTCAGCTTCAATCGAGGCTTCAACTTCACACGTTGTGAATAGTCTCGCAATATCAAATGAGCTTGTAAAATCAATATCAAGCATTATATTTTGCTCCAATATCACGCGTGATATTGAGAGCGTATAAGCGGAAAAATATCAATTTTCTAATGATCATGACATCACTGCCTATCGGTAAGGTAGAAAATAAGAATATGTCATGATATTTAAACCAGTTCCTCATGCGGTTAGAAAACCACCTTGTTTATGATATATGCAATTTGATCTGTCGTAGTGACCCGTAGTCACCATAACATGTTCCGGCCATATATCCGAAACCAGTTGAACCATTACAAAAATATTTAAAAGCTTTCGAAAAGATCATGTTACCTTTCGTTTGAAAATTCTTGAGTTGAATTCGATTTAGTGGTTGTCGAGTAAGACGTCTCTCAATATTTTGTAATTCCTAATTCATGTACAAAAAAAATCATTGTACACTTAACTTAATCTGGTTTATAAGTCAGAGGCTTCGTGTCGTGTTTTGTTTTAATTTGGGAGGTGCATGGATGAAATAGAACAGTTGAGAACTCGGCGATCATTTCGGTAATGAAACCAGATCCTGAGTAGTTGGTAGCTCAGGGACTCTTGCGAGCTGTCAAATATTACTGAAACGATTGCTTTAGCGTGACGACAAGTCAGTGATTTTTTGAAAAGCTTCCGGGTAAAATATACAAATGATATGATTCGATAACTGAGTAGCTCAGTAATCACGGAATGTTTTCTTATTCAAAAAATAAATGCAAATAAGCTTTTTAAGCCTGAGTTCCTGAATAGAGGAAAGTTCCGTCCGCCCCGCTATTTCCCGGCTGTTCTCTAACCAATTGAGTTGATTTATGCATATTATTAAAGTCAACCTCCAACTAGTCATATCAGTTGAATTTATAAGAAAATACCCGCAAAATAGCGATAGAAAAACTGTGCGGGGGATTCTTGCATAGACGTAGATGAGAAATAATAGACGTGAGTTTTTGTGAGAATAAATTGACGGAATTAAAATATGTGCTGCAAAAATATCGGTTTTATGGAGTATCCAGTCGAGTTTAGTTGGCAAATTCCATTATTTAGGTTCAATCGAATCGTCATATCATGCAATTTAAGCCAAAACTTGAAGTAAAATTCACTGAAACTTCATGCAAAATACACTTTTATCTTCGTACTACAAAATTTTGTTCACAAACTGGTGTGCTTTCGAAGATTTTGAGAGATCTTCCACGCACTATCACAAATTACAGTTTGTTCAGTTAATTTGAACAATTGTTCAGTAATGAAATGATGACCATGCAGTAAAAGAGATATGATTACCGATAAACCAGTAATTTATATTACCGAAATGATTTACCACTGAAGAGAATTTTAGTTTACAGAAAAGTGTAATATTTTTTATATTTATTATTAAAGCTCATACAATGTCCTACAAATCATATTCGGACAACATTTTTGTATGACTTATCAATTTTGAGTCATAAAATATTCGAAAAAAAAAGTTTGAACCTTTTTTTTAAATAAATTAAGTACGCAAAGTTTCTTAAGTAAAGGATGTTAAGATATCTACTAAGTTTCATTGAAGAGGGTGCTGCCAACCATTTGTCGAGTTGGCGTGAAATTCGTCATATCAGTTGGCGTGCCACACATTCTTATTAAAGTATTTTTTTTTTGCATGATTTTTCGAATTCAAAGCTTAGATGAGGCGATGAAAGTATAGAGTTGATAGTTCCGTTAGAGTACGGCAGTGTGAAAATTGTATATAGAGAGTAGAAAGCGAGCAAGGACAACTTTGAGGAAGGTACGAATCGGGTTGATCATCTCTCTTTACCACCTCACCATCCCTCTCCAACTGGGGAGTTTGGTAAAGAGAGATGATCAACCCGATTAGTACCTTCCTCAAAGTTGTCCTTGCTCGCTTTCTACTCTCTATATACAATTTTCATACTGCCGTACTCTTACAAAACTATCAACTCTATACTTTCATCTCCTCACCTATCGTATAAAAATTACAACTTTAGTCTTTTATTTCAAATTAGCATCTTCAACTATGTTAAGGCTGTATTTTATTTGGAGTCGCTTTCTACGCGGGGGTCGTTTTTTACGCGGCTTTTTTAAATTTCGAAAGAACTGCTTATGTTTTATGTTTCATCGAAAATTTAGTGGATTTAAAAAATTTCTTCAATACCGAAAAATTAAAAACAAAATCACATTAATTATTCGTGATGTCAATTCAATTTTATTCGTGATCACAAAACCAGTAAATTTCGAAATAACTGCTCATGTTTAAAAGATGGGAAAATTCTTTAAAAAATGGAATTTTAATTGTATTAATGATAATTTTGTCCTTTTTGGCAAGTAATATCACCGGCAAACCGACATGAAACTTAAACTTAACTTTTGCTCGAAAATCTATAACGACCGATTCAAATGTGCAGCGACACTATCTGTCAAAACCATAGAAACTTTTCATCTAGATAAAACTAACGTGTCCTGAATAGATCAGACACGAACCAACTCACACATTTTGCACTCGTGTTCGTGGCTTATAGATAAACGTTATCCGCGAACATGGAGACAGATGTCGGTAGTGTGCTTTAAGCAGAAATTTCGTGTTATTTTGTATGGTCATTCATGTCGGTTTGTCGGTGATTGAAGTGCATCCACTTTGATGTGATATTAAAATTACTATTTTTTTTGCTGTGCTGTAAAAAATAATAGCTCTTTGCACAGAAGTCGAATCGGTCTTCGACGAAGTTGTTCTGTATAGTTTTCTCAACCTAAGTTCCAGCTTTGATAAAAATTGAGAAGCAAATCAATAGTTTTGTTCTGTTTTCCATACATTTTCCCATACCAATTTTAAAGCTCGCCCGCAATTCCAGTTCGTAACCGAATTCATTCAAATTTGTCACAGTTAGTGGGAATCCCAATACGAACCGAAAAAGCTGTGGGGTGCCGGGGGTTGTGATCCGCTATATAAAGTTGATCTACCCTAATATACACTCAATTCTGTTTTTATGCGATTTTAATTTTTCGATTTTGCCCTCATGCAGGATGGAGACAGAATTTTTAATAAAACCTGATTTTTCTTTGATTTTTAGTGATGTTGAAACAAGTTACATTAAATTTGGTTGAAAATTGAGGTCATAGGATCAAAAATAGAGGCGAAATAAAAAATGCGTAAAAACAGAATTGAGTATATTTTCAGGGTGTCGACTACCTGGAAAAAACCTGGAAAGTCAGGGAATGTCAGGGAATTCTATTTATGATCTGGAAAGTCAGGGAATGTCAGGGAATTTTGGTGTAGGTCAGGGAAAAAATTATGTTGATCACATTGCAAAAAATCATGTGTGGGACACATAAAAACAATCTTTGAAATGTTATCAGTGCATGACGTCAAAGTTTTTGGGAAGATCCCGGGCATCAGATCTACTCGCTGCGTTTATGGACGCCCTTACCGGTATCTCTTCGAACAAGTTGCTGCAAGTGTCCATGGATGGGCCCAATGTGAATTGAAGCTAGAGGTACAAAAAGGTGGCGAGAAGCTGATAGATCTGGGACGCTTTGGGCTGTATATTTTGCATAATGCATTCAAGGATAGTGTTCGCAGTATCAGTTGGGATGTTGTCAAATATTTGCGTGGTATCTACAATATCTTCACAGATGTACCAGCAAGAGCGTTTATCACGATGTATTCTGGATCTACCATATTCCCGTTAAAGTTTTGCGGTCACCAATGGTTGGAAAATAGTGCTACTGTTCAGAGGGCAATCAAAATTACTCCGCAAATACGAAAATTTATTCAAGGCGTTCAGAAAGACAAAATCGAACCAACGTTAGCTTCCTACCAAGATGTTAAAAACTGTTTGAATGACTCGCTGCTGATGGCTAATAGTACGTTCAGACTACAGATTTATAACATGTTATAGCACTATCTTGATGGTGTTTTTTGTGTTGCAATTATTTGACAACCGTTATAACATGTTATAACTCTGTAGTCTGAACGTGGTGTGGTATTAAGCTAGCTTTCTTCAAATAAGTTGCTGTCGAAGTTGAGCCATTTCTATGCGAATTTCATACGGACAACCCTATGGTGCCTTTTTTGTACAACGCCATGTCTCAAATGGTTAAAGGCATTATGGAAAGGTTCATTAATATAGATCATCTGAAAAATATTGCACAGGTAAATGCACATTCGATCAATATGATCGCAAAAAAGGAACGACTGGACATTTTTTGGCACATGTTATTGGTCGGCGTATTCAGAACTATTGTTGGTTGTGAAAATGATTTGCTGCTTATCGCATGGCAACACCAATGCAGAGAGAGGTTTTTCGGTAAATGCAGAATATATTTTTGAAAACATGAGGGAAGAGTCAAGGTCCAAGCGCAATGGCAGCGGAACGGCAGTGGTAGCGGAAAGCCCGATCTGAGTAGCCTATTCGTCGGATTGAAAACTAGTTAGAATCAAATCGACTGCAGTTAGGCATCTTGATGTCATTTGTGATAATTGTCAAACTTGCCGTTTCCGTTCCGCTTCCGCCCACATTGCGTTTGGGCCTTCAGTCGTAGCGCGACGTCAGATCTCATGCAGGCGGGTTGTAAAACTTACAAATTTTGAATGAACTTATTCAGCGAGTTCGAAAAATCGCATCCGCTTTCCATGTAGACAAGGATCGTCGTATAAAAGAAGCTCTCAATTCCGAGAGCTCAAGATACTCAAAAAGAAGCCGAGAGTTTGCAGGAGAAAATTTCTCTGTTCAAATGATAAACATTTTTAAAAGTAATCCGAAAATAAACACATATTCAACTTGCAATTTCTCGTTGTAATGTGAACTCACTGAGAGAATAAAATGTTAATGATAATTAAACTTAAATTATTTTGCCATGTCTGCGGTTGTCATATGGAGTTCCAGAGAGTACGAAACTGACTAATGCATGAGCGTGCATCCTCAGGTTCGGTTGCCAAAGCAAGAATAATCACTGCTCTGCTATTTTACAATAATTTATATGTTAAGAGAAAGGATCGTCTACGGGTTGAATTTTATTTGGCTGTGAAATTATGAACACAAATTGAGAGCTTGGCGATATTGATTAAATATTCCTATTATTACTTAGTAATGAATAGTGAGCCTAGTTGTGAGCAGTAGTTATTCATTATTATATTATAGTACGTATTTATAGCCCTAGGCCTATTCACATCCTTCGTAGGTAGTCGGTCATATCAGGCATAACATTTTATAACGGAACAAAAGCATATGTAAACAAACATTCTAAGGCCCTATACACGCGAACCAAAGCACGCCCACGCAAACCAACAACATCATCGGATAGGGGCAACTATCACCTTTCCGAAAGTGGTATTGGTTTTTTTCGATTCAGTATTTTCGAAAGCTTACCCTGCTGCTCATTTTAAACAAACCTTAATTTATACTACGGTATAATAAAGCACATCACGTTGTAGCTTCTTAGGTTAAAATAACGAAGTTTTGATGGCTGGAATTTTTTCTGAAAACCGACTGGAAAGTCAGGGAAAGTCAGGGAATTTTATTTTCGACTTTGAGTCGACACCCTGATTTTCTAATTATCAAATCCATAAAAAAACAGTTTTGGCTTAAAACCAAGAGTATTTTAATTGTTTTTAAATTTGTAGTTCCACATTTTTTTTTTATTTCTTTTTTAATGTGATTTTTAGCTACTTAGTGGTTTGTTCATCGCCAAGTAGTTTCGCAGGTCCATTCTCAAAAAAAAATATTGGCGAGAATAATGAGCACACGGAATACTGACGGATGGTAGATTAACAAACATCCCAAATAACATTGCAAGTTTTATCAAGATTTTAAAGTGATTCCTTGTAGAGTTCACAAGCACTGTCACTTCGAATATTCAATTATACAAATCTAGGAAATAAGTGCCCCATTTCCGAAATTAGTGCAGCAACCGTGGAGTAACAGTTTCATTGTGATACGTGATGTGGAAGCTAATATTTGTGCACTTAAAGTTTCTAACTGGTTACGAGAATAAGGATCTCATAGCGATACAACTTAAAGTATTCTTCAAGTCTAAATCATGGTCTACAGAACCCTCATAAAATCATAATGGTTTAGTGAGATAAAACGGTTCAACAAGTTGTGGACCACCTATGCTACCATGGGAAGGAGAGGGTTAAAGTGTCGACAGCTTTATTTTTGACATATTCTGGAGTATTTTTTCCTAACTCAACGCGGGCCGTACATTGAGCAGGTCTGAGTGTAGGCACTCACCAAAGACCTGTGTGTATTTTATACGATTACATTAATGTTCAGTTTTTGTCAACGACAAGGTAATCAAAACAGTTTTCCAGGTCAGCAATTTTTCTAAACTCTTCTATAGCACCACACTGAAATTAACTCTACATTTTTGTTTGTTTTCAAAATGATGTACCTATCTCGTATTATATTTATCCATTTTCTAATGTGTTTACACCGTTGAAACTTAAGCAGAATTATCAACCATGCGTCTCCTTCAAAATTCACCATTAAATTATATGTAATTCAATTCTGGGATCTTTCTTCTCATGAAAATTGTTTTCAAATGTGTCTATGGCTTTATAAGCGTAAATGTTTAGAATAGCTGTAGAAAAATACCCAAAAAATCTCGTTCACCCAAACACCGTTCTACTGTAACCGTTAACTATCTAAATGTGCCCGTCTGTCGAAACAATCCACTTGCCAACAAATCCTTTCTCTCAATCCCCTCTGGTCTCCCTAAATTCCAATCAATTGGCGAATGAAACACAAGGTATGTATTTCCTTGAATCAGGCCTGTAATGCAAATCCAAACCATAACCAAAAAATCTGTTTGTCGTGTGATTTCCGTTTTTCTTTTATTATTTCGTTGCGTGTGTACCTACTGGTCCTCTTTTATGTTTGTCTTTTATGTTTCTTTTCCAACTACGATCTCTGACTGTTTCTCAAGCATCGTCACAGGGATACAATCGTGAACATCTCAGTTGTTTCGTTTTTGTTTTGTTTTGCATGTAAATTTTTCGAAACAATAATTTGCATCGATTTTCCTCAATGGAATTGTTTTGTGCGTGTGAAAAATGCTCGTTCATTATACAATATCAATTCCCTGCTTCCAGTAGTGAAAAAACTAAAATTAGTTCTCAGACATTTTACACCGCGAAAAAATAGCAAATCAGCGAAGTTGTTAATAAACAGATCGAACCCAAAGTGATCTAAAAAAAAATGCGCGCGAATAAAACCGGCCATTTCCTAGTCCTAGGTTCCGGCATTCGAGTGACAATGCGAATGCACCTAGCAATCATCAAACCAAACTCCCTCCCATTGTTCATTTTTTTAGCCGACGAACATTTGGCGGAACTGATGCCAATCTTCGAGCAGCTGCGTGCTCAAGGTAACTTGCCCTGTACATATCCGCTACATGTGGCTTCTAGTGGGACCGCTTTTATGCGTGGTGGATCTCGCTCCACTCCACTCAGTCCACATGCCCCACACTGCCATCCGTCGACACATTGGGTAAGTTGTTGTTGATGTTGGAATTCCTTATTGTCCCTGTATTAGGTTTTCGTTGGTTTTTCGTTGGTCCTATCGAATGCGATGTTTTTCTCGGTTCGATGTTTTGTTGTTGTTGGACTCGCTGAATGTGATCTAATTGAGGCCTTTCTTGTATGCAATTTCGGTTTGAGTCTTGGTGCTATAAACGAGTCGATACACAATCCCACGGACGGACGTTGCTATAAAACAGCTGTTGTAGGAAAGGGGAAACATAGAACGTAGCATAATGTTGAATTTTCATTTTTCCCATTCAATAAATGCAAACAGGTACGAGAACGTTCGTCGAAATCGATTTCGATGTCGCGACCGTCTCGATCGTCACTGTCGGCCTCCACACCGGATTCGCTTAGTGATAACGAAAGTAGCTTAGGAACTCCAGGACGTTTCCAGACGCCCAGCCGTAAAACTTCAGTGCCAATCAAGTATGAAGCTCGTCAAAGTTCTTTCCATAGCATCGTGCTAACGATTGTCTACAACTCCTTGCAGATCTCAGATGACCCCCGGTGGATCGAGAGCAAACTCGAGACCTAGCTCCCGGCCGGCAAGCCGTGCCGGATCGAAACCACCGTCCCGTCACGGATCGACACTGTCGTTGGATAGCACCGACGATGCCACCCCGTCAAGAATCCCAACCCGGCGGCTAACCAGTACAACGACTACTCCCAGGCCATCGCGACTGTCGGTAGGTTCGACAACAAGTGGCACCACTCGAATCGCATCAACCACGAATGGCGTCTCATCGAGGACGGCATCGGGTGCCGCTTCGCCTGCCCCCACAAGGTAAGCCTGAGCTATTGCTTATTTTTTTTTTGCGAACTCAATATCAACACCGATTTAACTCAATAATCAACTAAAGCCAACTAATGGCACCAGTTTCAGCCTTGAAGTATTGCATTTCATATCAGCAGAATTTCATTGACCACACATTAATAAGCTATATTAATCCAACTGATAATACTAAATTGCATTCTAACCAATTTTTAGAAACGGTGGCATGAGTCGATCATCAAGCATACCAACACTAGTAGGACTACCAAATAGCAGGTAAATATCGCACTCAGAGCTCCATTTTCGTCCCATACCATAGAGTAGAATGTAGTTTGCAAACTTTTCAAAAGTTTAAAATACGTGGTAAGCTGGACGCAATTTTAACCGAAACCCAATTTTTCCCACACTGCTAGCCATCGCTCCCGGATACCGGTTAGACAGACGTCCAACGTCTCCACTTCTTCTTCAGCCACGGGGTAATGATCAGTGATGATGATCTTTGTGATGTTTTTTTCTTTTCGTTCCCTCTGTTGCAGTAGTTTGCAAAAGCTATACACATTGTGTTCTCCCTGTTTTTTTCTGTGTTTTGTTTGCTTTTGAGTGAAGTATCCACCCAAAATGTATCCGTTGTTCTTTTTTTCAAATTGTTTTTCATTTCACCATTGATAACAATGATCATAATTTCACAGTTTGAAACATAAACGTTTAGGAAAATCATTCGTTTCATTGCTAAAAATAAAGTGCACCGAAAGGACCGTTGTACTCTGTGCCGTTACATTAATTTAGTTTCAGTTATCGTGCTTTCAATGCTGCGAAAGTAATGAACCGTTACACACTAAAATTATTTTTCCGAAATCTGTGAAATTTTACCGAAAACTCAACAGCTGAACGTTCGGACGCAAGATGTTAATTTTTCTTTCAGAGAGCCATAATTTGAGAATCAATAAATATTCACTTTTCATGAAGAGTGAATATTCAAATTGCTAGTAAGTTACAAAAAGAGGTTATAATTTATGTGTTTGACACATGAAATCAGTCAATTTTGCTTTTAGAGAGTCACAATCAGCTAGTAAATTACTAGTACAAAACATCACCATAATATCAAATGATTTCACAATTATGAAAAACAAGTTTTAATAGTAACGGAACCCTGTCTAGAACTGTGTTTGAATATGAGGGACATCTTTCGATTTTCCTCAGTTTCAAAAAAATAAATAGGGTAGAGCGCTGCTTCGTCGTAATCGCCCATTTCCGTTCTATCGATCAGAAAAGATCGATAATATCAATGATTTCACAGTGCACAAATCAATAATAGGTTTGTTCCGATGCGTTAGTTCATTAGCTACAACATAAATCCTGTTAGAGCGCATTGTATGAATATTTACGCTCATTGTTCTCAAAACAAAAGAAGCGCTCCTAGCGAATACTCTTTTCCTATAGTATAGTAACGTATACGTTTTCCGTAGGACGAAGAAAATCTAATGGCGTTTCGATGCGTTAGGACGGAATTGAAACTCGTAGAACGAATTTAGAATCAAGAAGCAGTGTTAGATTTTAGACAATATCTCAACAATGTGTGACTCTTTTTCAAATCCAACGAAACGTATGGAAAGGTGAATAAATTTGCAAGTCATCTTTGACATAAATATTCCATTTTTTGTTTAAACTCGTTCAGAAAAGAGAGGTAAAGCGCGGATTGTGCTTAGTAGGACGGAAATTAGATCAAAACCCCTACTGGGAAATCGTGCAAAATTTTACTCATTCACAGAGTAACCCCACTTTTTGCAATGTTGAGTTAAATTCGATTCAATTTTGAGTTACTCTCGTTGGCCGTGTGCTTCGAGGAAAATTGAGTCAGTCTTTTAGGCTCACGGCGAATGAGAACGACTCAAATTTGATTTTAGTTCACTCATAATCGCCAAAAGTGCAGGAACTCAGCGATGAGTAAAATTTGTCTCATGGTTTCCTGTGGAAAACCTAAAAAATCTGCCGGAAAATGAGGAAATTGACGAAAATTTTATTCAATCTCCTAGTAGTACCAATAGACTGAATGAATGTAATCTTTACTTTTCTCAAATTCAGGAATTTCTCCCTGGAAAATCCTGGGAAAACATGAGGCAAATTAACTCATCGCTGAGTTCCTGCACTTTTGGCGATTATGAGGGAACTAAACTCAAATTTGAGTCGTTCTCATTCGCCGTGCTGTGAACCATTTGCCGAGTTAAATTAAACTCGTGGTTAAAAGTGACGTTTCGAAAGTTATTCTCTATGTTCGAAAATCCCTGTGCTTTCGATCGAGCGGTTTTCGAGATGGACTCACCCACGGTTGTCAAAATTTACCTTCTTGTCTGTCAGAAATAACCACGCTCGGACAGCAGGGTTAATCGATAACTTTCCATCTGTCAAATTTTAACCAAAAGTTAAAAAATCCACCAAATGGTTCAGAGCCTTAATATACTCATATTATTATTATGTTATACACCGAAAATAGTTTTCATGTAGCTTCCATTGGAATCGCACAAGTTTTTCATCCATAATCAAAATTAATGGCATTCATCTAAATTTCACATAACATTTGTGCGATCACATTAATGATATTTGATTTTTCATATGAATTTCATCGGCCTCATAATATTCATGTGATTTTGCGGGGGATTTGCTGCTATGTGATCACAGGAAAGCTATGTGAAATTCACATCAGATAAGTGATAAACTTTTTGAGTGTACTATACCCGAAAAAAAAAATAATTATAATAAAACAACGATATTACAATGATTTTAACTGTTGAATTTCGAGTACATTAAAATTTATTGTTAAATTATTGTACGGGAGAAAACATGGATTTCGATTTTTAACGATACAATGCTCAAACAACAAAAATTAGTGTGATGAGATCAAATTTGTTCGAGAAAAATCACTTTTTTATATTGTTAAGATGCTTAACAACCCCCCTTTTTTACTGTAAGTTTCTCAAATACCATGATTTTCATTGTTGTGAACCATGAATTTCGTTGTGATTTTATGGTGATGGACAAAAATGTCCAATGTTTTGACAGTAAATAACATGGATACAATGACAATGAAAATCATTGAATTTTTATTGGATTTTTTTTTACGGGTAGTCACTTTAACACTCTTGGACTAGGATTGGGCGATCTTCAGAGAAAGATCGATCTTGACGGATCGATCTTATATTTGGCTCTAGAATCGATCCACTGATTAAATCAATACCAAAGAATCGATCTTTGGTAGATCGCTTTTTTGATTTTTATTGAATAGAGCTTTTTGACGTTTAATCGGCGCACACTAATGCACCATTTAAATTGAAGGAGTCAGAGCAAGAGGGAAACAGATTAGTGGAAAAACAAACCATTCATTCATCCCTGTGTACTAGATAGAGAACGACGATTAAACGTCAAAAAGGTCTATACGCTTGTTTACGATGGTATCACAAGAAATTCTTTCCTTTACAATATTCAATTAAAAATGTTGTCGTGAGGGTAAGGAGCAATGAGAACAGGAGGGAGGCAACCTCAGGCAACACAATCCTTCTAATGTTGTTGTATTCGTAAATATCGGAAACGCAAATAATGACGTCATTGTAGGGAGTACTGCTGATTTTGACGTTATGTTCTTTAAATTTACCACGCAGTCTGGGGTGAGAGTAGATCATTTTTTTGATGTAAATACACTTAAAAAAGTTAACACCTATTTTTTGAAGATCGATAGAAGAGCTCGATTTTTTCGATCTTTTCGTGGACAAAGAATCGATTCTAAAAATTGCAAATCGAGATGAAAAAGATCGATATTCCAAAGATCGATCCAAGATAGCCCAATTCTATCTTGAACCATTCGTTGAATCCGACTCAAATTTAAGTTCCGTTCGCTAAAATTCACAAAAACGCAGGTCACTCATAGACTGAGTAAAACTTCCTCAATTTTCCACGAAAATCTGCTCGAATATTGAAGAAGAAAAAAGTAAAAGGGTTGTATCCAAGACACGACCGTAGATGACGTAGGATTGCTTGGTATCAATATTAACCACTGATCGCGCACGGGCAGAACTTCCCTACGGTGTGTGAATAGATGGCGAAAATAAAACACGGTCGTTTATCGGGCCATCCTGCCATGGCAGAGGCATGCGAACTATTGAATTTATTTACAATCTTTACAATAGAACGATAGGCATGATAACACTACGCTTGCGGCACTTGTGTGTTGATATGAGTATTTGGGTAGGGTAGTTGCACACGTTTTGTACAAACAACCACTTTTTCCCGTCACAGAAACGCCTCGTTTTCTGATGACAAAACTACGCACTTTCGTGCACAAATCCAAGATGGCGGACCAAAATCCGATATGGCGGCCTCCGGATAGCAAATATGCATCGAAACCCATGAAATATGGGTATCTATTGAATGGGCTCGATGAGTAGAAGTGGAAAATTGACATCCGCTGCCGTTTTGGAATTCAAGATGGCGGACCAAAATCCAATATGGCGGCTTCCGGACAGCGAATATGCATCTAAACCCATGCAATATGGGTATCTGCGGAATGTGCTCGATGAGTAGAAGCGGAAAATCAACATCCACCGCCATTTAAGAATTCTAGATTCGGTTTCTTACTTTGACTGTAATACCAAGGTATTGATTTTCCGTTTGGTGATTGTGTTACCACAAAACCAGCTAAGGTTAAAATCAGCCTTGATTTTCTGCTTTGTGATTTAGCTGATCTCAAGATCAACAGTGATTTTCGGCCATTCCTGATTTTGGATTTTTTTTTCCATCACTGCGTGATCACGGAACCGCTTGAGAACACCTCTCACGGTAGATACGGCAATTTTCAACTTTTTCGCGATTTTTCGAATTGACCACGTCGGGTTTTCGACGTGGATGTGCACGATAAATTTTTTTTTCTCGTCTTCCATCTAGTACATCTTTTTTAATACTGCACGTATCGAGACAAAACTTTCACCCCAGAAACACGTGTACTTTCAAAACAAATCGCTGTCAAAACATTCTAAATGGAACTGTCCTTCCGGTTTCTTATCCGTTGTGAAATAATGAACCCATTGGTAATAGAAAACTTTGAGAAGCTGCTCGACAGAAATCCTCAAACAAGATTGATGAGTCTCTATTACGAGTACATGACGAATTGGCCCTTCTTCCCACAATTACAATCGTGTTCGCTCTCAAGACTTTTATAGTTCATCTGTAAATTTTGATCTGATCATGTTGCAAGCAATCTGTGGAATACCAGATCACTATCGGTCGATGGTTGTCCCCTTAATTTTTGCAAACAAGTACCACCTTGTCAGCAACAATAAGAGTTTTTTTTTCACAGATGGGTCAACCATAAATGCTTCCACTGGATTTGGAGTATTCAACGAATTTCATAGCGCCTCATATCAACTGCAAAAACCCTGTTCCGTATACGTTACGGAACTAGCAGCCATATTCTACGCACTAGAGCAAATTGCCTGACTACCATCTGACCATTATTTCATTTTTACGGATAGTCTTAGCTCACTGGAGGCTATTCGTTCAATGAGGCCGATGAAGCACTCCTCGTATTTCTTGACCGAAATCCGACCTAAATTGAGTACTTTATCTAATTGCTCCCCTATAACATCACTTTACTCTGGGTTCCATCATTGCTCTATTCGGGGTAACGAGAAAGCGGGCGTTATGGAAAGCGATATTTTTGATCGACAAATCGCCTTTGCGGAATTTTCTCAATTACTCGTCAGCAAGTCCTCACCAACTTTTTCCAAAAATGGAATGAGAGTGATCTGGGAAGATGGTTACATTCTATTCTCCCACAGTTGTCGCACAAGCCGTGGTTCTAAGGATTGGACATGAGCCGTGACTTTATACGTGTCATGCCAAGGCTCATGTCCAAACACTGCTCGGTAGACTCGCATTTCTTTCGAATCGGGCTCGCACGCAGCAATTTATGCGCTTGTGGTAACGGTTATCACGAGATCGACCACGTGCTTTGGTCATGCACCCTACATTGTGTTGCTAGATCCGAGTTATCCACATTTAATTTATATGTTTTTAAAACGGATCGATCTGAGGATTACGTAGTTAGTGTCATCTTGTGTTCTCTGAAGTTGCTTGGTCCTCATCGGTGTACCCCCATGTTTGTCTTTTTCTCCAGTATGTCGCTTAGTTCTAAATCAAGAGCACATTGCTCTAAAAAACCTTGTGTTCTCAATCCCTACCCTGCCATCCGTTTGTTACAATTTGTTACCCCGTACCTCGAGATAGCCGATCAATCGGCCCCCGCTTTACTAACGGCCCCCGCTTTACTAACGGCCCCCGCTTACTTTACTACCCCGTAACGTGGGTAGATCATCTTTTCGTGGTACGTTACGGGATGTAAGATCTACCACCGATTACTAGTCCTGACTACTTCAAACTAGGGGAACAGGATTTTTCAGTAATCCAAGGAACACATCTTAGTCCTTGTTACTTTTTATGCCTTTTTGATAGTGACAAGACTCGGCTTTGTCTACCGAGAATGATCTTGAAACAAGGAAAAAAAATGAGTTAGTTGTCTTCATCTATGTGATTCCTAATCTTCTATTCGTTGTTCCCTAGTTTGAAGTGGTTAAGACTAGGGTTCTGATGCATGGTCATTATCGGTGTCATACCTTAATTTTGTTGCTAAGGAATCCAATGTTGACTGACAAAGGGGCGTGCCTTTGGAGGGTGTTTCAACACTCCGAAGGCTATAAATAGCGGTACCTTTCAATTAGAGTCGGATTCTTGCGATAAATGCAAGAGTGGCAACTGTAAAAAAAAACGAATACTTCATCATTTCTCAATAGTGATGGAGTAATACGACATGCACTAAACTAAGGACACGGGATATACTACAATAGATCAATTTACTGGTCGCAGTAGTGTTTGGTCCCGAACAGAGGAAAAAAACGTTAGTTTTAAGTAGTTTTGTAACCCAAACGATAAATATCGGCTCCGCAAAGCTACGGAAAATGAGTCTGAAAAAAAAACGCATTAAACATTCTAAATCCGAGCACTAGAGGCGCTGCTATAGAATAAATAAAGTATCCGGATTGTAAGTGGACAAGATTTTACTTATATCTGTTCATAAAATAGCAAATTATTGACTTATTGATTATTATGAGGTATAAATGTTTAAATCTTCTATTTCTATAAAAATATTAACATTATTAGCGAACACAACATGCCGGTGCTACCTTCTAAAAGTATAAAAATAAAAAAGGAACAGTTAGCCACATATAATCATAAATTAATTAATGTAAAAGAATCAAATTACCGTCCAATATTTGCAGCATGGATTTTTTTTTGCATGTCTCAAAATCACATAAATTTCGTTTCGCGGAAATTTCAAAGTTCTAAACACACTAAATCTATTTACGTTAATATACGGTCGATTTCACAAACATTTTTAGTGAAAATGACGTGTAATTCAGGTAAAAGCTCCTAACGTCACGTAACATTTGAGATTTTCTAAATACAGATCAGCTACGTGGTATTTCACGTAAATCAGACGTGAAGATTTTTTAGAGTGTATGAATAACAACAATTCAAGCTGAACATTGCATTAGGTCCTAAGTAACATTGATCGATTCTCTTCGTCGACTTTCTCTTTCGTTGATAACTTGAGGACATAACCATTTCTTGTTGTGTTTGTCGTATTAGATGCTAGATACAAGCTTTATTTCACCTATCTGTCTGCGGGAATTACATATGAATGTCTTTACATGGCCGTGGGGATACAAAGAGAAAGTCGACGAAGAGAATCTGTCAATGTTACTTAGGACCTAATACAATGTTCAGCTTGAATACGGACTACAAGCGTGTCATGGACTCGGGTCAGTGTTGCCAGATATACCGATTTATCGGTATTTATACCGATTTCCGAACTAGATACCGATATACAGATAAGGTTCCTCAGAATACCGATTTTTGGGTGTTATACCGATTTTTTAAATAATCAAAATGATTATTGCCTGCCTGCGCTCAGAATTTCGGAGAAAATAATTGTTTGAGACTTGTACCTTTTTGAATATCTCAATTTTCTAAGTCTTTAAAATTCTAAAAAAAAAATCATCTTCAAAAATGTTTTATGGATACTCTTTCGATTAATGTTTCAATTTCCCTACCGTTTTTGGCTACCCATGAATCGATAAACAGTCGATGGCTCTTTCTGGTAATTCCGGGGGAATCAAGAAATACTTTTTAAACATTATTTAACATCCTGGATTTTCTTCCAACTTTCCCCTGGAATTTTCTATTAACGATTCCTGTCGACTTCCCTTGGAAGCTTCTTCAGCCTTCGCTCGAATGATTCTTCCCGGAACTTCAGGGATGCTTCTAGATTTTGATTGCGGATCCACCTTAGCTGCAGGAACTTTTAAAAAGGAGGCGAACCAGCCTCTGGCTGAAAGCCTCCGTAATAAAGAAAACTAACTAACTTCAGAAAAGTCCAGACTTTTACGTAAGTTTCGATAAATTAAAGAATGTTTCAATAACTTCTGTTAAAATTCTAACACCCGGTCCAGCGAACTCCAGGAAACATCATAAATAATTTGGATACTTTACAATTCCAAAGAACGTCTGGAAAATTTAATGGTTTTCGGGACAGTTCCATTAGTTTCAGGAGAATTTAGAGAACTTTAGGAAGCTCCGAGAACATCAGGACAATCAGATCAGATCAATAAATTTCAAGGAAATCGCTGAAATTTTAAAGGAGTTATGAGAAACTCAGGCAATTTCCGAAAACTTCAGCAATGTTCCGATGGGCTCATGCAAATTTAAGAAACGTAAGGGAAGTTACACGAACATTAGCACATTGTGAGAACATTTTATGGGAAGTTCCGTGCTTATTAATGGCAGTGTCGATAACTTTTAAAAATAAGAAAAATTGGGAAGATCAGAGAACTTCGTACAAAAAATTCAAGAAAATTGTGAGAGCGCTTAAGAAATTTCGTAATCTTCAAGAAAGTCTAGAGATCTTCAAAGTTGATTAGAGATATTCCGGTAGTCTCATTATAATCAGGGAAGTTCCAAGTATTTCAAAGATGATCAGAGTACTCCAAAACAGCTCGAGGACATATGTAACATTCCAAAGTACATTTCAGGAATGTTCCAAAAACTTCAGGGCATTTCGGGGTCTTCAGGGATGTTTTATGACCATTTGGAAAATTTTCTGGATCATTAGAACATCCCCCAAGAGCTCTTTCTTCCGGAATTATGTCCTTGTTTCTTTCGACTGTTCCGTTAGCGCTCAGGCTTCCGACTTCCTCCAGATTTTTTTTTCCAATCTACCTGCCAGCGTCTCCAGGAAATTTGTTCTCTCTTCTCCAGGAAGTTCAATTAAACATCTCCCAGAAATTTCTTTCGTCTAGTTCTGGAATTTTGCGCTGTTTTTTTTTAACTTCTATTGGAAGGTTTTTCCGAGCTTCTTCTGACTTCCCCTGAAAATGGCTACTTCTGGAATGTATTTCCTATTTCCCAAATTTGAATGTGAAATCTGATTTTTTTCTGAAAGTTTTTTTTTTTTATTTTCACTAGAAGTTTCTCAATTTATTTCTTGGAAGATCCGCGGATGTTTTTCCGACTTCTCTCAAAACTTTCCTCAAATTTCCTCCAGGATAGCTTATTTCTTCTTTCTCTGGATGTTGTTTTCAGCTTTCTCCAGAAGCTAATTCAAACATACCCCGGAGTTTTCTTCCAGAATTTTCCGATCATAGTCCAATTTTCGCTTTACAAAACGGCAAAAAAATATAAAATAAATTAATATAGTAAATACCGATAAATGCCGATTTTTTTAAAACCTTCTGGCAACGCTGACTCGGAGTAATGAGCGACAATGGTGAGCAGTTGGCAGAATTTTGTGGCAACATCGACATACTGGATGTATAGTCGCTATATTCATAGTCTGGCGGATATAATCTCGGGAACCAATTGAGCTGTCAAATAGCGGAACCAATCGAGAAAATCACGACTAACAACAGAAAAGAGCACATCAGTTGTTGCGAACAAAATTTCGGAAACCGTTTTCTTGTGACTCAAGGCTCGCCTACACAAACTAACACAATCTTTAGGTTGTGGAAAGTTCCCCCTACCCGATGATGCTAATTTATATTCTTTTAGCGAGGAAATAATAATCAACGTTTTGTTTATAGAAGTTGATACTATCTTTTCAATTGTTGGTCTAAAATATATTGAATTGGTTCCGCTTTTTGATAGATCGGAATTCCATCCGCCAGACTATGAATATAGCGACTATAACTGGATGGGGTGCTCATTTTTCCCTCATTGACCAGTGCATAACTATAAACTATAAATAAGTTGTCTGCATATTTGGAGCGTTGAGCAACTTGCTCTCTTTAGTCACAACAACTGATCAATTGGTTGAGTGAAACGAAATTCCAAAATCCTTCGGTATTGTATTATCCCAACTTCTTCTTCTTATTCGCATTTTATGCTTAATGCTTATCGCATTTTAGCTAATTGCGTGCTCTCAACTTAGTGTTCTAGATGCACTTACACAGTTATTCATTGAGAGCTTTCGATGCCTGTACCATTTTTGCATTATTATAATTTGTGGCAAGTACAATCATACTCTATGCCCAGGGAAGTCGAGAAATCTTCCAACCTGAAAAAATCCTAGACCGGACCGGGAACCGATCCCAGCCACCTCCAGCATGATCTTGCTTTGTATCTGCGCCTTCACCGACTGAGCTAAGGGACGCCCCGTGTGCCATTCCACACACTTAGATTATTTTCCGAAATCTGTGAAATTTTACCGAAATCTCAACAGCTGAACGTTCGGTAAACAGTTCGGTGATTTTTCACAGATTTCCTGTAATTTTTCACCGAATAAATGTTTAGTTTAAACTTTGGTATTTAATAATTGCTTTCGACTCAACGCACGTCGTTTGTTCCTGCGTTTTTCCGTTCCTTTAAGTATGTACCTATATAGTAATCATTTTGTTTTTAGTAGTGCCGTTTTAATATCTAATCCACCCAAAGCTACAATTTTACCCTGACCATTCGACTAACATTCTACGTCCGTCTACCCCGACAGGAAAACGAGCGGAACGTCCACTCCGTCCGGAATGCAGACCCCCAGGCGGACATCGGTGGAACCACAAACGCCGGGCCGAAGCTCCCGGGGAACGACCCCCTCGACCGAGAAGCGTGCCCCGTTTAGACTTTAAGACCCCTCTCGAGAAAAAAAGAAGCGGAAAAGACGACGAACGAAACTCGAAAAACAAAATCTAACCAATAACCCCACCACTAGAGAGGAAACAGCAACTGGATTAAGTCTAACGCTGAAGAAGAAGAAGAATAAGATGGAGAAAAGTGTGTCGCCACATACTAATCAGTTCAAAGTATTTTCTTGTTTTCGTTTTTTTTTTCTTTACGTACAATTAGGGTTTGCTTTTATTCTTCGCCAAGGAGAATTACAAATTTGCAATACTAATCAATGATGATTAGGGCTTTTCGGAAGTTTGTGAGGGCGAAAATTTACTTTTTCAGTTCAAACTACCAGTGAAAGAGAGGAGAGTGAGAATGAGCATAGCAGAGTCCCCTACTGAAAGGAGAAAGAGTTGAGACAAAAGCAGCTAAAAGAAGAGCAAAATGTAAATATTTTAGAGTAGCAACGGGATAAAAGATGTAAAAAGTTAATTCTTGCGAGAAAAAAAAAAGTCCAGTTTGATTTAGCGCAGTGTACCTACCGTATTCAGTTTGAAATTGAAATTGAAATTTTATCGGCAACCAATGGACGGATTATCCGATTGAGATTGACAACGGGACGTTGAATAGGGGACTATAAATTGTGTTTTTCGGGGAGGATCGGAGGAATGGCCATCGAAGAAAATCGCCAGTTCTCCGGTTGCAATTTCTCCAACCCCCTTGAAAGGCACTAAAATGAGCGGATATACATTAACATGTGTTCAAATGATCGGATCGAATGGGTGAGCTGTGTGTGGAAAGAAAGTGTTGTTTTTGTTTGTATTTTTTTATTTATTATTTATACAAGATGTAGAACATGTAAGATTTTTTTTTTGTTTTCACGTTTTTTTTTCAACCCTGGCTGAAAAGCACTATTGGCTCGATGGAAAGAGGATCGCCAGCCTTTTCCAGAGATCGAATGGATGACACGCTGGGTGAATATTATGTTTTTTTTACCATGCAACGAGAGATGCTCTTTCGAATGAAGATTCATAGTAGCCGTCTAAGGGTGAAGTAAAATCGCCAGTTTTCTTCTCGCTTGAACAGTTACTAGCGAAGAATCTTTTTGGCGTGACAGTATCTCGTTCGGAATTTGATGACATTTTTCGAGTTTGCTATGTAGATGAACTAGCAACTGGGTTCAAGCTTTCAAATACTGAATAATTGCCGAAATAATACTAGGAAATAGAAAAAAAAGGAACACACACGTTTAAGCAGTTATTAATTCATTAACTACAAAAAAAAGTCATTTAGTTGCGTAAGATCACAATATTATTAGGAATATTATGCAAATATTAATTGATTAACTAATGCGAGCAAATGCTAAGCTGTTTTTGTAATTGAAGTTTAAATAGTTTTTTATACAAAAATGAAAAAAAGAAGAAAAATATCACATAAAAACGAATAATTCCTAGGATAATGACAGACGAAAAGGGAAAAAAAAGCATAAGACAGACTACTACTAGCTTACAAATTAACTTCACCGATTTTTCAGCTATAGCAGTTAAACTTTTACTACATGTGATTCAAAATGTAACAAGAAAGAAAAAAAAACTCATAAAAATAATAAACGAAAATGAATAATCCAACAAGTCAGAGGGATGGCATTGATCCGAACGATCCATTGCAGGATTTAAAACTCGTGCTCGCCATTTCGTCATACTGGTCATACACTGAGGCAAATAAACATAAGAATTTCATAAGGCTCAACTTATGAACGACACATATGGATTTCTTAAGAAAAAACTTATGAATGATTGTCTAACATGAGGTAGGTCTTATACGCCTTTAACCATTTCATTTTCCTTAGCGTTGAAAGACGAGTGGTCAACACACAGACCCCGTAATCTCAACGTCCATGGTTCGGTTCCAGTCTGCTTCGTTTTATTTTGTTTAGTCAATATTATTTTTCATAAGGCAAATCGATGAAATTCATACCGATTCCTTTTGTCGAAATTTCATAAGTGGTTCTTATGGAATTCAACCCTCGCTAATTGTACACTGAAAAACGTTTTCACTTAGTTTCTATGAGAAATCATATAGATTTCATTGGACACATAACGTTCATGTGATTTAGTGGTGCAATTTCCAATTATGGGATCACATGAAAGTTATGTGAAATTCACATGGATATTTTCCACTGGTTATGTGATTTATTTTATGAGTGTATTTCCACTTACGTTGCAGCTCCAACAGTATTTGCGTGACTGCCATGCTGCCGGCATTGCAGAGGCCCCCATATCGGCACATTTCGTCGACGACATTCTCCACGTTAAGGGTAGGCATCGCACTGCTTCAAATCTAGGATGTATGTTTGCAAAATTAAATACAGAAAATCTATGCATAAATAACTGAAAACATATGTAAGATAAATGAAAAAAAAACATGAACACACAAGCTATCGTACTCAAATATGGGTGAAAGGTGACAAACCAAACCTACAGAACGCTATACTGCCGCTGGAAGCATAGTTGTCCCATGTGTCTCCATAGAACATGGGATAATTAAGCGTCCACCGGCAGTATAGTTCTTGATCTAAGCTACCTAATGCCTAACTGATAGTTTGTGTATCTCCACTTGCCCATTTCGATGACTAGAGTGTTTTAAAATAGGTCAATCCCGGGATTTCAAACGCTACCCCCTGGAAGGGTAGTTAGGGGGTCAGAAACACCCTGCCAAAATATTAAATTATTTTGTTCCCCTCGCTCAAAGGGCTATGGAGAAAATTTTACAAAATGTATGGGAGAACGAGTCACTTTCACATTCGCGGCTCTAGGTGACGTTGTAGTTGGTCGCCTTTTTTCGTTTACAAAATGTAGAACCTTTGGAGTATTGGGAACATCTTGGCTCAAGACCAGATGTGAATCCGAGTTAAGAGGGGGAGGGCCTAACGCGCTTTGTGCGGTTTTTGTTTTTACGAATACAGTGACAGGGTTCTGCATTTTCGAAACAAAGAAAAGAAAATGAACGCAACGCAGAATCGCTTCATTTCGAGCAATATCATTTTCGTGTAAGTCATCGTGTTTCTTGTTATCGAGTCACGATGAACATTCCTCTAATTTTGCTAATTTTTGCCTGTATAAGCTAGCTAAAATTGTTTGTTGGGCTGTTCGTGACAGTTCGGTTAAGATGGGATGTAAGAGTAAGTGTCACATTGGATAAAAAAAACTCTACTTCCAGGTGAGAGTTGAAGATAAAGTAATGGATTTCTTCGAAATTATGTTCCTTAAAAAAATAATAGAAAATGAGGTTGTAATTAAAAGTTAGTGCATTGGCAAACACAAATCATATAGATTGAATATCCAGATTCAGTGACATTTTTTTTGATTGGGGTCGTTTCACCATTTGATCGTCAGATCACAAGTCGTTTTTGGTACTTGGGTATTTTATTGTATTCTTACTATAAGGGTAAACGCTCCTATAGTAGCGGTACGTTAGAAGCGTTAGGTTCCTATAGTTGTGTATGGAGACTCAATACACAACTATAGGAACCTAACGCTTCTAACGTACCGCAACTATAGGAGCGTTTACTCTACCATAAATAAATTGGCAGAATACGGTGCATCATTCGAGTACTTTTGGGACGAACTCCTACCTGAGATTTTAAGAAAATATACCAAATATACTAAGCAGCATGATTTCAATACTACCATCTATCAAATCTCATAAAATACGTAAGATGTAGCTGTATTAGTTTTTCATGATTTGTGATATTCTCGATAACACCAATACCACCAAAATGGAAAACAAATACAAGCAAGTGATTGATTGATTGACATTTGAGCCTTAAAATGACGTTTACTACCACTCGAACTTTGAAATAAAACATTGTTTTGAGATTTTTTCTTCTAGAACCTCGAGAAAAGTAGCCAACATTTGTGCGTTTCATAAAAAAATTGAAATTAGTTGGTCCAGTTTTGTGAAATCGCTGGTAGAAAGTCACGCCAAAACTGCTTGACAAAGTGGTCAATTGACGCAATGAACGACTCGAAAACTGCTTCCTTCGTTTTTTCCACTTTCACTTCAATTCGGAGCTCATTCGAATTGTCACGACTTGACGACGCAGGCATCAACATATAGTATCCGAATAGTATCCGCACAATATCGGTTGCCGATAGGGATGGCATCCGGATTATATGTAGTAATACTATATTCTTTTATATTAAACGAAAATTAAATTAACGAGGCCATTCTGAAGTCCAAGATGGCAGCCATCGGGGTCGGAGAAAGTCTCAAATACCCCCCTACAATACGTGTATTTTCGGAACGGGGACGACGCGAAGGTGTCGGAAATCGATATTCGACGTTATTTTGGAATCCAAAATGGCGGCCATCGGGTTTCAGAAAAAGTGTCAAATACCCTACAATAGGGTATTTTCGGAACGGGGATGCCGCGTAGATGCTGAAAATCGATATCCGAAACCATTTTGGAATCCAAGATAGTGGCCATTGGTTTTATGAAGTGTCAAATATCCTATGATATGGTTATTTTCGGAACGGGACGCTATGTTTTCGATATCCGACGCTATGTTGGAATCCAATATGATGGCCATAAGGATTCAAAAAAGTGTCAACTATCTTACAATATGGCTATTTTCGGAACGGGGATGCCGACAATCGATATTCGATGCCATTTTGGAATCAAAGATGGTGGTCATCAAGTTTCATAAAACGTAACGGGTATTTTCGGAACGGAGACAACGCGTGACTGCCGAAAAAGGATATCCGATGCTATGTTGGATTCCAATATGCGGCCATAGGGTTTCAGAAAGTGTCAAATACCCTACAATATGGGTATTTTCTGAATGGGGACAACGTTTGAATACCGAAAATCGATATCCGATGCCATTTTGGAATCCAATATGGCGGCCATCAGGTTTCACAAAATGTGTCAAATACCCTAAGATCTGGGTATTTCGGAACGAGGACGACGCGTAGATGCTGAAAATCGATATTCGATGCCATTTGTAGGCTATTTGACACTTCTTTTGAAATCGGAAGCCACCATCTTCAATTTCAAGACGGCGTCGGACATCGATTTCTTTCTTCTAGATGTCAACCCGATTCCAAAAAACCTACATTGATCAGTATTTGACAGTATTTCCTCGAGTATTTCACAATTTTACTGAACCAAAGCCACCATCTTGGATTTAAAGACGGCGTGACATCAATTTTCGGCATCCCCATTCTGAAAATAACCATATTTTAGGATATTTGACACTTTTCTGCAAATCGGAAGCCGCCGTGGCGTCGGATATCGATTTCCGGCTTCTAGACGTTACCCTGATTCTAAAAAAAAACCGTTAGTATGGGTATTTGATAGAATTTACAACTTTTTCTCAAACCGGAAGCCGCCATCGGATATTGATTTCCAATCTCCAGACGTCATAAGTATTTTGCTATATTGATAAGTATTTGACAGTATTTCCCACTTTTTCTTAAACTGGAAGCCGCCATCATGGATTTCGAAATGACGTCGCTTATCAATTTTCGATCTGTAGACTTCATACCGATTACAAATATACCAATATTGATGTGTACTTGACTGTATTTCCACTTTTTCGAAGATCGGAAGCCACCATCTTCGATTTCAAAATGGCGTCGGATATCGATTTTCATCCTCTAGACATCATTCCGATTCCCAAAGTACCTTTATTGATAAGTATTTGACAGTATTTCCCACTTTTTCTTAAACTGGAAGTTGCCATCTTGGATTTTAAAAATGGCGTCGCATATCAATTTTCGATCTCTAGACGTCACCCCAATTCAAAAAGTACCCATTTTGATGGGTAAACAAACCACCCGACAATGATAAATTTGGCATCCACGTGCACAGATCTATGCGCATACGCTTAAATGAACCGAGTGAACAAACAACAAAAGTCCTAAAACTGCACGAATTTGGATCGAACAGCTTCGCTTCAATGCAAAAGTAATTTCATTTGACAATGAAAGAAGAAATGAAGACTTGCCAACCCGTATAAACGCGAACCATCACATGACCTTACCGATAATGGTTATAAATTGTTTATAATCCCTGCTAAACTTCAACTGAAATGGTTATGGAACTTTACATGAACGTTTGTGTGATAAAGTTTTAACCTTATGTATTATGGTTTTTTGGAAGCGGACCTTACAAATAATGGGTTGTTAAGAACCATTACCATTCCAAATTCTTGTTTTCTCCATACATTTTCGGAAAGAGAACTATATTAGAACGTTTTTACTTATGGTTTGAGAACATTAATGGTTATGGTTATGGTAGTCAGTAAGGTCCATTAATGGTTTTGTATTATCACTCAACTTTACGTGAAATATATCGTGAATTGGTAATCAGTAATTTACAGGCAACCAATTCGCGATATATTCCACATAAAGTTGATCGATGTTACAAAACCATTCATGGACCTTACTGGTTACCATAACCATTACCATTAATGTTCTCAAACCATAAGTTAAAAGGTTTTAGTATAGTTTTCTTTCCGAAAATGTATGGAGAAAACAAGAATTTTGAATGGTAATGGTTCTTAACAACCCATTATTTGTAAGGTCCACTTCCAAAAAACTATAATACTCAAGGTTAAAACTTTATCATTAAACGTTCAAGTAAAGTTCCATAACCATTTCAGTTGAAGTTTAGCAGGGATTATAAACAATTTTAACCATTTTAGGTAAGGTCAATTTATGGTTCGCGCTTATGCGGGAAGCCAAAACAAACAGCATGAAACCTGATCGAAAGTGGTTCTGTTGATGTTGAAGGGGATATCAACCGGTGAACACTCGTGTTTATTTCAGTTACCATGGAGACGTAATTTGTGATTAGTCCCGGTCCCTTTCAAATTGTATCATTATTTATGAACGGCCTTATATTTGAAATGACGTTTCACATTGATCTAGTGATGTCCGATTTTCATTCGAATAATCGTTTAATCGATTAACGAACCGAAAAGTAAACTATTTATAATCGGTTAGATCATGCCGATATAAGCATTTACATCTCCACAGGATCATCACCGATCGTTTCAAACATGTGCTGCACTCTCATTGGTGGAAAAATGGCAGCAGAGCGAACAAAAAATAATCGATTAGTTGTTAATCGAGTAATTAAAAAATGGGACATCTCTGATTTTGGTTTGTTTTGATAAAAATGAGCGCAAAATTTCATCTCTTCCGAGGGGACAGCAAAACCACAAAATTACCTTGAATACGGGGGGTTCTCATTGGATGAAAGGGACCGTGAAAGAAGACACTAAAATAGAAAGTTTTTCTTCCGACAGTTTCATCTTAGTATTCATCTTTGGGGATATGCTCGAAGAGAAGACAGAATGACTTTCAATTGAAAGTGATGGTTGACAGCTTCATCGTCGCTTGACGATTTTCGATTGAAAGTGACTTTGTGGGGCCCTGTACAGTGATAGACATTCGTTTAGCCGAGCGCTGTAATTTTTAAAATAAGCTGAGAAAAATATCTAAAACATGTTTTAATTGGGATATTTTTAGTCGCAGTGGTAGCAACAATCAATACGAAACTAACGATTTTAAATTGGCTCACTACTTGACTAGCCTATTGGTCCCAAGCAAACGATTAACGTACCCTATTCTAGTTGAAATTCTATTACTACACTATGTTTGTTTTGATTCGCTATGAAAGTTTGACAGATAACATCAGGGGTGTGTGGATTCATGCAGAACATGCAGGGGTGAGTGAAATAGCTTGGGACTGCTTGGGACCGTTGTTCTGGTACTGAGTGAGCCAAAAAAAATAATGATTTTCTTCGGGACCCAGTGGTCTTAGAGTTACCTCTATGGTGGTAGTGTACTTGAACCGCTTTCATGAGAAAGAAACGAGTCGCACACACACATACACCGAACTGGTAGCAGCGGATGTAAACATTCAATCAACGTTTTGACCCTAGACATTCGTTTAGCCGAGGTGCAAAAGAAATGTTTTTTTTTTTCGTAAATAATACTACATTTTCCAGTAGATTTTAACACGTATCGGCAGAACAACTTATCATCAGCAAGGTGCGTTTTGGTGATTGATGATAAATGTTATTGTTCCAGGAATGGCGAAGGATACTCGACTAACGGGGGAAGAACGGCTTATTATAAGGTTGTTCAAGGTTGGTTGGTTGGTTGGTTGTCTTTATTAAGGAGATTTTCAGCCCGACGCTGGTTCATCTCCGACAGGTTGTTCAAGGAGGAGGTTCACTCTAATGTTTCAATCAGACGAAAATTTGGTCGATTTGAGAAAGCGGTACGTCCTACCAAAGTTTGTTTGAGGCTGAAAGGATCGGTTGTCCTACTCCCAAATAAAACAAAAGCTAGATGTTCCGGTGACCCCCCGAAAAATTTCTCGGATTTTGAAATGAATCGCCGAACATCAAATGGAAGAAACTGCAAGGAAAACATGGAGTGGAAGACAGAATAGAGCGTTTTGACGTTTAATCGGCGCACACTGCGAGCAACAGGGAAACAGATCTAATATGGACCAACAGGTCTGTGCCATAAAAAGGGAGGGAAACAGATTAATGGGAAAACAAACCGTTCATTCATCCATGTGTGCTACACGGAGAACTATAAGGCCTGTATAGAGATCTAAGCGAAGCGAAAATATCATACAAAATACATACTACATTTTTCACCTGCGCGAAAAACGCAATTGGCAAATATTTCGCTTCGCTTTGAACTGTAAACAGATACGATCCAGCAAAATCTGTAAACAGATACGATCCAGTAAATCTAATTTTGTACCTAAGTATCGACGAAGATACACTAGCCAGAAGACGCCTCTTGCTGCTGCTTGGTCCAAAGTTGTTCGGTATGATTCTAGCTATCGAATTGATGGCCTTCGCCGCCTTCTCACATGCGTAGTCGACGTGGTTATTGAAGTTAAGCCGGTCATCGAGTATCACTCCAAGATACTTCAGCACGCGCTTTTATGCTCTGGCGTTCTCCCCGACGTTAATTTCTGCCCCAGTTGCATCCAGTTGGAAACCATGTCGATCGGCTCGGCTGTCAGCATTTCCATCTCTTCCAACGTCTCGCCTACTACCGCCAAGACGACGTCGTCCACAAATCCTACGATCCCGACTCTTTTGGACAGCTTTAGCGTTAGCACGTCGTTGTACATCGCGTTCCAGAGCATTGGGCCAAGGATGGAGCCTTGTGGCACACCCCCCGTGATCCGGATTGATTTCTCTCCCATGTCCGTCTCGTAGACTAGAACCCGTTTCTGGAAGTAACTCCTTATAATGCTACACAGGTAATCAGGAACCCTCATTCCATGCAGTGCTTCGGCGATGGCCTCCCAGCTGGCGCTGTTGAATGCGTTCTTCACGTCGATCGTTATCACGGCGCAATATCGATCTCCTCTTCACTTTTGTTTGGACGCTTTCTCGGCACTCTCGACCACTGTCCGAATTGCATCCACCGTTGATCTCCCTTTCCGGAATCCGAACTGCCTCACCGACAATCCGTGCTCAATCTCCGTGCATTTCGTTAGCCTGTTGAGGATGATCTTCTCCAATAGCTTTTCGACTGTATCCAGAAAGCATCCCAAGTAAACTAAAGTTCTGATAAAAGGCTATTTATGGCTTAAGCAGCTTGGTTGAAGGTAGTCTATAGAATTCTAAGCAGCCTCATTTTTAAGTCGTTATAAGAACTTGAAAGTTTCGGTACCATAAATGAAGAGCATCCCTAATAAAAAATAACCATAAACGAACGATAACCCAAATCATTGAACTATTCTACAAATGGTTTGGATGATACCCAGAACACGTCGTTAAGCAAATTAACCATACAATTTTTATTAGGGATTCTAAGCAGCTTTTGGCGGAACTTGATCGTAGATCGCATGCCGAATACACGGGTTCGAATCCAGGAAATTACTCTTTATTTTTTTATGTTTGGATAGAATGTTGATGCACTGCATAAATATAAGAATTATGATTTATTCGGGCCACTGATCATTTAATATTTACGTACATTAAATTTTGTTACTAATAAAGACTTGTGCGGATTTCTTCATGTGGCTTGAAAGTTCTGTCGGAACTTTATTTGAACTTTAAAGTTCTGTCGGAACTTTATTTGAACTTTATGGAACTTGGAAGTGATTTTAATCGTTGAATGCGGAACTTTTGGTTGCTTGGGATATAGGCCTATACGATGTTTGATCCCCCGGCGGTTTTCCGGGCTTCGGCAGCAGCACTAGCTTCTGTATCTTCCATCGGTCCGGGAAGTGACCTTCATCCAGACATTTCTGCAGCACTGTCCTGAACATGTCCGGGAACGCCTGGATCGCCGCCTTCAACGCGGATTAACTTTATTAACTTCGGAATTTTCTTATTTGTGTCAATGATAAAATAAAGATTGCTCGGATACAATACTATTTTATTAAATCCATCCACAAAAATCAGTAGAGGCACCGGTGGTGTAGTGGTAAGCGGGATTACCTCTCACCCCAGCAGACCTGGGTTCAATCCGAGAGTAAAACCTCATAATGTTATATGTTGTTCAACATTCTTAATTATTTAAAAACAAGCCTAAGAACATAGCCGTGACGTAATTTTAACCCTAACTTTTTTTTCAAATGGTACTGTTATTTTTTGCTGTCAGACAATTTGACTTGCTATTCTTTTTCAGTTCTCTAGAAATAATCTAGATACCTATTTCAAAAGGTCCTATCTGCATTAATCGATTCTCTTCATCGACTTTGTCTTTCGTTAATAACTCAACTGTAAAACCTTTGTCTGTTGCATTTGACGTTTTGGACGCTAGATAAGAACCTCCTTTATCGAAATATGTGGAAAAAATAGCTCAAAATCTGTTTGCATAGCAGTGGTTATCAAAAGAGAAAGTCGATGAAGAGAATTGATCAAAGCTGATAGGACATTTTGAAATGTTTCTCGAGAAATCCCCTTTTTTAATAGAACAGCTAAAAAAATATATCGACAGTGAGCATGCATAAGGGCCTATACGCGATGATCGATTCTCTTCGTCGATTTTCTCTTTTGTTAATAACTCGCTAGATTTAACGTTTCTCGGTGCGTTTGATGTTGCTTTTGATAGCCAACACAACCTGTTAATACTCTGCATTGAACAAATTCTAGAAAATTGTTTCGCTTAGCTGTAGCAATGCAAAGAGAAAATCGATGAAGAGAATCGATCATCGCGTATTGGCCCTTATGCATGCTCACTGTCGATATACAAATATAAACTGAATTATCATGCTAACTCAAAATGAATATAAAGAAATTGCAGGTGGGACTGACCTGCGATTATCGGCAGTGAATGTGTCAAACTTATTCTTTACAATCTCTTTTCATAACTAGCAAGAGCAAAATATCATCATAACATCTCATGATTGTATATGAAACGAATTGCCGCAACCCTGGCCACAATACTAAAGATTATGACCAGATCCAGAAGTTGAATTAATCTAGTGGATTCTACGAGTCCACTGAATCAACCACCGCTGTTTTATAGAAGGTAGAATCTTCTCTAAACTATTAGACTCTGATATATAATAAAATTTTCAAATCCTAGAACACATTATTTTTTTTTTTCCAAATAAGTCTTATCTCAAATTAAAAACTTCATTAGCAGTACTGCACCAGCCGTCAGAACTATTCTCGTTTCAAAGAAGAAAAAATCTATTGAAATTATTATTTTCTGGCTAGTTGAATTCGGGCAAGTGCTAGGTACATTCGAGCTAGAACCTATTTAGAATTGAGAAAAATATTGTTGTAACAATAAAACAATGAAATGCTCTTTAAACAACATTTTGGAAAACGCTCCGTTACTGCTTCGCTACTCAGATTGACTGTCGTGCCCGTATTGCTTCCAAAGAAGCTTCTAAAAGAATCTAAATGAAGCATCTTTTGGAAGCTAATTCTAGACGCTTTTCAAAGCCCATTCAAGAGCTTTTTTAAACCGTCTAAGGAGCATTTCATCGATTTAAGGGAACGTTTACATAGCTGCCATTTAGGATTGTATCTAAAAAAAATCATAATTTGACCCACTCCCAACAAAGCTGGATTCCACTCACTTGCTATAAAAAATGATTTTCGGAATTTTGAAATCATTAGATGTTAGGTAATGATATTTTTTACTTATAAGATACTAGAACAGGTTGAAAGACAAGTACTCGACACATAAAACCTATCAAATTCGCTTTCAGATAGTCACAATCAGCGATTCGACGACTAGTGAGCGCTCACTCTGAGTGAACGCTCACGAATAATAAAATCGCTGATTGTGACACTTTGAAAGCCAAGTGCCGGAAAGTAACCGTGATGCCAACCAACAATGAAGGTGATATATAATAGAGCTCAAAACGGATCCAATGTTTGTTGTTTTCAATGTAAAAATATTTGTATCTCTTAACAAGCTTAGCTTAATACTACTTATCAACGGTGTACCAAATTAGTGGTAAAGGTGCTTATAGAAATTTGATTCTTTGCACGATACTCGGCACAGGGGAAACAACTGTCGCACACGATCAGCGTTGAGGTACTTATTGTCGCTTTTACTCCTATCGCTATCGGATTCTTCTTCGTCGCTGTCACTGTCGCTTTTGCTATCGGCAACACATCGCTTGAAGTAGCATCGGTCGATGAAAAGCTCTCGCATGTTGGGAAAATTCTTGGCAATAGGTAGAAGGGTATCACTGGTAAGCGTGCAGTTGTAGAACACTACCCGATTAATGGAAGGAACCACCGGACAGTGCTGCCAGAGCAGGATATTCGGCTCGCTGTTGTCCAACTTTAACGATCGAAGGTTCGTCAGACGATGTAGATGACGCAGGCACGTGTTGACCAGCTTTTTATTTTTGTGTGTAAAAAGTGCTCGTATTAGAATAAAAAGTAAACATCGAGTTAATATATACATTAATTTCTTACCTTGGTATTGGCAAGCACTTCCAAGTCTACCAAATTGGGCAAATTTTTGCAAATTTTGTACAGCACTTTGTTGTTTTTTTCCGTCCACAGCGACACTTTGAGAGATTTTAGCCCGGCGAGGCCTTCATTGAACACGATGCTTGATTCGTTGTAGAACAGTGAAAGCTTGTCGAGATGCGGCATATTAAGTGTAGGCAGCACCGGTGAAGGCATCAGTACTTCGCAGCGAAAAAGTGTGAAACTCTAAAGTGAAAGACAAATTTCTAATCATACGTCATACTATAGTATATCAACCCCTGAAAAGAGCGTTGAGTAATGTACGGGAAACAAAATTGAGTGGTTGAACTTAGACACTCTTCGGAAATGCTTACCATTACCGATTCGTAACGATTGTACTCCAGGAGGATTCATACCTTTAATTTTGGCAACGATTCCACCACCTTCAACTGTGCGTAGTCTATTTGCTGTTCTTCCAATGTCAATTCCTCCAGCTGATGATTGCTCTTGGCAAGTAAGGTTCCTATCCGGAAGAACATCAGGTTGCTCTCCAGCAGTAGCTTCTTCAGTCTTGGGATATCTCTAACAAACTGTTCGTCCTTCTCCACATCGGATATTGGATTTCGGCTTCGTGCATATCTAACCTGTGTTTCCTTGTCATCAAACATTCGAACGTGCAGATGCCTCAAGCTTGGAAAAGGCAACGAGAGAAACGATTCCATGTACTCTACATTCTGGAACCGCAGCTTAAGGGTTTGAAGTTGACGGCAATATGTTTCAACGATTTCCATACTCCAGCGACATTTTGGTTGTATATCTAGACACGTCAAGTTAGGTGCTTCTATTCTAAATGCATCAATTTCATAAGACAATCCTATCCTAAGCTTCTGGAGACAGTTGTGCTTGATTACCCATATGCTAGGGTCCAGTGCTGGACCATTTGGATTTCGTTCCTGATCGAATGAAATTGTTAGCTCACGAAGTTGATCCATTTGTGATAACCGATCCTCGATGATGCTCCGACAGCTGCTAAATGTGCTGTTCAGTTCAAGGCTTTCAAGTTCTAGCTTTTCTTCGAACAGTAAATCCGTCACGTTATGCTCCGGACTTGGTTTGAACAAGTATTTGAACTGAATGACCATCTCCTTCTCATGTTCATCCCCCTCCTCATCTTCATCGTCATAATCGTCATCGTCCATGTCATCCCAATGAGTTATGGACAGATTCCTACAGCTACGAAGTATTCGTTTCTCTAAATCCGATAACTCTTCTTCGAATGTGCTATCAAGCACCAGCCGGTACTGTCGCTGGAAGCGGACGCAGTGTAGGATGTTGTACCACTGAGTGCATACGCTAGAGATCTGCTTCCGATCTGAGACGCTCAGAAAATCGAAAATTCGCGTTAAGATCTAAAATACAGACCATTTAATTACGAAGCAGTTCAATGCTAATTTTATATGAATACAAACCTCGACTGGAAGCTCGTTTATGTTCTGCATTATTCTCGACCGGGGAGCTGAAACGTGTGAAATGTAAATTGAGTTCCGAAATCTAATAACTGAGATAACAATTTGTCCTTGAAAATCTAAATTCCGAATAACCACATTAATCACCGTTATTCTTAAACAGATATGTTTTGCATTTTCTGTATATTCATTGCATTAATATTACCTAAGTGCATATTGCAACATGAAATACCATGAAGTGATGTTGGAGAAAAACCGCAGAGGAGTGCTAGCCAATGCATGACACCAAGCACATTTTTCTTTTCTCTAACGCAAATAAATCAAACCACGGGCTCTTCCTTTAAATAACAGTTAAAATTTTACCACAAAATAGGATCAACAGCGTAAAATAAACACACAAAATTGATCAATACTATACACTACCAAGAATTTACGCATTGTTAATTTCACCAAAATGCATGCAATTATTACAGCTCGTGCTACTTCAGCCGGAATGAGTCACGTATCGGGAAAACGGATTCACCCGGTCAAGCCACAATGTTTCTTATTCACTGATATACGAACCTCTCTATCTACAGTCGGTGATCGAACCTCCAGTGAATGCACAATATTACCAATATTCCGTTCCGTAAAAATCACTATTTTTAACACTCGAAGTGAGTCAGGCTGTTCTTCCCGTTCCGAACTGACTTCCAATCGTCAAGAATGATGGGAACAAAATAAACAAGAGAAAATTCTCGCCAGAATCCGCGATTGACAATTTCAAGCCTAATGCAAAAACTATGGATCGCTTGGATTATTAAGGTGCACACACTATTTTATTTTACTGGAAGCTATCACAATTTTTCAGGGTTATCAGCGTTGCCAGATTGTTTTCATGATTATCGGTATCAAATGATTTAAAAATCGGTTTTTATCGGTATTCACTATTTTAATTAATTTTAATTTTTTTCAAACTTTTGGACTAAAATCGAAAGATGTACTTTCCATGTTAGTTGGAAGAATTTTCTGGGAAATATTTAAATTAGTCTCTTAATGGTACCGACAAAACTTCCAAAGGAAGAATAAAGAAGATGTCGTGGAGGAAGTTCGAACGAAGTTCTAAAAGATTTCGAAAAAAAACATCTTCTAAGACAAATATTGAAAAACTTCTGGCAAATTTTTGTAGAAACTTTCGGAAAAAAATCCAGAAGCCAACCAAGTTTGGAAATTACAAGCCAATCCCGGAGGTGCCATTTCCAGGAGAAGTTAGGAGAAGCTATGAAAAACCTTTCAATAAGTCGGAAAAAAAATCCTACGGAGAGTGATTTATGGAGAAACTTCCAGAGGAATACGAAAGAAACTTCTGGGAGAACTCGATAGATACATCCGGTAGAACTTCAATTGAACTTCCTGGAGAAGACGGAAGAAACTTCCAGGAGACACTGGGAGAAACTTCCTAAGGTAGATTGGAAGAAACTTCTGGGAAAAGTCGGACGCCAGAGGGCGTACGGTACAGTTGAAAGATACTTCAAGGAGAAGATGGGAAAATATCTGGAAGAAATAGATTTCTGGAGGATGTTAGCACAATCCCCCTTATTCTGCGAGTCACGTGACTCTCTGTCACCGGTGAGGTGACAATTGTCACCTCGTGTGAGGTGACTCTCCATGTAAATCAAATGGAGAGTCACCTCACACGAGGTGACTATTGTTACCTCACCGGTGAGAGAGAGTCACGTGACTCGCAGAATAGGGAGGAATATTCCCTGAAGTTCCAGCAATTTTTCTGAAATTAATAAAACATCCCTGAAAATCTCACAATGTCCCTGAGGTTTTCGGAATATTCCTGAATTGCACTTTGGAATATCCCATAATTCCTCGGAACTCCTTGAAAGTTCTTGCAATTTTCCTAAAGTTAATGGGGCTGTTTTGAAGTTCTCTGATCATCCTCAAAGTACTCGCAACTTCCCTGATTATTATGGAATTACCGGAAAATCACTTATCTTCTTTAAAAGTCCCTGGATCTTCTTTAGCGCTTTCAATATTTTTTTTTTAAATTAATGAACATCAGCATTAAAGTTCTCTGATCTTCCCGATTTCTTAATTTTCACAATTTTCTAATGTTCATGTAACTTTCCTTTCCAACATTTTCACGAACCTCTTGGAACTTAACTGAAGTTTTCGGAAATTCCCTGAGTTTCTCGGAACTCATTTAAAGGTTCAGAAATATCCTTGAATTTATATGTCCTGATTTTCTCAGAGCTTCCCTAAAGTTATCTCAATCCTCCTGAAACAAATGGAATTATCCTGAAAACCATTAAATTTCTTTGAAGTTCTTTGGGCTTGTGAAGTTTCCAAAATATTTCAGTTTCCTTATACCCCGTTCGCATTACAGCCTATATCACGTAATATAGGCTGTCTTGCAATGAGCACTCATACATAGGATTTCCAGTGAAAACTAGATGTATGAGTGCTCATTGCAAGACAGCGTATATCACGTGATATACGCTGTAATGTGAACGGGGTATTATACCCCGTACAGTCTATGGCTTATATCATGTAATAATGCACTCATACACAGCAAAAAAAAATGTAATATCGATCAATGTAATTCAAGCTGATGTATGAAATAATGATGTAATAGCAAAAAGCAGATACAATATTACATCAATGGATGTAATTTTGTTCGCAAAATCGATGTACATCGTACAACGTTATATTACACAACCGATGGATTGACCTGGTTGCAGCAGTTTGGATGTAATATTCAACAACTTTTTTTTCTGTGTACATCTAGTTTTACTGGAAATCCTATGTATGAGTGCTCATTGCAAGACAGTCTATATTACATGATATAAGCCATAGTCTGTCCGGGGTATTAGGTTCATTGAAGTTCTCTGGGCTTTCCTGAGATTCCCAAGTTCTCGAATTTGAACAGAAGTTAACGAAACTGTCCGAACTATTCTTAAGTTTTAGAACTTCTGAAAAGTTCCTAAAGTTTTCCTGAAACTAATGGAACCGCGAACCGCAATAATACTCTGGAAGCATTTCTGAAGTTCCGGGGTAGTTGAAAAAACTGACGGGAGGAGACGGAAGAACCTTTCGAGCGAAGCCAGAAGAAGCTTCCAAGGGAAGTCGAAATAGCTTTCCGGAAGGAATCGGAAAATAACTTACAGCGCAGGGTAAGGTGGACGGAAATTCCTAGGGGAAAGTTAGAGGAAACTTCAAAGGGAAGATTAAAGAAATTTCAGGAAGTTCAAAAATTAACGTTTCTATGGCCCTATTTTTCCACTGAATAACAGTATTTCCCGATTTACAGAAATTATTGGGATGAACCATCAGCTGTTTCTCGGCTCCTTGGTTACCAAAAACGTGAGAAAGTGGAAGCCTTAGTCGAAAGAGTATCAAGCATAAGACATTTTTGAAGCTGAAATTTGTTTAGAGCAGGCTCAAAAATTTTAATTTTCAAGAAGATAAAAGTCTATCATAAAAGTTTCCTTTGACAATTCGCCGGGCAGGCAGTTATCATTTTGATTATTAATAAAAAATCGGTATAAATCGGTACTTAAACTCAAAAATCGGTATTCTGAGAAACCTTATCTGTATATCGGTATCAAGTTTGAAAATCGGTATAAATACCGATAAATCGGTATATCTGGCAACGCTGAGGGTTATGCCAACCGATGGAAACTAACGATTTTAAATTGGCTCACTATTTGAATAGCCTATTGGTCCCAAACAAATCGATTAATGTACCCCATTCTAGTCGAAATTCAAGTACTACACAATGTTTCGAGGGGTGCATCGATTTGCTTGTGACCGAAGAGAGTACCAGAGCTGAGCCATAAATTTGAGCACATTTCTTCGGGACTTTCTGGTCTTAGACTGTCCATAAAAGCATAACTGTCCCATATGAATAGGAAATCAAGCAAAGATGGGACAATTTTGCTTTAATGGGCAGTACAGTTACCTCTATGGTTATGCCGTGCTGTAAAACCGAGTGTAAAACCAGCAATTCTTCCAGCAAAATATTATTGCTGAACGACCAGCAAATTGACCTGACGGAAGAGTGACAGTTGTTTACTGAAACACCAGTAATATTTACTGGAATCAAGATATCTAATTAACAAAATTTCAGCAATGTCCATCCCCTTCTGCGGTACGTAATATTTGAACGGGCTTAAAGCCGAGAGGGGTGATTGCCCTCCTTGAACTCACCAACTTCAAAGCGTTCGGTAAAATGGCGTTCGGCCAAATCCTCCATAGTAACGTAAAACTTTAATGGAAACGATAAATTCATTCATAACATTTGATAACGGCACAAAAGCATTTGTAAACTAAATTTCTAAGGCCCTTTACACGTGAACTAAAGTACATCCACGCAAACCAACAACATAATCGGATAGGGGCAACTATCACCTTTCCGAAAGTGGTATTGGTTTGCGTGGGCGTATGTTGGTTCACGTGTAAAGGGCCTTAGAAATTTTGTTTAAAAATGCTTTTGTGCCGTTATCAAATGTTTTGACTGAATTATTATGCGGGTCACTCAGGCTCTTAACCATTTGGCGGATGTTTTATCTTCTGGTTAAAATTAGACAGATGGAAAGTTGTCGATTAAGGCTCTGGACCATTTGGTGGATTATTTTAACTTTTGGTTAAAATTTGACAGATGGAAAGTTATCCATTAACCTTGCTATCCGAGCATGCACAGCAAAAAAAAATGTAATATCGATCAACGTAATTCAAGCTGATGTATGAAATAATGATGTAATAGCAAAAAGCAGATACAATATTACATCAATGGATGTAATTTTGTTCGCAAAATCGATGTACATCGTACAATGTGATATTACTCAACCGATGGATTGACCTGGTTGCAGCAGTTTCGATGTAATATTCAACAACTTTTTTTGCTGTGTGGTTATTTCTGACAGACAAGAAGTTAAATTTTGACAACCGTGGCTCGAAAACCGGTCGATCGACAGCACAGGTATTTTCGAACATAGAAAATAACTTTCGAAATGTCACTTTTAAGCTGGGACGGGACTTGACAATCGGGTAGCGATTTCGAGCCAATTTTCTGTCAAATCCGAGCCAGTTTCTGATTGGTCGATTTGACAGTAGCAATCGTGGAATAAAAAGGATAGAGGGATCGTATCAATCTGGCTGGCAGTGATGCCGGAATCAATGTTGACGTCAATGGCGTTGTTATTTGTTTATATTTACGAAAAGTGAGTTGAAAAATTGAGTGCACTGCGTGTTTTAAGCTATGGATATTGTTGTTTGTTTATGGTTAATTTTATTGTGTTGAGCAAAAATGATGTTCAAGCTGCTAGACTGCGGTAGAAACTCCGGATAAAATCCAAATTTAAAATAGAAAAATATTTTACATTCCTGGCATCATTGGTCTACTCCTTCAAACACCACGCGCAACTTTCCGAAGGGCATTCTTCAAAAACATTAAGAAGAGTGAGAAGCTCGATTGTCACGTCCCGTCCCGGCTTTTAACCACGAGTTAAATTTAACTCGGCAAATGGTTCACAGCCTAAAGGCCGGCGCACAATAGATACATTTTCAGGTTTTTTGACAGTTAGCCCATGCATTATCTGTCAAAAAACCCGAAAACGTATCTATTGTGCGCCGGCCTTAACCCTGCTATCCGAGCGTAGTTATTTCTGACAGACAAGAAGTTAATTTTTGATAACCGTGGCTGAGTTCTGCTCGAAAACCTTTCGATCGGTAACACAGGAATTTTCTAACATAAGAAATAACTTTCGAAATGTCACTTTTAATCACGAGTTTAATTTAACTCGGGAAATGGTTCACAGCCTCAGTTGAGTAAAGTGGTGTAGTGTGCAGTGACATCCTTTTGACAACTTTTATTTTCATTGGGACCATTAAACTGACGGGAGTGGCCTTGAAAACGGCTGATCGAAAGCTATCAAAACGAATACGAAGAAAATGTGAATCGAGGTGTGAAGCAACTACAGCATGCTCAAAACAAAACGCAGTTGCTGATTTTCGGTTGAAATTTATTAATGGCTTTATCAATAAATTCCCTACCGGTTGAGGTAATTCCATTCTATACAGTTAAGTTAAATATCAGCTAACCTATTTCCGATGCGTTCTAGATTTTGGAGAACATTTTCACTCACCTTCCTTTCAAGGACGTCCGTCACTTTGGCCAAGTTTGCCATATTTGGAACGATGTTCTGCGCGGTTCTCAATTTCAACGGCGAATCCGAGTAAAGTTGCAGAATGACTTCCGTCAGGATATTTCACCGGCCAGCATGAAGTTCTTGACTACATGTAAAAATCTTTCAATAGTTCAACAGTATGATAATTCGAGCAATTACGATGCAGAAGTTGAAGGTGAGAGTGAGACAGACTCACAACGACTACAGGATGCTGCCAAGGCAGAACAGAATATTGCATTTATCTTGTTCGGAACGACCGAGTTGGACAGTTTACAACTTTTCAGTAAATATAAGAGCGTGAAGAATATTATTCAGGATAGACTGTTTGAATTGTCGCATTTGAAAGAGTTGAAATTTTCGTTTTTTTATGACGGAAATACGTGCCAGCCAGGTGAGAAAGTTTGGCACTTGAAGAGTGATAGTTTGGAGACTTTCAAAATAGGACTACCGTACTCGGTTGGGCCATTACATCTGGAAACTCCACATCTGAAGGAATTGCATCTAACAGTAAGTTGTGATGTTCTTATGAATCCCGTAGAGCAGTACAGCAACCAGTTGACGGTATTGAAAATAAATCTTTTTGATATTGAGACACTCGATAAAATCATGACGTGTAGTTTCCCTTGTTTGGAAAATCTGGAACTAGCAATGTATGATGACAAGGAAATACAAAGTAGTTATGCTCAAACAGCGGATCGAGCGATAGATGATGAACGATCTCGACAATTCACGCAACATATGCCACTGCTCAAAGTGTTTGCAGTGCATAGTAATGTAGCGTTTTATAAAATCTTTCCCACCTGGTGTTCACTTAGGACAAGCTTGCAGGAGTTGGAGTTGTACAATCTGGAAATTGACGCCAATGTTCTCATTAACGTTCTGTTAGTTCAACCGTTGAAGGTATTTTTTTTAGTGACAATAGAAATTAAAATTGGATAAATGTTTTCTTCTTTCCAGAGCCTTATACTCCAGCAATGTGAACTCATAAATGACCTACCCGGTTTGCACATACGTATGGTTGGATTGGAACGGTTAAAACTGATAAGCGTTGTGAACAATGTTCTGCTGGAGCACAATTTTTGCGGATTGAGGTATTTGGAGCTGGCACATTCTTTCAAATATGGAAACGATTTGCTTCAGAAAGTTTTCTATAACTTCACATCAGTGGAGCATGCGAAGATACATTTTAGAACAACGGTAAGACCTGAGACTGTGATAGGGCATTACATTTGTAACTGAGAATTTCAAGACATCCGTTGTATTTCAGCTTGACGGAGATGCCTTCCAAAAACTACATCAAATGAAAAGTCTCAAGTCTCTGGAAATGCGAGCCACTGAAGTCACTGATGAACATTGGAACCATTGCCAACAGCTGCCAAGCGTCGAACAGTTTACGATAACCAATTGCTTCATGTTGAAGTTTTCAATGTTTGCTTCATTGGGAAGAGTCTTTCCGTCTGTAAAACGGTTGTATGTGGATCGTTGTCACATTATTGACGATACCAGTGGTGCCGATGCTGCCATCGATGGAGGTTGCGAGCGTAAGCTGCGAAAAATGTTTCCAAACTGTATTGTGTCGTGGCATGATTCTGTACAGTTAACACCGATGTCTTTGAAACAGTTGCTGATGTGACGACCAGCTAACCATCATACAGGTTTATAAAATACGCTTACAAAAATGATCATGTTGTATAGGGAGTGTTCTCAGGAAAGTTCTTAAAGTCAATTTTGTGTAAAGAAATAATATTTATTTTATGATGTGATGTACTTTGACGATAACAAATTTATTCTAGAACTAGATGACATCCTTTCCTCCACCGCCACAAGCATCATGTAATTCCTCTATGTGGCAATCGTAGTATGAAATTGTGCATCCGGGAAGCTGTGATCGTAAACCATACGTACAATTTTCATCAAGTTCGAACACATCGGTACGAGGCTGACGTAGATAGCAATGATCTAGGAATAACTGTCGAAGTTGTTTGAAAACTTGAACCAACTGTTGAGCTGTTTTACCGTCGATACTGCAACCATCCAAACGAAGGCTTTCAATTCTGTTGTCATTACACGTGCTCCAATCCAGCAGCTCCGTTGCTATTCGATTAAGTTGAACGGTTTTCAGGAATTCCATTTTTTTCAGATGTGAAAGTGATTTGGTTTCACGGTACCCAGATTCAGTTTGTAACTGGAAAACGAAAACAAAACTTCATTAGTATAGAAGAAATGCTAAATGATAACAACCAAAATTACCACACCAATCTCTCCCGGGGCTACACCAAAACTTAGCTGTTCGAGTTTTGGATAGTAAATGCACAGGTCCTTCAATATATCGCATAGCTCAAATTCTTCACATTGGAGATTCAAGATTTTTAAATTTGGGAATTGAGGCAGTGGATTACGTAGTCTATGACAGAGCGTTAACCTCTTGATGCTACTTGATTTTAAACATTGTTCTTTTCCGTGAGTAAATATAATATTGATTAACATGAGACTTTCAAGCAATGTTAACCGCTCCAAGGATTTGTTGAATTCTGCATTAATATTCACTTTGATCAAAACAAGCTCGGACAAAGATTTAGCGGCTCTGAATTCCTTTCCAATTGCGGGAAGAGTATAGTTGTCATGTAAGACCAACTTTTTCAAACACGGCATTCGTTCCAGCAGTATTTCGAGGTCGTTTCCTCGAGGCACGATATTCATATGCAGTTCTCTTAAGTTGTCCCATTCGACATCCGAAAGAGCTGTGTAGACCTGTTTGACCTCACTGAATAGCATCAGGCTTTGCAGCTGTCCTCGTAGACTTTTGATAAAGTCCACACATTTTTCATCTGACAGATGGGAATTTATGGCACTCAAATTAGGACAATCGATTTCAATTGTCCACATTCTTTTGAAAGTGGCATTTTTCAAAGTTTGATGACTGATTCGTAACATTTCTCCGTCACAGTCTCGCAGATCCAGGTGCAATGTTTCCAACATCTCCATCTGTGCCAGATTATGTTCCAAAATCCATTTAGCAGTTGCCTTCGCAGTAACGATGTTGAGCGATTCCAATGGAGCATTTTGGAGATAGTTATTCAACGAACTCTTATGGTCATCCGGAATACTCTCACAAGAAATCACAGCATTGCGACAAAGTTCGTAAACCGTTCCGTCACGAAGCTTCAATACTATATCGTCTGCTGACCTTAAATGCAGATACAAACGTTTGCAAAACTTGGGACTGAATACTAGTTTCCGCCACGCTTTGCACGTACAAGATACCACAAGACGTTCATGATGCTGGAGATGGCCAAATATTTGTTCGATCATCTACGGACAAATGAACCATTACCTTAAACCTTATAATTTAGACATCGGCGAAGTTATGAAACCAATGTATCAGGCAGGCCTGAACATACTCATTACAGCTAAAATACTACTCTTCGAAATTATGAAACTATCAGATATTTTAATAATAATTTATATATGTAAGATGCATGTAGTAGAGGTAAAGTTTGTGTATGACACATAAAATCTGTCAATTTCGCTTCCAGAGTGTCGCAATTAGCGATAAGCTATAACGAATAGTACTCACTCATGACGATTACTCATTACAGCTAAAATAGCTTATTGTGACCCTCTGAAAGCAAAGTTCACTGGTTTTATGCGTCATACAAAAACTTTATCTTCTTTTATTGCATCTTACACATACAAATTATTATTATAATATCCCATAGTTTCATAATTTCCAAAAGTAATATTTTAGCTATAATGAGTATGTTCAGCCTGGTATCAGTGTGTTACTTGACTCATAATGAATATACTTTGTATCCGTGGTCCCTCGGATACAACGTATACCTCATCCAATTTTACAATGCAAAATTAGACGAGTTCATGTTCCCACGGATACAACGTATATTCTTTTGAGTCGTAAGACAGTAGCAGCAATCACAAGATTTTCTGGACCTGATACATTGATTTTATAACTGATAGCAATAAATTACAAGGAAGCAGAATCTCATTCGGGGAAGTGACATGTAGCACAACCATTCCAGAATAATTAAACCAAGATTACGACGAATACAAACCTCGGGGGGTAAATCTGTAATCTTGATACTCATTGTGCTCGCAAGCTTGCTGATGATCCTGTTTATTGTCTTATTCGTTTAGTTCTGCGGTATCCTGATTACTTATTACCGATAATTCTTGTTTCAATTGTTCATTTTACTTTTCTAGCTTGAATATCCTTTTCATAAACTTAATCACTTGAACTTAGAGCTAGATGCAAACAGAATGTTTATAAACAACGAAAGGGTGAAAGTGACTCAATGACGTTTATACAAGGTCCGAACCAACAGGCAGCTTACTGGTGTTAGAAGCAAAAATATTGTAAACATTGCTGGACACTCATGACTCAAGTGAAGTCGTCGCGCTACCACACATGCATTCATACCTTTATTACCTAGTTACCTCAGTTACCTCTATAGTAGTAATGGTTATAACATGTTATAGCGCTATCTTGATGGTGGTTTCTGTGTTGCAATTATTTGACAACCGTTATAACATGTTATAACTCTCCAGTCTGTATAGCGTTTTAGGTTCTGTTGTAATTGGATGTATTCTGATGTTTTATGCGTGCAACAAATTACATCGTGATGAAGTTTGATTCTAATGTAACGTTAGGTTCTGTTGTCATTGGATGTATTCTGATGTCAAATTTTACATCGTCAAGACGTTTGATTCTGATGTAACGTTTGAGGCTAATGTATTTTTATGTACTTGGACGTCACACTGAAGTCTGAATACATTAAGGGTACATCAACATACGTTAAAATTTAATGTATTGAAGATGTCTGCTGATGTTTCCTACATTACAATTTCTATTCGGGAGTAGTGTGCTTTGGTCAAAAAATTTGTTGTATTTATATTTATATTGTAAATAAAAGAGAATTTCCACACCCAACCGGTGGATGTAAGATTCGCTTACAATTATGTGGGATTCATCATCAGAGGATGTAAGTGGAGACAGCATGAACCGAGGATGCAATATACCTAGCTGCGGTCCAATGCAAGAGAATTGGAGACCGAAAAATGTGGAGTGTATTAGTGAGTGAAATGAATTATGTCGAAAAAAATTGGAAAAAAGTTGCCGACTGGGACTCGAACCACGAACGTTGTGATTATCAGACCTGTGCTTTCTCCACTGCTCTCTCCATATGCTTCTGAATATGGATAGCCTAAAAGCAAACAAGAAGCGCTCATTTCCTCTCACACTTGACTTCGTATGCTTTTTCTGCTGGAGAGATTCGAGGCAAGTGTGTGCGTCGTTCTGCCATCTTATACATAAAAATCAAGGCAAATGCTTGCTTGTGTAGATGAAAGCACATACAGAACACAAAATAAAAAAGGCAAAAAACCATTACATCGCCTGCAAGGTCAACTTCTAACATTCGCTGCGATGTTCATGAACAGAGGATGATAGGAAATGGAACTAACATTCATTGTAATAAATTTTTGGTTTGCTAATAGATTTTTGGTTTGCGTGTTGGTGCTATCTTAACTTGATTTGATGATGCTGAGTTGTCATTGAACGAACTCATGAAATGCTGCATGAACAGACGGCCCTTCTCTGGTTCGAAACTGGCGATTTTCTCCCCGAGATGAATTTGTAAAGCCAAGCCGATTTCCTTCCCAAGTACACCCAACCGGAGGATGTAAGATTCGCTTACAATTATGTGGGATTTATCATCAGAGGATGTTAGTGGAGACCGCATGAACCGAGGATGCGATACACCGAGCTGCGGTCCAATGCAAGAAAATGGAGAAAGAAAAATGTGAAGTGTATTAGTGAGCGTAATTAATCATGTCGAAAAAAAAAACGATTGCCGACTGGGGTGCGACTCGAACCACGAACCACGAACGTGGTGATTATCAGACCTGTGCTTTCTCCACTGCTCTCTCCTTGCTTCGTGGTACGGACAGGATAAAAGCAAACAAGAAGCTCTCATGTCCTCGCATACTCGATTTCGTTTGCTCTTTCTGCTGGAGAGATTCGAGACAAGTGTGTGCGTCGTTCTACCATAGTATACATAAAAATCAAGGCAAATGATTGCTTGTGTAGGTGAAAGCATAGAAAGAACGCGGAATAAAAAAAGCTTAAAAGTCATTGCATCGTCTCCAAGGTCAACTTCTAACATTCGCTGAGATGTTTATGAACAGAGGATGATAGGAGATGGAACTAACATTCATTGTAATAAAATTTTGGTTTGCGTGTACCAATTTATAGGTAGAGAAAAACTTTCGTTTTGAATTTGTTCAGATGCATGCTGAATAATAATGGCACAATTTGTTTACCACAACTCGTGTAAAACCCTTGTTTACACTGCTTTGGAGAATCTATTCAACTACAGCATTAAATGTATACGGTATAGGAGTAGAAGCATCTTTTATACAACCGTTATAGAAACTTATTGATCGGGCGGGATCCCTACGTTGTGTTTTTATGATACGGATTGATTAATTTTAAAGAATACCGATTGCTTGGCCGTCCTGCCATGGCGGAGGCATACGAGGCATACGAGACACTGTTGTATTGTTTATTTGTATTGCTTGTTACAGCGGGTAGGGTAGTTATACATATAAATGACGTTGCACAAACACATATTTATACTCAAGCTTTATTGTTTTGATGGAAGTTCTTATATCCTTATATCACGTTCGTAGACACTTCCCAACAGCTGCTTCTAAATTTAGTAGAAAGTAGAGAGGGTCTAGTACACCCTACTAACGGGTGGCAACTAAAATTTTGGAATTTCTTTCTCAAGCTGTCAAAAAAAGACAAACATACTTGAAGAAGATCTGATTTAATGAAATTAAAGATACATTGTCCATTGTTGAAAAAAAATTAGTGAACATTTGAAAACGGTCCGTAATCGGATGTTCGGCGAAGCTTCCGTTTGATATCGGAACAGGAGCGTTGTACGGCCTTCATGTCAACTTGGCGAATGCATGTCTTGATTCTACCAATCAACTGTTTGCAATTCGTGGCTCTCCAGTTATTTTTGTACACCAAGGAGCTCAAAACCCCGAAGAAATCTTCGATTGGGCGACACTGAGGCAGATTTGTCGGGTTGTGGTTTTTGGGTACAAATGGGATCGAATGGGTATTCAGGAACGATTGTGTTTTTTTGGCGTAATGCGATGACGCTTTATCCGGCCAAAACACGTATTGTCCATCAGCATGATGTTTTTGTAGAAACGGGATCAAAATTTTCTTCAAACATTCGTTCTGGTACACATATTGATTGATTGCCAAACCAGAGGGCTTGAACCATGGCTTAGAAATGCCTTTCTCGGTCCTTTTGCGTCCATAATTTTGGCTGGTCTTCCACTACCTTGCTTGCGAGCAGTTGTTGGGGATCTTAGGATATGGTAAACAGTCGAATCCGCAACATTTTCGCTTTTAAAATGTTGTACCACAGACAAACAGACATAACATATTGAATAATTCTCACTGTAAAATATCGTCGCTGAAACATTACCGCCATCTGTTGAGTGCACTGTGGTGGGCACTATGCTGAACAGATAGCGGAAGTGTGTAAAAGTCAGACGCAAGCAAAATTACTATGCGTGCCACAGGTGGCGGTACTACCAACTACGATACTTTTAAATTGACCGTTAAATGCTTGTTCGATGAAAAACTTGCGAGTGTTATGTCTGTTTGTCTGTGGTTGTACCGTATACTTTTTGCCGAGATTTCTGTGCAGTTCATAGAACTGTACAACGCACTCACGAAATACTTCTTGTTTCGACGGCATTTTGAGCAAAACTGAGCAAGCATAAACAAAACAGAAAATACTAGCAGAAAGAGGAGAGAGAGAGCTAACACATACACACTCTTATTTCTCTCTGAGCTCGTTTGTTGTTGAGCATAGAAGCCTCGAAAAAATTCCAAAATTTTAGTTGCCACCCGTTATAGTAGAAAGTGAACCTGAAGGGCGTTTGTTACACTCTTTCATGACTCCCAAATAATCATTATAGAGCAAGCTGTGAAAAGCGTTTATTACACTTTTTAATGACTCCCTAATAACTGTTGTGTAAGCACTCACAATATTCACATATTAGAATTAGTTTAACAATTGCCGTGGGACGCCAAAGTAAGCGCTTGTACAATTTTTATTCATCTCATTTATTTGTGCACATTGAAAAAATATGTAATTATGTCATAATTCGCATTCTGTGATTATGGAGGAAGTAGTAACAAGCATCTGTTTAATCTTTGATTGATATTCTTATCACTCTTATGATTAATTGAAAGAATTTATCTTGTTTTCCGTGCTGAGCACCAATGCTACCGATGCCAGGGAGGCAGCTCCCAAACCTGGAGCCTACCTATCGACCCATCAACTCATGAACCGGGGACCAACGGCTTTACTTCCACCATTCCGAAGGAAGGCGTGATCAGAGATGTTATGCCTCAGAACATCCCGGTGGCGCCGACTGGGATTGAACCAAGGCCTGCTGGGATGAGAGGCAATCACGCTTACCACCACACCACCGGCGCCGCTAAATCGACGTATCTGATTTTGTAAATAATCACTTCAATCGACGATTTGCGGTAACTGCTAGCTCACTCACAAAAACTAACAACACCAGCTAGTACGGGAACGATTCCCTTACCAGATGATGGTGTTTGTTTGCGTGGGTGAGTTAGCAGTTAAGACAAATCGTCGATTGAAGTGATTGTTTACAAAAGCAGGTTGGTCAATTGTTTGTTGGGTTTTTCTTGGAGTTAAAAAATGCTTTTCCCTATACCGTTTCAGTCGACGCAGGCGACCATTTGACCATGGGGCTTCGGCGTAGGGCAAGAAAGAGGAACACACTCAGTCAAAATCTGGCAAATCATTTGGTTGAAGTAGCGAACGGCATCGTCAACACAACTAGCTGATTCTATTGGTCGCCAGCCAACTTGAGAGATAGCAGCCCTTAGTCCAGCATAGTCAGTTCTTAGGATTACTGAGATGATAGGGTCGTAACATTCACTCATCAAAAGATCGCAAATATTATTCGTGTTAACAAAACAATTCATCGAACAACAATTTATTATATCAAAACTACGAACGTCACTTATCAAGATGAATTCTGATGCAATGAACCCAACCTACTAACAATCTATCCTCCCCCTGTGACCTTTGTGAGGGCGCAGAGGGTAGACATGGTCCCCAAAACAACAAAGACCACTCTAGCATGCCTTCCCCCTCCCACCTGATAGCAAGGACGTGACCGGTGCCGTCATTGATCTTTAAATATGGAATCACTAAAACTTGTACATTGAGAATGGACGATCATTCAGTTGATTCATTGCGAAAATTGCACTTATTCTGATCAATCATGGAGTAGCAACCATAACTGATAACTGCAGTAAGTCTAAGCTAAGTCTATTTATTTTTACCATCAATTTTATTAAAAGTGATTATTACTGTATCAAAACGATGTAAATCTGACTGACGGCAATAAATATATAGTTAAATAAAAGATAAGATGTAGTTTAAGTTTACATGAGTTTACGCAGCTTTAGAAAACAAACATAAATATATCATACCAAATAAGATTGTCAGGTTACTGCCTAAGAGCACCTAGGAGCACCTAGGTTATAAAAATGATTTGAAGTTGGAACAAACAAATAGTTTGATGAATCATTAACAATCTTTGACGATCTGAGTTGTACAATTCTATACGGTTGGCCGATCTTAATATATAAAATCAATTTACTTCATTTGTTTGCGTCTATCATTATCTTCAAATAAAGCATGGTGTGAAGGTTACAGCTCAGCCTTCGTACATCTCAATTTCGTAGAAACCTAAACGTGCACTGAGGAAGAACGCAACAAAATATAAATAGGTGTGTTGAATTCTCCGCAATTGGCTCAGCCCGGTAGTCCACGCATCAGTCAACCTCTCTCACTCAGCACCCCCTACTGCACACACAGTTCACATGGCCCACCCCAAAATATATGTTCTGATCTGAACACGTTACATCTGTAGGGCAAAACAAAAGCACTCTATGCTCAACATATAGACTCTCAGGGGCTCGGGCATCAGACATCACGCGACGATCGTTTTCTGATTGCGATGCGAGTCCTCTCCCCCTATCTGTTGTACTATATCCCATACAAAATCCAATCCGATATTATTATGTATTGTGAGTAGTGTGCGAAGAGTGTGATGGAAATGTGCGTCTCGTCGACTTGTGTGGTCCTATCAGGGGCACGATGGGTGGTCGTTCCTGGGTGCTCTCTTCAATGTGTGTGGTCCTCCTTTTTGCTCGTTGTTGGTTGGCACGCTCGCTCGCTTGCTCTCTCTCACCATCCATCTCGCCGGTTGCTCACACTTTGCGGTTGTTGTTGGTGGGGTAATTGTTGCTGCTGTTGCTGTTGGTGATCACTCTGTCTGGTTGGACGGTTGAGACCGGCTGGACTGGACATGGCCTTCTGTGGCTGTGATTGTCTACTAAACTGTTTCGATCCATTTGCTTACACTGCGCCGCTAACTTATTCAGAACTTTAAATACCATTTTGGCATAGTCGGGCCACTGTACGTCATAATGGGGTATCACATTCAAATCATCGAAATTCTGTAACTGCATCAACTCATGTAAACTAACGTACGGATATTAGTGGTAAACACATCTACAGGGAAGTTGAGAAATTTATAAAACTAAAAGATCCTCGCATGAACGTCATCCTAGGTCTGCTTTATGATCGGTACATATATGGGTCATTCCAGCTCAAGTGAACACATTAGAGTCTTAGACCCTTGAGGCACATATTAATTTGTATTTTATGCATTATTTAGGCCCAACTCGTTGAAAATTCAGACAAATTTCCAAAACTTACATTGAAAATGAAATTGTTGTGCAAGATTCCTCGAAGAGTGTTCTCAAAATGCAGGGAATGTAGGTAATTCTTTGCATTAAGTTTCTTGAAATTTGTTCAGATTTTGAAACCATATTTAAAAATCTTTATTGATCGAGTCACGCTAATGGAGCTTCATTTTTCTTTGCCTGCTTATTCTTTCATGGACGAAGAGTTTATTATGGATCTTATTTATAACCTATAAAGGTGCCATACTAAAATTGCGTTTAATTTTATGTCACAAGGACTTAAGGTTTCTTCATAATATCATCTAACATTTATATTCTGAAATAAAAAATTATTCACGTCGGAGTTACGTGAAAATAGGTAGCTTTCATCCATCCTTTCTTCACGTAAGAACTACGTGATTATGTAGTAGATTTATCCATTCTTAATTGAGCGAAGCGTACCATATTTTTACGTAAAAGTTACGTGATTTGATTGATGGTTTTGACGGTATTTTCATGTGGTAATTATTTCAAAGCCCGCTCTCAAATGCTGTCAAAAGTTTAATTATTTTAAATTAAAATTATTTTCGAATTCTGAGCTCAAAATGCTCTAAAAAATTAATTTGTTTGTTTCAAATACACAAACCAATGGTGATAATATAAACGGCATGCATTTATTTCAAACTACATGATTTTACATGATAATTCTCACAGGGAAATGCGCCAAATCGGTTGCAGTTGTCCTGCAAATAATTATGTTAATTTTTGTATTTGTAAATCGGTTTTCAAATCTTGATTTAATTGTTTTCAATGAAAACAACCGAACACAAAAAAACTTTCACCAAAGCTGCATCACCGCCAAATTGAATCGCACTATTTTTTCATACTTGCAATTCATTGCATCTAACGGCGCCGATGGTGTAGTGGTAAGCGTGATTACCTCTCACCTCAGCAGGCCTGGGTTCAATCCCAGTCGGCGCCGCCGGGATGTTCTGAGGCATAACATCTCTGATCACGCCTTCCTTCGGATGGGAAGTAAAGCCGTTGGTCCCCGGTTCATGAGTTGATGGGTCGATAGGTAGGGTCCAGGTGTGGGAGCTGCCTTCCTGGCACGTCGGTAGCATTGGTGCTCAGCACGGAAAACAAGATCGGCGGAAAAAACAAACCAAGAAAAAAAAAAAAAATTCATTGCATCTAATATCGTCGGGCATGAAAATGTCGTAACTTTTATCTGAATTTCTATTAACCTCAATGTGAACTCACGTTGATTGTATGTTAATCACGTAGCAATGATGGAAGCTGAATGTTCCAGGGCCTACGCAATTTGTTTCATGTAACATGGACGTGCTGAATTTTAAGAGTGTAGTGCTAAATTTGAGCAGCTCATCAACAGCAGCCGTCGACCTAAAGATCAGCAACCAACAATGGAAATAGTACACCCCAGATGGCATGGGTACGAAACTATATAATATCACACAACAATTATCAGCACAATTAATTGACATTAATGAGTGTATTTATTTTGATTATCGTCATCTGGCAAACATTGATTCCAAATATTATAATATCAAACATTATTTCGTAGAAGATTATGTTTTATAACAAGACTCGAACAAAACGATCTGATATTTGGTGACTACAATCAGTCTGGGCTCTCATGGAACGTTCCTGCAAACGATCTTCCTAGCATTGATGTTCTTCGCTCGAACATGCCCGCATCATGCTGTGCTCTCCTTGATGGTTTCAACCTGCATGGCTTAACGCAAATCAACTCGATACTGAATAGCATTTATCGGCTGCTTGATCTCGTTCTGGCGAACGAAGCTGCAGGACTGGAATGTTCTATCCTAGAAGCCCCAGAGCCTTTGATTGGCATCGACACCAATCATCCTGCGTTGGAAGCTTCCATCAACCTATCTGTTCCTGTTCGCTACGATAACCCCCCTGTTGATGTACATGAGCTCGACTTTCGTAGAGCAGATTTCGTCGCGCTGAGTCACTCGCATGCCCAGGCAGATTGGCAGTTCCTTGACACGTGTTCATCTATTGATGAAGCCGTCAACTACTTCGCTGAGGTCGTTGGCCGGGCAATAACTGATTCTGTCCCATTGAGGAGACCCTCTCCCAAACCCGTATGGTCCAATGCTCGACTACGAAATTTGAAGCGTCTGAGATCGAAGGCCCTCCGTAAATACTGTCGTACTCGTAACCAATTCACCAAACGATTATTTTCAACAGCGAGCAACGAATATCGCACATATAACAAGGCGTATGCAGACTAATTTACGGCTTAATCCATAGCAGTTCTGGTCATTCGTGAATACCAAACGAAACGAGGAGGGGCTACCAGTCGAAATTCACCTGGGTGATAGAATCGCCAGCAATTCCCTTGAGAAATGCAATCTTCTGGCAGAACATTTCAAAAGCATTTTCAATAACACTACGGCTTCGTTGTCCCAAGTTGCTGAAGCGGTGAGGGACACTCCCAGTGATGCTTTCAATTTTTCGATTACCTTGGTTACAGTAGACCTCGTCGAATCCGCCATCAAGAAGCTGAAAATTTTTAATGCTGCTGGCCCTGACGGGATCCCCTCAAGCATCCTGAAGCGATGCTGTTCAGAGCTTACAACACCGCTTTCGAAGCTGTTCAATATTTCATTACAGCAGGGGAGTTCCCTACGCGTTGGAAATCGTCATTCATGTTCCCGATCTACAAGAAAGGAGACAAGAGAAACGTCGAAAATTACCGAGGGATCACATCACTCAGTGCCTGCTCTAAAGTTTTCGAAATCATCATCAACGACGCATTATTCTCTAGCTGCAGAAATTACATTTCTCCTGACCAACACGGTTTTTATCCCAAGAGATCAGTTTCAACAAATCTAGCTCCGTTCATTTCTTTATGTCTTCGGAGTATGGAAGCTGGAGCGCAGGCGGACGTTGTATATACAGATCTCAAGGCTGCATTCGACCGGGTTGACCACTCCATACTACTAGCTAAACTTGAAAAACTCGGTGCATCCTCGGGTTTAACTCGTTGGTTCAAGTCCTATCTGACCAATCGGGAACTTTGTGTTAGAATCGGATCAGAGCAATCGGACTATTTTACAAACAGCTCTGGTGTTCCTCAAGGTAGCAACTTGGGACCATTGCTATTCTCGATTTTTGTGAATGAGGCCGAACTGATCCTCCCAACTGGTTGCCGATCGTTCTACGCGGATGATGTGAAGATCTATGTGATTGTTCGTAGCTTCGCCGATTGCTTACGGCTTCAGCACCTAATCGATACTTTCGAAGAGTGGTGCTCAAGAAACTATCTCACGTTGAATGTACAAAAACGTAATATTATCTCATTTCATCGCAAGCTGAAACCAGTGGCATTCAACTATACGATAAATCACCAACTTCTGCAACGTGTGGACAATGTTCGTGACCTAGGAATCACGCTGGACGGCGCCTTAACATTCAAGCTTCATTACTCGGGCATCGTTGCGAAAACTAACAAGCAACTCGGGTTCATTTTCAAGATCGCTGACGAGTTTCGCGATCCTGCCTGTCTAAAAGCTCTATACTGCTCACTAGTGCGATCGATCTTGGAATTCAGCTCGGTAGTATGGTGCCCGTATCAAGCAGTTTGGATAGCGAGGATTGAATCTGTTCAAAGGAAATTTGTTCGGTATGCCTTTCGTCACCTTCCTTGGAATGACCCTGTGAACCTTCCGCCGTACGAAGATCGTTGTCAACTCCTGGGTTTTGAAACACTAGAACATAGGCGGACGATTAGTCAGGCCGTGTTCGCAGCGAAAGTACTTATTGGTGATATCGACTCTCCAGGAATCTTGGCTGAATTCGAAATCTACGCACTCGACCGAGTTCTTCGGCCGAGGAGTTTCCTGCATCTTGGACCTCGTGCTGCGAACTGCAGCTTGCATGACCCAATACGGTTCATGTCTGGGCGTTTCAACGAGTTTTACGAGTTTTTCGACTTCAACTGTGCAGCGGAAACCTTTCGTCACCATATTCAACGCAGACTTCTGAGTTCGGTGAGTAGCTGTCCATTTAATGTACACGTGAAGGATTGTGCTACCTGTTTATTTTTTGTTTCCGGTTCAACTGCATGACGAGGACTTTTACCTGATTCACGGACAACTCTATGCCATAGGAGGATAACTTTTTTATGTTATAGACTTGATTAATGTTCGTTGTAATTGTATTGTATTGTTGTGATTCATGTATTTCGAAAAGATATGGGGTTTTTACGCCTTTTCTAGGTGATTTTCCAGGTTTCAGTTAGACACGTTAAGTCCGATGAAGAAAAACAAAATAAATAAATAAATAATCTTTTCATAACGTTTTGAATTAAACCAAAAAAATGTAACGAACTGGCAACAGAAATCGATATCTTTACATCGCTAACGATTGGTATCGATATTTTGAAAAATATCTTTATAAATTATTCACGATTAGACTAATAAATAATAAAACGGAGCATACTGGAATGGAATCATGGACGTTGAGATGACGGGTCTTGTGACTGGACACTGCACTGGAAGTTTCTTACGACTTTTTTTTTTTTCCAGGATGGCATTTCCAATTTCCCTTTGAAGTTTTTTCCATGTTACCATGGAAGCTAGTTCCAGCTTAACCGATATTTCGTACGAATTCCACCGGAAGATTCCTCCAACTTCACCTGGAGGTTTCTTCCGAATTGGGTTGTTTAATTTCGATGAACGTACCGGTTTTTATACATCATCTGAAAGAGCTTCATTTTCTGTGCACAACGATATTTTTACTGATCCGATAGACATTCATCTCGATTTTTAAAAGAAGATTCAAATTTTAAATTTTTAACAGCTTGCTCCCGTACAAAGTCTTACCGAAGGGCGCTATGATGGTGATTTTTGCATGTAATCGCACATATTTAAAATAGTTCTAGTGCACCACGAATTTGGATTTCGGCACTATTTTTAATGATTACGAATATGTATTTACCTCAATACCGCTAAACAACCCGATTCCCCCAGGAGGCTTTTGGCTCTGCCATTTTTTTTTCTAGGCGTCCTCCGGACGATTCTTACGAGTTATCAAATGTATCATATTAACAATATGATCCATTGCAATGGTGACCCAAACAATATTGTTTCACACACGAAAAAGAACAGCAGCAATGATCCAATTCCATGTAGGGGTGCGAATGTAGCACTCATTACAAAATTAGAAGTAAAATTATTCAAATTAATTAAATTTTATGTAGTAAAGGTTGAACACGAAAAAATCCGGACATATTAAAAACGCTCCATTAAGGCATTTTTTGTATATTTTTTTTTCAAAATTGAACTTTATCAAGCTAAGAGTGTATAGAATCACAGTAGGTATAATCTACACGGTAATCGCAAAATACCCAATAATGACTACAAAGTAAGCATTTTCGAGGGAGACTGGGACTACCCATTCAATGAGTAAATATATTACCTATTTATGAGTATTTGCTACTCAAAAATGAATACTTACTACTTGTTTTTGTAGTTGTAATTACAATGTAATGGGTAAAATTTTACTCATTTAGTGGGTAGTCCCAGTTTCCCTCGAAAATGCTTACTTTGTAGTCATTATTGGGTATTTTGCGGTTACCGTGTAGAGTCAGTGTATAATGAGTCACGCCAAGAGTGAAGCCAAGTCTACCTATTGAACTGTCAAACCGGCTACTTATCGTGCAAAGTAAATAAACATTACGATGCTATGAAAGGTCCACTATATAAAATATAATCGAAGAAATTAGCATAAACACGCAGCGAGCATCAAATTGTCATGGGATACGCTCGGTAATGATTAGTAATGAGAATTTCTACTATTTTTTGTTAAGATAATTTGATATAATGATTTACTACAGTCGCAATATTTTTTCTCTCGCTAGAAGTTATTTGAAGTTGTTGTAGAAGTATAATCTTTTGCACCGCCAGGGTTAACCTCAATCGGATGACAGTTAAATGGTACTGTTTACGTGGACTTAATCGTTTTTTTGGGTAGATTTTCCGAAATATTTTTTCAGACTGGAGTGAGATGTCTGGAGATGTCGAGCAACATCCTTTCACAAAAAATTTCCATAACAAATTTCAAATTAAAATTCGGGAAATTTTAAAATATTTTTTTTTTGAAAAAAAACTAAGAAAGTGCTTGTAAACAGTACCATTGAACTGGAAAAAAGGTTATCCGATGAACACTGAGCTCATTTGTGACGGTGCAGCAGGACGTCACAAATAAACTCAATGTTAATCGGCTGAACCGTTTTGACAGTTCCGTGGTACAGTTTACAAGCACTTCTTCTGAAAAACAATATTTTAAAATTTCCGAATTTTTATTTCAAAATTGTCGAGGAAAAGCGCGGTGCAAGCATGTTGCTCGCAGACATTGTAGAAGTGTGGTTTACATCTCACTGCAGTCTGAAAAATTATCGAGAAAATCTACCCAAGAAAAACTCGACTAAGTCCACGTACCACTGAACTGATGATGATGATGATGATGATGATGACAAAGGGATATAAGGACTTCTAAAAATCTTGCAATAATTAAAAATATACTGGAACGATGCCTTAAAAAATACCAAAATTCACCTTGGGTTGATGCATATATTATGTCACGCTCTAAGGAGGGAGGGGGTGGGGTTTCTAAGATTTTGTGACTAGCAATGAATTAGGTATAGGGCCCCTTCGGCTGAAAATCTTCTAAATAAACATAGATAGTAGAAAAAGAAGCAGAAAAATACACTGTGCAAATTATCATAAGAGGAACTAATTTTAAGGTGACCTCCCAGTACGTTGAAGAATTATTTTTTTATCGTTAACTTGTAAAGAAGTACATGACATTAAAGAAATTAAGACCTGATTTTTGTTTAATAATGTTTTTTTTTATTGAATTGGAAGCAAACATTAATTTACAACTTTTTTTTGGTTACAGCGGATCCGCGAAATTCCGTAAAATTTCGTTAACATGGAAGTATTTCAACCCAAAATTTTCTGATTTTAACGAAACGAAACAAGCCAAAAAAAAAGTACTAGCATCTTAAAATATTGTACGAAATTCCATTTCAAAATGAAATAAACGGTATAACTCGATATATATCGCATGCCCTTGTCTCTATCCCCTCCTAAACTCATCGATGAATTAATCACTTCTATCCGATCACTTTGAAGCTCCATCCTGCCACCACACACGACGTGAGAAGTAAAGATCAGTTCCATCATTTATCTGGTACACTGATCTGTCCAGTCGTGAATCTATCTCATTTCCTCATTTTTCTCATCTTTCCTGCTCTCGTGGCGAAGCGCAAGCGTCTTCGGTTTGTCCCTTCGATTATATTTCTTCGTTTCTGACATTTTACGCTTAGGTATATCTTCTTCAGTATCATTTTCTCGAACCTTTCCATACGCTCAATCTTTATCGCGCCCATTTAAACCTTCGCCGTATGCCTTTACACTCCGAGAATCCTACTTTTGAGCGACACGGGAGCGGTAAAGGCGATGGCGGTCACCGTAACTAATAGGCAAAGGGCTCAAGTTAATTTAGTTGTTTTAGGACCCATCGAGAGACGATTTTCGAAAGAGGTTAATTACTATCTACACTAAAATATCTCCCTCCGATGTGCGTTTCCCAACTTCCGCCCTTGTTCGTAAGGGAGACTCACTGAAAGTGGAGGAAAGAGCTACAATGTATGGTATCGATGGATTGTGGGGACCACCATAATTCAGCGCGCAGGACTGAACGACGACATTGTACAATAAATATGGTTGGAGGGATTATGGTGTGGCATTCGTCCTAATCTGTCTCGACTTTGGGAGCTTTGGCTGACCGAGCTGGATGTTCACAGAATCGCTCATGCTCGTGAATGCCCAATGGATAAACGATAAGCACACTCTGCTGGGGTTTATCTTATCTGGTGGCGCGGCTAAAGCTGACATTTCTCGTTGATTTATGATATTTTGTCTGACACACTGTGGAAAGGCGGCATGAGTGGCATACGAGCATTGCGCAGAACTCTGCACGCACCACCAGAAGGACGTCTGTAGGTATAGTGGACGGTGGTAGATGGGTACCGCATGTTTCTTGTATGCTACGATGCGAATGAAGAATTGCAAATGGAGCAATTTTAATCAAATTCATATAAATATACATCAACTGCATGATGTATGATGGTGCTGATCTACATTTTTCGCTCTGGCAACTGTGATTTACGCACTACATGCGAGGTCTTCTGAGCTCGACAAGCGAGTTTCTTTCACCACCAATAACTATACCACCGGGTGAGCGGCAGACAGAGGAAACCTTTTCTACTTCCCGTTTGGAAATTGATTTACAACTGCATTGCAAATAAGCTCGCAAATAAGCAAACAGTAATGGATCACATCATTCGAGCAGTTCATAATGACGTTTCCTACCGCTTGAACTTTACCGTGCAACAATATTTTGAGATTATGTCTTCTAGAACCGCGAGAAAATAAGGTCTTAATTATGCTCTCATTAAAAAATCAGCAATGAACATTACCATGAAGCAATATATTAAGATCTTTTTTTCTAGAACTTCGAGAAACGTAGTTTTTATTTAATCGATTTCCCTAGGTATTTGTGTTGAGTGATAATATTTAATTTAAAATATATTAGGGTGGAACAAATGAATACACATTTTTAATTTTCTCACGTGATAATCCAACCTGTCGAAAGAGTGGGGAAGAATGTTAACAAATAACAAACATTAAATGATAAAATATTACATAGAAGTTCAAAAGTACCGTAGCGTAACGTTTTAACACGTAACCGTTAGACTGATGCAAATTTAGAAATTTGGGGAAGGACCTGACGTAGTGGTTAGCATTCATGCCTCTTACGTTAATAAATAGTCAAGTCAGGTCAGTTCATATCTGATCCTCGAAGTCAGCGTGTCACCGATGACCAGGCATGGAAAATCATTTGCATTCACTTCGTGCATTCATTTACATTCATTTGCCTCTAACTTTTTTCATCAACAGCATTCCGCAAAATTATTCAGAAAGCTTTTGTAGGTTTTATTATTAGCTACAACTTTTGTTCATAACTCAAATCTGTATCTCTTATGCATGACGAACCAGAGCGAACAGAAGCCACTAATGTTTTTCATGAAAAACAGTAACAAGTTCTGCCCGCTCTACTTCGTGATGCATAAGAGGTACAGATTTGAGTTATGAGCAAAAGTTGCAGCTAATAACAAAACCTACAAAAGCTTTTCACATTATTATGCGGAATGCTGTTGATGAAAAAAGTTAGAGGCAAATGAATGTAAATGAATGTAAATGATTTTTCATGTCTGCCGATGACCTTAAATGTTTTAAAACGATCATAAAAAAATGAATTTAGAATTTGCGTGACTTTGCCAAACCTTCTAAGTTTATATTGAATCTATTATAGGAAAACTATCTACTATTCTATTATCTAGTTCGAAAAAAGCTAGATGGCTATTATTGTAGGAAATTTTCTCAGCTATAACTTTGCTGAATATCAAAACAAATGTTCCTCAGTACAAACATATTTTTTTTCCTCTGTTCGGGACCTAACACTACTGCGACCATTAAATTGATCTATTGTAGTATATCCCGTGTCCTTAGTTTAGTGCATGTCGTATTACTCCATCACTATTGAGAAATGATGAAGTATTATTCGATTTTTTTACAGTTGCCACTCTTGCATTTATCGCAAGGATCCGACTCTAATTGAAAGGTTCCGCTATTTATACCCTTCGGAGTGTTGAAACACCCTCCAAAGGCGCGCCCCTTTGTCAGTCAAAATTGGATTCCTTAGCAAGAAAATTAAGGAATGACACCGATAATGACCATGCATCAGAACCCTAGTCTTAACCACTTCAAACTAGAGATCAAAGAATAGAAGATTAGGAATCATATAGATGAAGACTAACTAACTCAGTTTTTCCTTGTTTCAAGATCATCCTCGGTAGACAAAGCCGAGTCTTGTCACTATCAACAAGGCATAAAAAGTAACAAGGACTAAGATGTGTTCCTTGGATTACTGAAAAATCCTGTTCCCCTAGTTTGAAGTAGTCAGGACTAGGAATCGGTGGTAGATCTTACATCCCGTAACGTACCACGAAAAGGTGATCTACCCACGTTACGGGGCGAGTACAAAGATAACAAAGATTGATATGAAGTTTTAATAATTGTATTTATACATCAAAGCAGGAACAAAATGTGTACAACAGTTTCGTCTAGGGTAAATGAGCCAGTTGTTGGCTCTAGTGGTCTTCTATTAGGCCCTATCATAAATTTTAGACCGCAGGACCAAAAACTGGACAACTAGTGCCATACTAACTGGCACAATTACCCTATTCAAAAAACAAAACAAACATGTCATCAACTTATGAAGACTGCTTCAACTCATCACGGGGTATTGAAATACGAATACAGCTTTTCCCCGCAGAACGCTTTACCCACTGAGTTCTACCCATCGATTTTTCTTGGTGGATTTTCAACCAATCGCTCTGACGTTTTTTTTGCGAGTGACTAGATCTAGATCTCCATTGACATTACTCACAATACTACATTAGACCGATTGGTGAATGCTTTCTACACAGATGGCGTTGGACAATGATTTCTAGTCCCTTGACGTCACCCCGATTCCAAAAATACCCATATTGAAGGTATTTGGTAGTATTTCCCAGATTTTCTGTAACCGAAAATCGTCATCTTGGATTTAAAGATGGTGTCAGACATCAATTTTCGGTCTCTAGACGTCACCCCGATTCCAAAAATACCCATATTCAAGGGTATTTGGTAGTATTTCTCAGTTTTTCTGTAACCGAAAGCCGCCATCTTGGATTTCAAGATGGCTTCGGTAATCGTTTTCCGGTCTCTAGACGTTACTCCGATTTCGAAAATACCCACATTGAAAAGTATTTGATTGTATTTCTCAGGTTTTATTTAACCAAATGCCGCCATCTTGGATTTCAAACTGGCGTCGGTTAGATTCCCAGTTTGTACATATAAACCATTTCTGAATTTTAACTGTCGCCTAAATATCATCTCGTTTAATTTTGAGCTATGTATAGTTGGCATAAACATTGAAATTGCGTGCAAGCTTGTATACAATTGATTTGGTTGTTCGACTGGTTGTATGGAGATTTCGTTTTTATGGCTTTTTCAGTCTAGGGTAATTCAAACAGTTAGTTGTGCATTGCCCTTCTTAGGGCAATGCACAACTAGCTGTTTGAATTACCCTAGACTGAGAAAGCCATAAAAACGAAATCTTGTATACAATAATGCAGATTTATGTGATATTGCGCTTAAATTTACAAGAAATATCGTGAAAAAATACGCCATATCTAGCGTTAAAACTTGTGCGCTATAAGGAATCATTTTCTTTTTTTAACTATCCTTCAAATTCTGTGCCCTTGGAATTCTTCTTGGAATGCTTTGGAATAATCTTTAGGATTTTCTTAAATTTTTCCTTTTATTGCGGTTTTTCTAAACAACAGGATTGTTGTCAGCTTCTTATGGTAGTGAAATTCTTAAAGCAATTGTGTGCTTATTATTACATTTACTATTTTGCTACTGTTACTAATATCAAAGAAAATTATATATATATTTTTGAGTGACCCTCCGCTCTCCCCCACCCCAAAAAGCTCGATTGCATGCTGAGCCCCCTGGTAGTGGACACTCTGAAATCAACCATATGGAACAAAACAAAAATAATTACTAAAAGGATATATGGTTGAGGATTAATGTTTAATATGTACTTATATCAAACGAGAGAGAGAGAGAGAGAGAAAAAAACATCTATAAGAAAACAATTAATGTGCTTCTAGTGGAATTTTTTTTTTTTTTTTTTTTTATTTATTTATTTATTTTATTCGTCAATCAATCAAATCGTAGACTACATATTAACATTAAGACTTATGTTCTATGACTTCGCAGGGTTCTAAAATATATTTTTAATTCTGTTGAGGGCATATTTAGGTCAATCATTTCACAATGATGATTATAAACAGTCATCATCTGATTTACCGGTCCAAATTTAGCGTAATTGGTCCGATGGCGATCTACTGCGAACAACTGTCGATTGCGTAATTGTCGGGAAGGTGCATACAAATTTAACCTTGACAATAGATCAGCTGAGTCAATGCGTTGCGAAATGATATTGTTTAATAAAGAAATCTTTGCGTAATCCCGACGTTCTTTCAATGTTTGAATGCTGATCAGCAAGCAACGTGCTTCATATGACGGGAGAGGAAAAGCCGTCCAACCTAACTTACGTAATGCATATAATAAAAATTGCTTTTGGATTGACTCTATACGTTCTTCATGCTTTTTCATATAGGGTGACCAAACAACGCTACAATATTCTAAAATTGACCTCACATAAGCAACGTAAAGTGATTTAATTGTATAAGGATCTTTAAAGTGGAGACCGAAACGTTTTATAAAATTAAGCATATTGCCTGCTCTATGTATTATTGTGTTATAATGGTCCACAAATGTCAATTTAGAATCTAGAATAACACCTAAATCTCTTACATTTTCACATTTTTGAACATTTTCATTACCTAATGTAATACAAAGATTTTGTTTGTTTAGTTTTCTACTGTACGTTATAATATTACATTTTTTGATATTAAGTTTCAATAAACTTTTACTACACCATCTGTAAAAAACATTTATTTCATTCTGAAACACATTCATATCGTTATCGCTTCCTATTTCTAAAAATAGCTTCATGTCATCAGCGTATATAAGTACCTTGATATTTTTTAAAATAAGAGAGACGTCCTTTGGTTTGTTTTTTCCGTCGATCTTGTTTTCCGTGCTGAGCACCAATGCTACCGACGTGCCAGGAAGGCAGCTCCCACACCTGGACCCTACCTATCGACCCATCAACTCATGAACCGGGGACCAACGGCTTTACTTCCCATCCGAAGGAAGGCGTGATCAGAGATGTTATGCCTCAGAACATCCCGGCGGCGTCGACTGGGATTGAACCCAGGCCTGCTGGGGTGAGAGGTAATCACGCTTACCACTACACCACCGGCGCCGTTAAGAAGAGAGACGTCATTAATGTACAAAATAAAAAGAAGAGGACCTAGGTGCGATCCCTGGGGAACCCCTGACGTGACATGAATTGGCTTAGATGTTTTTTCGTTGAATCTTACAATTTGCTGGCGATCAACTAAATACGATCTAATCCAGGTGATGAGCTCCATCTCAATTCCCATTTTTTCTAATTTAAAAATCAGCATTGGGATATCCATTCTGTCAAACGCTTTACTGAAGTCTGTATATAGAGCTTCTACTTGGTTACCTCTGTCCATTGCATTTAATACAAAGTCCACAAATTCCAAAAGGTTTGTGGTGGTTGAACGGCCTTTAAAAAATCCGTGTTGTGCACTAGTTATTCTTTGTTTTATTTGGCCAAAAATGTTTTTATTTATAATTGATTCGAAGAGTTTTGGAATGCACGAAATGATAGCAATCCCACGATAATTTCGAATATCGGATTTTTTACCTGATTTATATATGGGTATTAAGTAAGATTTTTTCCATACCTTCGGGAATATACCGGATTCAAGCGACATATTAAACAGCCAGAATAAAGGGGTTGTGAGTTCAGTTGCTAAGTTTTTCATAAAAGTAGGTGGGATTCCATCTGGTCCTGAACCTTTAGTGGCGTCCAAATCTCGTAGGCCATTCCAAATATCATGACGCGAAATGTTATTAACGCCAACAGTAGTTGAAAAGTCAGGAAAATAAGAAAAATATTCATAATCACGATCATTATCTGAAAATTTCGTGTATGTTTCTTGAAAAAAAGTGGCGAAAAGATTACATATATCATCAGAATTATTACCTTCCTTTTCATCCAATGTCATTTTTGATGGAAAACTGCACGATTTCATTTTAGTTTTGACGTAATTGAAGAAGTTTCTTGGACATGATTTAATTTCATTCTCAGTTTTTATGTTATACTCAGAAAGTGCCAAAGAAATTGCATCATTGAGTTGATCACAAATCCTTAAATACTTTTCGAGATTATCACGATTTTTATGTTTTCTGTATAATTTGTGAGCTTTTTGTTTACGATTTTTCAAGTTAATGATATGATTAGTGAACCAAACCGGATATTTGGAGGAATAATTGCGTCGTCTCCTTTTTAATGGAATTTCCTCGTGAATTACGTCAAACAGAATTTTATAAAAAACCTCCACGGCACATTCAACATTTACCTGGTCCTTCAAAATGGTTTTCCAATAATAATAATAATAATTATCCTTTGAAAGAAGCACACCTAAAAGAAATCGAAAATAACAACAAATTTAAATATTTCTAAAATGACTACTGTTTTTCAGCAAAGCATTTAATATTTAGTGACGGTTGACATATGAATGATAATTAAAATTATAAATAATAATAATTTGAATTAAATTCATAGTTGCGAAACTCGTTCCTTTAAGAAAGATTTAATCTTAGTTTAGAAATATATTTGTTATTTGTTGAAGATGTCTTGGTATGTTATTATATTTGGTATGACCTATAAAGGAAATTCGTTTTTGACCGAAACTGGAGTATGCACGGGTTCTTGACAGATGTTTAGTTTGCCTGGTATTGTGAATCCGAGGTAGCGTGTCCATAGTTATGTTATGTAGCCTTAATGAGTTATGTAGAACATTTCGAACCATTAGCAAAGTTTGCTTTTCACACAATCCAAGAACTGGTAATATTTTATTGTATACATCGGTGTATAATTGAGCTGAAGGATATAAAAATGGTAATTTATGAATAATTTTAAGACAGCGGCTCTGCAATGTTTGCAGTTTTTTTTTTCAATTTTGACTTACCAGCTCTACCCCATGAAATAATCAACTAGCTCAAATGAGAATGAATATGCGCAAAATAGAAAAGAAGCATAGCCTTTAGAGGAAGAAAACTACTAACACGTCTCGAAATTCCGCACATGGAAGAAACTTTACTTGCAACCTTATTTATGTGACAATCCCACGATAACGTAGAATCTAGATAAACTCCCAGATATTTGAATGAGTCTACTTTCTCGATAATGTCAGTGTTCATAGCATAGATTATTTACTTGGTTTTTTTTCAGGTTCAATGAGAGAAGATTTATCGAAAAATAACCCTGGAGCAACCGTAAATCCTGATTCATCTTTGAAACAATTATATTCAAATTGACATGTGGATAAAATAAGGCCGTGTCGTTAGTAAATAACCTGGGAGTTCTAGCGAGATTAATGTTGCTAATATCTTTGATATAGATAAGGAAAAGTAAAGGGCCAATTTTACTTCCCTGTAGAACTCCAGAACTAATTTTTCTTCTAGAGCTTATTTCTCCATCGCATGAAACATATTGACTTCTGTTGCTCAAATAGCAGCGGATAATGCTGTTTGCGGTTCCCCTGATTCCACATCGTTCTAATTTCCTTAGTAAAATATCGTGGTTGAGAGTGTCAAATGCCTTCTTCAGGTCAAGAAACAAGGCGCCCACTACTTTTTTTGAATCTGTTTCTTCCAATATTTGGTCTACAAGCTCAGCTACGGCTACAGAGGTGCTACTTCCGCTGCGAAAACCATATTGCATACTATAGAGTATATTATGCCTATCTAAAAAACCTATCAGGCGTGTGATTAATAACTTTTCAAATATTTTGTTGAAAACTGATAGGGTTGATATGGGTCGATAATTATCAGCTTGGATTGCATCTCCAGACTTAAATATAGGCACTACTTTGGCTTCAGAATAGATCGTAGAAATTATCGCTAGAATTACCCTGGATTAATCCTCAAAATTCTCATAGAGTTCTCTTCAGAACTATACTACCCGTCATTAGCATGGATTCGCAAGTATTGTAATACTATTTTTTTTACATCGCCTTGAAAAGGTTAGAATCACTTAAAGAAAATGTGTCAAAGTGTTTGGAATTACTTAAGAAAGCTCGGATGCACTTCAAACGTGTTTTGAATTAGTTCGGAAGTATTTAATCACTTTAGAAAAGTTAGGAATCATATAAAAAAAAGTTCGAAATCACTCCAGAAAAGTTTGGACGGAAAGTGATGAATCACTTCAGAAATGTTTTCAATCACTGTATTGTATTGTTTCACGAAATCACTTCAGAAAAGTTTGGACTCACTTTGGAAAGTGCTGAATCACTTCAGAAATGTTTTCAATCACTTCGGAATGTATTATACTACTTTAAAAAAGTTCGGAATCACTTGTGAACGGACTGAATCAATTCAGAAAAGTTTGGTTTCAATACTAAAGCACTTTAAAAATGTTCACAAAGTACACAATAACTAAAAAAAACCCCAATTTATCCACCTATGGTGTGATCAGACCCTTCTTACTTATTAAAGTTTATTTATTTTATTGTCATTATCAGTGACCAAGCCCCCCATCCCCGTGTCATCCAGTGACGCTACGCCACTGCCTGGGGGTACCCGGAATATATCCAGGTGTAGTCTATTTGGTGAGGCTACCAATCACCTTATCATCGTATTTTAATGTGATTTAATGGGTTTTAATTCAATTCATATTCAAGCAACTTCCCCGGGGTACCCGGAACATGTCCAAGTGTGTCCAATGTGGTCTGGAACACTTAACACGACTTGCATTGATCTTATTTTTGAATTCTGTAGTAATTTGATGTGTCGCATGATGGTTTTGATACGTTTTCCGTTAAATCCAGCGTGAAGGCCCATATTCACCGGATCTTATTCCGACCATATCTCCGGAACCGGTCCACCGATTCCAAAACCGTTCAATAGCGTTCAATGGGACCAAGACCTATCATTTGGCGCCGAGTTTGTCCAAATCGGTTAAGCGGTTGCTGAGAAACGTGAGCGGATTCATTTCGTTACATACACACACACATACACACATACACACGTACACACACACACACACACACACACACACACAGACATGTTCCGATCTCGTCGAGCTGAGTCGAATGGTATATGACACTCGGCCCTCCGGGCCTCGGATCGATAGTCGGTTTTTCAAGTGATATCTATACCCTTCTTTGTAAGAAGGGTAAAAAGATCGGAATCACTTCAGAAATATTCGAAATAGCTTTGGAAACTGTTAAATCATTGCGGAAAGTTTGTAATCATTTCCGCAAGAACTGAATCACTTCTGAAATAATTGAATCATTATGAAGTTATTCAGTGCTTTCCGAAGGGTTTCCGATTTTTTCAAAAGTAATTCAACACTTTGTGAAGGGATTTACAGCTTTCCTGAAGTGATTGAATATTTTCCGAAGTGATTCTCAACATTTCTGTAGCGATTTAATTTTTTATAAATCATTTGGATTTTTTTTTCGAAGTGATTCAGTATTTTCCGAACATTTCTGATGTGATTAAGTTCTTTCCGAAATAATTACTTAAGAAATAGTGATTCAATACTTTCAGAATTGATTAAACAAAATCAATATTAAATCAGTACTTTCCGAAGTGATTTAGAACTTTTCTTAAGTCAATCAGTACTTTTCGAATTGAGTCCGAATATTTGTGAGATGATTCAGTTCTTTTAGGAGTGATTTAGTTTTAGAAATGAAGTGATTGAGAGTATTTTCGATGTGATTCAGTACATTCCAAAGTGACTTCGAATATTTCTAAAGTGATCTAGTACTTTCCTTGCTTTCATGTCATTGGACACATCTTGCTGGACCTTATTAATGAATCATTACAAACTGGACATGTGCCACAAATTTGGAAGGAATCCTTGGTGGTTCCTGTTAAAAAAGTTGCTGGAACGATTAAAGCCGAAGAGTTTCGTCCCATCAACATGTTGCACATATTAGATAAAATTTTAGAACTTGTTGTGAAAGGCACGTGTTGGAGTATTTAAATATACAGTAAAAATAAATTTTAATATTACATCCAAGAGGATGCACTTCAATCATGTCACAAATCTCATGTATTTTTTATGGCCACAAAAATAAACAAATCTGGTAAAAGCAGCGTAATGTCAGTTCATGCACTGTATTAATAATAATTTTGTCCTTTTTGGCAAGTAATATTACACCATATTTTTGACACGATTGAAGTGCATCCACTTTGATGTGATATCAAAATATTTTTTTTTGCTGTGTAGTAATAGTCTGTTGATACCAGAACAATCGGAATATCGGGAAGGTCATTCTTGTGAAACCACGTTGAATTTGGTATTAGCGAAGTGGAAAAATAACTTGGAGGGTAAAGATACGATTGTTGCTATTTTCTTGGATCTAAAACGCACTTTCAATTTCGCAATTTCTAGGCCCTTGTTGTTAGATCAATCAAGCGATTAGGAATTAGGAGTATTTCATATAAATTGTTTGAAAGCTATTTGACTGACAGAACTCAACGGACTGTTTTTAATGATTCTGTTTCCAGTTCCGTGGGGAATATCCTTGGAATGCCCAATGAAGTGTATTGGGGTCCCTGTTATTTATTATGTATATTAATGACATGAGACGTGCTTTACGATTTTGCGACATTATTTTTTTTTGCAAATGATACTGTGTTATTCATTGCAGCTAAGGAATCAGATGCTGCCGTTTTACACTTGAATGGAGATTTGCGTTCTCTAAGTAGTTTTTGATCGCGTTGGGGGAGATTAAATATCTTGGCATGATTATTGATGACAAACTGTAGTTCAACTCTCACATTGACAATGTCATCAAGAAAATTGCCAAGTATGGAATTCTATGTCGTCTGAAAAACGATTTAACTATTGCCAGTTAAAAACAGCTATACAAATCAATCATCTCTCCGCATCTAGACTTTTGCCCTTCCATTTTATTTCTGGCAAATATTGACAATATAGAGATTACACCGCTTGCAGAATAAAATAATGCGTTTGATTTTGAGATGTAACTTTGATGCTAGACGCCTGACATTGGTTGTCCGTGAAGCAAAGAATTGTATATTTGACTACGGTGTTCATTTTTAAAGTAGTTAACGGTTTGCTACAAAAATTCAATTTTGAAGCTTATTTGGAAGATACTTACTTTGAGTCAGTAGTAAATGTTCTAGCAAATGTCGAGGGTTCGTGAGCATTCCTGATCAGGGCTGGCAAATGTCATTTTCAATGAAAGATCTCACGCGATATTTACAGATATACTTCTGTCACTATCATCGGATGAGAAAACGATGATAGAGATTTTCTTCAAAATCTCGTCGAATTTTTCGTCATGACAAAACGTGACAGTGTTGTGATCATCGTAATTACTAGCTCATTTATTGCTTTTAAAGTTACTTGTACCGAGAAAATCGTAATAATATATTCACCCAACCGATTACATACGGTTTCTTGCTTGAATTAATCTAAATCAGTTAGAAATGTAGATGTTAAAACCGCAATAGAATTATTCTCATGAGTGCTTGATCATTGGAAAATGACAAGAAAGCCAATGATAGGTAGTTTCGTCTCTTGATAGTGAGAGGACTTGTTTTCTCATTCTCACATGACGGCCGTGATATTTACCAGCTCTGTTCCTGATATTGCTGAAAATTATGATAGCATCAGATTGCGGGGTTGCTAGTGTACTAGGATGCTTTGTTGATTGTTCATTAACTCTTGATCGGTTGTAATACTTATGAATATTTTAGGTGGACAAAAAGGCGAACTAAGAAGTGGACGCCTGAGCTTTTGCACATTTATATCGCTGTGAAGCAACTGTAAAGTCTAGAGGGAATTTATACCAGTAACCAGTTCGATTTTGTTTGCTAACCTGGTTAGAATGTCATATTTATTATCATAAAGATAAATTGTCCAGCTCAAACCTTTTTAGGGGTAAGAGGTGGGACCGTTATCATCATCATCATCATAGATTTAGAACTTTTCTGAAGTGGTACTTTCCGAAGTAATTCCAAACATTTTTGAAGTGTTTTTGATTATTTCTGAAGTGATTCAGTTCTTTTCGAAGTGATTCCGATCATTTCTTAAGTGATTTAGTACTTTCCAAAGTGGGTTGGAACATTTTTGAAGTGGTTCAGTACTTTCCGAAGTGATTCTGAATTTTTCAAAAGTAATTCAGCACTTTCCGAAGTGAATAAGAACTTTTCTGAAGTAATTCAATACAATACTACTTGATTCAGAACATTTCTGAAGTGCTTCAGTTATTTCAGAAGGGATTTAGATTTTTAATGAAGTGATCCAGTACATTCCTTAGTGATTCAGAACATTTTTGAAGTGATTGAGCACTTTTCAAAGTTATTCTGAACATATCAGTTCTTAAAGAAGTGATTCCGATTATTTTACGAAGTGATTCAGTATTTTCCAAAGTGATAAAGAAATTTTCTTAGGTAAATCGGTCCTTTTTAATTATACTTATAATTCGTTTGAAATTATTCTCAAATTTTTTAGAAAATTCCGCAATCTGCAAGATGCTTGAAAAAATTAATAACTCTAAAAACATTCAAAATATTCCAAAGCCCAGATTCTTCTATAATGTTGAAAATGCAGTTTTTTGTGCCTGGGTTCAATCCCAGTCGGTGCCGTCGGATTTTCTAAGGCATAAAATCTCTGATCACGCCTTCGGAAGGGAAGCAAAGCTGTTGGTCCCCGGTCTATGAGTTGATGGGTCGATAGGTAGGGTCCATGTGGGGGAGCTGCCTCCCTGGCGTCGGTACTCAATAAGGAAAACAAGATCAACGAAAAAAAAAAAGAACTCTAGGATCGTAGTTATCGTCAACAGCAATAAAAAAAAAGTCATCTATCTTTGATCGCAGGTCCAGAATGTTCTGGTAATAAACACACCAGAATACCATCGATCGATGTATATAGGTTAAGGACAAGGGTTGCTTTGACTCAATTCGCTATAAAAAATTCGAAATTTCGGTAATGCTATAGGTACACAGCAAAAAAATAATTTTGATATCACATCAAAGTGGATGCACTACAATCATGTCGAAAATTTCATGTAATTTTTATGACCACATAAATGAACAAATGCAGTAAAAGCAGCGTAATGTCAGTTCATGCCGTTCATGCATTGTATTAATGATAATTTTGTCCTTTTTAGCAAGTAATATTACACCATATTTTCGACATGATTGTAGTGCATCCACTTTGACGTGATATCAAAATTATTTTTTTGCTGTGTAATGATATTCTGTATTTTTAAGTAACAAGAAGAGGTTATAAAGTATGTGTTTGAACCTGTCTATTTCGCTTTCATAGAGTCACAATCAACGATTTTATAGTTCGTGAGCTTCCACTCAGAGTGAGCGCTCACGAATCAGTAACGGCTATGATGGCAGGATTCAGCTAGCGCGACTTGGTTGAGTGGCTCAGGGGCTTCTTTGAGGCAGCTGGCAGTGCGTTCTGGTATGGAATGTTCTAAATCCTGGCGATTATGATTCGACGCAATCTTATCTGTACACACTTACTTGGGATTACCGTAGTCAGTAAAATTGTACTGGGGTTTTGAACTGCGGAACGCCCAATAATCAGTTCAATGACAATGACACCGAATTACTACCGAACACTCCGCAAATTGGAAATATTATGAACTGTCAAAAAATACTGTTTTATCAGTAAACCGTTAAGCACTAGGCTAAGCAAAAATAACGGAAAAACGCAGTAAACGTGATTATATGTCTGTCGAAATAATACTTACTATACAGTTAAAAGGAAGCAATTGTTGTACCGAACGACTCAGTAATTCTTTATTTACATTTAAAAATCTTATTTTGCTGAAATTTTTTGATATACTCCTTTTTTTCCTTAAAAGGAATTACCAAATTGAATCACCACTTGCAAAAACCCATCTTTCCTCACACCGAAAATATATTGATTGATAGATCTTCCATTGATATTCTATCGCTGATCTGTTATATATTGGCGGATGTCAGTTTTAGTGTTCCTAATGTTGGGTACATGCCGAAATTCAGGAAGGCCGGATCAGAGCTGTTGAGTTGATGGGTCGATAGGTGATAGGGTTCAGGTGTGATAGCTGCCTCCCTGGTGTCGGTAGCATTGGTACTCAGTACGGAAATCAAGAGCGACGGAAAACAAATCAAGGAAAAAAACCTAACTAATGTAACACTGCAAGTCACCTTAACTCCGTACGTGGCAATGGCACGCGTGATCCACATTTTTTTATTCCTCTGATGATTAAAGCCGAGTCCTCAAATGGAAACAACCCAAAAACTCAGATGGAAAGCAAACCACCAACCGTCAACAATCGCATCATTTGTAGCGCAACGACAGACGACATACCTAGATGGAAAAAAAAATCAAGAGCAACATCTCACAAAACAGCACAAACGGAACGACAACGACGACGACACAACAACAACAACAACAAAAACAACAACGGTCGGACCGCGATCTGAGATGCTCTTACAGTATTATTGTGACTCTCTATGGCAGGGATGTGGCTATAGATGAGGACCACCAACGAAGTCGCTTGAAATTGAAATTAAATTTGTCATGTTTGGAACGGTTAGATATTAATATTATTGCTTTAGCAGGCTTATAGGCTTTCCGAGAGCTTTCTGAATGCTTCTCTGAATGGACAGGAAGAGAAGGGATGTTGTTGATTGGGATGGATGATGTAGTGCAGTAGAGGAGGTAGTGGACGCGGTGTATAGTAAATCCAAGAACGACCTCCGCGAAGGAAATGATGAATGAAAAGAGAGACAAATCGGACGAAACGAAATCAGGCGTGTACGGCGGGGACCTTCGGAGTTCGTATACGGCTGGGTGGAGGAGCGTGGAAGTGGAACGTTGATATTGAGCGGGGGAATCAAGGTGGAGGGTCCCGCGTTGGAGATAAGCAAGCAGTCTAAGAAGAGAAAGAAAACTATACATAATAATAATTTCTTCTTTTATACCACAATAATGTGTTCAAGGAATGAATAAAAGTTGAAGCGTGGTCGGAATGAACAACGGTCTCCTTTGGGGAGTTTGGGGAGGGTTGTGGGGTTGAACCTTAAGTGAATAGTCTACGAGCACACAGAATTGAAGTGCTAGTTGATGGACGTTATTTTGAAAGCTGAAAGGAAGATTGATCTCGCATATATTACAATTAGATGAACTTTTGATGAGAGAGCTGAGAATCATGTTGGGAAATCGTCAAATGGTCGTTTATTTGCATTCAAAAATGGAAAACTAGAGTAAAATGAGCCCAAAACTCGCATCTGCTTCATTTGATTTCTTTTTTTTTCCTTTGGTTTGTTTTTTCCGTCGATCTTGTTTTCCGTGCTGAGCACCAATGTTACCGACGTGCCAGGAAGGCAGCTCCCACACCTGGACCCTACCTATCGACCCATCAACTCATGAACCGGGGACCAACGGCTTCACTTCCCATCCGAAGGAAGGCGTGATCAGAGATGTTATGCCTCAGAACATCCCGGCGGCGCCGACTGGGATTGAACCCAGGCCTGCTGGGGTGAGAGGTAATCACGCTTACCACTACACCACCGGCGCCGTTATCATTTGATTTCTTAAAAGTAGTTTAAACGATTTACTGATTAGTTTAAGCATAAAACGCATTATTTTTCTAAATTATGCGTAAATCAACTTTTACACATATTTGACATATGAGGTTTATTTGATCCCATATTCACCTATACTTTTTCAAACGTTTTTCAAAAGGTCTTTCACTGACTACTTGGAACATTGTTGATAGCTTCTACTAAAGTTTATAGACTAAATAGATCATTAAGTAAGTTTAAATTTAACCCTTCAATACAGGGTGAGGCAGAGTCACTGTCTCCGATTTGACATGGATGAAATTCTCAATGTGCAAATGAAATAATGTTCAAGTATTATTGTATTAAAGTGTGTACAAATGTCAGCTTGTATTAGACACATTAGTCAGGAGGATTAGACATTTCACTCAATTTAGATCTCAAGCAGCCTTAGAGGTGAAATCTGTATAAATTCGTCTGTAATCTTTTAAAAGCAGACATCTCTTCGAGGGAATGGAATATTTATTTTTCGCATCATTATAGAGTTACAAAGGAAACATGCTTGAAAAGCCGAGCTTAAACGCATCGCCAGGACTCCAGAAGTGCTGGAACAAAAACGTGCGTACCAGCTGTAATCCTTTTTCGTGTCAAATGATGGTGGTAATTAAGGCAAAAAAGGGCTCATTTGAATATAAGTATACATAGTTGAAGGTTACATATGTGGTATTTCTAAATTTCTGATATTAAAAATTCATGAAAGCAACAATTTTTTGAAGTGACTGTTACTTCGAATGAACCGGAAGTTTGGGACACTGCCAAACACGTACTTATTGTGGTGTGCGCAGAATAAACGCAAGCAGAATCGATTCTAAGGATTATATTAGCCATTTTTCCACTCTTCTTCAGTTTAGCTTTGATGATACCCCAATACATTTCGATTGGGCGGAAATTCTGGCAGTTTGGGTGGTTCATCTTTTTCTCAATTACGTCTACTCCTGACCACTGTTACGCATTCTTACTGTAGTGGCAACTCGCCAATTTTGACCCACACTTGACTTGGACCTAATGAACGGCAATACACGTTTTTTCAGGCATTCGTTGATGTATAACTGTCAGTTCATATTGTTGAATGTGATGAAAATCGGAGTCTTCTGGCCACAGCTGCAGATTCCCTGCCAGATCATCAGCTTACCAGCAAACTTGTATGTATGTATGTTTTTGTATGTTAAGGGTACCACTCATTGTTGCAAGGCACATCCATTAGACAGTGGACTGTCCGAAGTGTATGGCTTGATCAAGTACAATTACCCGATTGTATTCAATTTATTTAGGCTTGATCAATTACGATAGCTGGTTGTATTTACCATTGTATGAAGGGTTAAAAAACGGAGGGTGGACTTATAAGCAGAGACGCTGATGTGTGATCCACGGGAGCAAGAAGAATTTCATTCCAACGATGAAAATGTTCCAACCCGATTAAGAACAAGCCATCATACGAGGGGATGTCCCAATGAGTGGGGAGAAGAGCCTACCTTCAATTCACGGAATGTTAACAACAGGGAGTTGATAATTCTACTCTCCACATCCAAATCGCTTTAATCAAGCGCCCTGGTGGTCCCATCCCTACCCAATGAATTTATAAGTGCGAAAATAGAATGCAAGAAATACAAAAGGGATTAGTTTCAAGAAGTGACAGTTTCATCGCATTCCCCCAACTAACCATACTCAAGCAAAGCAAGTATATACAAGCTATATGGTTACTATGGCCGTCATAATGGTTCTTCGGTTGTGAAGTCATGCGTTATATTTCTCATTTTTTTTATTTTATCCTATCGTTACCTCAATATTATAACACAGACAAACAGACACAACACATAGTTCACTCGGCTGTCGACAAAAGCAGGCCACTCTCGATGTGTGCTACGCGATCGTCTGTTTTCTCGGCAGCAACCATTGTATGGTCCTCCTCATTGTTCTTCATCAGCAATTTTTTCGGTCGATGCGTCGTCGACTTTGGAAAGCAACCGTTTCGTGATGAGTGTGTGAGTGCTGACCACATTTTGCGTCCATTGCTGCAATGGACGCGCTCTGACCCTCGTTGGCGTACAAAAATTTGCCATACAATGAAACTACTGGAAGCGGCTCCAGTTCTGATGGAGGAGGCTTTTTGGATAGCGGAAGATAAAGTGTTTGTTGTGTTGTACCTTTTGACTATAGTTTTAAGATGTATTGTATAGTGACCAAGAATCCTCGGCTCTGTAAAGTTAATTCGGTTGAGCCTTATGAAATAAATTTATAAAAAAAAAAAAAGACACAACACATTGAACATTCCTCATTGTAAACACTACCGCTATCTGTCGTATACACTCAACAAATTTATATTTCTTCGGAACATCCCCGCGACCCCTGGCAACATAAAACTTCTGTCCCGGAAGCTGTTTGAAGTCCAATTTGACATACGTTTCATCGTCCATAAGGATGCATCCGTTTAATTTGGTCAGCACCTGTTCATACAGATTAATGAATTAATGAGCCGATATTTGAAGAATCCTTCCCGAATGCGTATATTCCGAACTGTACTGCGAACAGCCCCGAGTTTGCTGGCCACATCTACGTCCGAAAGTCCGGGATTCGCTTTGAAAGCCTTCATGACGTTCTGACGCAGTTTTCGGTCCACTTACCGCTTCGATGCCTTGATTGAATCTTCCGGGAAACAGACAATCGTTCCTTGAAACGTTTCAGCACTGCACAGACGGTGGTTTTGGAAATTTTCAACTCCTTTGCGATCCTCGTACTCGATCATGTTGGGTTTTCATATCTTGTGTGCAGAATTAATTCTCAACTTTTTTCTTCCGTGGTAATTCAAGAAAACATAAACTTTTTGTAAACATTTAGGCCCAGGATTTCAAGAGAAAGACATTGTAAACAAATTTATTTCAAAAGATTCCAGAACCGACCACTAGGAGTGCATTATCGGACAAAAAGAAGCGTACCGACTCTAAATTGGCAGGGCTTTAGTAAGCAAAACGGTCGCTCTATGGCGACCGTGCCCCTTTCAAGAAGCTATTCAAATCAAATAACAATATTTTCTAAACCGGATCAAGCGTACGTCATATTTTTCTAAATATATTACTTTTTCCGTACCATTCCGCTCGCGTTCTATCAGTAACGATTTCTACAATAGTGACCTGGGATAGATCCTAAGCAGGTAGGGAGACACAGCATATACGGAATTCATTTTATAGATTTTTCTCCTTGTCATGCAAATTTATGCAATTGAAATCAAATCAAAATAGGCATAGCAAAATTGCCTGTTTTGCTTTGAGAGTGTAGTGTAGTGAGAGTGTACCAGAGCTGAGCCAAAAAGTTGAGCACGTTTCTTCAGGACCTTCTGGTCTTAGAGTTACCTCTATGGTATTACCATAGAGGTAACTCTAAGACTAGAAGGTCCCGAAATAACGTGCTCAACTTTTTGGCTCAGCTCTGGTACTCTCTTCGGTCCCAAGCTAATCGATTCACCCCTCGAAACATAGGAAAAACCAATAACCCCTCATTTTATCTGTCATACTTTCATAGCGAATCAAAACAAACATAGTGTAGTACTAGAATTTCAACGTTATTCGATTTGCTTGGGACCAATTGGCTAGTCAAGTAGTGAGCCAATTTAAATCATTAGTTTCATATTGATTGTTGGTTGTACTAAGCCAAGGAGGCTCGCATTCTTTCTCTGAAACGATCATGCTTACGGCTGAAAATCTCATAAATGTAAATCATTCAATTAATTAATCAATTAATTCTGACGAGAACTACACGATGATGATATTGGTTTGCAAGGGTGAGTCTAGACATTCTAGAAATCATGGAGAGAAGAAATTGTTTAAAAAACTGTTACCGCCTTATTCTAGCTCTAACTAGATTTTGTTTACTGAACATTTTTAAATGGTGAGGTTTTGGCCCTTCAGAGCTGTCTTTTAAAATTTGCAGAACGTTAAGGCTCAAGACTCCGTCACTCAATTAGGGTTCTTCTCCTATTTGAAATATTCTTAAATCATCATCATTAGTATACACATACATATCATCAGTACTCATCCGAAAATTTAAAGCAAATATTTCCTGATTTTACATCGAAAATTTCTTCGGTAAAACACGTAGCATTTCACAATTTTGCGTAATCGAATACACAAAATTAATATAAACTGCTGGTTAAATCTGCTGAACAAAATAAAACATCAAGAAAATCACTCCACTTCTTTGCTAGCGAATCTCCAAGAATCATTGAAATAATTAATAATTTCAGGCAAAAATCATTGCAATCTTCAATTTCAACGATTAATTCTCTTTAAACTTAGATAAGATTTAGATTATTTTTTTAGTTTTAAGATGTCAATTGTTATACTGACATGCATGTATAGAAAGCCTGTTTAAAATACTGAATTTCGAAGAAAATTTAGACGGGCTAGGGACAATAACAATGTATTTCAGAGAACAAGTCTAAAGTAGTTCTAGAAAGTACTCTAAGGGAGTTTTGACAAGATCTTCAAGGCAATTGTAGGAAGAATTTTAAGGAACAATTAACTCCAGATGAGTTTCCATGAGAGTTGTAACGTGCCAGTGCGGTGTTACTCCCAGCACTAATGAGACCCCCGTCTCCAAGCCTCAGGGTCGGCACACGCTCGTGACAATTCCGCGAACCAAGAAAACACTTGAAGTTCGCTCAAGACAAACTCCCACTTTATTCGCTTTTGTTAATTTTCACTTCCTTCTCACTTCACGGACGGTCTAGGCTATGACGTCTCCCACTTCCTTAGTTGACTACTCCTACCTTGTGCTAGCGCTAATTTTCGTATTTTCTTTGGGGCCCCTTCACCTGCCACTGCACTGCCGTCGTCGTCGTTCCTCTCCTTCCTCTGGTACCGCGTCACCTTCTTGGGCCAAGGGTGGACGCCTCTACCTGTCCCGTACGCCCCTCGAGTATGGTGACGGACTCGAGGGTTCAACGAACTACAAGGGTAAGTTGGCTTGCCTGGATTGGCGGCGCACACTGTAGCTGTGGGCTCAGGTTAACGATCTACGATTCGGACACACTACCAGCGATTGGCGTGGTCGACTCAGGACATTGCATTAAATAAGTAAACGTTACGGTAAAACCGCGAGGTCCTGGCTGTCCAATTGTACGTGGCAACTTTCTCTACAACTCCTTTAAACTTTAAATTTAGCTCACTAAAACTAATTTCACAATCAAACTATAGATTTTTAGCTCTGACTTTCGCTATGTCCGTAGTCTTTAATGATCACCAGGCTTATCACTGTGCTTTTTGGTGAACAATGACCCCGAACCGTGACCGTTGAACCGTCGTACGTGCCACGAATTATCCACGCAATGGCCTCCATTACGCCACCCCTATGGACGTCCATTCATGACAGAACACAGCGTGCTCTGGTGGTGGCTAGTGGCATTGTTCTACAATTTATAGGGAAGTGTATCCTACTGGCTGCGTTCGCGGGGAATCTGAGACGTTTTACCTTTTCTTCTTCTTCGCATTTCAAGCTTATTGCTTAGCGCATATTAGCTTATTGCGTGCTCTCAACTTATGTTCTAAATGCACTTCCACAGTTATTAATTGAGAGCTTTCGATGCCAATACCAATGCATGAATTTGTATATTGTGTGGCAAGCACAATGATACTCTATGCCCAGGGAAGTCGAGAAAATTTCCAACCCGAAAGATTCCCTCGACCGGACCGGGAATCGAACCCGCCGCCTCCGGCATGGTAATACCATACCATAGAGGTAACTCCATAGAGGTAACTCAAAGACCGCTGGGTCCCGAAGAAAATCATTATTATTTTTGGCTCACTCAGTACCAGAACAACGGTCCAAAGCAGTCCCATGCTATTTCACTCACCCCTGCATGTTCTGCATGAATCCACACACCCCTGATGTTATCTGTCAAACTTTCATAGCGAATCAAAACATAGTGTAGTAATAGAATTTCAACTAGAATAGGGTACGTTAATCGTTTGCTTGGGACCAATAGGCTACTAAAGTGGTGAGCCAATTTAAAATCGTTAGTTTCGTATTGATTGTTGGTAATACCGTGCATTTACTGACTAGGCTATGAGGCCCCTGAGGACGTTTTACCTTTAACGAACATTTAAACTTTTTCTTGGAATTTAATAACTAAAGATACGAAAACTACACGCGATTAATCTCACCAATCTTGGACGCAACACTTACACTTGCTACAGAGTGTTGAGTATAATTTTAGGTAGTTCTGAGGAGAGTTCCATGATGATTGTGAGGAAGATTGGAGGACTAATTCGGATGAATATAACTATCCAATTAACAGAGAGCAAACCACAATATAGACAAAACGCTTGCGACGATTAACATGACAAACAATCATAGCTTGATCAGTACAGGGGAAGCAAAACGATAAAATTGTTTTGAAATTTCTTTGCAACTAAAATTCTTCACAGCAATTTTGATATCATATCAAAGTGGATGCACTCCAATCGTGTCAAAAATATGGTGTAATATTACTTGCAAAAAAGGACAAAATTATCAATTAGAGCAAGAACTGACTTTTCGCTGCTTTAGCTGCATTTGTTTATTTTTGTGGCGATAAAAATTACATGAGATTTTCGACATGATTGAAGTGCATCCTCTTGGATGAAATATTAAAATATATTTTTGCTGTTACTGATCACCCAATATTATTTGGCTCATACGTCATATGTCATTTGTCATGATAAAGGCATTTTTGATTCGCTGTATCTAATAAGTTCCTAGATGAATTTCAATACAGTTCTGATGTGAGGTTCAAAGGAAATTACGAGAAGATCTCAAAGGCATTCTCAGGATAGTTTCAAATTTTTTCTAGCTCAAATTCCTAGGAAATTTTGGGAAAAATTTCTTAAGAGAGTTCGGCAAGCATTCCGAGAAGAATACCAATTAAATCGGATTTTGCGGGTATAATTACGAGGGAATTCTCAGAAGAGGCTCAAGGGAATTCCGAAGATAATTCCTAGTGCATTCAAAGAAGCATTTCTAGAGAATTCTTAGGAGAATTTCATGTGATTTTTTGATTTATAGCAGCGCTTCATAATAATTCAAGCTGAACAATGCATTAGGTCCTAAGTAACATTGATGAATTCTCTTAATCGAATTTCTTTTTCATTAATATGTTCCCTTATTTTCCGTTTCTTGTTGTGTTTGTCGTAATAGATTCTTTCATCGATCTGTGTGCTGACAATAGCTAGGCATGTCTTCACATGGCCGTTGGGATGCTAAGCGAAAGTTGACGAAGAGAATCTGTCATTGTTACTTAGGACCTAATGCATTGTTCAGCTTCAATTCTAAGTTGAATTTGAATACATTTCTTAGATGAATTACACTGTAATTTTAAGAAAAATGCATGTGCAAACTTTTGATAATTGTTGGGAAAATCACAAAAAAAATTGAAAAGAATCTTAAAGTGAATTTCATTTAATTATAATAGCAGTACTGCATGATCTGAGTATTTTCTTGACTTATGAATAGTTTATTTCTAGTGATAATGTTTAAAATTTGTGAATAATCAGTAACGCTCTGAAAATTGTCCTGGAAAACATCATAAAATTGAATAATTAAAATTTACCCCGATAGAATATTCCAAAATCAATCGATTTAATAATGGAAGCACCAAAACTAACGTTTAGTGAAGAAAAACCCGAAGTATTTAAAAGTTGCATAATCCACCACTTCAGACACGGCGTCCTCCAGGGAAATGGAATTTTTCCTGATTTTTTTTTTACAAATCCCTCACGGCAAAGTGTGAAATTGTTTTAAACCTGACCTGCAAACAAAAACTGCTCGTTTTAAAACCAAAGCTGCATGCGGTTTAAATTTTGAGTGCCTCATGATTCCACAATTTAGATGCAGAAAGGAACAGCGGTTGGAAATGAGATGAGAAAGAAAAATGGAAAGCGACTTTCAGAGGAAAACAAAATGACATGAGCAGAACAGTAGCCATGTAGCCTATAAATTGATGATTTTCGGGCCATGTTGACTCATAATAGCGTCTAATGAGTTTTCGGATACAGACGAGATAAAAGCCTTGGATCAGAGAGATATGCTCTTTATTTCTGACCTAGGCACACACAGTCCCACAAAATACTTCCTCCATCAAAAGTCAGTCGTTATCGGTCTATGCTCAAAGCTGGGCGGACACAAACCAATCCCATTTCGACTATTTCTCATCTGGCTCGCATCTCTAAGGCTAGTCGTTAGACATAAAGGTTTAGTTTTTCTCTACATTTTAGTGACGGGAAAGAACACCAAGAAGCATTGGAAAAAGAAACAACAGGCCACCAGCACTGTGATCGCTTCACGGACGGACCAACCAGCCGACACAGACAGCGACTTTTAAGGAAAATTTGCCTCCGATCGATATTTCGAATTGCTCTATTAATATTTCAGCATCCACGAATGGGACCACCCAGCGCGTTTCGTTTTAAAATTAAACCGTATTCAGCCAACCGACGCCATAATTTAGTCGGAGAGCTCTGTGTCTGTGTGTCTCTCTATCTCTCCTTCTCTCGGTTCGGTCTGGTGCGCCTTGATTCACTCGATCTCCACCAAGGAAGTTGGCGAACTTGGCCGGGGCCGACCTATTCGTCGCGTGCTACGAAATTATTAGCCTTTTGTTCTTCTGCGCTGCTGTAGCTGCCGTTGGGCCGTCGCGTCGCCGCAACCGCTGTAGCCAAGCCACAGTAAAGCCGAGAGCGCAGAACCTACAAGATGGGGTCTTACCCTTAATCACATGCTAAATCCATCATCAGCGTGGCAGTGGGGAGGATTGGTCGCTGCGCTTGGGCCGGTCCCAAACCAGAAGAGCGCGGCGCTGCCGACCAACCGACAAAAGTTAGTAGTACATTGTCTCACCCAGCTAAGAGGTTCGGTTAGTTTGTTGGTTTGTTTTGTACACACGAAGAGACTGAAATGATAACAAATTACAATTATTACGTTCACTTGAAGGGAAAATTACGTACATTGTTTCGCTCGGCAGGCGGCCCGGGGGTGGATTTGTCAGCTGAACATGGTGGCATTTGTTGGCAGATATGTTTGCCGCTAGGCGTTTTGCGATGGATAAACAAATGTATTAATTGTTGTGGACTGTGTTCAAAGAGCTCTTATGTAATTGCAAATTGTTGCATTTCTGTTCCGGGGAAAGTTGCATTAAAAGTAATTACTATAACTCTCTTTTCTTTTTTCTACATCTTTGTTCCCTATTTATGCCAATGTACAGTAGTCCAGAAATGAAAATTAGGAGGAAATAAATATGTAGACTAGGGTGGGTCAAGTTTATACGGCGGATTACAACTCCTGGCTTCTCACAGCTGTTTCGATTCGTATTGGCGTCCCCAGCAACTGTGCCAAATTTGAACGAATTCGGTTACGATCTGGATTTGCGGGAAATGAACAAAACTATTAATTTTCCTGTAACAATTTCAAAAATGGTTCAATTTTTACCAAAGCTGAGACTTATATTGAGAAAACTATACAGAACAACTTCGTTGAAGACCGCAAATCAATTAGACACATGTGCAATAAGTGTTTATTTTTTACTGTCGAACTAATACTCTAGTAGGTACACAGTTCGAAAAAGTAATGTAAATATCGGTTAAATATGATGCATATGAATGGAGCGTAGAAGATATGTATCACATAAGTTTAATAATTTTGACTTAGGAATCACTACTGCTCCTAAAATGGAATTATTACAAAAATCATTAATTGACATGATTACTGATATGCTGAAAACTAACTCCATGTTTGATGCTATTCAAACTGGAGTTAAATTTGTGAACAATATCGTCATGACTTTGAAATTAAGTAATGGATCTTAAATCATTAAATATTTTAATTGCAATGCTCGATCTCTTAAAGATAATGAGGACGAGTCATTTAACTTTTTGAGAGTTCATAACGTGCATATTGCCGTTATAACTGGAACGTTCCTTAAACCTGGCCATAAGGTTAAAAGAGACGTAAATTATTTCATTTATAGAAATGATCGTCTTGATGGAGCCTGTGGTGACGTTGCCATCATTGTGCATATACGAATCAAACATTTCTTCATTTGAAACCAAAGTTTTTGAAACTTTTAGAGTTTCTGTTGAAACAAAATTTGGACAATTTACGTTTATAGTTGCTTATTTTCCATTCCAATGCGTAGGCCAGCAAAAGAATTTTCACAAGGTCACCTTCAGAAGCTTACCCATCTTAGGTCTAAATTCTTCATTATTGGTGATTTTAATGCAAAACACCGCTCATGGAATAATGCACAAAGCAATTTCAATGCTTATATTTTGTTTGATGATTGTTCTGCAGGTTATTCCACTATTCAATATCCAAACAACCCAACATGCGTTTCTTCAGCAAAAAATCCCTCAACTATTGATTTGGTCTTAATTGATTCATGTCAACTTTGTAGCCAATTGGTTACCCATGCTGACTTCGGTTCTGTTCCCCTTCCAGTAACTTTTGAAATATCCCAAGAAATAATTTCTAATCCCAACAGCTCTACTTTCAATTACCATAGAGCTGATTGAGAGCAATATCGAACATTTATGGAATATAACTTTGATCCAAACATTCCATTGCAAACCAAAGATAAAATTAATTATGCTCTAGAATCTCAGACTACTTCTATAGTTGAAGCAAGAGCTGCCTGAGTACCAAAATGCGAGGTTAAATTCGATTCAATTACAATACAGCTTTTTAACCGTCTAAGGGGAAGTTCACCGCTTCGAAAAAAATAATTACGTTTTGATTTTTCTAAAAATATTGAAAAAAAAGTATCAAAAATCTAAAAAAATCACATTTTTTCTAATTTTTTAAAGAAAATTCACGTGCAAAAACATGTTTTATAAGTCATTATGGTATAAAGTTGGACTCAAAAAACCACAAAACATCAACTTTTCGGTTTTTCTGAGAGTCCATTTTTTTTTCATGATGGGATAGAAATTTTTTTTTGCATGTAATTTTTGACAAAAATCTAAGGAAGAAACTGATTTTCTTGGATTTTTGATAATTTTTCCCAAAATTTTTAGAAAAATAAAAACGTACCGAAGATATTTTTTATTTTTGGGCCGGTGAGCTTCCCCTTAAAAATGTCCGTAGGAGACAATATCAAAGAATACGCGATCCTGCCTTATTATCTGGCGGGATTTGCAAAAATAAATTAAAATGGATTCTTTGTCCTTAGGAACAAAACTTTTGAAAATAATGTGTCAAAATTGAAACCGAGTTCTAAACCCTTTTGGAAGCTCATACATTTTTAAAAAAACCTCAAACCAGACTCTTGATAAGCAATTCGAGAGTTCTCATTATTTCAGTTTTGGTATTACTAGTCCTATTAAGAATCAGGTTGTTCGGGATTATTTGAATATTTTCTCTCAGGAAAATATTTTTGATGATTCCAGGGGAACTGATTTGGACGAAGTAACATCTATAACTAAATCAGTTTCATAATATGAAAGCTCCAGGTGATGTCGGAATTTTCTATATCCTCATCAAAAGAATCTCAGAGAGTACCTTGTCTTTCTTGGTAAAATTATTTAACAAATGTTTCCAATTGGCATACTTACCTGATAAATGGAAAATGCAAAAGTTGTTCCAATTTGAAAGCCGGATAAAAATCCAGCTGTAGGTAGGTACCGTCCAATAAGTATCCTTTCTTCAATAAGTAAGCTTTTTGAAAAGATAATTTTGAATAGAATGATGCTTCACATCAAAACGAACTTTCGCCATGGGCATTCAACTACTCATCAACTCTTAAGAGTTACAAATTAAATTCGGTCAAACAAATCTGAAGGCTGCTCAACTGGAGTTGCTCTTCTAGACATAGAAAAAGCATTCGACAGTGTTTGGCATGAAGGTTTGATTGCTAAATTGAAAAAGTTTAATTGCACTCTATATTATGAAATTAATTGAAAATTATTGAACTGACAGAACTCTGCAGGTTAATTACCAAAATTCCAAATCCAATCGACTACCTGTTAGTGCAGGAGTTCCTCAGGGTAGCATTCTTGGGCCTATATTGTAAAACATTTTCACTTCGGACGTCCCTGATTTGCCTCAGGGTTGCCACAAATCTTTGTTCGTTGATGTCACAGGCATTTCCGCTAAAGGAATAAGTCCTCGTGTTATTTGCAGCAGACTGCAGAAAAGTTTAAATATTTTATTTTCTTGCTAGCAAAAATGGAAGATTTCTCCCAACGCTTCCAAAGCTCAACTTTTAATATTTCCACATAAGCCTAGAGGTTCCTTTTTGAAACATAGTAGTAGTCACTATGAACGGAGTTCCAATTTCTTGGTGAAGTTAAGTGAAATATCTTGGATTAGCACTTGACTTTTAAAGATCACATTGAGGGAATTCATGTAACAAATATATAAAATGTTTGTATCCTCTTATAAACAGGAAATCCAAACTTTGCCTAAAGAATAAACTTCTAATATTTAAACAAGTTTTTAGACCGGCCATGCTTTATGCTGTGCCAATATGGTTTAGTTGTTCCACTACCAGGTACTACCAGGTTAACAGCACAGGAACAAAGTTCTGAAAATTATTTTGGAGTTGCCTCCCTGATACAGTGCTACCACAGATAAACAGACATAACACTCGCAAATTGGTAATAGAACAAGCATTTAACGGTCAATTTAGAGGTATCGTAGTTGGTAGTACCGCCACCCGTGGTGCGCATAGTCAGTTCGCTTGCGTTTGATGTTTACACACTACCGCCATCTGTTCAGCGTACTACCCACCACAGTGTGCTCAATAAATGGCGGTAATGTTTTAGCGACGGTGTTTTACAGTGAGAAATATTCAATGTGTTATGTCTGTTTGTCTGTGGTACTACCGAGGTTCTGTATAAGGGAGGGAGGAGGTGAGAATCGGCCAAAAACTTTAAAAAAAATCGTTCCCTTCCTTACAACATTCACATTTTAGCATGGAAAACAATTTGGTTAAAATGTCTTAAAATATGTTACTGTAACGTAGCTATTACTATTGGTTATGATCATAATGTAGTTCGTTTGTACGGCTAAAGATCTCGTGTAACCCTTGTATATCCACGTAAAACTGTGTTCAAACTTTTGTTTGTCGGTGGCCATTTGTAGAAACGTATTTTTGCTACTATTTATGACACTTAGCTTTTCAGCATTATTTAAATAAAACAACTGGTTAATTTTATCTACACTTTACGCCAGGAGTTCAAAAAACATATTCTAGGCATTTTCTGTATATTCAAGATATGAGCATCACTAAACATATTTAAATGTTGACCCAATGTCACCCCCTAGGCACAATGTCACCCCGTCTTACAATATATAGAATTTCAAGTGTTGAGACAAAACAATTAATAATTTGAGGCATCATTGTAATCCTCAATTGCAACGATTAATTCCCTTTATACTTAGATAAGTTACACACTAAGATTATTTTACCGAAATCTGTGAAATTTTACCGAAATCTCAACAGCTGAACGTTCGGTAAACAGTTCGGTGATTTTTCACAGATTTTCTGTGATTTTTCACAGATATTCGTTGAAAAATTACAGGAAAACTGTGAAAAATCACCGAACTGTTGACCGAACGTTCAGCTGTTGAGATTTCGGTAAAATTTCACAGATTTCGGTAAAATAATCTTAGTGTGTAGATAGTTTTAGTTTTCAGTTTAAATATGTCAATTGTTATACTGACATGCTGGTTTACAAAACCTGTTTAAAATACTGAATTGGCAAGGCAGGAACAATGTAAAAAAACTTAGATATATATCATAACAATTAAGGCTGGTAAGCTACTGTAGTAGCTAGGTTAAAATGAATTGTAATCTATTTCGAATTTGGAACAAAAATAGAGTTAAAAAACCTTTCGATTGATGTAAGAAGTGCATCTGCGTTTTTCCTCCAAATGAAGATATCAATAGTTGAAAATAACCTTTTTTATTGAAGCAAATTGATCGTAACTTTTTACAAAAGAATTAAACAAGGTAGTTTGTTCAGCAAAAATTTGCAGCTTAATGAGTTGTAAAAAGTTGTAGAAAACAACTATCATGTAGAAATTGGATTCAAATAGTTATGTTAAAATATAACATATTTTTTTGAAGGACACCCTATCTTAAATTAGAAAAACTGTTATAGAAAAATTAACAAAAGTTATACCTACGACAATAGCTTTTCAACAAAGTTTCTTAAAAATACAATATCTACAACTTTGTGGATGGTTTATTATGCTATAATCGAAAAGAGGAAAGTATTTTTTTATTTCGTCATATTTGCAACTTTCATTAAAATGAACTTCTTTCTATAAGCAACAACTTCAGAGAAGACACTATGGTGATAAAGTGACAACTTGTGGGTATTATTTCCACCAAATGTTAGTACCTGGATCACTGTTCGCAATGCTCACTAGCTTTAAATTTCAGTACATTGTGTAATTTGTATACCTAATTGAAACATCAAGGTATATAGGAAATTGTATCCACGAAAAAAAATCACCCCTCGTATGGATGCCACCTAAGTCCAATTGTGTAGAAAATTGACTCTTTCCAGATATCCCTCAGTCCAGGGTCAACGCTTTTAGAGCTCTTAACAAATTAACAAAAGAACTTCACGGTTATTGCCTTTTCGGTAAGATCGTAAATTCCGCTCCAAATCGAGACATGAAACGGTGGGAACGGACTCACATAATGATGGGAGGGAAGAAAAGTAGAAGCAAATCCAGGGGACACAGATATAATGCGAATTCTGGAATCGGTTCTTCCGGGGATAGCACATTATTAGGTCTGTGTGAAGATCAGTAGAAAAATGCCGCCTGTAATTATTACGTGAAGTATCATACCTTTCTAGTGCTAGCTACCACCGTAGTAGGTCCGCCACCGGAGTCAGAAACGGACCGTCGTCATCGTCGTTGTCGTCGTTGGGTGGAATGAAGATGTTTCTGTCGAGAGCACTGTGGAAGAAAAGTTACCCGATGTTTTGATAGGTTTACTTTTACCTGTGGTGTCATTTTTTTCTGCAACGCTCTCACCACGGGATAGAGATATTTCAATTTCTCCGCCTTTGAAGTCGAGCCGCCAGTCTTCCCGACTGAGCATAGATAAAGAAATTAATTTCCCCTAAATGTGCGTGGTGTACTCTACGGTTCGACGAATCGAGTGAGGAAAGGTATCAGACACTAGTGGACCGTAGCTAAGGAATTCGGCATTAAATGGAATTTTATATAAATTCTCTACAATTTATCGAAAGTTTTGGGCGTTTCGAATTATTTATAAACAAAAACTATTTTTTTAATCGGAGACTCCAGCCAGTCCTGTTGACCCTTTTACACAGATCGATCTGCGTACCTGTTTCAAATACCAAACCATACCCATCCCTAGGAGAGCACTAAATCACTGAAAGTGTATCGGTTTACCATCAAGAACATAAAGTTGTTGATGAATGATCTCTTTGATTGCGGTGATGCTGAAGATCGTATCGTACTGAGCAATAAATATCGTTATGCTGTGTTGAATGCAAATAAGCCCGGTCCCGGTCTCGCTAGGCGGCCCCGGAATGCCCCGTTCTGAACCGACACGACCAGCAATCAAAGAGAACCGGAGTGTAGTTACACATATAACACTACCACTCAGCGCATATTCGCTTTCATTATAAAATCAGAGGAAAAAATCGTGCTGGGTGGTCCGGACAAGAAGTTAAATCAGTCCTTTTTTATTGCTAAATAAGTAACATTTTTATTGACACACACATTTAAATTATATGCTTTTCTCTTGCCCTCTCCCCAGGGTTTGGCTTGGCCTTTACTGTTTCCAGCTTCATTCTCTTCTTGTTGCTCTTGTGGTACTTTTGCCTCATGCTGGTTGGCTTGATTACTTTGTCTTGAGATGGATATGGACAGCAGCCACTCGCGAGAGTTGGTCCATACCAGAGCGACATACGAACGAGGCAGGATTGTTCTCCGTTAACCACTTCATTTATTCCTTTCCTATATGTAGCTCGTGTGCACTCTCTCACTCTGACTGCCTCCGTATTATTCGCGTTTTTCGTGTTCTCCGTTGGTGTTCTCTTGCTCTACATTCTTTTTTGCTTCAATTTTCCTTTTGGCTAAAATGTAGCAAAACCTTCTGAATTGTTCTTCGGTATCAATTTGTTATCGTTGTTTGAATTTTGAGTCGATTGCCAAATTACCAAAATTTGCTTTTTAATACTATGCATCAGAAGATATTCTTCTGCACTTGTTCGATGCTCATGAGAGAAGAAGAGGGGGTATGCATTCATGTTTATTATGAACTGATCTTCTATGGAAAATTGCTCTGACCATTGTATGTTTGTAGTAGGGGCGATTCAAATATGACCTTTACTCTTTAAGGTTGGAAGGGGGTCTTAAAATGTGACGGTAGGAGATTTTTTTTCCAACGGACAGGTTTGGATCGAAGAGTCCCAGAATTTAAGAATATTTTAACCCTCAGGTATAGTTTATGATTATATGAACCAAAAAATATCAAAAATTCCTGGAGCTTGAAAATTTCAGTTGACTTTTTCGAATTTTCCCGGACATCACCTAATTTGGAAACTCGTAACTCATAAACCAAGTGTTGGAGAAAGAACATTGCATAGTGAAAGGACATTTTCTCAGCAATCTATATAAATTATAATCTGTAACATGTTTTCCGTGAAAATTTTCACGTTGGAGGAAAATCGCAAGGAATGATGTTTTTCAAGAAAATGCGAGTTTTGAGGATGTTGTAAAAATAAATATTCGTGCAAGTAAAAGTAAAAATATTAGTATTAGTAACAGTAACAGTAACGAAACAAAGTAATCGTAATACTCGTCCGGTCATTGTGATTAAACCAAAAGAGTCCAAACAAGCTTACGAAGATACTCATAAGTTTTTGAAAACACAGTTAGATCCAAAAACACACAAAATCAGTAATTTCACGAATGGTAACGATGGCTCCATTATTGTTGAGTGTGCAACAGGAGCTAATCTAAATGATGTGAACAATGGTATTGAAAGCAATCTGGGTGAAAACTACAGTGCCAAAATTGAAAATAGTGGGCATGAGCGATCAGTTTTCCTCCGATGTCTTCATTAACTACTTAAAAAGTCAAAATGAAGACATCGCTATAAATGATGTTAAAGTAGTGAACATGTTTGAAAATCCAAGTCGATGTCGATACGTATAAATGTTTGTTATGTGCGAAACGAGTAAATGTAAGGTTTGATCGGTGCTCTATAGTTCCCGCGATTAATGTGTTGAGATGCTTCAAATGTGGAGAATTTGAGCACAAGAGCATGGATTGCAAAAATTGTGAGAGATGCTCTAGGTGCAGCCAACAACACAAAACGTCGGAGTGTACGTCAACTGTATTGAAATGTATTAATTGTTTGAAAATGAATAAAGAACGTAAAATGAACTTGGACGTCAACCATGCCGCATTTAGCTCTGAATGTTTGCTATATAAAATACTTTTTCATCAGAAGAAAAGCAGCTTGCGTTTCAATAAATAGCAGCCAAGTTCCAGGAATGTGAATCAATTCGATTTTTTTTAATTTTAATATTGCGGTGTTGTCAACAAACTACGTAGCATTACGTCAGATTGTTGAGGAAAAATGTCCTCTTTTAGTTTTATTATCTGAAACTCATATTGTAGAAACTGAAGCTTTTGATCAGTATAGTATTCCGGGATATATTGTTGCTGCTTGTATACATTGTAGGCATACTGGCGGTGTTGCTGTTTATGTCAAAGAATCAGTTCAAATCAACCTTCGTACCATCGAAGTTATTGATGGTAATTGGTTATTGGGCATTACTGCTGTACGTGGCATGAAGATGGGTAATTATGGTATTTTGTATCATTCTCCCAGTTCTAGTGACCAGCGTTTTGTTGAAGTTTTAGAGAACTGCCTCGAGACATTCCTTGATTCTAGTAAATTAAATATATTGGCTGGTGATTTTAATATTAATTGGCGTGATAACCATAATTAGAATCATTTGAAGCGTTTAGCTGAGTTTTTTTTTAATTTAAAGCAAACGTTAAATAAATATACGCGTATTTCCAGTCACAGTAGAACTTTAATTGACCACGTTTATTCAAATTTTGATTCCATTTGTTCAATTACGGATACTGATTTGAAAATAACCGATCATGAGACCTTAGTGATTAATGTCTTAGACCATGTTAACGATAACGATAATTTTGAAAAATTGAAGTGCTGGAGGAAATATTCGAAGTAAGCTGTTTCGAATCTTGTTGAGAGGAGCGTGGATTTTCCATTCGCGGCTGGTAACTTAGATGAATCTACAACTGAAAACGTGTTCCAATCAACTAGTTGAGCAAAAATTTGTTTCTTTGAAGAACTCGAACAGCTGGTACAATTTGGATCTTTTGCGTCTTAAACGGAAAAGGGACAAATGGTACAAAAAGTTTTGTAGATCTAATAATGACAATCATTGGAATAAGTACACAATCGCGCGTAATAAGTATTCACAATCGATAAAGAAAACTCGTGGTGAATATGTTCAAAAGAAGATTGATCAGCATCAAAACAACAGCAAAGAGTTATGGAAAATTTTGAAATCTTTAATAAAACCTAGTAATTGCAAACCGCGGTCCATAACTTTTAATAGCACATTACAACAGTCAGAACAAGTAATTGCAGCTAAATTTAATGATTATTTTGTAGACAGTGTATCATTGATTAATCAATCCATTGAATTGGTCGATGAACCTGACGAAATAAAACAGCCAGTTAGTAGTAGTTGTAGGTTTGAAGTTTTCCACCCAATTACATTAGATGAACTTAGAGTTATTTGTTTTTCATTGGGAAAATTGGCTGGAGTAGATAATGTTAATGCTAGAGTTATTCAAGATTGCTTTCATGTCATTGGCCACATCTCACTGTTTTTAATGATTCTGTTTCCAGTCCCATGGGGAATAACCTTGGAGTGCCCAAGGGAAGTGTATTAGGGCCCCTGTTATTTATTATGTGTATTAATGACATGAGACGTGCTTTACGATTTTGCGACATTAATCTTTTTGCAGATGATACTGTGTTATTCGTTGAAGCTAATGATTTAGATGATGCCGTTTTACACTTCAATGAAGATTTGCGTTCTCTAAGTAGTTGGTTGAAGTATAAGCAGTTGAAATTGAATGCAAGTAAAACTAAATTTATGGTAATTTCGCGGAATCGAGTAACTGAGAACGTCTCTGTTGTAATTTATGATGAGAATATTGATCTCGTTCGAGAGATTAAATATCTTGGCGTGATTATGGATGACAAATTTAAGTTCAACTCTCACATTGACAATGTCATCAAGAAACTTGCCAAAAAGTATGGAATTCTATGTCGACTGAAATCTCTTCTCATCTAGACTTTAGCCCTTCTATTTTATTTTTGGCCAATGCAACACAAATATCGAGATTACAGCGCTTGCAGAATGAAATAATGCGTTTGATTTTGAGATGTAATAGATTCACTTCCTCAACTTTGATGCTAGACGCCTTACAATGGTTGTTGGTGAAGCAAAGAATTGTATATTTGACTAGGGTGTTCACGGTTAACGGTTTGCTGCCTCGATATTTATGTGATCGAATTGAAAGAGCAAGTGACTTTCATAGATAAAATACTAGAAACACGGTTGAAATAAGAACACCACATTTCTTGACTTGTGCTTCACAAAATTCATTATATTTTAAAGAAATAAATGTTTTCAATTCGATGCCTAGACTTATCAAACGTTCAGCAACACATACATAATTTAAAAGACGCTGCATTTGTCATAACGACTTTTTAATGAAACAGCAAAAAAAAAATCCTTATTAGAGAGTTGTATAGATTTTTCTCCTTTAATTTACTTAAATCTTTGGTTTTTATTAGTTAGGCAGGTTCTGATTCAACACATTGTAGTTTAAATCGAGTATCGAGTCGAGTATTAGTACAAGACACTGAAGAAGTCTGCACATTGTAGACGAAATACGCGTATCTGTCAAGGATAAGCAAATAAAGTAGTGGAATTAAATGGAAAATACTAATCCTTCACTCTCTCATTATACAGGTATTCCACTAAGACGTCCGTATGCATCAGGATTCACATTGTAGTTTCATTTTTATGCCTGTGATCTGAACTTTTTACCTAGAGGATGAGTACTTAAGGGGGTTAGATTTTCATAAGTTCTTTAGTGGGAATGACACTGATGAAGACTGCACATCGTAGTCGAAAAACGTATCTGTCATGGATACCAAAATTAATTAAGTGGAATTAAATGGAAGATAACTTTTTTTACTGTTTCATTTAAGCATTCCGCTAACAACCCAATTTCATTACTTCATCATGACTTTTTAATAATTATTGTAGCACTGCAAAAACTATTTCTGTTCGCCCGATGGTGATGATGGATTTTTAATATTTGATTTAATAGTACCTAGTAGATTAAAAAAAAAGTAGTTTAAGGGTTTGAGCCTCGCGCGCGTATTACGGATATAGAGGACTGAATTTAACATTTGATAAAACAAAATGCAATTTTGAAGCTTATTTGAAAGATACCTTGAGTTAGTAGTAAGTTTTCTGGCATATGTCGGGGGTTCGTGAGCATTCCTGACATTGCTGAAAATTATGATAGCATCAGATTGCGGGGTTGCTGGTGTACTAGGATGCTTTGTTGATTGTTCATTAACTCTTGATCGCTTGTAATAATTATGAATATTTTAGGTGGACAAAAAGGCGAACTAAAAGGTGGACGCCTGAGCTTTTGCACATTTATATCGCTGTGAAGCAACTGTAAACTCTAGAGGGAATTAATATCTGTAACTGTAACCAGTTCGATTTTGTTTGCAAACCTGGTTAAATTGTCATATTTAATTATCTTACAGATAAATCGTCCAGCTCAAACCTTTGTTGGGGTAGTGTGTCATGGTAATACAATTTTCCGTTGGTGAAAAATTCAGATTGGTATCAATTGCTGGGATTGAGTTATGTTAAAAAAAAAACTAACGCCCCGGAAAATATTTGTTCGACTTTTCTTATTTTTCCAAAATTCATTAATGAATTTTGGAAATCCATAACTCCATAAACAAAAATCTTTTGTTAAATGATAAGGAAAGCGGTGCTGGTGGTGTAGTGGTAAGCGTGACTGCCTTTTCAAATTTGATCAATTCATCATGTTCTAAGAATTTTTTGACATCATTGAAATACACAATTTTGCTGAACACAACAATACATTGAAGTCAATTGTGATATACAGTCAATCAAGCGTATTTGTGAAGTCTGACGGCCCGAAGAGACAGAAGGCGGGCCTTGGCGGGGTCTATAAAAGATTGTATTTGAAACATTACCTTATAAACTAGGTAACCTGCAAATTTAAGCGTTGGGTATCGAGAGGTACTTAGTCAAATCTTGATTTGAAATAGTTAATGTTATATTGCACATTTTACACCAATCTGGACTACTGAGCGCTTTTTTCTTATTAAAAAGTGTGATAAAAGTGAGAGTTTCCATCTAATCGTCTTGGTGTCTTGGGTGCACTTGTTTCTTATTATGTAAGCAATAAGTGCACCTAAGACAATAAAACGATTTAATGTAAACGTACACTTTTCTCACACTTTTTACATTTTTGTGCGTATTCTGTAACATCACACCATAACTTTTTTCATCCAACTCGGTATATTTTTTTCCCAGCACTCGGCGATCGTTTCGGTAAATACAACAAATGCTGAGTACTCGGTAGTCAAGGCACTCTTGCGAGCTGTCAAATATAACCGAAACAATTGATTTAGCGTAACGACAAGTCAGTATTTTTTGAAAAACTTTCGTCTAAAATATATAAATACTATGGGTCGACAGCTGAGTAGCCCAGTTAATTTTTAACGAAGTATGGTAAATATGGATTGTTCTTTATTCCAAAAATTATCGGAAATCAGTTCTTTTTTTATTGGAGTTTCCTGAATAACGCAGTAGTTGGTACCATCGGCAGCCCTAAGTTTGCACCTTTAGAATTGATAAAACGATCCATAAAATATTGAAAAACGTTCCATTAAAAACATCCCAATGATCCATAATACATCGGAGAAAATCCCTAAAAAAGTGTGGATGATCCATAAAAAATATCAATATTATCAATATTTTATGTGAAATTTAGCAACACAATTGTAAAAATGTACCACTAAATTTCTAAATAATGAGCATTGGAATTGTACGAATTACCCATAAACATATTGCAATTGAGCCATAAAACATTCAGCAATGAACCTTAAACTAAAGAAAGTGATCCATAAAAGATCAAGTTTGCACACTTAAAAATATAGGCATGATCCATAAATTAGACGTATATTATTCATGTTTAGGACACTATTTTTTTAAATTTTGATCCGCAAACCTTGAAAAATTGCTCCACTGCTTATCTACTTAGATTTACTGTCCTGCCCGTGTATTTAAGGTAGATGTGCGAAGCGATGGGCAAGCGTCTAGAATTAGCTTCCAAAAGAAGATTCTATAATAATATTCTTAAGACGTTTCCTATGGAAGCTTCATTTAGAAACTTTTTAAGAAGCTTATTCTAGACGCTCGCCCATCGTTCTGCTCTTCTGACAAAAAAAAACACGGGCAGAACAGTAAATCTGAGTAGCTACGCAGTAATGTAGCAATTTTCCAAGGTTTATTGATCAAATTAAAAAACATATGTATATAGACCGAGATATAGACTATAATTGGAACACACCAAAATAAGCACGTCTACCAACAACTGGAACACCTACCCTAGGTATGATCCATAAAATTAACATTTTTTTTTTTTCATTTTTTCTTAAGAAGATTATTATAGAAGCTTCTTTTGGAAGCTAATTCTAGACGCTTGACCATCGCTCCGCACATCTACCTAAAAACACGGCAGGACAGTAAATCTAAGTAGTTAAGCAGTAATGGAGCAATTTTTCATGGTTTATGGATCAAAATTAATAATACAGTGTCCAAAACGTGAATAATATACACACTTAGATTTTTTTGCCGAGATGGGCACCACCGAGCAGCTCGGCATTTTATTTTGCTGGAAATTCAGCAAAAAATATGTTTGTTAGCTGAGATCTCGGCAAAATTCCCGTTTGTTTGCTGAATCTCGGCAAGTTTTTCACTGAGAACCAGCAAAATAAAATGTCGAGCTTCTCGGTGGTGCCCATCTCGGCGAAAAAATCTAAGTGTGTACGTCTAATTTATGGATCATGGCTGTTCGGAATATCGGAATAACCCTGTACCGCCAAGTCCAGTGACAACCCTGTGGGGGATTCAGAGAGCTACGGTAACGGTCGCTGTCACAGTTCCGTTGAACCAAACCTTAGATAGTTCGGAGTATGAACGAGAAAAAAAGAGGAAAAGAAGATACAATTCCAAACCATTTAAAAAACGTTTTACAGCTAAATTATTTTAATTGCCTAAATTTGTTAATATACCTATCGTTTAATTAAATTGTAGTTATTTGTAGTGAACTAGCTACCAACAATCAATACGAAACTAACGATTTTAAATTGGCTCACTACTTGACTTGCCTATTGGTCCCAAGCAAATCGATTAACGTACCTCATTCTAGTCAAAATTATAGTACTACACAATGTTTGTTTTGATTCGCTATGAAAGTTTGACAGGTAAAATGAGGGGTTCGTGGATTTTCTCGTGTTTTATAGGGGTGCATCGATAAGCTTGGGACCGAAGATAGTACCAGAGCTTAGCCAAAAAGTTGAGCACATTTCTTCGGGACCTTCTGGTCTTAAAGTTACCTCTATGTAGCTACTGAAGTAGGTTAGTTGGAGGTGGAATGCGTGCAAATATTGAATTTAATAACCCTATATTTGCTTAATCTAGATACTACAGTTTGATCCTAAAATCTGGTAACCTACAATTTGTTCCTAAGCGCTATATACATGATTTACCCTAAGTAACTAGTAAGTAGCTCATTCTACATCGTTTGCGTGCTTAACTAAAATAATAATTGAATCCCTAAATGCTAAATCTAGCCAAATCTTTGTTGAAAGAGTGACGGAAGATAACTCTCGGTTTGAAAATCTCCCGTTCAGCCTCCTATCGCTTTTCATGGAAGAAATTCTGTAAATTCTCAAAATCATTTGAACATTTTTGATGAAAATGAGAAAAGTAGCTATTCGCTATCAAAGGGGACCTCCTCCGAATGGGTGATATCAGTTGTTTAGTCATTTGACGAAGGCATGGATCATTCTCATTTGAGAAACGCTATATATCATTCGATTGAGTGTAACCTACACACAAACGGAGCTCTGGTCGACATTCCGGCGAAAAAGCTAAGCCAACCCGACACCAACCTGACTTCTATCAAACCCCAACCCGATTTTGACCCGACATTGACCCGACAAAAACCCAAAATTGACCCGACATTAACACGACATTGGGTCGACATCGACCTTAAATTAGCCTTACATTGATCCGACATCGGGTCGACTTGTCTGTTCGGGACCATTTTCCTGGATTTCTTCCATACTCCACTGTCGTATATCAAATGATACTGAGTGACTCAATTGACAGTGACAATGAGCTTCGAATGATAAAGGGGCTCTTCAAATTATGGTCATTTGAGAATTCGTTTACACAGAATTGATTGAGTGGTTGTAGCTGAGTGGTGCGGAGAAACACGAAATGGTTGTCAAAAAGAATCCAACTGGTGCTGTCAAAAAGAATCCAACGATCTAGAGCTGCTAAAAGTGATACTTTTCTCATACAATCCCCGTCGGCAGAGAAAGTATTGTGGTCAATGTTGAAAATATTGTCATTTCGGCATTTTTTTACTAATATTCTTCAACAAAAAACTTGCTCAAATACTCGGATGTAAAAAATGTAACGAACGAACGAACCTGCACGAGCTGCTGAAGGAAGAATGCAAACAAACTTTATAAGAGTCATGTGGGTAGGTGCACTCCCAACACCATGTACACGTTATTTATGGAGCAAAGGGTGAACTTTCGACAGCATGTATATGCAAATTGTGAGCAGTGCATTAGCAAAACAATTTGTGATATCGGAAAATTTTCAAGTTGTTTCCTGCTGACTTGCAAAACAAAAACGGCTGTGTTCGCAGTACCCAGGGTTGTAGTGGTTCATCTTCAATCGAATGATATGAAAATTTACAGCACTGGCAATATGTTTATGGGTAATTCGTACAATTTCAATGCTCATTCCTTAGAAATTAAGCGGTACATTTTTACAATTGTGTTGCTAAATTTTACATTAAATATGGATCATATTGATATTTTTTATGGATCATTCACACTTTTTTAAGGATTTTCTCCGAAGTTTTATGGAACATTTGGATGTTTTTTATGGAACGTTTTCCAATATTTTATGGATCATTTATTGGTTTTTATGTTCAAAAGTATGTTTGCCGTTGGTACCATCCACCCACCGCTATGTTTCGGCAAACCTCCAATCAATTTAGTTTTTTTGTGTTTATTATTAAAGTCAATTTTAAACTTGTCGTCTACACAAAATTAGTTCAATATGTTAGAAAATATCCAAGAAATAACTGTAGAAACTCTGTTCCTTTTACTATTGCGATTCATATATGGACATAGATGGGAAATATAAGATGAGGTTTTTTTTAATAGACAGGTTGTCAGATTCGGTTTTTCTATGGTGGACAGAAAAAGTGCTGCAAAAAAGAAAATCAATTTTATTGATACATATTTCAATCTGATGTAAAAACAATACAAGCCTTTGTATTTCTGTAAACACCCCAAGCCATTCTCCAGTTGAGGATAGTTGACATATTTCATTATTTTCTTCGCTCCTACATCGCACTGTTCAATCCTCTCAAAATACCGTCCATTTTCAATCATTTTCAGTTATTTCATTAACTTGAAGAAAAATTCATACGACAAATTTATATAGGGGAAATGGCTCTAATGTTGGCCATCGAATGTAAGATTGGACCCATCGCTAAAAATCTGCTATGTATCAATTTTCATTGGGACGGCACTAATGGATATTTTTGGACACTATTGAAAATTTAGTCGATTGCTGACTTTATGTATGGGCCCAAATTTGGGGCATTTAGGCTGAAATTACATCCATTTCCCCTACCATCTAGAAAATTAAGAAAAAGTCCACCTTTCAGTTTGATTCATATCTCGAAAATATAAGTCTGTGCAAAAAAAAATGGTTTTGATGAAGTTTTAGAGGTTACGCAAATTGGTTGAAGTTTGTAAGGGTATTTAGATGGAAACAGTTTGAATTTCACAAATATCATTCTAACTTTGGTTCCCGTTGTCGAAACGCCGTATGTTAGGGTAATGATTCTAACTGGACTGTATCCTCACACACTTAAAACTAACTATTTTTACACGAGACGTAATCCATCTTTGACGTAAATTATGGAACGTAAACAAACATGTCATGTAAAATTAAGTGTTCCCAAACCAAAACATATGCAACTCGACGAAAAGTACGCTTGATTGAATTTATTTTCTCGTTTCTTTCAACTGATTGTGGGCCGCTTGCATGTGTCGGTCTCAGGGCACGTACATTTACATGACTTGTTCGTAGTGTGCAACGTGAGAGCCAAGATGAACATATTGTCGGGACTTTAAAAGTTTAACAGTTGATTATAATATTTATTTAAGACAAAACTTTTAGTTTATGCAGTGTATGAAATAGTTCTCCGTACACCGGAATAGACAATATTTTCAAAAAATGTGAATGTATAGATATCTGAAATCTTGGCTGGTGGTTGATCACTATTTATTGTTTTATGGGTATATCGGTAGATTTGTTTTGCAGAACCTGTATGAAGTTTGAGCAATTCTAGTAATCGCTCAATTTCAATTTTTTTAGAGGATGAATTTCAGACAAATTACGGACAAAAAAAAAGAATGCAACATCTCATAAAGTTTAGTTCATTAACTCTAAAGAAAATTATGATTTTTGAGAAAATGGCATTTTTTTTAAATAGCTCTAATTAATACACAAAAAAAAACCAAACTCAACCAATACTTAGCTGATAATCGACAAATATTTGATGAGCCTGCAGCCAATAATTCAGAAATCTATCATTTTCAATCGCGCTTGTACCAACAATCAATACGAAACTAACGATTTTAAATTTGCTCACTACTTGACTAGCCTATTGGTCCCAAGCAAATCGATTACGTATCCCTTTCTAGTCAAAATTCTAGTACTACACTATGTTTGTTTTGATTCTCTATGAAAGTTAGAACAGATAATATGAGGGGTTAGTGGATTTTCCAAGTTTCTTCGGGACCTACCAGTCTTAGAGTTACCTCTATGCTTGTACCATAGAGGTAGCTCTAAGACTAGAAGGTTCTGAAATAACTTGCTCAACTTTTTGGCTCAGCTCTGGTACTCTCTTCTGTCCCAAGCTAATCGATTCACCCCTCGAAACATAGGAAAAACCAATAACCCCTCGTTTTACCTGTCAAACTTTCATAGCTAATCAAAACAAACATTGCGTTGTACTAGAATTTCGACTAGAATGAGGTACGTTAATCGTTTGCTTGGGACCATCAGGCTAGTCAAAATAGTGAGCCAATTTAAAATCGTTAGTTTCGTATTGATTGTTGCTTGTACAGCGGTTTTTGTTATTTTTAAGTTTTATGGGCAATTTCTGCGTGCTGTCAACAATGTCGATTGACGTAAGATATTGTTTTAGCACTGAATTTCACTTCCGACACTGAAATTCGTAGTAAACATAATACGGCTTTGATATTACTATCCATATGAATATCACTAGGAAAAATTTGAAAATCTTACTTATATTTGAATAAATTAACTTTTTTGTATAACCGTTGCATTGTTTTAATATTACTGAGGAATTTTCTAAAGATCGGTACTCGATTAGCTGGCGTATATAAAAAACATTTGCGGCAGAATTTTCACGATGTCAATGTCATTTGCGCACTGACATTGAGGCGAATGATATTGATATTCTAACTGTGTGAACTGATACTGACATCAGGTGCCTAGTGAAATTCATCACTATTTTGCAGCACTGTTCTTGATACACTGTAGATATCAATATGATTTTTATGTTATATTTTGATTAAAGTAAGGGCTGTGCATTACTTTATAAGTGATTGAATCCACTTTGAGCACATTACAATTGGTTATTTATCAAACGTGAATGGGCCCTAAAATTAAATCATCTGGCCAATTAAATACTATTGATTAGTTTAATCAATAAATTATTTTAGATGCTTCACCCTGAATGTACTGTAATGCCACCACAAACACACGTGGTGCTGGTTTCAAGGATTGCTGCAAACCTCAGTTTAATGTTTCTTCGCTCTCAACATGTGCGTCCGATTCCGATTTGGCATTTTCCTGGAACTTTCAACGAACGGCTACAAACAAACCCAGCATGAAAATTCAAGCTAACCATCAATTTCGTAATAACTCATAAAAGTGACTTCTTTATCTCTTTGGCTTCCTTTTTGGATCGCCAAACAAAAACATTCAAAAGATTGAAAAAAGCAACAACTCAAAACATGTAGCAAAATACGACCATGCTGGCCAAAAAGTTTGAATTCCAACGGCAGACGGTAAACAGTGAGAAAAATACACACACAAACGGACGCTTGTAAATATTTACCCGTCAAATATTTTCCAACCGGACCATCATGATGGTCTGGTTCTGGTCTGTTCGTTGGTGATGATCGCTGTCCTGTTTGGGAGATATCCTTTTTTCTCTGATATTTGCGTTCCCTCTTCAAAATGCAAACAATGAACGCTCGAAATGTCACACCGTTTGTGTGTTTAGTGTACGCATCGTGAACCATCAATCATCAAACATCACACGAAAGACAGGGACCAAAAGGACCTTGAAAAACGAAACAAAAATCAAACAAAGCTGTAGGTATACAAACATGAAGCGTGAAACATGGATTAGAGGTTCACCGAACAGTATGTTAGACTTGGGCATCATACGTTTTTTCTGGATGTACAAATATTGAGTCAAATTGAGCATTTTTTCTTGAACATACAATTTGAAACCGTAAGCCCGTAATCCTTTGTTTTATATTATTGTTAAACTAGGTCATGTACAAAATTTATTCAATAACTCTCCAAGAGACCCAAAAAAGTTAATGAGAAATATTACCAACATTGTTGCTACAAAATTGAATCCCATTTCTGACGCCCATCATTCAATCCGGACGACAGATCGATCCATCGAAAATTTCATCAATTTGGCAACAAGATCAGATCACCATAATTCCTTGAAAAATTTCCAGAAATCCATCAAACGGAAATGGCCAGTTGTTAAAAAACGAGCTGCCCATTTCATTTCTCCTATATTTTCCCAAGAGCCCAACATTTTATTATCTGCCAAACGATTTGAATGAATCCAACTGTAAAACTTTTTTTTTCCATAAAATTATCGTTAAAATGCGAATAAAATTTTGTTGGGTTATAAATTGGATTTTTCTCTTGCATATGAGCTTGTGAAAAATAAAACAAACCGGCGAGGATAGGATCATACAAATGGACCCACCTGAAATCGATCGCCAAAAGTGATCAATTTGATTGACTTCCTTCCTTGGACGAATTGCGGTTTTTGATTGACCTAGCAGTGACGGATTAATTTCGTTGAAATAAATATCTTTTGGACTGCATTTGCTTTAGCAGTTAGTAATAGCCATTGAACTCCACTACCTTAAACAACACGTATGCTCGACAGATAAGCGTATGTCCAAACTTCTTGTGAGTTTACGCGTATCGTCCAATGATAAAGGAATAAAGTTGAAGGATTAAACGGTAATTACAAACTTTTCTCTCTTTCTTTTCAAAAGAATTTATACCACTGTTCACTAGGACCCCAAATTGTGATCCATAAGCTTTGGTATTTGGCTTCTGGAGTTAATTAATTTCGACCATTCATGAGATGGCAACGATGTTGAAATTGTCGTAAAACGAGGTAAAATATCTCTTTATTATCGCTGATGATGTTTTCATAATATCGTTATGGTTAGAAGATTATTTGACTTAATTAATGGTATATTTGCCATTTCCATAATCGTTCGTGATCGCGTTTGATCTGTGCCGTGCCATAGATGGGCAGCTAAGCTATGCGGTGAAGAGAAGCATCGCAGTGATTGAAACTGTAAGGACTATATATCTACGCACATAAAATCATGATTAAATACTTAAAATTTGATTTAGGCCCTGGGGCTGAAAACTGGAGTACTAGTACCAAAACTGGGTCCTCACCCTTGTACAACACAATATTTTCGCTCATTTGAGCCACCTGTTAGCTGAGGTTATTTGGATTTTCTACGGAGCATTTCCACGCCAAATAGCAAATCAATAATACGGACACATCAAGACTTAAGTAAAACACAAATTTCGGATTATATTTCAATTGTAGTTGTTTATTTCAGATTCATGGGATATGATTTAAAAATTCACGAAGTCAAAACATAGTTATTCGGTATTTGCATGAAATTTTCGAACTTTCATCTTGACTCCATCCATTAGGGTTTGTACAGACTCCTCAGGCCGTCGTTTTCCAAATTTGTTGGGAGGTGTTTGAAATCTTTAATTCCTTGTTTCTCTACAGAAAGCTTTTGCTTCATCAGCGCCAAATATCTCTCGATTGGACGTTTGGACAATTTGGCGGATTTGCGGTTTTTGTTAAAATATTCACTTGATTTGCTTCGTACCACTCCATCACAGTTTTAGCATAATGGCATGATGCCAGATTGGGCCAAAACAAAAGGTTTTATTTTTGACTTTTGATGAAGGTTAGCAATCGCTTCTGCAGGCACTCTTTGTGGTAAATCTCCTTGTTGATTGTGCCTGTAGTGACGAAAGATTGACTCTTTCGGCCACACTTGCTTGTCAAATAATGTAGTTTTTTTTTTGGAAATGTCGATGCCTTCTTCGTCCTGAAGTACTCAGCTGTAGAATTTTTGGCTGGAAGGCTGTGTTTTTTTCTACAAAAATTACATTTTTAACGAAAGATATGATTAAACTTTGAAATAAAAAAAATTTGTTCAGAAAAGAACCAATTTATAAGTAAAATTGAGCTAAAAACCACGATTTTAGATATCCACTCCTGTATTGAAAAATAACTTCCCCTCTTATATTTTCACATGAACATATTTATCAAAGCACGTAAAGTTTGATCACGTTATTCGTTTCAAAAACTGGTTGCCCCAATTTGCAGATTAACTATCGGAATATCGTATGTTTTGAACACATAAACGCTCTTAACATGTTGCATTTGTGAGGTAGCGTGTTGAAGTATTCTAGAAAGTTGTTTCTTTTAGAAAATAAAAAAAAACTCTTTCTAACATAGTATGCCGTGAAAAGAATCCAATAAAAATGTTAAGGTTAAAAGAACGATTTTAAGGGACCTTCTTTAAAAAATACTTCATATCTCAATGAAAACGTTAATGTTTCCAGCAAAGTTGGTGGAAATGATAAGATCTACAACTTTTTGATACATTTTGTTTTTCTAAACCGCATAAAAAAATAGTTAGAAATTCTATTTTTTATCCTAAGAGATTTATATTATGGACGACCCCTTCATCAGATACGCCTTTTTTCATATCTAAACTTGTCTGAAGACACCAACTTGATTAAACCAAAGATGAATACTAAGATGAAACTGTTGGAAGAAAAACTTTCAATTTTAGTGTCCTCTTTCACGGTCCCTTTCATCCAATGAATACCCCCAGTATGCAAGGTAATTTAGTGGTTTAGCTGCCCCCTCGGCAGAGATGAAATTTTGCGCGCTTTTTTATCAAAACAATCGCACCAAAATCAGAGATGTCCCATTTTTTAATTACTCGATTAACAACTTAGCGAATATTTTTTGTTCGCTGTCCTGTCATTTTTCAACCAATAAGAGTGCAAAACTTGTTTGAAACGATCGGTGATGATCCTCTGAAGAATTTAATGCTTATATCGGCATGATTGATATAACCGATTACAAATATTTTACTGTTCGGTTCGTTAATCGATTAATCGATTATTCGAATAAAAATCGGCCATCACTAGATGAATGTGAAACGTCATTTCAAATATAAGGACCGTACATACCTAACACGCTAACTTGAAAGTACCCATTAATGGTTGAAAAATACCCATTTTGAAGAAAAGTGGCTTAACTCATTAAATGAGTAAATTTTTTACCCATTAATGAGTATCTGTTACCCATTAATGAGTAATTGTATGATTAAACTGCATCTTTATGCACTTTTTTAGTTTTTACCTGAAAACACCCTCCTGGACCACTGTGCATTGATACATAGCATGCCCCGTAACGTGGGTAGATCACCTTTTCGTGGTACGTTACGGGATGTAAGATCTACCACCGATTCCTAGTCCTGACTACTTCAAACTAGGGGAACAGGATTTTTCAGTAATGCAAGGAACACATCTTAGTCCTTGTTACTTTTTATGCCTTGTTGATAGTGATAAGTCCTCGGGTTGCCTGGACCGAGGATGATCTTGAAACAAGGAAAAAATGAGTTAGTTAGTATTCACCTATGTATGTGATTCTTAATCTTCTATTCGTTGTTCCCTAGTTTGAAGTGGTTAAGACTAGGGTTCTGATGCATGGTCATTATCGGTGTCATACCTTAATTTTGTTGCTAAGGAATCCAATTTTGACTGACAAAGGGGCGCGCCTTTGGAGGGTGTTTCAACACTCCGAAGGGTATAAATAGCGGGACCTTTCAATTAGAGTCGGATCCTTGCGATAAATGCAAGAGTGGCAACTGTAAAAAAATCGAATACCTCATCATTTCTCAATAGTGATGAAGTAATACGACATGCACTAAACTAAGGACACGGGATATACTACAATAGATCAAATCACTGGTCGCAGTAGTGTTAGGTCCCGAACAGAGGAAAAAAAATACATAGCTAACATAGTCACATAATAACATAATCATAATTCTTGTCCAAGAGGAGTAATGAGCGGAAACCTAAAACTTGATAACTTCAAGTTATTTTTGAAAAAAAAAAGTTATTTTTGAAAAATAAACCGAATTAATGAAAATCGCTTATAACTTTTTGGCTCAGCTCAGGTACTCTCGTCGGTCCCAAGCTAATCGATGCACCCCTCGAAACATAGGAAAATCCACGAACCCCTCATTTTATCTGTCAAACTTTCATAGCGAATCAAAACAAACATTGTGTAGTACTAGAATTTCGACTAAAATGGGATACGTTAATCGTTTGCTTGGGACCAATTGGCTAGTCAAGTAGTGAGCCAATTTAAAATCGTTAGTTTCGTATTGATTGTTGGTATTACCATAGAGGTAACTCTAAGACCAGAAGGTCCATAAGAAATATGCTCAACTTTTTGGCTCAGTACTATCTTCGGTCCCAAGCTAATCGATGCACCCCTCGAAACATAGGAAAACCCACGAACCCCTCATGTTATCTGTCAAACTTTCATAGCGAATCAAAACAAACATAGTGTAGTACTAGAATTTCGCCTAGAATGGAGTACGTTAATCGATTTGCTTGGGACCAATAGGCTAGTCAAGTAGTGAGCCAATTTAAAATCGTTAGTTTCGAATTGATTGTTGATATTACTCCGTATAATAAAGGTGATGCAAATTATATTTTTATTTAATGTCAAACATAAACCTCCTTCCCTCTAACTTTGCTAAAGGGACCAATTTTCTAGCTCTAATGGTTTACGATTTATACTGGTTTTTATTAAGTAAATTAGGATGGACCTTTAAAAATCGGTTTTTCAACAGTAAATTTATAAATATTGATTTCTCGTAAATTATATGTTGGTGGGACATAGGTGCACGAATCAAGAAAGCTTGGGCTGCCTTTGCGAGTTTACGAAACGTATGGAGATCCAACCAGATAAGTCAACGCACCAAAATCCGAATTTTCAACTCGAACGTGAAATCTGTGTTGTTATATGCCAGCGGAGAACACTCAGAAGCTGCAGGTCTTCATCAACCGATGCCTGCGGTATATAATTCGTGCCTGGTGGCCTCACAACTGGATCTCGAATGCCGAGCTCCATCGTCGATGTCATCAGAAGCCGATAGCAACAGAAATTCGAGAGCGAAAGTGGAGGTGGGTCGGCCACACACTTCGACGGGGCGGAAACGAAATCTGCAAGCAAGCGCTGGATTGGAATCTGGCAGGACATCGCAGCAGAGGCAGACCCAGGGGCTCATGGCGGCGGAGCCTCAATAAGGAAATTAAGCAAGTCGATAGAAATCTGATCTGGGCCCAGGTCAAGGCAAAAGCGAGCAGCCGCCCAGGATGGAAGTCTTTCACGTTGGCCCTTTGCTCCGCTGGTGGTGCACAGGACCCTTAAGTAAGTAAGTAAGGTACTTTTTGAACTTTTCATGGCGTCCATTTTTTCCAAAGCAACTGAGTTACTACCTCTTTTTGTTAAAAACTTATAAGCGATTTTCATTTGACCGCATTCACATACCAATGCTACTCTTTAAATTGCATAAAAAAGGAATTGAGTCAGGACTCCTGAAACGGCTTGAATCATATTTAATCAACCGCTAACATAATATTAAATTCAATGGAAAGAAATCGAACTCAATTCAAGTTATTACAGACGTCCCCCAGGGCTCTCATTTGGGACCTCTTCTTTTTATTCTATACGTAAACGACTTTTCATTCATCCTCAAAAAACTAAAATTGCTAATCTATGCCGACGACATAAAGGTCTTTTTGTGAATACGAAATGAAGAACACATCAATACATTCCATACATAATGAAATACACATATTCTATGGTGTAAAACAATTCTACAAGAATTGAATGGTTGATAGCAGGAAAAGTACCACATCAAACATTTCAATTGCATTAGGAAATCAAAACGTAGAAAAAGGTGAAAGAGTTAGGGATTTAAGAATTATCTTAGACTCCAAACTAACTTTGTATGGATTCCATATTAGGCTACAGTATTCCAAATAGGTCTTACGTATGTAATGTATAACAATTTAATAGTGTATGGGCCTTATAAATTATAGCTAAACCTCTTAATGGAGCATGCTTTCGTTATGATGGTGTGATTATGATGGTATTATACTGTATTGTATACGTTTTTTTATCGTGTAAGAAGTGATTCATCGTGATCTACGGTGATAAGATAAAAACATCTTTGTTTCGGCCAGGATGCGGCCCTGCGTTGTGTTTTGTGATGTTTTCAAGGTAGTGTAGGATGTCGTTTCAGAGCTCATTATAAACTACAAACATCACATGTCGGCACTACAATATTACCCTTATTGCCTCCGAGAGGCATCCTGCCTGCTCGGAGGTATGTAGTACGTTTACAGAATAAATTCACAATAAATATCTTCCCTAATGAGCTAACACAAAACAACGAACATTCGAATATTAAAGAAATCAAATCAAAATACTAATCGTCCGTAAACAAAACATGAAAGATCAAGCAATACATTAATCGGTATAGTGGTGTGAGGACACCGAGGACACTTGACGGCTCTTTTTATTGTCGATCTCATGGTTACCATCTCGCGCCAGGGGGTTTTTGTTGTTGCCGCTATACAAGTTCAAATCCAATAGTGCCCAGCGCCGATGGTACGATCGAACAATCTTCTTTATAAAATTAATCACTTAGTCTAAAAGTTTTGCTAAGTCTGTATAGAGGGCTTTTATGTGGTTTCCATTTTTCATTGCATTCAATGAATAGTCTATAAATTCAGGAGCAACACAATAGTTGTACGTGTAATATTTAAAGTACGCTCCCTAAAATAGAGAAAACTGTACATTAAGCTTTTGATAATGCACCTTAGTATGCACCGCTTTGCACCATTTTGAAGTGTAATTGTACCATATATCATCGGAAAAGCTGCTGTAGAAAGGTTAATAAGTACCATGAAATCAGCTGAAATGTTCAGTAAAAATGCACAAATGCACACAATGATTCACTGAACATTTCAGCTGAGGGGGTTTGGTGGCCTGGTGGCAACAATATTTGCTTACTAATCTGAATATCGTGGGTTTTATCTTCAGCTCCTTCACATGAATGAGTTGATAGGATCGCATAATTTTTATTTTACACCTTTTAAATATTGCAAAACTCATTCGCGAGAATTTTGGAAATTAAAACATTTGATTAACACTTTTATAAATAATAATCCTGAACAGGGTTGCTTCCACTCCCTTGCTATAAAAAATATGTTTCGGAATTATGCAATCATTAGATGATATAATGATGTGCTGTACTTGTAAGTAACAAGAAGAGGGTGTAAAGCATGTGTTTGACTCATAAAACCTGTCTATTTCGCTTTCAGAGCGTCACAATAAGCGATTTTATGATTTGTGAGCGTTCACTCAGAGTGAGTGCCCACGAGTCGTAAAATCGCTGATTGTGATCCTCTGAAAGCAATATTGACAGATTTTATGTGTCAAACACGTACTTCACGACCTCTTGCTTACAAGTAATAATTATCATTATACCATCTCATGATTTCATTGTTCCGAAAAACATTTTTTTTTATAGCAAGTGAATATCAGAATCGAGCATTACGGCACAAATATTACACATCTTAAGCGATCTGACCGAACTCTATTGCGTTTTAATAAATATTCGACAGACCCTAGCCATTATGTCTTACGAAACACTTAAGTAAGTTGCTGGTCGAAAACAAACAATCCATCCGCCCCACCATGATAACCATCCGTTTTCCACACAACCCTCATGATCGTGTTAGGGAAGACGCGTACGCACACGGCAACACTTAAAAATCGGTCAAGTGCCAAGCCTACATGTGATCGCGGTCATGACATTTATTTTCTACCTTATAGCGAATCATGTTTCAATCTTGGTTTCAATATGAACAAAATCTATACACTAATGGTGGTTCTTTTTTGGGGTGACTTTCTCATTGTATAAACGATTGGTTTTTACGTTCCCGACGTTTCGGCCGTTTGGTTGCCGCCTTTCTTGATGACGTTTTTCTTGTCGATAATTTGTAACATGTTATAGCTCTGTAGTCTGAACAACTCAACAACCAATTGGTGCTGATTAAAGGATGAATATCAATTTTTTTAGCTGGAAATGCAAATATTTGCCTGAATAAACTCTTGTTCTGCTTCCAATATTTTACTAAAAGTATTGACTTCATTTTCAATTTGGGACACGATTAGTTAGTAGTCATCAAACCACAGACAAAAAGACATAACACATTGAATTTTTCTCACTGTAAACCATCATCGTTAAAACACTACCACCATCTGTTGAATGCATTGTAATGAATGTACGCTCAATAGATGGTGATGGCGTATGAACGTCAACGCAAGGCAATTGACAATGCGCGCCGCCGTGTTAGATGAACAATTGACAAGTGTTATGTCTCTTTGTTTGTGATGAAACTGTCCATGGTTAGGCACTGTTCAATATATGATACACTATGAGGCAAAATGGGAAAAGTAAACTTCATGTTCATATCTTTCTAACAATTCACCAATTTTCATTACTGTGCTTGTATAAAATCTTCACAGCTTTAATTTTGCTAAAATCACTTTTCGATTGAAAGAAACTGAAGTTATAAAAGGTTATACATTTTCAAGACGTTGATGTCTTATGATCATACACAATCAACTGCTCAGCAGGAAATATTGGTGGTTTCGACGTGAGAAATAAAGTACAAAAAATCATGACTAGTATGTCATGCTGCGCAATACAGTGTTGACTGCAAAGTAGCTGCATGATTATGTCATATGATTACCAGCCTCTTAAATAATAAAAAAAACTGTTTCGTATTTGTTTGTCTAAAATTTGTTTGACTAAAAATCGACTTTGAGCAAAGTCGTAGCTGATAATGTTTCCTACAATAATAGCTATCAAATTTTCTCTATGAGCAATATAGAAAAGGGTAGAAGTTGAAAACCGGAATAATCCACTAGCGGACAATCGATTTTATTCTCGTTCTGTACGTTGAACATAGTGTTGGAAGAAGTGCGCCCTATAGCGCATCATTTAGTACCCGATTTGGATCCGTTTGAGCAGTGTGGAAATTTCATGTTTTGTATCTGTCTAATGAACTCTTCCACGCACGTGTTAACGTCGTGATCACACGATAAGTTGGTTAGATAATATGATGGCACTTATATTATATCAGGTTCAAATGGAAAATAACGTTGATTAACAGTTTTATCCGTTGAGCTCGTGAACATTGTTAATTAGTAGTAAGAATAGAATGAAAAACGAACATCAGTATAAAATTCATTTTTTTTTTAAATTTCAAGAATCTTCATGATTAACACATTTTGGTACCACTACTACTGAACACAATTAGAAAAAAACATCAAGGACTTCCGTCTTACGAAATGCTCCTATTTAAAGTTCGTGATTGTGAAAAGATTTCTTCCGTGATTTTTTCCTAGCATTAGGGTTCCTATATTGCATTGTGCTCTTTCGCCCATTAGAGCATGGTCAATCGTCATCACACGGTAAATTAATGGACGTTTTTGGGGGTAAAACTAAATCGAAATGTTTAGGACTGGAACCAAACCTGGACGGCCGGTGTTGGGACGATGGTGATGGAATAGCCACCAGCCAACAGAAAGCTTCGTATACCTACTCTCGCACACACGATTTCTCGGTGGAAGATCAAAGGAATTTTGCCGACAAAACAACAACAGAACTACCCAACCGCACACACCGAGATCGAGAGTGAAAGAGAAAAAGACACGGAAGGGGGCATGAGTGATGGCTTGCTTTTCCATCAGTAGGTTCCTACATGTGGCTGACTGAGGCTGCTCGCCGCCGTTAGTGACGATGATCATCAAGAAGATGACGATGTGCACGGAAGCTGCGTAGAGATGAGAAAAGGACGGATTGATTGGAGCCGGCCGGAGCGCCACCAAAAGTGGAGTGGTTGCGTATTTTTCCGACATTTTACACATCGGCAGTAATTTAGTGCTAATTTATTTATAAACCTTAATTGTTTCTGCTTGCGATAGCAAATTTGAATGGAATTCTACTTTGGATGCCGAGTGTTGAGCTGTTATTTAAGTCAATTTAATTTTGACTGCGTCACGGTTGATGCGGTGACTATGACTATACTATTGATTTTGATTTGTTTTATAAGCTAGGGGAATTCGGAGTAAAACGGGCAGTTTCAGTAAATATAAGATAGAGAATTATATTGAATTTCGTGCAAAAATATGTAAAATTATTTGCTATGATACTTAAATTTTAATTTTCTTTTCATCTTTATTTTTACTTTAAGATTTAGGTTACAACAGCGGTCTCTTAAAACGAGTACCAAGTATCAAGTACAATGAAATTATTTGTTATTATACAATGTCTTTTATGCTTGTAATTACAACAGATCGTGTCATCCAGAATTAAATGGCAAATGGAGAAATTGAGTTGTAATGTATCTTAACCATAGAAAAACCTACTTTTTGAGCCATTTACCATTAATCGTAATGCTTTTCTATTGCTGAAAAAGTTTACTCCACAGAACGTATTGTGGATCTATTGTAATAAAAATATGCCAATTTTACTTGAACAATAAGGTAATGAACCTCGACAATAGATATTTTTGGTAACTGCATTTTATTATTTGGTAACTTGACAACCTTGACTATTTTTCCGGTGGACAGCATCCTCCCAGAGTCCTTCCGGAATAGAGCTTCATTTCAACTATGCCAATCGTCAGAATAAGGATCTGGTAATGTCCTCCTTGAATTATGTGAGAGGATGGCTCATTGGCGTAACCTAGCGTAATACCTAGAACTGGCTCACTCCAGAGAATGTAAGAAATAAATACCTGAGTAATCCAGAGCATTGCATGGCTTGGAGGAATTGCCATATTTTTCAAGATTTTCTAAAATAAAGTCTGCTGTGACTTTGAATTTCTTAATTAGTTGCCTATTCACGGCTGATGATTGGCCTTGATCTTTTATTCGCTTTTTTGCTACATGCAAACGTCTCATATAAAGGTTTAATCTGTTCATTCGTTTTGAAGGTATGCCTTAATTGAAATTCTGTGAAGAAGTGTTTCTGATCTTTAGAATAATACTCATTGACTGTTCCCGAAAATTTGACCAGGATCTCAAAACATCAAGTTGAATTTCTACAATGTTCCACGAAAATCACGAAACTCTAGCCAACCTTCTATGAAGTTCCCTGAAGTTCTACATAATTCCTTGCTCTTCAAAAAAGTTTTGCGAAGATTCTCGATTTCCCATTTAATTCACTCGACTTGTACAAACATCGCTGAGCAACTATAAATTTGCCACCCTTCTATGAAACTTACCGAACTTTTGAAAATTTCGATTATTTTCTGTTTCATGAAGTTCTATAAAAAAAATGTAATTCTATTCGCTAAAATATATAAAAAAAAAGGTCTAAAGACAAAAGAACATCCCGGAATTTTAATAGAGTTTCCTGCAATACCACAAATCAGGCTTGCAATTGCTCATTACAGCTAAAATGCTATGTTTCGTTATTATGAAACAATGGGATACTATAATGATAGTTTTTATTTGTAAGATGCAAGAAAAGGTGGTAAAGCTTGTATATGACATATGAAATTTGTGCTTGTGCTTTCAGAAGGTCACAACTAGCGATTGTATGATCGCTGATTGCTCGCTCATCGCGTTGCTCATCGTTACAGCTAATCGCTATTGTGACCCTCTGAAAGCTAAATTGACAGGTTTTATGTGTCATACACACACTTCACATCTTGTAAATAAGAATTGTCATTAAAATATGTCATAGCTTCATAAATCCGAAAAATAGCATTTTAGCTGTAATGAGCATTTGCAAGCTTGCCACAAATTTTCATTAACTTGTACATGTTCCCCACTTTTGGGAAGTTTTCCGAAAAAAAATCGAAGATCTCCGGATTTATATACACACTTAGAAAAATTCATGTAAATTTAGGTGCTCTGAGACTGACATATACGAGCGTCAATTTTGACATAAAATTGAGTCATAATAGGCGCAAAATTCAGCCCAATCAAACGTACTTTTCGTCGAATAACGAACTTTTCAGTCTCGGAGCACTTAATTTTACATGACATGTTTGTTTACGTCTCATCCTTTATGACAAAGATATATTCCGTCACGTGTAAAATTTGGTATTTCTAAGTGTGCAAGCTGTCAAGCATTTCTACGATTTCACTTGAACATCTCCAAAGCCACTAAAATTTAAATAAACTTAATGAAGGTAAAGAACTTTAACGAGCTTCTCCAAATTTCTAAAAATTTCTATAAACATTGTTAAAGTTCTACTAAATAATGTACATTTCCACGAAGTTCACTGAAGTTGTATGCAGTTTATTTCATTTCTATGAAGTTCACTGAGCTTGTACAATAATATATGAATTCCTGCCCTAATAAAAACAAATAATAAAAACTATAACACAAATGATAGAACTATTCCACATATGTTTCGGATGGCACCTTAAAGAAGTTACAAGAACTTCAGGAACAATCAGAAAACCTTCAGGCCAAATGACTGGGCAGTTCTATGACCATTAGAGTAATTTCAAGAACTTCAGTGAAGATCAAAAAACATCAGGGCAGTTCCATTAATTTCAGAAAAATGCGGGAACTTGGGAGGTTCCATGAACATCACGAAAATTGCGATTACTTAATCGAAGTCTAGAAATTAAAAAAAAAAATCTGAAACTTCAGGGAAGCTCCAAGAGTATCAGAAAAGTTTCAAAAACTTCAGAAAGTCTAGAGAAGTTCAGAGAAAACATGAATATTTTAACTATTATGTACGTGATGACCCAAGTAACCACCAAGTCCGCTAACTACCCGATAATCACCCTTTTTTGCGATATAAGTTAAATATAGGATTTCCGAACTTAATATCAGCCGTACAATATAAAAAGGGCGATTAGTGGGCTTGTTGGTTACTTGGGGAAATACCCGGGTATCCACCTCGCATTTGAATAAAACGGTGTAGAAAAAAAACATAAAATTCCTCACACAGGGTTAAGGTTTAAGGGAAGTACCATGAACTTCAGGGCAGTATCGAGAACTTCAGAAAAATTGCGGGAAGTTACCAGAAGTCCGGAGAAGTTCTGGGAAGATCAGAGATGTTCAAAATGGTAACACATGCCGTTGCGAAACCTTACACAACTGACAGACACTCTGAAACGTAGAAAATTTATCGAGATCGGAACTTATTTTCAATATCCTATTCTAAACATTTCAAATACGAGCCTTGATTAAATGTTTAAGAATCCTGAAATATTAATATCAGACACGTTGGAATATGTTCAAAATTCTGACAATTTTGTTGGGGAAATCAAAGTAAGACGGACACCTTAAGGATTGTTATTGATTTTTCTTTAATAAATAAATCAATTTGCTGGTCTTATACCAGTATTTTGTGAGTTAAACTCATTCTCAAGGTAGCATCATATACAGTTTGATTTTAAATCTTAAAACTTAACACTTTTAATTAAAAATTGTCAAAAAATTCACATATTTGTTGCAAAACTTTATTTAAATTAGGTTCATTTTTTTAAGTTCCAGCCCAAGTAACACTTGCAACATCTAGCATGAAAAATAAAAAAAAATCCAGTTGTAAATAAGTTATACATTAATTGCTTTTAAAAGATTCTGTTTTAGACGCGTTGTATTGTTGTTTGTGAAGTATTCAACCTTTCTGACAAGCATTTGTTATCTTGAAGTTATAATTCGATATTGCATGTCTCAATTACCAGTTTACAACACATTTATGGCTAGCCTTATGTACAACATGTTTTCATATGTCATTATTAGAAACATGAATACATCTGAGATATAACTTATTAATAGCATGTTATTAATAAGTTATATTTCAGTTGTACTCATGTTTCCAAAAATTACATGTTGTATATAAGGCTAGCAAGTTTTCATCAAAAACAATCAGTTATAAAAGTGTTATAAATAGGCAATTGAGAGTTGCCATACCTAATTATAACTTCAATATACGTTCTTGTTTTCCGTGTTATAAACATGTTTTGATAACAATTATGAAAATTCTCAATGCATTCTACAAACTTCACTACAATATGGTGACCAATGAAGCAATGTATAGAATGAAAAAAAAAAAACATTTAATTTGTGCTTTCAACATCACATGTACGTTTTGTAAAAGAGAAAAGTAAGATAATTAAAAAAGAAAGTTGATATTCTATTTGTTTTTGTTTTTTGCAAGATTGGGGAATTTTATCCAGGATTTTTTATGCAATTCAATGTATTATATTAAGCTTTTTCTAAGAGCCAATGAGTTTTTTAGAATAAATTTGCAACCGCATAAATGTTTGCAGTACGGAATCTCAGTTTAGGCACTTTATTCGCACGATAAAATTCCTCAGAAGAATAAGTTGTGTAAATTGATGATAAACAAATTCCATTCGTAGGAAGGATGAAATTAATTTACAACATTTCCAATACAGTAGGTTGCGTTATAGTCATAAATAAGTTGTTATATATAGATCCCACCTCTTGTGCTTTTTTCGGTATAAATAAGTTGTATATAAGTGACTAGACGTAAATTTTTACCGCTGATATTGTCATAAATAAGTTATGTAAACCCGTTAATGACAAATTGTGTTGCTTGGGAGAATCTCAACAATGTAGTTTTGCACATGGTACTCGATGAATAATTAATATTTGTTGTTAGGTCTGACATCGATAATAAAGTTTTCTCGGAATCTTCAATATTTTCCTAACTTTGGAAAAATGTTTGTAGTCCGGAATTCAAACCCTTCTACATTCATTATTGAAAAAAATCAGTCCAAGATCATCAAAAGTGTCTAAGATATAAAACTTTAAAAATTGTCAGAATACCAGCTCAATCGTATTGTATCATTATTTATTTGCCTAAGATCTGAAAAATTCGTTGAAGGTCCAATATAGTGAAAATTTGTGTAGGTTATAATTCCAAAACCAAATGTATCTTGAGGAGTTTTTTCTTGGAGTTTACTCCTATTTCAGAGTAAACTCCAAGAAAGTTTCGGAAATAACTGTAAGAGAGTTTTGACTAGAACTCCAAGTTAAATGTAGCAGAAGTTGCAAAGTAGTTGTGCGAAGAGCTCCAGGCGAATTTTAGGGAGAATTCAGATATGAGTTTTCCTCTATTCTGAGGATAATTACATGAGATTGTGAAAAGGATTCCCAGTTTATTACTGAATTCATATTATTGGGGAAATGCCAAGTCAATTCTACATATAATTTCAAGTGAATTCTGACGAGATTTTCATGGAAATTCTGAGCAAATTTCTATAATTCGAGCGAATTCAATGAATCATTAAAAATTCGAAGTAAATCTAAGGATGAATTCCTTAATGTTTGTTAGAAGTCTTCTCCAATGAATTTCTGGGCTGTTATAAAGAAAGTTTCGAGGGAATCCCAGAGAGATTCTTAAATTTATTTTAGAAGAATTCTGAATAGAATTTTTTGAAAGGAAATGATTTTACAGAAAATTGAGGAAATGAAAAAAAATTAGAACATTTCAAAAAATCCTGCGAAAACCTATGCGAATTTTCGATTTTTTGCAAACTTACACAGTTTTTGCTGTCTTTGTAATGACTTACCTATATATAGGGAGCTGAGACTGATTTTGTTCATGTTGATGGAATATCTAAGCAATCTATTAATATTGCTATTGAATCGGAATATGTTTCTATACCAAAACGTCAAATGTCATAGGTACCAGAACGTCAAAATCGAAGACATTTTGAAGTTAAACTGAATGTAAGGAGTTTGACAGCTGTAGAATAATACCCCTGCTTATTTAACTTAGTGATTCATTTGGCTCATTCGGGTTTTGTTTGGGGCTTCCTTTAGCTCAGTCGGTAAAGGCTATAAAGCAAGACCATGCTGGAGGCGGCTGGGATCGATTCCCGGTCCGGTCTAGGAATTCTTCAACTTCCCTAGGCATACAGTATGATTGTATTTGCCACACAATAATACTAATGCAAAAAATGGCACAGGCTTAGAAAGCTCTGAATTAACAACTGTGTAAGTGCTGAAAGAACACTGAACTGAAAGCCGGCTTAAACCCATAGTAGGGGCGTAATAAAGCCAAAGAAGAAGAAGCATTCGGTTTCATTCCAAGGATTCTAAACCGGGAAATAGCTCATCTGAGTTTGCCTGTCACCATACTTAGGCAGTATGACAGCAATTTAAATTTCGGTTAAATTACTCATTTGACCTAGTGACCCTTTCGGCCTAATAGCATTCAACATAATAGCGTTCAGCCTGTTGACATCTGACCTAATCCACCTTCATCGACAAATATTTTGACCCCCATACCCCCCTATTTTGAAACCTGGCTATCAATTATCAATTCATAAAACATCAATACAACACTGCTTGTTGCAAGTTACCCCGCTGATGGGCTAACTTGCGACAAACATGTTTTTAATTTCTCCTATAGACAGTAAATATTCATCGATTTGATTTATAATTCCGTGAAACTGTGCTATCCCAGACCTAATAACCTGCGATGGAATGCAATTTTTCAATTTATCTAAACATATGTTTTACAGACCTTGAAAGTTCAGGATTGTTGCAAACTTGCAAGCTACCCTGTTTGACGGTACTCGCCAATTACTGCCATCTTTGAAAGATAGAAATATCTCGTCGTACTATACTTTCCTTCCACAACTTTCGTAAGAAATCGGTCAGTGGTTGTGGTTAGTGGTAGCGCGACGCACAGCAGCTAGACTAATAATGACCCTGTTCGTCCAATTACCATTCATGATTAGCAATTAAATGCGTTTATCGATCCTTAATAGATAATTTAATTATTTTATTGTAGTCCCACTTCCGCTGACTTCTGTTCCCCCCGAAGGCACTTTCCAGCATCTTTTCATGTTGATTTCAGGTTTCTCCCGCTGATCGCTTCGATGGTACATAGGCATGACCACCACCAGTGATGGTGGTAGCAGGGCAAGGCCGAACGAGGTCTGGTACCAATCAGACACACACGAAGGCAACAATGATGAAGACGACGACGACGATGACGACGTCGACATACAACGACGGCGACGCACAACGGGGTGAACTTAATGGAATTCAGAAAAAAAATGAAGATGTTCAAATGGCTGCGTGGCCGTGGACCTCGCAGCATGGTTCCGAGAATCAACCGGTCCCCGCGCGTGGATCGGCCCACCACTAGGCAGGGCAGCCGGTAGTCGTTAATGTGCGTGGTTAATGATAGTTTCAGATTATACAGATTTTAGAATTTTCCCTATTGATTAGTCTCCTCTTCGGGTGTGGGAAGGTCTACCTAATGGTCTAATGCGGGTCCACGCGGGGTGGTCCCATCGTCGTCTTGGGACCGATTGAGCGTCCATCCGAGAAGGGTGGGGCGAGCTTCTTGCGCAACGGATTTCGTTAGTTTCGGAAGCTGCTGCGTTAAATTAAGTCGCTCTATTCTGGTCGTCTTTACTATTCTAAGAGGTAGGTGGATCGATTCGGGCCGAATGAACCATACTATTGTCACTAGCAGTAGGAAAAATATTACCGTACCTTTGGATGGTTGTGTGTTGTGTCGTTAAATATGCTCTGTTATGTGATTGAGATGTAGGATTTGGCAAATACAGGGAGATTGGTTTCAGTTCACTGTGAAATGAATTCTCAGTGAATTGGTCAACGAACAGTTTTTTAGGCGTGAAAAATGTATGTAGGGGACGACGGGGAAAGGCGGCCACTCTTTGGATTACTGAAACAATCAATTCATGATTAAAAAATATGTAGAGTTCTTTGATGTAGTATCATTGATGTTGTAAAAAAGAATTCTAAAACAAAAATTGTGTATGACCGGCACTTACTATTTTGTGTTTACGGAATTTGATGTTTCAGAGCTATTAAACCATTTATCATGTAAAAGAAGTTGCTATTCAAGCTTGAGTTATTTAATATCTGGACGCACTGTTTATTTCACTCCATGCCTCCTAGCGGTTGGAATTTTTGACAGCAGTTTGTTTTTAAATGTTTCCTCTTTCAGTGCTGAAAAGTTCGTCACGATTAATTTTGTTTAAAAGAAGCTATACTTGATTGAAGCCGCGAATCGAACATTAATTAACTACCTATCGACCAACAACCCATCGACCGGGGAACAACGGCTTTACTTCCCTTCCGAAAGAAGGCGTGATCAGAGATGTTATGCCTTAGAACATCCCGGCGGCGCCGACTGGGATTGAACACCACCGGCTTTTCTCCTATTGTCAGCATACATCTTTCCCTTTTTTTTTAATTCAAAATAAATTACATTTTTAACCTAGGTGCTCCAGTTACTACAGTAACTTACCAGCCTTAATTGTTATGGTATAGGGAAATGTCTCTAATGTTGGCCTATGAATATAAGATTGGGCCCATCGCTAAAAATCTGCTATTTATCAATTTTATCTAGATGAACGCGTAATTGGGACGTTACTAATGGATATTTTTGGTTGCTATTGAAAATTTAGTCGATTTTTGAATTTATTTATAGGCCCAAATAAGGGACACATAGGCCGACATTACCTGCATTTCCCCTATATCTAAGTATTTTTACATTGTTCCTGTCTTGGCAATTCAGTATTTTAAACAGGTTTTTTAAACCTTGCTGTCAGTATAACAATTGAAATCTTTAAACTAAAAACTAAAACTAAATCTTATCTAGGTATAAAAAGAATTAATCGTTGCAATTGAGGATTGCAACGATTTTTGCCTGAAATTATTAATTATTTTGTTGGACATTTGTTCTAAAGTCTCAACATTCGAAATTCTATGTACCTCAGTAGTACTGTACCAGGGAGGCAGCTTCAAAATCATCTTTAGAACTTTGTTCTGAATCCTTTGAAGTGCTTTTTTTCCTGGTAGTGCAACAACAAGACCATATTGGCACAGCATAAAGCATGGCCGGTCTAAAAACTTGTTTAAATATTAAAAGTTTATTCGTCAGGCAAAGTTTAGATTTCCTGTTTATAAGAGGATACAAATATTTTATATATTTGATACATTTGGCTTGAAGCCCTCAATGTGATCTTTAAAAGTTAATTTTTGGTCAAGTACTAATCCAAGATATTTCACTTGGTTTTACCAGGAAATTGGAACTCCGTTCATAGTGACTATGTGACTACTACTAGGTTTCAAAAAGGAAGCTCTAGGCTTATGTGGAAATATTATAAGTTGAGTTTTGGAAGCGTTGGGAGAAATCTTCCTTTTTTGTAAATAAGAAGAGAAAATATCTAAACTTTTCTGCAGTCTGCTGCATATAACACGAAGACTTCTTCCTTTAGCGGAAATGCCTGTGTCATCAGCGAACAAAGATTTGTGGCAACCTTGAGGCAAATCAGGGAGGTCCGAAGTGAAAATGTTATACAATATAGGCCCAAGAATACAACCCTGAGGAACTCCTGCACTAACAGGTAGTCGATTGGATTTGGAATTTTAGTAATTTACCTGTAGTGTTCTGTCAGTTAAATAATTTTGAACTAATTTCATAATATAAAGCGGAAAATTAAACTTTTTCAATTAAGCAATCAAACCTTCATGCCAAACACTGTCGAATGCTTTTTCTATGTCTAGAAGAGCAACTCCAGGTGAGTGGCCTTCAGATTTGTTTGAACGAATTAAATTGGTAATTCTTAAGAGTTGATGAGTAGTTGAATGCCCATGGCGAAATCCAAAGTGCTCATCTGCAAAAATTGAGTTTGTATTGATGTGAAGCATCATTCTATTAAAAATTATCGTTTCAAAAAGTTTACTTATTGAAGAAAGCAAACTTATTGGACGGTAGCTAGAAGCTTCAGCTGGATTTTTATCCGGCTTCAAAATTGGAACAACTTTTGCATTTTTCCATTTATCAGGAAAGTATGCCAAATGGAAACATCTGTTAAATAATTTTACCAAGAAAGACAAGGTACTCTCTGGGAGTTTTTTGATGAGGATATAGAAAATTCCATCATCACCTGGAGCTTTCATATTTTGAAACTTTTTAGTTATAGACCTTACTTCGTCCAAATCAGTCCCCCAGGAATCATCAAAAATATTTTCCCGAGAGAAAATATTCAGAAAATCCCGAGCAACCTCATTCTCAATAAAGGGCGAACACGAAATTATTGCGACACCGAAAATGTCATGCCCGGTTTTCTTCCAGCTCCTTTGCCGTGGTCCAACGTCAACCGCTCCTGGAACCGCTTCAACACTCTGGAGACGGTTGAATGGTGAATGTTCAACATTTTTCCCAACTGCCGGTGCGACAGGTCAGGAAATTCCAGGTGTTTGGAAAGAATTTGTTCTCTCAACTCGCGTTGGTTCACCTCCATTTTCGTTGAATCGAAAAACACGACTTCGAGTTTGACAGCATGTACACAATACACATCAATGAGAAAGTGTGCAAAATTTGGTTGATTTTTACCCAATGGTAAAAAAGTTATGCCCTGTTGAATGTGTCGCAATAATTTCGTGTTCGCCCTTTAGGACTAGTAAGACCCAAACTGAAATTATGGGGACTCTCGAATTGCTTAGCAAGTTTCTGAGCTTTTTCCAAATTTGTGATCAAAATTTTACCACCTTCTTTAAGCACTGGAATAGGCTTTTGAGGTTTTTTCATAATTTTTGTGAGTTTCCAAAAGGGTTTGGAACTCGGGTCTATTTTAGAAACATTATTTTCAAAAGTTTTGTTCCTCAGGACAGAGAATCGTTTTTTTTATTTGTTTTTGCGAATCCCGCCAGATAACTTTCATGGCAGGATCGCGTGTTCTTTGATATTGTCTCCTACGGACATTTTTAAGACGGATCAAGAGCTGAAGATCATCGTCTATTATAATTGAATCGAATTTAACCTCGCATTTTGGTACTGAGACAGCTCTTGCTTCAACTATAGAAGTAGTCAGAGATTCAAGAGCATAATTAATTTCATCTTCGGTTTGCAAGGGAATGTTTGGATCGAAGTTATATTCCATAAATGTTCGATATTGCTCCCAATCAGCTCTATGGTAATTGAAAATAGAGCTGTTGGGATTACAAATTATTTCATGGGATATTTCAAAAGTTACTGGAAGGTGAACAGAACTGAAGTCAGCATGGGTAGCCAATTGGCTACAAAGTTGACATGAATCAGTTAAGAACAAATCAACAGTTGAGGGATTTCTTGCTGAAGAAAAGCATGTTCGGCTGTTTGTATATTGAAAATTCGTTTGCTGGCCTACGCATTGGAATGGCAAATAGACAGCTATAAACGTAAGTTGTCCAAATTTTGTTTGAACAGAAACTCCCAAAGTTTCAAAAACTTTGGTTTCAAATGAAGAAAGAATTTTATGTTTGATTCGTCTATGAACAATGATGGCAACGCCACCACAGGGTCCATCAAGACGATCATTTCTATAAATTAAATAATTTGAGTCCTTCTTAACCTTATGGTCAGGTTTAAGGAACGTTTCAGTTATAACGGTAATATGCACGTTATGAACTCTCAAAAAGTTAAATAGCTCGTCTTCATTATCTTAAGAGATCGAGCATTCCAATTTAAAATGTTTAAAGCTTTAAAATCCATTACTGAATTTTAAAGTCATGACAACATTATTAGCAAATTTTACTCCAGTTTGAATAGCATCAAACATGGAGTTAGATTTAAGCATATCAGAAATCATGTCAATTAATGATTTCTGTAAAAATTCCATTTTAGGGGCAGTAATGCTTCCTAAGTCAAAATTGTCAAAATTTCCGTTAGAATTACTTTGGTTAGTATTTTGATTTCTACCCGCTGCAATAGCAGCATAGGTAGCTCCATTAACTCGCTGAACATTGTTAGCAGCGAGGGGAGTAGGTACAGTTGAAAAATTTGAAGCAGGGGTGATATTTGTACCTACGGTACGAATGTAGAATTTGTTCCTCGCTGACCGTTGTTAACAGCAGAGGAATTTGTACCTGTCCGGAAACGTGGAGCGTTTCTTACCTGTCGGTTAGAACGAGATTGTAGGATCGCTTTGCGAGTCTTACATTCCCAAAAATTGGATTTGTGGTTTTCACCACAATTTGAACATTTAAATTTCTTAGGATCTTCCTTCACAGGACAGTCGTCCTTTGCGTGAGAGGAATCACCACAATTCATGCATTTAGCTGGCATGTAGCAATTTTTAGTTCCGTGACCCCATCCCTGGCACTTACGGCACTGAGTGAGGTTTTGGAAATTTCCTCCAGTCTTCCTGAAGTGTTCCCACTTCACTCGGACATGGAGCATAAGGCTAGCTTTTTCTAAGGCCTTAAGGTTGTTTAGTTCACTAGACTTGAAGTGAACTAAATAAAAATTATTAGAAATCCCGTTGCGCGAATCGCCAGGACGGGATTTCATTTTCATTTTGATTACTTGGAGTGGCACAACTCCAAGTAATTTTGCCAGTTCATCTTTGATCTGATCCAGGGATTCACCACTGGGCAGTCCTTTCATGACAACTTTGGTGTCGTAAGTAAAAAAATTGTGCTTCTTCTCAGTAAGATACTTGAGAAGACATTTAAGTCCGTCCAAGGTTTCAGCCAATACACGGCATTCACCCCGACGTCCAATTTGTAGTGAAAACTTAACTTTCACGAAATTCAAAAGTTCCATGCGAAGAGCATGGAAATCGGAAGTGGTTATCACAATAGGGGGAATCTTTTCCTTCTTGGCATTAAGCCGGGAAAGTTTACTAGAAATTTTCTTGGATGATGGATCATTCTCATCATCCGTGAGCAAATCAAATTGATTACTCAAATTAATTTCATCAGAAGGGGGGTCAAGAGTTTGCCCCTTTCTTTTGCGTTTAGGCGCCATGGCGGCAGTAATTTTTTTTATCCGAATCGACTTCCAAGCAGATTACTATAAGAATCTGAAGGATCGAAGAGGAATTTTCCAAATCGATATCCAAGAAGGATTACCTCGGGTAGGGTCCAAACAAGGATCGAAGAGAAATAAGAGTTGAACACGGTAGAAATTTTTTTTACAGGTTGAGCACTGAAAAGTGCTGTTTAAATTTGTTGTAGCTTTAGGTAGTAGTAACACTTCCTTAAGCAAAAAGCAAGTAGATCCGCACGGCAAAAGAGCATGATGCGGACTGATTTTCCTTTTTCCTTAATCACTCTGTCTCGATCTCGTACCTCTCCATCGTTTAATGCAGTTGTTGGGACAACTGGTAGCTTGCTCCTAATTCTCCTTCCAAACATATGTTCTCCAGGTGATTTTCCTATCGTAGTATGATTTGTGGAATGATATCTCAACAGATATTTCTGCATTCCTGTTCTCCAGTCCTTTCCTAACTCTTGGGCGATCCGCAATCTCTTTAGCATTCATCTATTCTGCCGTTAAACTTCTCTGTATTGCTAGCCAAAATGGAATAATAATGACAATAATAATACCTTGCGATTCACAGAAATCCCGGAATTCATTTCATTTTTCGCTGAATTAAGGACCGTTATCTGCTCTTAATGTTGCAAGAAGACCGTATCGACAGAAAATAGTTGCTAACTCCTTGATAGTTTCGGATGCGGTAATTTTTGTAATAACACAAACTTCGATAAATCGACTATAATAATCTATGATCACAATTAAGTGTTGCCCTTCCGGAAATGGACCTAAGAAATCAGCTGCAACATCAACCAATGGTTGAATTGTTAGTTCTCACCTGATCATTGGTTCCAGTGGATTTGGAGTAGACACCAACATACATCCTCTGCACTGCTTAACAAATCTTTCAATATCGTGGTCCATCTTGGGCCACCAAACGTTTGTGCTTAGGTGGCTTTTCATCATCCGTATTCCTGGATGACCTTCACGTCCGATTTGTAGTGCACTGCAAACTGCCAGGAACCACGATCCTATCTATTCGTAGCAAAACTGTTTCCATGATACACAATTCATTTGAAATGATCTTATAAGATAATGGCAAGTCTTGCTCTTGTCTATTTATTATCTTTTCGACGCCTTCTGACATTTCCTCATCAGTTTGACTTTCTGCTCCATTTTAAAATGACAGCCGAACTTGCCAGCTCTGCTATCTTTATTAAAATCAATTCTTCTTCAGGATCAAAAGCATTTGACGGAAGGTTGCCAGTCTGCAATATTTTGTGATCCCTGAATATGCACGACTTGGTAATCAAAGGATTGCAGCCGCAGAACCCAACGTTCAATTTGTGCACAAGGTTTTGATCGTGGTATAATAAGATACTGCAGTGCTATGCAGTCTATTACCAAATCAGATGATCTGCCATAAAGGTACATACCAAAACGTTCCACACTCCATACCAGGGCCAGAGCTTCTCAATCTGTTTGACAATATCTGCGTTCAGTATCATATAATAATTTTGAAGCAAAACAAATGACCCGAGACTCTTCTTTTTGTTTGTTTGCAATAATACTGCACCAAATCCAGCAACCACCTTATTTTTGTCCGTTGGATAAAAAAAATCCCATTTTTACAGCCGATGCTAATTTGTTCTTAATCTTAAATGCGTGAAAAAATGAATTTCCTTGGTCTCTCCTTCAATAATGATATCATCCAGATACCAAAATGTTCCGTCGCATCCAGAAAGCATTTCTTCTATCACCCTTTGAAAAATCTCCGGAGCAGTTACTAGTCCAAAGGGAAGTCGCTTGAATCTAAACAAGCTCCGATTCGTGATAAATGTCGTGATGTCTCTGATATCTTCGGCTAACTCCACCTGGTGAAAAGCTTCACGGAAGTCAAGCTGCTCCACATTTTGCCTTTGCCCAATCGTGCAAGATACTCGTCCACTACTGGCATTGGGAAATGTTCTCGAACTACGGCCTCATCACTCGTCGTAAATCCAAACAAATTCTTGGTTCACCCCGACGCTTTACCAACCACGACCAATGGCCAGGGCGGGAAAGCACCTCAGAGCGTTAGCAAAGCAACTTTGTGCATACATCTCACAACACTCGAAAAAAAAAAGTGTGTGATTCTCCCATTTGCAACCCTACATTGAGTGGCGCTCTTTGCGTCGGAGCCGTGGTTTGGCATTGATCTTTCGTTATTGAGTGATCAGATGACAGCCCTGCCAATGTTGCATGTCCTTGCTTCACTTCGATGATATCGCGCTTAAATAATTGTTCCAATTTTCTGTTGACAGCTTCCTCCATTGGTATCGGTACTGTGCGTAACGGTTAAAAAACCGGTGCAATATATTCGGGATCATTCTTATATGAGCTTGTACATCTTTTATCATGCTGAACGGTTTGAGATCAGTATTGATGTTAATGACTTCGATGCCCACTTTAAGCGGTGTGCTAAAATTCAGCAAAGGTAGTCCTGCTTCCGATGGAAACTTCGGTTTCGAATGTTGCTACCACGTACGTCAGGAAAAGTACTCTACAAATCAATATTAATTTAATTTATTGTATTGTAGGTATCGTTTTGTACCTATTCAATATGTTATCCTTGATAACAGTACAAAATTACAGTTTGTTATAAAATTTTACATTTTATTAGTGGTTATTCTATTTTCTTCCTCTTTGTTATTTAATTCCAGCTATAATCTTACACCTGAGCGCAACTCAATATCAGCCCTCTTTATCCGAAAACAAGAAAAAAACACCCGATCGAATTCCCGTCGAACCACTGAGGAATGTTGGCCATTTGTTGACACAGTTGGATTCGCTTTTTAAAATCGATTCAGCTTAAATCTAAATCATTCGAATTCATCGGAAGTTTGGTATGCGTCAATGTTATTTTTTCTTCTTAACATCTTAGAATAACTAGCGGCGCCGGTGATGTAGTGGAAAGTGTGATTGCTTCTCACCCCAAAAGGACTGGGTTCAATCCCAGTCATAAAATCTTTTATCACGGCTTCCTTCGGAAGAGAACGAAAGCCGTTGGTCCCCCGGTCTATGAGTTGATGGGTCGATAGGTGTTTGGGTCCAGGTGTGGGAGCTGTCTCCCTAGCGTCGGTAGCATTGGTACTAAGTACGGAAAACAAGATCGACGGAAAACAAATCTAGGAAAAAAAAATCTGAAGCATTGGGGGCACATTGGGGAAGCAAACCATGTGAGGAAAAAAGCGATAAAATTCTCAAATTGTGATTTAAAGTTTGTTCAATTTACTAAATCAATGACGTATTATGTTATAAAAATCATCGTTTCAAATTGATACCAAAGCTTCACCGTCATCAGCCGTTACGCAACGAATGAAATACACCTGCATCCCTTCACATGGTTCCACGAGAGCTACTTATAACTAGAGTGCCAATCAAATTACTTTTACGATCGCGTTGAGTAAACAGAGGCAGTTTGAAAAGGATCGTTCGTAAGCCCGGTAGCCTTCGGACGTTACAATATTTGAAAAGACCGAACGTCTTGGACCGACCAGTAGCGGGTAAGCTTTTAGCACTTGACTGCATCGTGTTGTTTGAAGAGCCTGGGTAAACAATATTTCAAGGTGAGCTCACCTAGTGTCCTGAGACTAGAGGATGAAATATTCGGGCTTTGCCGCTCGCTTTATTGAATGTCTAAGCGTTTATTGCATACATCCATTCGGCTTCGGACCACCTACGGCCGCGACACTCTCTCAGCAATGAAAATGAGTTTGCGACCACAATAGTGCCATTACCATTTCCAATGAGAGCACGCACGTCCATTTGTCGCGAAATTCGATCATTATATGCGACACCTTTGCTTTGAGGTGAACGAAGCGCATTGACGCAAACATGCCTTAATGAACCTTGGAAGCAATTTAGAGAATTTCATTCTCCATTTCTTCGCCACCCGGTGTGGAATGCCAGTTTCTGGATGTGTGTCTCTGGTGCTTCTTACTTTTATCTTGTTTTGATGTTGTTGTGCTTAAATGATGGAACTGTGTGGAGCAGTTAGGCATGATGCCGTAGCTATATGCAGTTTATTTATAGGCCTGTAATAACTTTATGCATATAAGGGCACAGTGTTCCTATTATTGCTGCGCCCACGGGGGCTAGTGGCATACGATGACAGGAGAAAATCAATGGCGGTGTTTACCTGAGGTGTAACTTTTGAAAAAAAAAAATTGTCCAATTGGTCTTGATTCTTTAAAAACAATAATATCAGATAAGATTTCGCTCAAAGATTTAGGAATACAAAATTCAGGGAAACCCGTCAAATTAAGCCGATCTGAATGCATGTTTGAATGTTTATTGTATTTATGTATGGAGGAGAAATGGATGTAATGTCGGCCTAAATTTCCCTAATTTGGACCCATACATAGACTAAATTTTCAATAGCGACCAAAAATATCCAAAGTACCGTCCCAATGACGCGTTTATCTAGATAAAATTGATAAATAGCAGATTTTTAGCGATGGGCCCAATCTTAGATCCATAGGCCAACATTAGAGCCATTTCCCCTATCTATATCTTTTCCGGTACCATGGAGTCGACAAAGTAAAAGTAAAAGGAGAGCCGCAAAATGAATCACATGCGATATGACAATGGAATGATGCTCGTAAAAAAAATACCAGGAGATGCGCAATGTCGCTGCTAGGAACTCAAGATCATCATACTAAAATAACGGACGTCGATATATCGTGGATCACATCAGAAATGTCATGGGCAGGTATGGTAAATCATTTACATTTATTTCGTGCAATCATTTACATTCATTTGCCTCTAACTTTTTTCATCAACAGAATTCCGTAAAATGATACATGAAGCTTTTGTATTTTTTGATATTAGCTACAACATTTGCCAATGAATCAAATATGTATCTCTTATGCATGATGGACAAGAGCAAACAGAACCCACCATTGTTTTTCAGTAAATGTAAATTACATTCACTGAAAAATAATAACAAATTCTGCCCGCTCTAGTTCGTCATGCATAAGAGGTACTGATTTCAGTTATTGACAAAAGTTTTAGGTAATATCAAATTCTTTAAAAGTTACAAACATTATTTTACGGAATTCTGTTGATGAAAAAAGTTAGAGGCAAATGAATGTAAATGAATGCACGAAATGAATGTATATGATTTGCCATGCCTGGTCATGGGAGACTTTCAGGAACTAGCAGTGATGCAGAGAAGGGCAACGAGCTCACAAATAGACACGACAATTGTACAGAAGAATGAAGAAACCATGTATTTTTTTATATTATTCTTTGGTATTTTAGCTCTTATGGTATCAGGTCAGAATTTCTCGTACTGGCTGTTTTTGTATTAGATTAGATTAGATTAGAAAACTGCCTTGGCTTACAAGGAAGTCATTTAATTGTAGAAAACATACATAATATAGATTCTCGTTAAGGTCTCTTTTTTGAAAAGCTCTTCAATGTTCACTATGTTCATGTTTGTTAATAAGCATTTTAGCACTGTTTGATCAATATAAATTATCGTATGCCTGTCAATAAGTTCACTCCGAAAGCTGTGTTTTATTTTAAAACGCTACACCATATTATCAAACCTGGCTCTAGTAATAAATATAGCTAAGAAAATTAATTTAAAAAAAAATCTACTATTTAAACGCCGCATGCAAAAATCAACCTAGGCGGTAGGGTCCTTCCCTGCAGGCCCCAACAGTGCACTGACGGCCGACCGCCCTATTGCGGCAGCGCACAACACTCTCGGGGGTGATTATGGGTGGTTTATAGCGCTCCGTTTACCTACCGCAGCGGTGCTAGTCGTTCGCGAGCCCGATCGGAAGTGATGAACTGCTAGTCATTGTGAATGACAACGAAGACCGGCCGGCCGGGCAAAAGTCGTCAATCGTTTTTCATCCACGACGTCCTACGTCCATCACCGGCATTACCGCGGCAAAGCTTTAGTCAAAGGTGTAGTTACATACCGGAATGTGAGCACTAAATCAGCAATCAGCATTTTTCGAATGATGTTTAACATCACAATGGATCTTACTGATTGCTGTCTACTAACTCAGTAAGATCCATTGTGATCCAGATGTAGATTTTTATTATTATTATTATTATTATTATTATTATTATTATTATGATAGTATTGTTATTCACAAACAAAGTTGTAATTTGAAGTACATACGTGAGCAGCAGTGCTTAACCCGAAAAAAAACAATTACGGATCAGTAATCTTAACATCCTTCCCTGGTATGGCCTGCTTTATGTACGGTCACAATGGATTAGATTATTCGTTCGAAAAATCAAGGACTAAAATAAATAACAGAATTTAAGATTTTAAACTGCAGAGCACAATCTATGCATCTTCTGTTGGGTTTCGTTGTTGTGTGGATAGTGGCGTCACCCGTCGTTTAGGCGTATTGAGAGTGCCACGCAACCCGAAAATTTCCCTACTAGTCTACTGGGTGTTGGGTGTTGTCCGGTGTCTAGTGTTAAGTGTTCAGTCTTATACAACCTCTGGTAGAAGATGGTGTCAATTGGCAAAATTAACGGACACTGCATATTAGGGTGCCAATGAAAATGGTCATCTGGAGTTATCAAAATGGTCTGTTTACAAAATGTATATTACCTCGACCCTGTGCAAAATTTGGGCTCAATCAGAAATGATTAAATGTTGTTGCAAAATCATCAAAATTCACCGCTCCGAAAAAATGATTACGTTTTGATTTTTCTAAACATTGCAATCGACTAGATGCTTGCGTCAGATGGCGACTTGAGTGTGAAACAATCGATAGAACTGTTTCCGCACATCGAAGGTACGTGAGCAAATCGTCGATCATCTCTTTTGCCAGTTATGGCAGGGGGATATACTCCTCACCATCCCTTCCCAACAGGGGAGTTTGGTAAAGGAGATGATCAACCCGATTCGTGCCTGCCTCAAAATTGACCTTTGCTAGCTTTCTACTGTCTAACGGAACTATCAACTCTATAAATAAAATGTCCACTTTATGTCTGATATTTGACGTTAAGCATCTCCAACTATTTTTTTTTTTTATTAATTACTTTATTTGTACAGGCTCAATCGAATAAACTTTACAGAGCCGAGTTATCATTTTTGTTATACATTATTGATTTCTTATATTTAAAGTTAAAGGAGCTGGACCGGATACTCGCGGTTGTCTCGAGGTTAGTGGGGATTTACAATTTTTTTTGGATGGGAAAGGGAGAGGGAGGTTTGAAATGTGGTTTACGATACAAATATTTAATTAATCCTAAAACATGAACGAATTTCTATTCATCTTGAAAACAAACATAAAAAAAAACCCACACGTACAAAATACAAACTAAACACATGGTTAATAAAACTTACAATCTAATGTTAATATTCTTAAAGTAAACATATATGAGTTTCATAAACTCCAGATCGCGTCTAGCCAAAATATCCCGAACTGGAACATTAGGTTGTCTACCTCGAGCCCGAAGGGAATCGTACAGTTCAGATCTGACTCCGCGATGCTCAGCACAAGACCAAATAATGTGATCTGCGTCCTGGTAACCTTGTCCACATTCACAGAGATTGCTGTCCTTCAGCCCAACACGGAACAAGTGAGCGTTTAACGAATAGTGATTGGACATGAGGCGAGACATCAGACGAATGAAGTCTCGACCCACATCCAACCCCTTGAACCAAGGATTCTTCGACACCTTAGGGATGATCGAGAATAGCCATCGTCCCAAACTCCCTTCACTCCACTTATTCTGCCAGCTGACGAGTGACTGTTGACGATAAATGAAGAAAAATTCATCGTAGGCGATTTGTCGATCGTAAATATCGCCTTCCATAGCGCCCACCTTAGCAAGTGAGTCAGCCATCTCATTGCCCGGAATCGAGCAATGAGATGGGACCCATGCAAAGGTGATGACAAAAGATCTTAAAGATAAAGCACTTAAAAGCTCTCGTATTTTCATGAGAAAATACGAGGAGTGCTTTACCGGCCTCATGGATCGAATAGCCTCGACAGAACTGAGACTATCCGTAAAAATAAAATAATGATCTGGTGCAAGTGAGGCGATCGTTTCTAGCGTATAATGTATTGCCGCCAGCTCAGCAACATATACGGAACAAGGAGCTTGAAGCATTCGAGAGGCGCTATGAAATTCGTTAAAAATACCAAAACCAGCGGACGACTCTATTAGTGATCCATCTGTGAAGAACGATCTTGCGGAATCAACTTGGCCAAACTTTGCAGCGTAAATTGACGGAACAATCATGGAACGATGATGTTCTGGGATCCCACGAATCTCCCGCGTCATAGATAAATCAAAACTAACTGAATTGCCGAAGTCGGAGAAGCATACACGATGAGGATTATGCTGTGAAGGGCTGACATCCTGTGTTATGTACACGTAGTACAATGACATAAAACGAGTGTGAGGGTTCAGCTCAAGAAGCTTTTCAAAGTTTTCGATTACCAGTGGGTTCATAACTTCGCAACGGGTGAGGAGCCTGAGGGACAATTCCGAGAACCGATCCGATAGTGGCAACATGCCCGCCAACACTTCTAGACTCATCGTATGAGTCGAGTGCATGCATCCTAACGCGATACGAAGACAACGATACTGGATACGTTCCAGTTTGATGATGTGAGTTTTAGCCGCCGACTGGAAACAAAAACTACCGTACTCTAAAACCGATAAAATCGTTGTCCGGTACAACGTTAGAAGATCTTGCGGATGGGCTCCCCACCACGTTCCGGTAATTGTTCGGAGAAAATTGATCCTTTGTTGGCATTTTCGTCTCAGATACTCAATGTGGGATCTCCAGGTGCATTTTGAATCGAACCAGACCCCAAGATATTTGAAGGACATAGAATGAGTGATCGGTTTACCCAAAAGTTGAAGCTTTGGTTGTGCTGGGCTATGCTTCCTAGAAAAAACGACCAACTCAGTTTTCTCCGTGGAGAATTCGATACCTAGCTGAATAGCCCAAGTAGACAAATTGTCTAAGGTATCCTGTAAGGGTCCTTGCAGGTCGACCCCTTTGGGCCCTGTCATAGACACTACGCCGTCATCTGCAAGTTGTCTCAACGTGCAGTTGTCACTTAGACAATTGTCAATTTCTCTGACGTAGAAATTATACAAAAGGGGGCTTAAACATGAGCCCTGGGGGAGACCCATGTAACTAAATCGAGAAGCTGTAGAGTTTCCATGAGAAAAGCTCATATGTTTCTCTGACAGCAAATTGTACAAAAAGTTATTTATTAATGGAGAAAGGCCACAAGCGTGGAGTTTGTCTGAAAGGACTTCAACGGATACTGAATCAAAAGCCCCCTTGATATCCAAGAATACAGAAGCCATTTGCTCTTTTTTAGCAAAAGCCAACTGAATTTCTGTGGAAAGCAACGCGAGACAGTCGTTCGTTCCCTTGCCCCTACGGAATCCAAATTGAGTATCTGAGAGTAGGTGGTTTGTCTCAACCCATTTGTCCAAGCGAAAAAGGATCATTTTCTCCAACAATTTTCGAATGCACGATAACATCGCGATGGGACGATACGAGTTATGATCTGAAGCGAGTTTTCCAGGCTTTTTAATGGCTATAACTCTCACTTGCCTCCAATCATCCGGAACAATATTGAGCTCCAAGAACTGACCAAACAAGTTCAACATGCGCCTCTTAGCGACGTCTGGGAGGTTCTTCAACAAGTTGAACTTGATTCTATCAGCCCCCGGAGCCGAATTGCCACACGAAAGGAGCGCGAGTGAGAGTTCCAGCATTGAAAAAGGCTGGCTGATCTCGTCTACAGAATTCGTCGTTTCGCGAGGAATCATCTGTGCCGGCACGGAATCAGGACATACTTTTCGCGCGAACTTGAGAATCCAACGATCTGAGTACTCCTCGCTCTCGTTGTTCGAAGACCGGTTACGCATCCTTCGCGCCGCGTTCCAAAGCGTATTCATCGACGTTTCGCGCGATAAACCGTCCACGAATTGCCGCCAGTATCCGCGTTTCTTGGCTTTGATGAGGCTCTTGAGTTCGCGTTCAAGAGCCGAGTACGCTTCGAAATGTACGGGTGTTCCACGTTTCCGGAAAAGCTTAAACGCGTCGGACTTTTTACGATAAACCTCAGTGCATTGGTGGTCCCACCAAGGGGAAGGAGGTTTCCTACGCAAAGACGTTCCTGGAACCGGCCGAGTTTGAGCTCGAAGCGCGCTGTCCAAGATCAGATTGGAGAGGAAGTTATATTCCTCCAACGGTGGAAGCCCTTCTACCGACGACACGGCTTCCTCTGTCGCGGTCTTGAACGTTGTCCAATCGATATTACGGGTGAGGTCGTACGCGACGTTAACGGATTCCGACGGATTGAACCCACTGGCAATCGAAATTTTGATCGGCAAGTGATCACTACCGTGGGGATCCTGGATTACATTCCACGTGCAATCCAACGATAATGAGTTAGAGCAAAGTGTGAGGTCTAATTTACTTCCATTCGAGGATGGTCCAGCCATACGTGTTACTTCTCCATTGTTAAGAATTGTCATATTGAAGTTATCACAGAGGTCATATATCAAAGTAGAACGGTTGTCATCATACAGTTCCCCCCAGCCTGTACCGTGGGAATTAAAATCTCCCATAATCAACCGTGGAGTAGGAAGAACTGAACAGATATCTGAAAGTTGTTTTTGACTAATCGAAACTCGGGGAGGAATATACACAGAAGCAATACAAAGGCTCTTGCCTTTAACAAAAGCCTGACATGCGACAACTTCAATACCTGTAAATTGTGGAAGATTCACTCTATAGAAAGAATGGAACTTTTTGATCCCCAAAAGTACCCCTCCTCCACGCGAATCCTCACGATCCAGTCGAATAATGTTAAAATCATAAAAAGGAAGATCTATATCTGAAGAGAGCCAAGTTTCACAAAGAGCAAATGCATCACAATCATTATTGTGAACTAAAAACTTAAAAGAGTCTAATTTAGGAATAAGACTTCGACAATTCCACTGTAGAATAGTGATCAAATCCCCGACCTCGTTTGGAAAATTATCCATCGAAGGAAATGATTGCTGCAATGAGGGGCCACTTCAATGTCAATTGCTTCAAGAGGGTCTTCACAGTAGGAAGCATTGCCAGAACAATGCTTTTGAGAGGATCAGAAATAGACAGGTACTTGAGAATATCGTCCACAATTTTATCAAATGAGAACAACCCAGATGAAGAAGGGGCTTCTGTTCTTAAAAATGGGACATCAGGGGTTTTGGATGTCCCCGGGAGAGGTGGAAAATCCTGGGTATAGTCAGTTCTTCTGAATCCAGGAGGAGTAGAAACTTCCTTTTTTCCACCACTCCTTGATTTGGGCAAGCTGATTTGGGGTTCTTCATTCTCAACTTTCCGCGAACGGATGCGTTTTCGTTTCCGTGCTGAAAAACAGAAAGAAGTTCCCTCCTCAGCCAAGTCAGAGTCAGTCTCGTCATCTGACAAAAGAGAAAAGGGATTTTTGTCGTTGGTCGATGGCGTGGCCGTCTTAAGCATTTCTGCAAAAGACTGCCGGGAACGTTCCTTAAGTGAGCGTTGTAATTTCTCCCCGCGTTGTTTGTACACCGGGCATGACGAGATACCATGAGGAGTTCCCTTACAGTACACGCATTTTGGTGCGGTAGCTGCACAGGTGTCATCCCCATGCTTCTCTCCGCATTTGGAACAGCGTGCCTTGCTGCCACAGTGGGAGGCCGTATGTCCCAACTGCTTACAGTTTTGGCAGTTCATGACCCGGGGAACGAACAAACGCACAGGTAGTCGAAGTTTTCCCAGCTCGATGTAGTGAGGAAGGGCTGAACCAGAAAAGGTCACACGGAACGAGTCTGTGGGGGTAAAACTCTTTTTACCCTCGCTGACAGATACTGAGCCCAGTTTTTGGACATCCAGTATCTTCACCGGAGGAAGCAAACGGTTCTTGAAACGGCCAACCGCCTGCTTCTCCAAGATCTCGGGGGTCAGACTCGCTTCGGTGACCACACCTTCGATCTCCACATCACGAGCTGGGATGTAAACTCTGTACTCGAGCGTGAAGAGCTGGGAGGCAGCAATCTCGTTAGCCTGCTTCAGGTTAGAGACGGAGACACGAAGTTTATTGTGCCTAACCTTCGTGATTTCAGTCACGGCCGAGTATCGCTTCGTCAGATCATTAGTAATTTGCATTACATTCAAAGGTTTGTTTCTGGGCTGAAAGTAGACAACCCATGGGCCAGTCGAGTCATCTGGATAGGCTCGCGATCGGGGGTTTATCTGAGCCTGTCCTTTGCCAGACTGAGACGATGAACCAGGGAGAGATGACGTACGTTTTCGACCCTTCTTGCCATCGCGTGGCAAAGTGGTGTCATCTTCCGACAAAACGTCCATTTCGTCTTGCGACAAAATGTCCATTTTGCCGTACTAGTGGGAGCGAAAAACGCTCTACCACTGAAACGATAATCACTCGGACACAATACACAAAAAAAAAACTACAAACACAGAACACAAACTTAAAATTTAACTGTGGGCGAAAGAGAGAAACAAGAACAAAAACTTATCTGATAATCCTATACTACTACCACCGAGCGTTTAAAGGTGTATTCAGATCTGAGCGTTTATTAGCGGAGCGGAGCAAAATTTGCGTTGGAATGAGAGAGACAACTAGTACTATTCTCCCTCTCGTACCTTCGCAAAATCTCTCTCCGCGCGTGAAATATCGCTCAGATCTGAATACACCTTAAACGGCAGCAGCGGAGCGACGCGCAGCGTGGATGATCTTCGATCAGCGTGTGCGGGCGGCCTTCGTTGGTGTGTGCTTATGTGAGGGTCGGCACTCAGCTGAACACACGATGATAGATGAGCGGTGTAAATGCGGAGGCAGATGCTGATACTCGATGACGATGATCCGTGTGCAGGTATGCGTTACCACGCACCGATGGTGCGCAAAATGGTTGGCGAATTGGCAATCGTAAAAACAATTTTCCTTCCGATGATGCCGAAAACACACTTTCTTCTCAGAAAAAAACTCACTTTTAGTTAATTATTTAGCCGGGAACTCTAAGCGAGAAAAAACTGACAATTTAAATCAAGCGAATAGCGAGAAAACTTCCAAAATAGCGGAGCGCGAACTAAGTCGACCGTACTTCTTGCTAGGACGCAGTGGAATGATCTCCAACTATGCATTGTATTATTTTACTACATCGTCAAATAGATTCAATAAGATTCATTAACCATATATTGTTGCAGTTGCTCCATCCAAAAGGAAGTTTAAATTTCCTGAATACGAGTTAATGGTTTAAGCTCATAAAGTAAAGATTTTAAAGTACCGTTAGTTTTCAATTCGGATTTAACCTAACCAAAAATTTGAGCTGATTAAAATTTGAATAAGCTATTATTTAGCTGAAAATGCTTTGATTGAGCTTCTTATCTAGAAGTTGAGGTTGGAGTTAGCGTCTCCAACTCCTCAGTTCGATAAATTCCTTCCGACTTCAACTCCAATTTCTTTACACCAACTCCTCGACTCCGACTCCACAGCCCTTTATTTAATAAAAAAAAACTAAAATATTTGTACGATTTTTGTTTTTAAACAAATGAACCGCCCTTATTTTCAAAACCGTATTCAAGTGCTAGATGCACATAATGTAACTCTTATGGAGAATAAATACTTCATTATCTAGAGTGTTTTCAGAAGTATTCAGTGGAAACTTTTGATGTTTGTGTACATTTTGATGTATTAAATATAAATAGGAACACCCCTAATGAAAAAATAAGTGGACTACCCTACACTGAAAATACACTTTAGTTGATATGGTTTATACAACGAAATCGTTCGTTTGATACACGAATGCAGTTATAGTTTTCTGCAATTAAATACAATCGTACTTTTTAAGAAGCTAGTTTCGTTATAAATGCCACACTCGATACAGATTTTATTTTGTGTTGGGAAAGAATGATTAATAAAATAAATATGAAATTTTCGTGTCTAATGAAAAAATCGAGGCATTCGTATGCTCAAAAAAGAATATGCTTGCATTGTACGAAAATATTAAGGTAAGGATTTAAATTTAAGATTTAAGACCGTCCCTTTTTTTATTCCAATATCCAACATCAACTTGGTGATTAAAACTTTATGGATGGCTGTGGGGCCTCCCTTAGCTCAGTCGGTATAGGCGCTGGTACAAAGCAAGACCATGTTGCAGGTGACTGGGCTAGATTCCCAGTCCGGTCTAAGAATTTTTCAGGTTGGAATGTTCTCGATTTCCCTGCCACAGAATTATACTGATGCAAAAATGGTACCACGTATCGAAAGCTCTACTATGCGATAAACAAAAAGCTTGAAATGCGAATAATTTACATTCATTTTGTGCATTCATATACATTCATTTGCCTCGAAATTTATTTTCATACATAAAATTCCGTAAAATGATGTACGTAGCTTTTGTACGTTTTGATATTAGCTTCAACTTTTGTCAAAATTTCAAATCTGAATGTCTTATATATGACGAATTAGAGTGGGCAGAACTTGTTTTTGTGAAGCAATTTACATTGACTGAAAAACAACGTTTGGTTCTGTTCGCTAAGAGATAAAGATTTAAAACATTCACAAAAGTTTTAGCTAATATCAAAACCTACAAAAGCTTCATGCCTGTTCGTAGCAACACAAAATTTGAGCAGACACCTAGGACGACAACAGCATCAACAGAAACTTTTCCAACACACAGAACACATCACCGCCATCAACAATAAGAGTAACAAAAACATGAACAGGCACTTTAGAAGACAAAAAGAGCCACTGTTTGCTGGTCCTTACGAAATTCAGTTCGTGTATTATCGTGAATTTATGACGAGCTTCTTCTCCCCACCTATTGCGACGCTCTTCTACACGATGAATTGATTTGGTTTCTGGATGTATGAACTTACTGCTAGAAGGAGAAGCTTTATCACCCCCGCGGATTTCACCTAAATGTCTCTGCTTACGGGTCCACCCACCGTTTTTAGCCCTTCACACAGGAGTATAGTAAATGCCACCAGAAAACAATTCTTTATAAAGTCATGTGGTAAGAATTGTCCATTGCTGTGTGCAGTTGTCTTACTACGATAGGTGGTAGTCTATCATCATCATCATCATCATCATGTACGAATAAGGCGTAATATTAGCATTTTGTCAGATGACAGGCAATACAAATCTCGATGAACATTTCAAATTTCCTATCTGCTTTGATCGATTCTCTCCATCGACTTTCTCTTTTGATAATCACTGCTATGCAAACAGATTTTGCGTTATTTTTACCGCATAGTTTGATAAATGAGGTTCTTATCTACTGTCCAAAACGTCAAATACAACAGGAAAAGGTTTTGCAGCTGAGTTATTAACGAAAGAGAAAGTCGATGAAGAGACCTTTGAAATGTTTATCTAGGAATGTTTGTTTCAATGGATCAATGAAAATGCTGAGGTTTTGACAGAACTGTGCTGTGGCTACCACAGCATTTTACATTTGATCGTCCATATACAGTAGCACCAAAAGCATGCTTTGGTGGGTTCAAAACTTGACCATCTAAATTGATCAATTTACGAAAAATATGGTTCATTTACGAAACCCATTTTTACAAAACCAGTGTAAGGGAATTAATAAAAAAAAATATATTCAGTGTAGTGAAATATCACGTATTAGATGCTATTGATGATTTAAAATTATATAGGAGAAACCTGGGTAAAACCGACACTGTGGGTTTAACCGACACCCTTTGAATTTTCAGATAATAAACTCAGGCGTAACATTTGATAACGTTTTGTGCTTTTGTAAACATACTTTTTAAGGTCCTTTACACGCTAACCAAAGTACGCTCACGCAATCCAACAATATCATCGGATAGGGGCAACTCTCACCTTTCCGAAAGTGGTATTGGTTTGCGTGGGCGTACTTTGGTTAGCGTGTAAAGGGCCTTAGAAAATTTATTTACAAATGCTTTTGTAACGTTATCAAATGTTACGCCTGAACTGTTTTTAACCAAGTTTTTAGTAACCCCTATGTACACTTGTGGTATCTAATTTTCCGACTCACCCTATAGCTGCCGTTATCCTGTAACTGACATTATAAGTAACAACACATTTCAGTCAGCATTAACCCAAAAGTTTAACTATAAGATTTCGCTCTTGGGTTTTAATTGTTTTAGACGAAACAATTTATAAAAATTTTTGGTACGAACGGTGTTATTTTTTAGTTTAAATGATGTCTAGTTCATTTGGGGACATTTGCAATATGCTTCAGAAACAGGATATGCCAATGCAAACTTGATGTGTTTTCTACATTTTGTAGATTCCTCGTGTTTATGATCGAAAAAACGATCATTTGATGTTTATAAGGTCACTTTATTAAGGTGTCGATTTTACCCCAATAAGGTGTGTTGGTTTTACCCCAACAGGGTGTTGCTCTTACCCACATTTCCGATTGTTTCGGCTGAAAACACATAATTTTCTTATTTATTAAAAATCAAGCTTTATCAAAATATATATCTGTGTATGTGAAATCTCGATGGTGCATCTAGAGTCAAAGTAAGATTATGTGACGTTTGTAGATTGATAAAATATTTAAAAACACTGCGTACCTGTGAAAATCGTCGGATTTCCCTACATGTATTTAGTTAGGAGATAGTTGTGCACAGTTTTAGAAGCCAATTCATCAGTGTTCCATATTCCGTCTCCCACTACTGAAAAAATCTTAGTCTCAGAATGTCGATATCCGACAAAAAAAATTTCGAGGTTACGCCAGATTTCGACGTTTTATGCATTTTTAAGCCATCTGGCCAATTTTTTTTTCGAAAACCATTTCTAAATAAATGTCCGATTGAGCCCAAATTTTGCACAAGGTCTTTATTCAAGGTAAACCCCATTTTGTATATGGTCGGTTTTGAAAATTCGAGGGTAACTTTTCCCATACATTTATTGGCACCCTACTGTAAATATTATTCTGGTGGGAGCCACTGTCTCAGACCAACTAAAGCCCCAAAATCACTTCTAGGTGTTTTAAAAGTCCTCGTAATGGAAGCATAATATTTACCGATTCCAGTATTTCTTCCAAGAGTGATGTTATTGTTTTGCCTTTTTTTTTTACTTCCTCTCCATAACCACCCCTCCGAGGCCTGTGATGTGGTGTGTGCGGCTACCGGCTTCCACCACCGCCAACGACTAATAAAAGCGTCTTTATTATCCCTTTCAGCGACTACCAGTGTTTATATTTGCAAGCGGGAGCCGTTTGAACACACAGCACTGCACAAATTGTGCATATTAATTAACGTAAACTAATTAATTGCATATCTTCGCGATAAATAAAGGGATTATTATGTCTCCTCCTTCTCTCCTCCTTTCACTCGTGCAAAGTTGTCGTTTATCATTTGCCAGCCATAGTCAGCTGTAGTCACGTTGTTTGGTGGAGCGAGTGCCTGCCTGTGTGGGGAGTTTAGCCGAAAGCAGCAGGAGCCAACCGGGGAAAATCGGTTCGAATTGGTTAAGGCACGTAAATCCGGTAGGCTAAGCCTTTCAACAAACGGCGCAAATGCATACATACTACCCTGTGTAGACAGACGGCAATGACGATGACGATGGAGCGTGTAATTCGAGACAGATGGGATTGAAAGTCATTTTTTGCTGATGTGATAAAAACTGGTTCAATCGAATTCATGGTGACTAAATTAAAGCATGTTTCTGCTCAATTCCAAGCACTTTTATTTTTGTCATGACAAATGAACTCAGGACAATTGGTTCTGCTGTCAGATCTCGCAACGTCGTACATTACAGGTGATAATGCATGAAATGTAATGATTCATGTTGTTTTTTTTTAACTTTAATTCAAAATAAATTACATTTCATTTTATCCCAGGTGCTGCACCTACTACAGAGCAGTTCCATTTCAAATTACATTTTTTTTAAATTATATGATCGACCTACGATTATGTTGAAACTTTGCACAGTTGTGTGTTATTGTCCAACTTTCAAGAAAAAATATAGTGGCGCCGGTGGTGTAGTGGTAAGCATGATTGAGACTCACTCCAGCAGGCCTGGGTTCAATCCCAGTCGGCGCCGCCGGGATGTTCTGAGGCATAACATCTCTGATCAACGGAAGTAAAGCCGTTGGTCCCCGGTTCATGAGTTGATGGGTCGATAGGTGGCAGGGTCCAGGTGTGGGAGCTGCCTCCCTGGCGTCGGTAGCATTGGTGCTCAGCACGGAAAACAAGATCGACGGAAAACAAATCAAGCGAAAAAAATATACACTGTAAATTATTTTATTTTTTACAAAAAAAAAAAAAACAAAATTATCAAACAAAATTAAATTACTCATATTGTATATTTTTTAAATTTATTTATATACGTTTATATTGTAGTTTAGATAAAGTGCTACCTACTGACAATATGTATTTGCTGGGCAATTCATAAACAAAAAAGTTATGATTTATTGAAAAAGTAGTATTTTCCAAAATACTACCTACAGTTATCGAATATCTTTTAAATTGTGTTAATATTTTTAAAAAAATACAACAAAAACGCTCATGCTTAAATTGCCCAAAGTTGTTATTTTCAAGATACTTATCGCATAATTTGGGCAATTTTCGCCCTTTTGAGATGTTATTCGTGAGTGTTCAATCTTTAAAATATTTTTTACACAAATCCCAATTAATGTCAATCATCAACCAATTTAGAGCAATTAATTTCCTTAAACTTTGCAGTTCACAGTTTATCAATCAGACACACGAGTATCTATTCAAAAAGCGTTGAAAATCAAGTCACTGAATGTCTGGACTTAATTGCATATTTTTTAAACTTTATTATAGAGATTTTATAAGTATATCAAATATTATAAGTTGAGTTTTGGAAGATTTGGGAGAAATCTTCCATTTTTGTAAATAAGAAGATAAAATATCCAAACTTTTCTGTAGTCTGCTGCAAAGAACACGAAGACTTCTCCCTTTAGCGGAAATGCCTGTTTCATCAGCGAACACAGATTTGTGGCAACCCTAACGCAAATCAGGGAGGTCCGAAGTGAAAATTTTATACAATATAGGCCCAAGAATGCTACCCTTAGGAACTTTAGCTCTAACAGGAAGTCGATCAGATTTGGGATTTTGATAATTTACCTGCAGAGTTCTGATAGTTAAATGATTTTGAACTAATTTCATAATATAAAGTGGAAAATTAACTTTTTCAATTTAGCAATCAAACCTTCATGCCATCGAATGCTTTTTCTATGTCTAGAAGAGCTACTCTAGTTGAGCAGCCTTCAGATTTGTTTGAACGAATTAAATTGTTAACTCTTAAGAGTTGGTGTTGAATGCCCACATGGTGAAATCCAAGCTGCTCACTTACAAAAATTGAGTTTCTATTGATGTAAAGCATCATTCTAAGACCTGTACTCGAAAAAAAATGCACCAGACAAAAGTGTTCGCCAAAAATTTATTTTAAGTTGGATTTTCTTGAAACTTTCAGAGAAGGAACTAATACATATGGATTATGTTTCGGCATAATTACTTTATTCAATTTCCTTCGCTGAAAGCCCGCACCTTTCCCTTAAGACCCCTCATTACATTTTGTGCAATGGTGCAGCCGATCTTTTTGGTCACTTTCATCCATTCTTTCTTCAACTCCAGCTCATTCTTAAACACCTTGGACGATTTTCGAACTTTGGCCTTCATTATGGCCCAAAATCCTTCCACCGGACGAATCTCTGGTGAATTTGGGGGGTATAGGACTAGTAAGACCCAAACTGAAATTATGGGAACTCTCGAATTGCTTAGCAAGTTTCTGAGCTTTTTCCAAATTTGTGATCAAAATTTTACCACATTCTTTAAGCGCTGGAATTGGCTTTTGAGGTTTTTTCATAATTTTTGTGAGTTTACAAAAGGGTTTGGAACTTGGGTCTAATTTAGAAACATTATTTTCAAAAGTTTTGTTCCTCAGGGCAGAGAATCGTTTTTTAATTTGTTTTTGCAAATCCCGCCAGATAACTTTCATGGCAGGATCGCGTGTTCTTTGAAATTGTCTCCTACGGACATTTTTAAGACGGATCAATAGCTGAAGATCATCGTCTATTATAATTGAATCGAATTTAACCTCGCATTTTGGTACTGAGGCAGCTCTTGCTTCAACTATAGAAGTAGTCAGAGATTCAAGAGTATAATTAATTTCATCTTCGGTTTGCAAAGGAATGTTTGGATCAAAGTTATATTCCATAAATGTTCGATATTGCTCCCAATCAGCTCTATGGTAATTGAAAGTAGAGCTGTTGGGATTAGAAATTATTTCATGGGATATTTCAAAAGTTAGTGGAAGGTGAACAGAACCGAAGTCAGCATGGGTAACCAATTGGCTACAAAGTTGACATGAATCAGGTAAGACCAAATCAATAGTTGATGGATTTCTTGTTGAAGAAAAGCATGTTGGGCTGTTTGGATATTGAATAGTGTAATAACCTGCAGAATTATCATCAAACATAATATTACCATTGGAATTGCTTTGAGCATTATTTTAGAGCGGTGTTTTGCATTAAAATCACCAATAATGAAAAATTTAGACCTATGACGGGTAAGTTTCTGTAGGTCACCCTTGAGAAAATTCGTTTGCTGGCGTACGCATTGAAATGGCAAATAGGCAGCTATAAACGTAAGTTGTCCAAATTTTGTTTCAACAGAAAGTCCCAAAGTTTCAAAAACTTTGGTTTCAAATGAAGAAAGCATAATAAGCATATCATGAATCATGTGAATAAATGATTTCTGTAAAAATTCCATTTTAGGGGCAGTTATGCCTCCTAAGTCGAAATTATCAAAATTTCCGTTAGAATTATGTTTGCTAGTATTTTGATTTCTACCCGCTGCAATAGCTCCATTTACTCGCTGAACATTGTTGGCAGTGAGGGAAACAGGTATAGATGAAAAATTTGAAGCAGAGGTGATGTTTGTACCTACGGGTACGAATGTAGAATTTGTTCCTCGATGACCGTTGTTAAGGCACTGTTCGGAAGCGTGGAGCGAGATTGTTGGATCGTTTTGCGAGTCTTACATTCCCAAAAATTGGATTTGTGGTTTTCACCACAATTTGAATATTTAAATTTCTTAGAATCTTCCTTCACAGGACAGTCGTCCTTTGCGTGAGAGAAACCACCGCAATTCATACATTTAGCTGGCATGTAGGAATTTTTGTTCCGTGACCCCGTCCCTGGCACTTACGGCACTGAGTTAGATTTTGGAAATTTCCTCCAGTCTTTCTGAAGTGTTCCCGCTTCACTCGGACATGGAGCATAAGGCTAGCTTTTTCGAAGGCCTTAAAGTTGTTTAGTTCACTAGCCTTGAAGTAAACTAAATAAAAATCATTAGAAATCCCGTTGCGCGAATCGCCAGGACGAGATTTCATTTTCATTTTGATTGCTTGGTCTGGCACAATTCCAAGTAATTTTGCCAGTTCATCTTTGATCTGATCCAGGGATTCACCACTGAGTAGACCTTTCATGACAACCTTGAAGACACGTTCAGTTTTGGTGTAGTAAGTAAAAAAAAAAGTAATTGCGTCTCAGTAAGATACTTGAGTAGACGTTTGAATCCGCCAAGGTTTCAGCCAATTCACAGCAATCACCCCGACGGCCAATTTTCAGTGAAAACTTGAATTTCACGAAGTTCAAAAGTTCCGTGCAAAGAGCATGGAAATCAGAAGTGGTTATCACAATAAGGAGAATCTTTTCTTTCTTGTCATTAAGCATTAAGTTATCTATAATCTATCCAGGAAAAAATCTAGTACATATAGTATAAGTCATTATCTCTTGAATCTTGCATTTTAGACTAGTGGTGTCTTGAGAAAAGTTTCTGGATATAAAAAGCCCCTTCTTTTGACATTGACAGATCAATGATTAATCCTCCTAGAAGTGGAATCCATATTCAGGATCGGGTGGCTATGTCTTCGTCTTATTGAAATATGGAACGTTTTTGGTAGAAAACTTTTTAATAAAAGTTTGTACTTAATAATTATTTTCTTTAAACTTCTACTGGTTTGAAATGTTCTATAAAATTGTTTAAAACATTAATACACATACGTCTGATTAATATCATAGCACACTATATCGCTAAATTTTCCACCGCTATAGGATCTGAAATGGGCAGTAGTTCTTGGTTTTGTTATAAAATACATATTTTTGCCATTTGATAGCAATTTCCGACCATTTTCCACCACTATCTTAACAAATTCAAAGCGAAATTAATACCGAGAAGTTCGGAATAAACGCACTAGAGACTGCCCGTTTGCTTGAAAAAAAAATATCCCTGGTACTACATGCCATCATCAGCACACTTTGTACTAATTCATGGTGCTGGTATAATGGACTCATTGGAGCTTCCGCTGGGTATATACTCGGAAGAAGCGTTGGAAGCACGGAATAAAAATGTAAGGTCATTTCAAGAGCATTGGACTCGAACGACTTCTCGCCAAGTCACAATAACAGATTTGCTGCATAGATTAATTTTAACGGGTAGGTAATTTTTTATTTTTTTTTGTAAACCGAAAAAAATCAATTCATTTTTTTTTTAATTACTTTATTTGTACAGACTTAATCAAATAAAATTTACATAGCCGAGTTATCATTTTCGTTATACATTATTAATGTCTTATATGGGTCATTCCAGCTCAAGTGGGTACACCACCTGTGGTCGATGTCACCGATTTGAGCCAAACTTGGCCAAAATGCTTATTTTGGAATTCTGAACAAATGCCTTTTTGATTTTTCTCTAAAGTGTCTAGATCCTTCTGGGCTACAACCTTGGATTTTCGAGATTTAAAAAAATTTAAACTTTCATAAGAGATTACTCCATAATCAAATAAGTTATTCGTGATCTTAGAACGTCAACTTGAAGGTTTTTTAATGTAGATTCTTATATTTGTAAAAACATTTTGTTTTTGTTGCAATATTTACAGTAAACAGACTGATTACCAGCAGGTATCCGAATTTTCAAAAAATTGCCTATTTTCACCATGGGCGGGATTTTATGTTTCTTAATATTTTGGGTTCAAATTTTCACCACACTTTGGAAAACTTTTCTACTTTATGTGTTTACAAGGAGAAATGATTTGGACAAATAGTTTTTGAGATATGGCCAGATGAGTGAGAGGTAGTTTTTAGCTTTTCTGGTGAAAAATCAATGCTATTTAATATATTTTTATTTTTTCTTGAATTCCTTCATGCTGATGGCACAATAATATTTTTATGTTGTTTTTCACATGTTCTTGGCTGGATTCTCATTCTATGAATTCAAAACTACCTCGTTTATTTACTTAGGTCCATAATTGAATTGAGGTCCTAAAAGGGAAAAATACGTTCCTGTGGGATACAGTCAAAACGTGAAGTACGATGAAATCAGATAGATTAGCAGGTATATATAATTACAGTTACAGAAGGATCTAGGCAAAATCAAAAAAGGCGTTTGTTCAGAATTCCAAAATAAGCATTTTGGCCAAGTTTGGCCAAAATTCTGTACCCACTTGAGCTGGAATGGCCCATATTTAAAGTTAAAGGAACTGGACCGTGAACAGACCAATGAAATCTAAACTAAACTCAAAACTTTTCCTGATGGATATTGAATCTCAATATGTACGTTTATAAAGCCATGATTGAGCAAGCACACAAAATAAAGTATTTTACCAATGCTAAACAAATACAAATTGCTATCAAATAGCAAAAATCTATATTTTTCTAAGAAAATCAAGTATTACTTGCCAATTTTAAAATCTAGTGTGGTGGAATATTTAGAAAATGTGTTTATACTGATGTTTTGATCAGTTTTGGACAATACTTCGAAACAGTAGAGGTTCAAAGAATATATGATGTAAGAAAAAATCACTTTTAAGAGGGTTTTCCATAAAACATACAGTATTTCATATATAATTCATGTTTCTACATGTTTCTGCAAGAAATTTGGAATGTGACTGACTAGCGGTTATTTTTATCATTGACGTTAAATGTAATCGCAAGTCAGTCCCACTCAGTAAAGATTATGTGAAATTATTGAATTTCCGGTTCAGCGGTTCCATACCAATTCGCAAATTGATTTGTTTTTGTATTTTTGTAATGGCTGAAAATTTGCAGAAACGTTCCATATGAACAAAAATGCCATTTTGCATCGCCAATAAATAACTGAATTTCAGCTTAATATTGTTTACACCTTGTGTACACCCGTTCAAATGTCACGCAAATGAATATTGCTATTCCCTATTTTTGAATGTGATCACAAATTCCAAACTTGCTACCAAAATACTCCCATCGATGATTATAAATGCCACCCACCTATGTCATTGTCATCAAATATGTCATCCAAAATGAAAAGAACGAGAAAGAGCTAGTAGTGCGAACTTCTTTCTCTCACCTCACGTAGGTCGGAGCCTTTTGAATTAGCGTTTGGTTCAATATCTACACACAACGTGTGTTAATTCGTAATATCCATGAGCGCCCCACTGACTGACCACCATTGAGCCGCGGTCCATGGCCGGTTGCCACCAACATTGCACAGCGCGTGAGAGCGAGAAGAGGGAAGAATCGGCACTTTCGAATGGCCACGCATCAGCCAGCCAAACTACGCGATTGACCAGCCCGGTAGCCCCCAGCACAATCGGAGCCGGCAAACATCAAAGCGATATGATTACAAAATGGCGTAGCATGACTAAATATTATGTTTTACGCGTTTACTGTATCGATGTTTTTTTTTTCGGGAAGAGTCAAGTTCTCGGCGGTTAACGTTTGAGATATGTTGGCAAAAATTCTACTGTAGACCTAATAAATTATGATCTCACACTTTTCCTTGTCCAGAACTTATAAATCAATGATGGTACATTGTAACAATAATTTTGCTCTGCAAACTGGTTAAATTTAGAAGATCTTATTCGTTTGATTTTTAACTCTTCGAAACTGGGTGTAAATCTCACTGGTGGGATACTATTAATACAACATCAATGTGAAGCATCATCTATAGATTCTATATAGGGAAAATTGCTCAAATTTTAACATAAAGCCTTAATTTTTTCAGCCCATCGATTAAAATCTTATGTTCTAAAATTTTTCTTAGAACAATGCGTCATGTGTAAAATAGAAATGGATATTTTTGGTGCTAATAAAAAATTGTTTTAAAAAATGCTATCCTTCAAAATTTATGTATGTATTAAAGTATTAGGGATGTTTAGGCTCACATTAGGGACTTTTATCATATATATAAAGATTTATTACTTTTATTGATCGGCATTCGATTGATTTTAATTTATTGATTTTAATGATTTTAAAATTGCATCTACTGGATCAATCATTTGTTTTATTAACCTATTTATATTATTCAAAATGGAACCAATTTTGTTAGAAGATCTTTCGAGCATCTGACTAACATTGCAAATTTAGTTTATTTATTGCCTGTGGTATACAAAAAAAAAATACAATCGTATCTACCAGCCCTAAACGTAAGGTAAAAAATAATAAGGTAAACAGAGGATCGATAAATATCTCAATCTTGCTCCAATATCTTTAAAAACACAACTTAAAATTCGGAAATCTGTCAGAAAAAGCAGGGATAAAGTTTACGGACAAATTGTCAAATGTCTACACCGTCAGCCTTACCCTACAATTGGTTTCCGGCGAAAAGTAAAATCCACTAAAAAAGACAAAATGAGAGCAGATTGAGCGCCACAGCACGTTGTGCCAAAAAAAAAAATCAGCAACAACTCACTGCATAGCATTCATTGCCAAGATTATGCTTTAAGGCGAATATACACAGTTCAAGGGAGTTGGTTTAATTCACTCCCGATCTGGTCGTCGGCATTCACGTGATTTGAACGCCAACAAGAAAAGACGGACATCTTCCATCTTTCTAGTCGTTCCATTTGCAGTTCATGTCGGTTGAAAGCCGAATTGAAGCGTCTAAATCAGGCTCTTGTTTGGGTGCCACCACGCAGGTTGTCTGGAAAGTTCTCTGTTCATTTTCATTCAGATAATGGTACATCACCTGCCAAGCCTCCATTCCATCCGACCAGCAGTGCTCTCACATCCGGGGACTGCTGTTGTTGTTATGTTGATGGTGATGACGGCGACGACGAACGATGAGAGTCGTGGTGGCGATCAGTTCTGGTTGAATTCGCCTTCGGAGGTTCTCCGGCTCAAGTTGTTTGTTTGGACGGTCGCCATCGTCGTCTGCTGGCCAGTCCTTGCGGGATAATCAATAACTTCGACGGTGGTATCCATTAAGCATCATCAATACCTACTAATAATAATAAGTTGGATACGTTCAGTTGAAGGTTCCTTTCAAGGAGTTTTTCCAGTGTAGCAACCTCCACGGGAGCAAAAGTAGTAATGATGGTTCATGGGGCGATGAGCTTGGAAAATCAGAAGCGAAGCTAATAATCCGTGGCTTCCGTCGATGATGGTTGTGAATGTGTTTTTCATTTGATAATACAAATCAATCCATCATATTTGATAGTGTTCAATCGGAATTTTACCTTACGACTGTTGAACCTGCATATTTTAGATAGGAGAAATGACGGCTTCAGCACTTCTTTACCTATCATCGTCAAGGCCGTCAAGGGGGTAAATGAAGTCCTCGAGCGCTGATTTTCTGCATGAAGGAGCATCATTTTTCAGGGCATTGTTTTGCAAAAACATAACACTCTAATAGCGGTAAACTCCAAGTCGGATTTACTTTTAATACCGTCCCTGTTTTGACGATCTGCAACAGTTATCTATGGAATAGAAATTTGTGGCATCGCGAGTGATAATTTTAATTTCAGTTTATTTATGTTCTTGAATTATGTTTATGATGTTCTTTTTTTTGCCGTTCGACGACGATGGGTGTGCGAGAGTGACGTTTGTTGGATCCGTTTCTTTGCACGGGTGTGTTTTTTTTTTTTGTAACCAGCGGTGTGTAAGTGTGCCTGCGATATGCATTGCCTCCCGGAAGGCTGGTTCACCGTGTTCGGATGTCACGCTTTCATCTAGTAGTTCTAGTTACCGTGAATCAGCGAGTTTACGGCTTACAAAAGTGCTCGTCTGCTGGTCTCTCGCCAGTGTCGGAGATTGTGAGCAAGCTGAAGGATGCATCGCTGGATACGCCCAAGACTGGACGGGCGGTAGCTGGTGATCGTGAACGGTTCCTGGGGAAAGCACTAGACGCGAACCTCCTCCCAGGTGACCATGGCAATGCAAGAAAAATTGTTTTCGTTGAAGGAAGTATTACAACAAAGGTAAAATTATTTGCTATTCGATATTTTTGCAAACAGTGACAGATAGCAGTCATGAAGCTCAAGTGGAGGTGCCGGGCAAAGATGTTATATCCTAGACAAATCGTAAGTTACAAATTCGCTGTTGCCGTCGTCGTAGGCACCATAGTAGTCGCTGTCATAATACGCGTCGTAGTTGCTGTAGGCAGTACCGTTAGTATATTTAAAATTAACCATCAGTCGCTGAAACAGTGAACATATGTATTGTATTATATGGCTTGGTACGTGGTACATCTTTACTACGATGGAAGTGATTCGTATATTTTTTTTCTTTCCGGAAATTTGGTTCAAATAGCTAAATCTATTGATAGTGGAATAGCATAGGATCCACATAGTAAAGATTCCCTATTTTCAGCTTTTCTACACACAGCAAAAAATAAGGAATATTACATGACATGTAAACCAAAACCATTTTAAAATTACATCGCTTTAAACAATATTTTAATTTAGTTTTACATTAAAAATCATGCACATAATAAAAACATGATAAAACTCATAAAATTACACGTTTATTCGATTAATTTTCTCTTGCAGTTTAATATCACCACGTGATGTAAAAACTTATCGAAGAACATCGGATTTTCAACGATTAAACCTATAAATTTACAGCTCGTGTAAATTTAAATCAACAAACATTGAAAAGGCTAATATGGCGGACGGACTGATTATTCGATCAGTTTTTTCTCCGCTCGGTTTGTTTTGTTTTGTGCGCTCAGTTTTTGTTATGTGGAACGATTTGTCGTGCAGACGCGCGTCCACAAATAGAAAATGGATGACAGACAAAATATTGATTAAAGCGGTTTTATACAGAGAGCACTTTTAGTTCGTGCAGAAAATCATAGAAAAATAGAAAAACATTCAAATATGCGCTCGTGGTTCCTTTTTTCTCCTACACACTTAGAAATTATTATTTTTACACGAGACGTAATTCAGCTTTGACGTAAATCATGGAACGTTAACAAACATGGCATGTAAAATTCAGTGTCCTGAAACTGAAACATATGTAACTCGACGAAAAATGCGTTTGATTGAATTGATTTTCTCGTCCTTTTCAACTGATTCTTATGTCAAAAGGGCCGCTTGCATGTGTCGGTCTCAGGGCACTTAAATTTACATGTCTTTTTCGTAGTGTGTAACTGATCGTTTTGAAGCAGCGGTGGAAGTGTAGGGTATGTACTGTGCCGTGAAGGTGAGTTATTCCAAGTGGGTGATAATTCCGCGTATTTGACAATCAGTTCGATTTTATGCAAATTCGTTCAAAAATCCAAATGCGTGTAATTCAAAATGTCCTGTAGACTTACAAAGTGAGCCCATCTAAAGCCATCCATGTAAAATTCAAATGACGTTTAATTTTACATGCATGTAAATTTCAAGTCGTGTAAATTTAAAAACCAATTTAATTTTACATGAATATGCATGCTCGTTTTATGTGTATGGAAATTCGTGTAAAATTACAAAATAATTTTAACTGTGCAGGCTGGAGTTGTTGTTTGAGCCATTTCGTTTATCAATTTAATTTATCTGTATAACAATTATTCACAGGCATACTTCCAGGTTAATTCAAGAATAGTTTGATGATGATAAATCTTCTAAATATTCACATTACAGTTATGACCCGATCCTGTCAGCCTCTCTCCGCATCAGACTGTTATGTTTCAGTAACTCCTAATAATTGTGATTTCATATCTTCCTCCTTCAATATGGATGTCTAAGATACACATACTTTGCTAGCTGACAAAATGGTGTCCTTGCTGTATAATTATTCTCTTTTTTCAGCCTTCATTCAGACTGGATCTATTGATTTAAATTATTTAAATTTTCTTCCCCACCGTTTGAAAAATTCATGTAAATTTCTGAGAGATATAGCGCACATAAAATTAACGCTATATTTGGCGTAAATTAACACGATATTTCGCGTAAATTTAAGCGCAATAACGCTTTAATTAGCAATGTTGTATGCAAGCTTGTAAACGATTTCGTTGTTTATGCCAACTGTAGCTCAAAATTAAACGAGAGGAGATTTTACGCGATAAATAAAATTCAGAATTTGTTTCTGTGCAGCTCTTCGATAACGGAACATCATTAGATTTATACTGTAATGATTCACTTTTACAGCTTTCAACCTGGTTTTATTAAAGTGTTCTCAAGCATATGCTTAAGAATCATTTCCCTTCACAGAGCTCTTTTAGGAATTCTTCTAAAATATTTGGGATTTTGTCTCTGTAGAACATTCCAAGAAAAATTATGAAATTCGTCCTTGGATTCTCTTAGAATTTTTAAGTTATTTCTATGAATTTACTGATGTTTCTTTTCAATTTTTTTTATTTCGCTAGAATTCTCCTTAGAATTTCTATGCAATTCACCTATAAATTGTTTTTAAATTCTGATCATAATTTTCTTGGAGATTTCCTCTAAATTTATTTCCGGGATAGAAACCTAGTATCAACAAGTTGAACGGTAACTTGATCGTAATTTTTTTGTGAGATAAGGAGCTCGGTGGTCTACTGGCGACAGATTTTGCTTACTGCGCAGAAGACCGTGGGTTCAAACCTAAATTCAGCATATTGTTTACCAAAACGAATCCTACTGCAATCCCAACCCTTTTACCCAACAAACCCAGTGATTTGTCGTGAAAGTGCAGACGTGTTCTCGGCTTTCATTCAAGCGAGTATTACGTCAACATATTCCTACACATTCCTTTCTTGACCAGCATTCAGACGTGGCTGACGCTGGTATTGCCTAGATCACCAGCATGTACACATTGAGGATGATTGCTAGTCCCAAGCAACGTCTATTGGTTCACTGTGTAATTACAGCTGATTTGGCAATAGCGGAGTTGCATCCTCGGGCGGTCAATCATGCTCATGCTCATGGTCACTATTAGGGGTGATTTTACATGACGGTTAAAACTCAGATTTTTTTCTTCTGTGTAGCATTCGTCGAGAGGAAAGGTTTACTACAATTTTCCCACAAGATACATTCGCTATTTTTCTAAATAAACGCACACAAAAAAAAATACCCAACTTTAAATTACATATCACGGCGTCAATTCAGCATTACAGAAAGCTTACAAGCCTGAAGTAGTTGCATTATATGAGAATACAGACAAACTGCTAGACAACACTTGATGAGTAAAATGCTAGTCAGCATTTGACATGCTATCAAATTGCTTGTAAGCCCATCGCTAATCTGTGATTTCCAGGTATAACAAATGCTCAATTGAAGCTGATATAAAGTTTATCATGAATGCTTTGGGGCTTCTTTTGGTAGCGTACAGATTTTATTTGGTTTTAGTTGAACACTTACAATTATTAGCTACACACTTAATAAAATCGTGTAAATTTAGGTGGTCTGAGAGTGACATATACGAGCGTCAATTTTGACATAAATTTGAGTCATAACAGACGTGAAATATAGCTCAATCCAACGTACTTTTCGTCGAGCAACGAACTTTTAAATGTTTGTTTATGTCTCATCTTTTATGTCAAAGATGGATTCCGTCACGTGTAATGTTGGGTATTTCTAAGTGTGTACCACCCCTGTACCTAATTTTTTTAAGTTCTTCTTTCGCGTTCTGAATGAATTATTCCAACAATGATGAAAAGGTTTTTATTCTCTTGCACGTATACACACTTAGAAATAACTAATTTTACACGTGACGGAGTCCGTCTTTGACATAAAAGATGAGACGTAAACAAACATGTCATGTAATATTAAGTGCTCCGAGACTAAAAACTTCGTTGCTCGACTAAAATTACTTTTGATTGAGCTATATTTCGCGTCTGCTATGACTCAACTTTATGTCAAAATTGACGCTCGTATATGTCACTCTCAGAGCACCTAAATTTAGATGATTTTTTCTAAGTGTGTGGCTAATGACTTGTGCTTTCTGTAGTTCATCATAAGCTCTAAAATCAAATAAAATTGAAACATTTTCTCTATTAATTCATTTGCCACACCCAGTGAGATTAATTTGCATAACTTATTTGTCATTCACAAATCATTATTATAATTATTAAAACCACACACCGACAGACAAAAAACATTCGAAATTAAATAATAATCCGATTATTTCCCCTCTTCTCAGCTCTGTGACTAAATGTCTGTTGAAACGCAACCATTAATTTGCATACAACGAAACTTTTTTGGACAACATTAAATAACGCACTGGGAAACAATACGTCATAATTCCCATTTATACTCGATCCATTATTTAAAAGTCATTGGAACATAGCAAGCTGAACATTGCATTAGGTCCTAAGTAACATTGATTGATTCTCTTCGTCAACTTTCTCTTTCGTTAATAACTTGAGTACATAACCGTTTCTTGTTGTGTTTGTCGTATTAGATGCTAGATGAAAGCTTCTTTTATCGATATGTGTGCTGAAAATACCTGGGAATGTCTTAAGATGGCCTTAAAAAAGTCGACGAAGAAAATCTGTCAATGTTACTTAGGACCTAATGCAATATTCAGCTTGATATCCATTTTTGCGAACATGGCACAAAAGAGGCAATATTTCTACGCTTTTCGTCGGAAAAAAAAATGACGAGAGCGCAATCCAAAAGGGAGGCGAAAAGTGTCAGTGGGGACGAAAACAGCCAAGCGTCGCCACTTGCCCTTCGAGGTGGACTTCTGTTCCAGAAGGAGTCGTTGCAACAACATCAGCAGCGGCATGGCATGAGTAGTTGCGGCCACGGCTCGATCATCATCGACGTCGTCGTCCTCGTCGTCATCATTCGTAATCATCAACTGCAACGAAGCGATCTCGGCGGAAGCATGCGGGTGGTCCCATAACGTAGAAATGTGCCTGTGAGTTGTTTTTTTCTCTTGGTAGTTGTTTTTGTCTTCTTTTGCTCTCCGAAATGACGACGACGACAACGTCGGGCGGACGGATGGATGGTCGGTTGTAGCTCCCAAATACACACATGTTGGCTTCACAAGAAGTAAACACAGTCGTCGTCGTATATTGATGTGCTGTTCCGAGGCAGGGCAGAACAAGCTGAACGTGAGCCACCAGCCAACATCACTCACTACACATGCATGAGTACAGATTTTCGAGCATATTCTTTACGACAGCAGTGGATGCTGAAATAAGCTTGGGTGCAACCGATCCTACCATTAGTTCGTTACGTTGCAGTTGATGAACGCTGGCCGGATGAAATCCATGCGAAGGGAGGAAAGGCGATAATACAACAACTGTGCTGCAGTATGCTCAACAACCCACACACAGCCACATGCTGCTGAGGATTTTCATATCGCTCTTCGCTCTCAATGGAAATATACGAGTATGCAATCATCACGATCACAGTTTCACAGCAACGAACACCACGATCGTCGAAAGAGTGAATTGCAGTGTTGGAAGATTTGCGGGGCCTCCCTTAGCTCAGTCGGTAAAGGCGCAGCTACAAAGCAAGACCATGCTGGAGGTGGCTGGGTTCAATTCCCGGTCCGGTCTAGGAATTTTTCGGGTTGGAAAATTTCTGGACTTCCCTGGGCATAGAAGTATGATTGGACTTGCCACACAATTATACTGATGCAAAAATGGTACAGGCATCAAAAGCTCTCAATTAATAACTGTGGAAGTGCATCTAGAACACTAAGTTGAGAGCACGCAATAAGCTAATATGCGATATGCAATAAGCTTAAAATGCGAAGAAGAAGAAGATTTGAAAAATGTTCGTCATCATTACGATGGGATTTACCACTAACATATAATTGAAAAACGTGAACGACCCCCAATCAATTTAGGGACAAGCATTAGCGAGGTCTCATCTGCTACAGCATTTCGCGTTTTCAAATCCTAAGCTAAAATACCACTTTCAGAATTATGAAACAATAAGGTATTGTATTTGTAAGCGCATATGCTATGCTATGCTATGCTATGCTATGCTATGCTATGCTAATAAGGTATTGTATTTGTAAGATGCAAGAATGGGATATAATGTTTATGTATGACACATAAAACCTGTCAATTAAGCTTTCAGCCAAAGGGCCTGGGTTCAATTCCAGTGTAAGAAACGGCTAGCTCATCGGTACTCTTACCTGTCTCTAGGGCGGCTCATCCACTTATTCGGAGGACTCACAACCCAACACTAAAGCGAAGTGGACAACACAGTTTCCTAAGTCGACATGCATGGGCTCGTGTAGTTTCAAAAGAATAACATACAAAATAGATATCATTTTAACCGGCGCCGGTGGTGTAGTGGTAAGCGTGACTGCTTTCTAACACCCCAATGGGTCTGGGTTCAATCCCCAGCCGAGGTCGGTGGGATTTTTCTGAGGCATAAAAATCTCTGGTCACGTCTTCCTTCGGAAGGGAAGTAAAGCCGTTGGTCCCGGCCCATGTGTATGTGTGTTAAATGGGTGCGATATCCTACGCAGGTGTGGAAGCTGCCTTCCTGCACATTCGGTTGCCGTCAATGGATGGCAATCGATGTCCGTCGGTGATTGGCACTAGATTGCGGAACAGAGACCGACGTTAAATAAAGGAAAGAAGATATCATTTTCTTAAATTTTATTGAGGGACATATCACATAAAGGGGATGGTACCGGTGCGGCCGATCTGCAACGTTGGGGCCCTTGGTTACATGCGGAGAGATAAGAAGGAGGGTTCTGTTTCATACCTGTTGCCCTGCAGGGGCTTGGAAGGAAGAGTAGAGCTGTTCGAGGTTAGGTGCTGTCCACGAAAATCGATCGCATGATCCTCGGATGTTGGCTGCAGCTCTACCTTAGCCCGCAGACGGATGGGAAACTCATCGGCATCAGTAACAATAAGCGGGGGCGAACCCTCCGGACCTCACTGTACTTCTGCCTCAGAAACGTCCGTTTCACCAAACCGAACGCGTGTGGCACAACGATAGTAAGGGGGTCTCGTTGGCCACTGGCTAGCCCGTCTCGTACGTCGGAGATCAGGATGATGCACACTTAGATTTTTTCGCCGAGATGGGCACCACCGAGCAGCTCGGCATTTTATTTTGCTGGATCTCAGTGAAAAACTTGCCGAGATTCAGCTAACAAACGGGAATTTTGCTGAGATCTCGGCTAACAAACATATTTTTTGCTGAATTTCCAGCAAAATAAAATGCCGAGCCGCTCGGTGGTGCCCATCTCGGCAAAAAAAATCTAAGTGTGTGGAAGGGTCTTCGTCGTGTCGTTGTACCGTTCTCCTGCACTTCTCACGCGGCCGGGATGTGGTTCTCCGTCCTCAAAAATCCTTGGGACACTTGATCTAGGCCGGCGGAGCCGGAGGCGTGTCGTAGTCACGTGTTCACCCAACCTACGACGCGGGGATACTTCTGTTCTGTCCCGCCGGATGCTCTAAACTTGACTGGCGTGGCTGGGAACGGGTTCAATGTTCCGGAATACGTGGGGTAGCCGCACTGTCTGACCCGGAACCACGAGGATACTCAGAAGGCGTCCGTTCGTTCAAAAACTTGAAGCAGCTGGCGCCTGCCGGTAAAACGCGGCTACCACGCAGCGGGTAAAAAGTGGCAACTGCTGGCCTTATAACACGGCTGGTTCGGTAACAGGAGAAACTCGCTGATCGTGTTCTTCACCGAGGTCACAAACGCGGCGGAATACACTCGCGGTCGGTCTCAAAGACCTTTAATTTTCCGCACTCGGAGAGAAAAATACTCGAGATTTTACACAGTTCTTGACGTCTTCACTGGTCGGGCATCCAAAATCCACTGCCTGGTCTCCCTCTTTTCTTCCTCCTCTTTCCTTCCTCCTCTTTCCTTTCTCATTATCCATTATCTCGATCTCGATGCGGCGAAATCGCTTTTCGCCCGAAGCGGTGGATTAGCGATTATCCATATCCTCTCAAATTCGGCAATGATGAGGTAGAGATGCGAACAGTCCAGGCGTTAGTAAACCTTAATAGGGTTGTAAAATTTAGTTGCGGAGCTTTGCCGTCTTCTTTGTTATTTACATAAGTGAACGATGGAACAAACTAAGAACACGTACTTTATATTCGTGTGTTTGTTTCATCGTTTTATTTTCTTTTGGTTGTTATATGTTGTCCTACATGCAAAGGTTCACAAATGTTTTTATTTTTGGTGCTGGTTGACTATTTGTAAGGATATTTATTTAGGTTTTAGTTCAGTTTGTGTTAAGTGCCCTTTTACCATTTTTTTGTATAGCCATGGGCGCCCTACAAATAGTTATTTTTTTATAATTTGGTGCCTCCTCGATTGTCACGCAAAGCCATCGAATTCACTCTAACTCGAGGAGATACCAAATCCCATGATGGAAAAAGACACATAACTCTTAACACTAATTTACAAAGCATTTCATTATTTTGTTTCCATTAATTCATCGTGATACTTTTATTGTTGTTTTAAATAATCCAATAATAATATTAAAAAGAGCCATGAACAAAGCGTAAAGAATGTAATCAAATAGTCTATATATATATAAGATGAATAAAAAAAACCAAGAAGAATATTAACATGCATGTGGACTTCGTAACTGGAATGACATGTTACCAGAGCAATTGGTAACACCAGTCGGCGTCGTCGGGATTTATTGAGGCTCAGTACGGAAAACAAGATCGACGGAAAACCAATCAAGAAAAAAAAGTTTCGCTGTCAGAGAGGGTCACAATTAGCGATTTCATGATCGCTAAGCACCCGCAACATTCTCCTGAAGCTTCTCACAATCTTGAAATTCTTCTAACAATTGACTTGAATTTCTAATCAAAACTATCTTAGAGATCTTTCCAAAACTCCCACGGAATTTTTCCCTGAAATATGTTGATGATATCCCTGGAATTTTGTCTCAAATCATCTCAAAATTCCTTTGGAATTTTCATCAAAATTATCATAATAGTTCTTAAAAGTAACTACATCCTGATAGTCTAATCCAGTTTAAGGGTCATGATTCTTATTAAAGGCCCAGAATACGAATAATTCATAGAAATTCACGGGTTTTCTTAGTTTTTTTCTTCGGTTAATTTATATTCCTAGCTCTTTCCAAAATTTTACAATTTCCGGCATCACTCCAAAAAATCAGTTAATCCAGCTCCAGAAATGCAAACATGTTCAATACTTGATGGCGTAGAATAAAGATACATGAAAAATTAAATCTGCTATTGGCTGCATATTTTATCCCCGTTTACCATATGACATATGTAAGAGTAGCCCTACGGAGCACTATTAGAGGCTTTTTTTCCTTGATTTGTTTTCCGTTGATCTTGTTTTCCGGGCTGAGCACCAATGCTACCGACGCCAGGGAGCCAGCTCCCACACCTGGACCCTACCTATCGACCCACCAACTCATGAACCGGGGACCAACGGCTTTACTTCCCATCCGAAGGAAGGCGTGATCAGAGATGTTATGCCTCAGAACATCCCGGCGGCGCCGACTGGGATTGAACCCAGGCCTGGTGGGATGAAAGAAAATCACGCTTACCACTACACCATCGGCGCCACTATTAGAGGGTTGTCAGAGCATTTAGTGCTCTGTTATACACAGTCTGTCTCTTGGAATTAATTTCAATGCTGATATGCTTATTAATTTTCACTAAAATTCATAGTTTTGAAGTCACTTTCCATAAATTTTCCGTACAATTTTTTAGTCCTGTTCGCAGAAAATTCAAAAGATTCTCTTCAGAATTTCGATAAGTTTATGTCACTTATCAAATTGTTTTCAAAATACCCAATTTATGCTAATTTACTACTGCTACAAAGGAAGTTAAAGATTGTGTAGCGCTTTGCAAAAAAAAAAACAATTCTCTTCTGAATGCCATAACAATTACCGTTAGAACTCACTTTGATTTATCCTCACAATTCTCATTAGCTTCTCTTCAGTGGTGGCGGGGGGGGGGGGACACCCCTCACCATCCCTCTCCAAAGGGGGAGTTTGGTAAAGAGAGATGAAAAAACCGATTTGTACCTTCCTTAAAAGTTGTCCTAGCTCGCTATTCTAATATCTATATGCAATCTTCACACTGCCATACTCTAACGGAAGCATCAACTCTATGCTTTCATCTACTCCATATATCGTATAAAAATTACCACTACAGTCTGTTATTTGAAATTAGCATCTTCAACTATTCAAATATTCCTAAGCGCAGATTCTTCTATTATGATTAAAAATGCAGCTCCTTGGATTTTTTTTTCAAAGTCTGACACCATGAATATTTCTATAACTCCCATTGACGGGAGAACTTTTGAATAAAATCCAAGTCTTGAAATCTTGAAATTTTCAATAAGACCCAGAATCTTGAAGATTTTGTCTGCAATATTTAATTTTCTTCTATGGTAGCGAGCTGAAAAATTTTAATTCAAGGATTTCAAAAAATATTTTTGATATATCTTCACTATCCAATATTTGGGTCTCATAACCAAAGCAGCCTTAGATTGCCTAGTCAGTAAAGGCACGGTATTACCATGCGGCGGGTTCGATCCTGGTCCGTTCGAGGAAACCATTTGGTTTGAAAATTGTCTTGACTTCCCTGGGCAAAGAATATCATAGTGCTGGCCTCACAAAATACAAATTCTTACATTGGTTGGCATAGGAACCTCTGAATTAATAACTGTGTAAGTGCATCAAGAATACTAAGTAGAGAGCCGGCAAAGCGCTAGCTACAGTAGCGTAAAAAACCTAGAAGAAAACCAAAGCAGCTCAATAACGTTAGATCTATGCAGAGCGTAAAAATTATTGACTGCTTAGGCTGAGTGTGAAAGCACTGCACTATTCAATCCATTGCGCTATGCAGATAGTTTGTACCAAACGGTAAAGGACAAGACAATGAAAGAGCCAACACAAACATTCAGGTGACAGGTGACTCATATCGCTTGCCTTCCCTCACACAGCATGTAATTCCATAGAAAATGTACGCTCAGTCATTCAAAACAAGTATTGAGTACCATCATGGAAGAATAAACGTGCTGACTGAGCTACTGACTGAGTGCTCGGCTGTCAGTAACTCGTTTACCTCTCAATCATTCAGACTCTCACGAGGCAGTGAATGATGAGGCAGATGGCAGTTCATATTCATCTGAAATTAACTCATTGAACCTGACTGAATTGACCTTCGAAAAACTTCATGTTTTTGCATGAGTTACCCCCTCTGGCTACTAAAGGTTGCACACGAAAAAATCCCGACACGTTAAAAACGCGCTATAAAGGCATTTTTTGAGAATTTTTTTTTTTCAAAATATCATTGAATGAAGCTCACATTAGGTATCGGATGTCAGGAAAAGTTCATTTGTTTACATCATGGCTTCACCAGAGCAAGTACGTCGCGACTCGATCCTGCACGCTCGAACCAAAAATCCCGGTCTATCCGCTCATGACAGTTTTCGATCAAATTGCTGGGCATGAGTTTTATACTTCGGTTGACCGCAAGAGTTCCCCGAAAGTATTTAAAATAAAAAAGAAGTAAAAATTCCCCAAAAAGTTTTTTTTTCTCCCTTTGGGTCATAATCACTGCATTGATCTTTTGTGATATATCCGTATCCTTTGTTTAGTGCATGTCGTAGTACCTCATTTCTATGGAAAAGTAATGAGGTATTCGTTTTCGATACAATTAAATCATACATACTTGCTCTTCTCACAAAAAGCTTCATTCAATTGTGATGTTTCGCAATATTCGAAGCGTTCTGTGTCCTTTCCAAAGACGCGCCCTCTCATCAATCAAAATGGCTCTTACATTAATCCTCATTCAATTGTGATGTACCGTGTCATTTTAAGAGTTCTGGAACCTCTCCAAAGACGCGCCCTCTCATCAATCAAAATGGGGTAAACAATAGTAGGGGTAAACAATGGTAGGGGTAAACAATAGTTGCAATTTTCAAACCTACGACTGGATGCCTTCCTTCAAATAACAACTGAAGTGCGGTAAAAAATCGGTAGAACTGTTTCAAACACACAGTTGGTACTTGAGCGGGTCGGTTTTCATCTTTTTTTGCCAGTGGTGGGGGGGGGGTACACCCCTCACCATCCCTCTCCAAAGGGGGAGTTTGGTAAAGACAGATGAAAAAACCGATTTGTACCTTCCTTAAAAGTTGTCCTAGTTCGCTATTCTAATATCTATATACAATCTTCACACTGCCGTACTCTAACGGAACTATCAACTCTATGCTTTCATCTACTCCATCTATTGTATAAAAATTACCACTACAGTCTGTTATTCGAAATTAGCATCTTCAACTATGTAAATCGTTGATTTCACGTAGAAGTAATACTAAAAACATATAGTCAAAGTATTATATATGTTTTCAAAAAGAATATTAACCTTAAATTGTAAGTTTGACTAACCTTGTGTCTAGTTTTTGTTTTGATCGTGTGCTTTTTTTTGAATGTTTGTTAATGTAATAGTTGTATAATTACACTGCGGATAACAAATTGAATAGGAATAAGTTCATGTTTTAGGAATAATGAAATATTTGTATCATAAATCATAGCTCAAACCTCCTTCTCCCTCTCCCCATCCATAAAACTGTAAATCTCTACTAACCTCGAGACGACCGCGAGTAATCGGTTCAATTCCTTTAACTCTAGATTTAAGACATGAATTATGTATACCGCAAATGATAACTTGGCTCTGTAAAGTTTATTCGATTGAGCCTGTACAAATAAATTAATACAGGGTTGGTTGGAAATGCTAACATGAAGCTTTAGTGTGATGATTTATTAGCTAGAGAATGATCTTTAGAAGAGGGTAGGTGGATAGTTCCGTTAGAGTACGGCAGTATGAAAATTGAATAGAAGTTGAAAATGAGCGAAGGGCCATTAATGCGACAGTTTTTTATGTTAGACGCACATCTTTTGCCTAACACGTACGATGCACGCGGAGACTTGAAGTATGTCATGAAGTAGTCTCTCTAGACCCTCTTCTAAAGATCATTCTCTAGCTAATAAATTATCACACAAAGCTTCATGTTAGCATTTCCAACCAACTCTGAAAATCGTTAACTTCGCGTATGAAGTAACATAAAAACACTTTGAATGTAAAAAATTAATACAAAAAAAAAACAATGCGTCCCCATCAGGTTGATACTTTTGGAGCAGCTTTTATAATACTATTAAATACTTAGTTATTTATTGAGCATCTTAACTGGCAACACCGGATTGTTGTTTTCAACCGAACCTCGAGTCAGCAGCTTCGTTGGTGATCCTCCTGCCGCAAGGGTAAAGTAGCAACACAAGCAAAAAAAAGTTCAACATAAAAGTTTCTTTCAACTCTCTCCGCTGCTGCTGCCATAGCCTCACACTCATCCACCACCCATCGAATCGAACGCCTCCTCACTCTGCGTTCGACCACGAACAAACATCCTTCGCATATGTATGAATATGATCTTCGCTCTTCTGCTGAGCTTGCCAGTTCTCTCCACACCATGCTCTTGCTCTCTTCCCAGCACGGATACAACCTAGGAAATCTGTTCCAAGCTGCGTGCGATCTTCCAACATCTACACACATAGAAAACCACCTACCGCCGTACATACCAGCAACAGCATGGGAGGAGGTGGACATGTGTCCGTGCTGAGAAATTTACTCACCACCTATCCCTCTCTGCTCTCAATCTCTCTCTCACGGTGAGCACTCGCTTGTACAGATGTATACGTACACAACATAAGTCTAAGATGGCCGACTTTATTTGATCGAAAACAATCGCGAAGTGCGGACGCAACTTGAGTGCGATCCTCCTCAGGCAAAGCCTGACAGTAGAAAAACCACCCAAGTAGAGAGAGCAACTCGCACTAGAACTCCAAACCCGTACGGTCTCGAATCGTCAACCCGCCCAGAGCAAGTGTTCAAGTCTCGTTTTTCTATTATCGATTGCATTCGCGTTACAACTGGATTCTAGAATTAAGTTAGAAGATTAATCGACCGATCGTGAGTGTAGATTGCTTGTTTTCTTTTACGGACTGTGTAAAATTAGGCTATCTAGGCGATCATTGGGAATTGTGTTCAACGAAACCGTGTGACTGAATCGAAAAGTTCAAAGTGGATTTTGTAGTTTGATGGTTTGATTCGACCGAACTTCTCTGCCGAACCATACACGCTAGTGCAACAGGGCAAGGGAATACCCAACGATCAACCAGGAAAGAAAACGAGAAATAAGATGTCATGAAACATCATTTTGGCGGAGTTTGGCGTACATCTACACCGGGCTGGTGAAAAGTCGGCCTACAGTATTTCAACTAGAGGTGAAGAGTTTCGTTCCTGGAAGAGTGCGGTGATCCGAGAAGGATGTTGTAAATCCCGCACATGCTGATCCTCGTATGTCAGTAGGAAAAACAAACCCAACAGAAGTAGCGTGAAGTGAATTGTACGGCAGCATAATAGGGTGAAGAGAAGTTCTGTTCCGAGAGTGCAGAAGAGTGTGGCTGAGGAAGTGACGACCGGGAAGGCCTCAAAACTAGAAATAGTGTCAAAGCCGAAGTGAGTGGGAGTATCAGTTCTTTTTCTTTGCTCTTCTACTGGTCCTTATTGATCTATGCTTCTGCTGTTAGGAGAAGTTGGATATGTAAACCGATCCATAGAAAAATATGTTGATTGAGAAGAGAAAAATATCTTAAACCGAAAAGAAAAAAAATCGAAAACAACAACACAGCTGCCAGTTTTGTTCGGAAATGGAGAATCCAATCGAATCGAATGCTACAGTGAATTAATTGATACAGTGAGTCAATCGCAGAATACGAAAACAAATCAAACCTCAGTGGATGCGCGCAGGTTTCGGTATGTTTTAGCCTCGTTAGCTAAAGCTCAATTCTCAAATAAAAAAAAAAGAAGCGAAGTGTGAAGTGTATCAAGCTTCAGCAGCAAAATTATGGTAGTACCAACGATGGATAGCCTACCACGAGTACCTGACACCCATGGAGACACCGTGGACGAGAAAGTGTTTTCCGACCTGTACATTAGGACTAGCTGGTTCGATGCCTCGATCGCGCTGGATCAAATCGAAAAGGTATGTGATGGATTTCGACTCGTTTGTTTGCGGACGTTTAGCTGCTTCCTGTGATATTTTTTTCTGTTGTAAATTTGATTTCCTTGCTGGTTCATTCATTGCTTTTCTCTATGTAGGCTAAGTCGCCCATTTTCGATACTGTTCACATGTTCCTAATTTTTTCTAATGATTGATTGAGTACCTAATATTGTATGAATATTTGTATTTTCAAGAATAAATTAGGATAACTTTTTTTAATCCATTTCACTGAAATTGTTGCACAAATAAAAAACCTTTAATTGCTTACAGATTGTCAACTTTCAAAGTCACGTGAAACATAAAGACCAATGAAATCAAAATCATGCTTGATTACGAAAATCCCCTAATATGCTGGTACGGTTTTGCATTCTGCCGCTGATTGCAAGTCGGTCCAATTTGCGTTTTTGTCAAATCTGTGTTTTTCAGTGGAAGTGGTAGCATCCATAGTTTCATAATACTGGATAAACTCAACAACTTTGTTCTGGAAAAGTTTGGAAAAAACAGACAACCGGGTTGTCCCATTGTATAAGAAGCAATGGTATAAGCTAACTTAAATCGCGTTTTTCCTGGCTTGCTGACGAACTTGTCATGAGCGACAGTATTGGTATAACTTAAAACGCTAAATCACTCTACTTGTCACAGTTTCACATCTGAGCAGTTATAGTTAATTTTCATAAAAAAATATTTACATCTTCGTCAGTTCCTTCACCAATAAATAAGCATCGCATTTCAAAGTATTTCATCGCTAAAAAAATGACTATAATGTAACTAAGTATACAAACTGATGGAGTCGTTCTATCACACTATCTTTATTTAATAAAATTGGCTTTTTGATTTCATTCAAGTACCATTTTTAAAGAGGAACGTGGAAATTCAAACAAATTGGAACGGGGAAATAAGCTGCTAAATTCTGATAATCAACCTCAAATATCGTTTAAAAAAATTAATACAGTTAGATCTCGATTTTGGCAACACGTAGTTTTTGCCTTTTTTTGCGTTCCACATGGTTTATTATACGGAAATCTTCTAATCGGTTTCCTGTTAATCCTTGGGAGTCACCCATAAATTATGTATGGGATTTCAATTGATTATTTCACCCTCCATTGCAAGACACTTACGTTATCTCTCTTCCCCCTTAAATTTTAGTAAGATTTCAACATTTGCAGAAAATCTTTGAATAATAAATTGGGAACACTTATATATAAATTTATCACTTTAATACAAACATAAAAACGGCAAAGATCAAATTATTTTCTGCTAACTATTAAATCTTTATCTACTCCCATTGTAAGAAACTGTAAGATTTTTTTTTTGTATATCGTCATGTTAGGCATGTTTGACGACCTTGAGCCTTAATTTTTTTTAATCTGGTCTTAAATTTAATATATTATATCTGCTCACGATCTTGATGATTCTCTGGATGCGAGAATGAGGCAAACTACTTCCATTTTAAGATTAGATTTTGTTTGTGGATTTGCATAAAAATACTCTAAAAATCAGATATTTGAATGCAATTTATTCATCGAAATTTAGATCTATTTTAAAAGATAAGTTAAAAAAATTAAACTCTGCAAAACACTCCCTACAATGTTAATTATAGATTGTATACTGGGGACGGACTCAGCGTAGTGTTTAGTATCCATACATTTTATGGTAAAGGTCATGAGTTCAAATCTTACCCCAGACAAGTCAAGAGTGATAAAATGTGCTAACCAAAGTACGCCCACGCAAACCAATACCAATATCTAACTTTCGGAAAGGTGAGAGTTGCTCCTATCCGATGATGTTGTTGGTTAGCGTGAGCGAAACTTCAGTTTGCGTGTAAAGGGTCTTAAAAAGTTTGTTTATAAAAGCTTTTGTGCTGTTATCAAATGTTACGCCTGACATGAATTAAACTAACAATTTTTTTTAGACATATCACCGAATTTGTTAAAAATTTCAGCTGATGAACATTTGGCAAAACGTTGATCCTCATTTCAACATTTTTTTTAAAAGGAAACAACTTCTAAACGTTGTTGAAGTACCGGAAGAATCGGGTATTAACCGTGAATCGAAAACAACCGGGAAATAACCAAAAAAAAAAATTTACAAGCTTACAATATTTTGTTGTGCCTTTATTAATCGAATGCTGTTAAAAAACATTCTAAGTATGATGTCTTGAATATTTTTCCTAAAATCTTAAATATTTTTTTTTATTTTCCATGGCACAGGATACCAAAAACTAAGCCCGAGATCTTTTTTTTTTTCCTCTGTTCGGGACCTAACACTACTGCGACCAGTAAATTGATCTATTGTAGTATATCCCGTGTCCTTAGTTTAGTGCATGTCGTATTACTCCATCACTATTGAGAAATGATGAAGTATTCGATTTTTTTACAGTTGCCACTCTTGCATTTATCGCAAGGATCCGAGTCTAATTGAAAGGTCCCGCTATTTATACCCTTCGGAGTGTTGAAACACCCTCCAAAGGCGCGCCCCTTTGTCAGTCAAAATTGGATTCCTTAGCAACAAAATTAAGGTATGACACCGATAATAACCATGCATCAGCACCCTAGTCTTAACCACTTCAAACTAGGGAACAACGAAGAGAAGATTAGGAATCACATAGATGAAGACAACTAACTCATTTTTTTTGCCTTGTTTCAAGATCATCCTCGGTATACAAAGCCGAGTCTTGTCACTATCAACAAGGCATAAAAAGTAACAAAGACTAAGATGTGTTTCTTGGATTACTGAAAAATCCTGTTCCCCTAGTTTGAAGTAGTCAGGACTAGGAATCGGTGGTAGATCTTACATCCCTTAACGTACCACGAAAAGGTGATCTACCCACGCTACGGGGTAAGTCCGAGATCTAAACAATATTAAAAATGTCCCAGAGACTGGCATTTAAAATATTTTCGATAATTTGTTCTCAATCAAAGTCTCACAAATTTAAGATATTTTTGTTAATCCTTGATCTTCAATTTATGTGCATGGAATATTGAAATGTTTTAAATGTATTAATTTACTAATTGTTTCTGGATATCTTTGCAAATTTGTCAAGGATTTACTTAGGATCATTCTAAAAAGTCTTCAGAATTACTTTTACTTTCATGATTGCCCTCAATCTTACACTTAGCACTTTATGAATTTTCCTTATCTCTATAATTTTATTGGAATAATCCTCGGAAATTTCAAGGCATGTCATTTAGAATTTCAGAAATTAATTCTCTCAAAAATTTCCTAGGATTTCCCCTCAGCATTTTTCTTAAAATGCTCTAAAATGATCTCTTGGAATTATCTCGGAATTATCTAGAAACTTCTCTTAGTATTTTCTTGGAAATGTCTTCAGATTCTCTTGGAGCACTACTCAATATTCTTTGGAAATATGCTCAAAATTACTTGCCAAACTCGCCCGGAAAAAACCTCGATATTGAAATTTATGAAATTCTGCTATGAATTTTTTGAGTTATTTATGAATTAGATTTCCATGGAATTCTTATCCATATTTCCTTGCAGCTCTCCTCAAATTGTCACTCTTATTGATTGATTGATCAACATTTAAGAGATTTTCATCCGTAGTTGATCATTAGGCGAAATATCAGAATTGTTCACTTTGAAGAAAAGAGGCTCCGAATTCCATTAGAATTGTTCCGAAAATTCCTTTCGATTTGTTTTAGACTTCCGTGGAGTTATAATCACAATCCCAATAATAGCGTCATCAGAACTACTCACCTTTACTTATCCTCACTATTTTCATGAGATACATCTAAAAATTACCTGAAATTTCTACATACAATCAAAGTGTGTTGTTACTTCGTACGTGAAGTTTACGATTTTCAGAGTTGGAAAGAATTGCTATAATTATATCAACATAAGGCTTCAGTGCGATAATTTATTAGCTCGCGAAAATTCTGAAGAGAATAGATTGAAAGTTCTCTAGCGGAACTTGTGAAAATTGAACAGGAGTGTAAATTGAGCGAAGGGATATGAATGCGACAATGCTAATTTAACGCGCACTTCCTTACCTAGCTCATATATTGATGGATGAGGGGATTTGAGGTATGTCCTCAAATCCATAGGCAAAAGAGTGCGCCTAGCGACGTTTATCACTACCTAAAGCCCCACGTTTCCAAACGATGGTGTGTTATAATGCAACTCTTCTTTACCCAACTATTGTTTTGCTTCTTTCGTCATGTCCAACGTAGTCATCTCAGAGAGAAGCAGTAGGGTGGTACTGCATGCTATACCAGCATCAGCATTGTTGACGGTGACTACCGCTTTGAGTTATTACATTAAATCAAAGTGTGTTGGTACTTCGTACGTGAAGTAACTCTATAAGTAAACTTCTAGTTAAATTCCATCGGGATTCTCCACAAAGTTCCTTTAGAATTATCTCTATATTTCCTCTACATCTATCCTCAAAACTCTTTTTAATTCTCATTATAATTCTCTAGCCAATGCTACATCGTAGCAAAACCCTAACATTTTATTCAAGTCGAAGAGCCATGATTTTTTTTTAATATGAGAATTGTAAAGTATCGCCGAAGATGAACCAGCGTCTGGCTGAAAATCTGCTTACCAAAGACAACCAACCAACATACCAATCAACCAAAATACGCATCATTTAAAGTAAAAACACTCACAAAGCTCACGACCGGCCTTGCCTCATAATCTTAATAATTTTGTCATGCAATCTTCGAACAAAAGTTCAGTCCGAGTATTTAAATTGTTTTCTAAAATTATTTCCATTTGGGTCTAGTGTCCTTCCAAAATTTTACATGTGATTTGTATAAAATTGAAAATTCTGAGACTATTTATGGCCTTTATAAAATGATCTAAATTATAGAGCATAATTGACAATTTGTTGCGATCTAAAAACTTAATAAATTTTCAATTTTTTTAAAATATATGTTGTGTTTTCAGTAGAGGGGAGAAGGTTTTGGTGCAGTTTTCTATTTATTTTTTTGTATGACATCAATCTAGCCGGTATTCCCTTTTTTTACCATGTTAAGCTATTTGTATGAAATCTGGAAAAATATGTTGAGCACTCGAAAAAACCGGGAAAAACCGGGTATTGTATTTCTTAAATTCAGTGGCTACACTGCATATCTATTGAATGTATTAAATATTGGGTAGTTTTTAAACTTCTCGACTAATAAATAGAGATGCCATAATTTAACCAAACAGTTCGGCTTTGAAAGTTTCCTAAAAAAAATACAATATGATTATTACAATGGGGACGACCCTGGTTAATTTATTATAATTAACTTCACACGCTAAGGTTCTGATTCCAATTTCATCTCCAGATAAGTGCAAAGATACCGCCAAAAATGGCAATATTTGTACAATAACAATCAGGAAAAGTGCACATAAATCATTCTTTAGTACCTATCAACATAAACATAAACGTTTAACAAGGTTGTCTTGTCTCCCCGTCTCGATGAGTCTCATCGTCACCCACTGGTCACCATAGTCGGTCGAACTCCAGACGAATCTAGTACCACACTACCGTTCATCTTAGCGACAACGCTCTGATGGGACAACAAAACCCCCCAAGCTCCTTCACGATCCTATCCTTCGACAAAGTACCCCTCTAACCTCGAGTAAGCCGCAAGTATTCGGCCCAACTCCTACTAGAAATTAGTTAATTTTGACACAAACAATGAACAATTAATTATCGGCTCCGTAAAATTAACACGATTGAGCCTTCGAAACGAACAAGATAAAAAACAATTCTATAAAATGCTGCTAATGGGTCATATACAGTGTATCACGAAATTGTTCGTATAGCTGTCCTTATAGTATCTAAAAGCAGCTGTAAGGGCACACTTTCAATCAATAGATTTCTAATCTTGGCTGCTGGTTGATCAAATATTCCAGATTTTTTGGTACAATTTGTTGGGCTTCATGAAGCCTTAGCAGTAAAGCACAGTATGACCAAGTCGGAGTCGTCGGGTTGGATTTCCAGTCCGGTCTAGGACATTCGTTAATAACTCTACGCTCGCTTAACGAAATACTGTTTTCTTGAAGCAACTGATAGAAAATAGTTTGAGGTTTCTATTGGTACGGTAAAACACAGGTGTATTCAGGCGAAAAGCTGTTCTCATTTTTGCGACATAAAAACGAAAAGAGAAATAAACAGTGCTCATTTCGGACTTTCAATGACAAAATGCATTGGTGTGAATTCAAATGTTTTGATTTAACTAACGGCTGTTCAATAAAAAATGAGAATTTTTTCAGTCATATAGCTAGTAAAAAAAATTTTGTTTTTCAACGAATTCGGTATTTTTTATTAAAAACATAATGTTTATTCTTCAAAAAAATGTCAATGAATATTGGAGATGGGGCCCTGGTCAGCCGTACGATGCAACTTAGTCGCGATGCTCTCACAAGAGCGCTGGACGGCACTGAAATCATTCTCATTTTTCACAACACTTAGTAAAGAGCAGACGGAACGAGGAGCGTAAAAGCCAGAAAAAAGAAGCGGTTTAGTTATTTGTTTGATTCTCTAATTGTTCATACAGTGAACATGCGTTTAAGTTATTTTAGTAAAATTTTAGCTAAAGGTTGAATGAACAAACATATCGTAGTTGCTACAGGCTATCCCCCTGCTTAATCCGATCCCAACTCTACCTAATACTATAAATCATAAATGTATACGATCGACATTTAAGAGCAGGCAGCCCGATATATCCTTAAAAAATGAAAACCACAGAAGAATGCTGAATTATTCATAACAATTGTATAGATATGTATTGTAGTGTATATTGTTGCACAATTTCTAAAATCAACAGCAACATAAAAAAAAATGTATAAAATAGCTTAAAACTAATAGTTGTACGAACTATCCACAGTCAACTCTCTACTACTCGATATTGAAATGACCTGGAAATTAATAAATTAGATGCAAATCTTGAAAAAAAAAGTGCGGATAATTGTCTAAGCAGAGTGACAGGGAGAAGGTAGCCCACAGTTTATGTGCAGCGCATAGCTAATTCAAAATTTAATTATTATACTTTCCATGATCTAAGAAATCAACTTGATAAATTTAATCATTGTCCGATAATTATGTCTAAAATGGTCACGTGGTTTCTTGTTCAGTTATAAGTTTTGCAGTACATTAACTTACATAATTGATACAATTTTAAAGATTAGTTCTTTGTGGTACCAGTGGCACAGCCAGAATTGCTGTCTGGAGAGTGCTTTGTAAAAACTAACATGATTTAAACTCTTTGTAGAACTATCAATAAATCAAGATAAATTTCCAGTGGAAGCTGATAGAAACTTTTTAGAGAGGTGACAAAACAGTTCAAGAGAAGTCGAAAGAAACTTCCGGGGAAAGTTGAAAAAACATTCGAGGAAGCTGACAGAATCTGTCAGAGATAAACCTTCAAGGAAATTCGGAAAAATTCCGGGATAGTCTGAAAGAGCTTTCAGGTCAAGTAGGCAGAAACTTTCAGAGAAAGTTTAAACAATCTTCCAGAGGAAATCGGAAGACACTTTTGGGCAAGTCAGCAATACTGAAGTCGGAAGGAGCTTCCAGGAGAAATCGTAAGAATCTTTCTCTAATAGGCAGAAGAAACCCAGATGATTCGGGAAGTTGCATTTGGAGAAAGACAGTGGCAATTCTAGGGGAAGTCGCAATAATCCTCCAGGAGAAATTGGTGGAATCTTCCAGTGCAAGCTGTAAGAAGTTTCCTAATAAAACTGGAACTAGCCTCGGCAGCAAGCTGGGAGAAACTTCCGGGAAAAATTGAAAGAACTTTCAGCCAGAACAAACTGCCTGAAAATTCGGACAGAACAACTGTAGAAAGTATGAAAAAATTCCGTGTTTTGTATGAAGAACCGTTCAAAAGAAACCGGTAGAAACTTTCTGAGATAGTTCAAAAAAACTTCGGAAGGAAGTCAGAAGACACCAGAAAAACTCGATATTGAAAGGATCATTGAGTTACGGAGGAAAATTTTGGTAATTTTTATGGGAATATTTGTTGAAGCAGTCTGGATTTCCATGAGATCCAGTTGGCTATGTGAAGGAGTGCAAATGTCTTTTTTTTGGCTCAGGAAGTACCATATTTTTGATTTCAAGCATTCTGAAGCACTCCTTAGAACATAATATTTCTACGACCCCTTGTTTGCTTTGACGTCCAGTGTCAGCAGGAAAAATGTGAGATAAAATCTAATCGGTCAGTATGGGGAGGTTTTTCATTAAATAAATGCTCATAAGTTTTTTTTAAATCGTAATAAACCTTTAAATATTGAATTTATTGAATTTTACTGTCATGATGCTAAAATTAAACATTACTGTTTTCAAACACTCTGAATCGCTCCGAGCATTGGGAGGGAGTCTTATCTGGAAATGGATTACCGTATGCTGTTAATTCTAATCTCACAACTTTAGCATAGGGGCCAAATGTTGAAAGTTATGGCGGCCTACGTTCGGACTATTGAATATTTTTATGAACTTATTAATAAATCAGCTCTCTATAGTTTTAAGTTATAAAGCTACTGAAAATATCAAATTCGTACATAATAGGGTATGCGTACTTATTTTAGACCTACTGCTATTATTCGATTATCGGATACTCATAAAAAAAATCAATCTATATATCGTGTTCAAACATCAACATCAGATGCTGCTGACAAATTAATACAATGGATATTTGTGTAAGTATCTAATAATGCATATATGACGATGTCGTAGCATTTTATAATAGGAGAGTTGGACGAAAATGTGACCGGCTAAGTATTTGGTATAGTAAAATACGCTACGAGGAGGAAGGGGTCTCGAGTAACATTTCTGGTTTTATGAGGGTTCAGAAGACTCTGATTTAAACATGTAGAAATCCTCGATTGCGATGTTGCTTGGAGTGTCTACATGCTACTTAATCGAAGTATGTCCTCTTAGAGCATTTCCAGGTCCAATAGTAATACAAAAATCAGACTCGACATCGTCAGATATGCATTAAACTATGCTTTATTCTTTTTTTTTTTTGAGCTAAAATTCGGCCATTGTCGGGAAAACATCAAAATGTCGAATTCGATATTTTTCAACAAATCATAGTTCGAAAATGTCACTTCAAATTCAAATTACGTATGAGACATTAGTAGGAATGTAATTTTGGATAAAAAAAAATCAAAAAGTGTTTAAAATTTAAATAACAAAAAAATACCCTGTTCTATATTTTTTGAATAATTTTCCTCTGAGAGCTTCTTTTTCATGGATCATATTATCAATTCTAACGGTGCATACTAACGGCTGCCATCATGAACGCTATTATGAGAGTTCACAACACTAACCCGTCAACTACTACGAGTTCTACTAAACACCCCTCATGCTCCGTCCTTTCATCGAAAAATTGCATCCGATCTCAAGTCCCTAATCTGACGAAAACTACAAATCCAGCAAAGAAAATCCATCAAAACCTACGGGGTGTTCACAGTAAGCCATCGAGCACTGCCGGTTGCTTGATCGGACCGCCTAGCTAGACCAACCGGCCGGACCGAGACAGAGATATACTCTTGACCTATTTGCAAAAAAAAAACGATCGTTTCGCTTCACAGTGCCACATCGGACAATGCCACACACAACGTTTAACATTTTTGTTTTAGTTTTCAGTTGTTGTTGCTGATGGTTGCTTTCTACCCGCTTCCATGATTCCCTCTGGGGGAATGTAGCGAACGGTGGAAGGGAAATTCCATTTCCCTGAATAGTCACTTCCTGGTAACGCAAATTCCTCAACCGCTCAGGCAGGGGAAAAGTCACGTAATCTTGTTTGTTTGTTTGTTCGTTTGTGTGCCTTGTCTGCGGTTAATTGGGACCACCGACGTTGTCGTCGCTGTGAAACGCAAAAAAAAAAACAAATTTGCTGCCCAAAGCGAAATGTGACAATCGATTAAGTACATCCCTGTGTAAGAATCTCTGGCTGTTTCAGTATCAATGAATAAAAAAAGCAAGCATGGCTCACAACTTGAATGGATTGCGCTGATTTCATGAATGAGCCATCCTATGCCTATCGGTTCGCCTCTATCAGCTTATGGTTGTTATTGTTATTAGCTCTGCTCGACAGTGAGTCTCGCTGCGGCTGATAATTGTATTCCGCTACGAAAACAATGACATTTCGGCAGCACCCTGATGACGGTCTAGAAACGTGCACAGCGTACTGATACCGGTATGGTCATTGGATTGACCGCTGTCGGCACTGCAGTTGACAACACACTACAACCACAGACATTGGAGAGCTGGATCAAGGTGACGAATGACGCGATGCCTAGCTTAGACGAACACTCTCCGCCCTGAAAATGGGACTGGGTGTGGTTGATGAAGAAGGTGACCGATCGGAGTTTTGCATTATCGTTTACGCCGCAGGCACGTCCATCAGTTTCCACTTTTGGCAATGAAACTTAATTGGACCTCCATCGAAGAGACTGTAGTGGATTAATTTCCGTCCAAAGGGAAAAGCAATATCAAGATATATCGGTTGCTTGCTACTGGGCACCACTACGGTACGGCGGCTACTGGAATTGACTGAACGCCTCCGAAACAACAAAATACGATCGAAAATGATTGCATTCAATCGATGCTGACCGTTCAAAGACTGACAGCTACTAACGGACCTTTCAAGAAGTATAGAGTTTAGTCGACCCTCCTGCCTAATGGCGTGAAATGTGCCACGCCGGGTGGTCCCGGCTACATTTAATGTATTGGCACATTTCTCGTTTCCTTTTCCTTCTGATATTTGAGATTTCTTTCCGCGCATCGCCAAGTAATTCAGGTAGCCGTGTGCACAGTTCAAAACTTGTTTCTTCCTACCCCTGATCCTGTCCGAATCATTCCACTCCACGTCGTCCAACAGGCGGTTTGCAGCTTTGATTCCGATGGAAAGAATTACACCGAACAGGCAGCGTATTTGTTTAGATTGTAAAGCTGAAATCTCGAACGGGATCTCTTGAATTCACCGCTCGCGCGTGGAATGAGGTCCGCCGACCAGTAAGATCTGAATCATCGATCGTCGTCGTCGTCGTCATCATCGTCATCTCAGTCAGCAGAGCGGACTCTCGGACGTCACCGTCCATCCAGGGCGACAGTAGTCTGCAGTGTCGACCGTGACTGATACCGCATACAGAGGAAAAGAGATCGAACCGGGCAGAACAAAAATCTCCAATTCCTCCTATTCCCGGCCTTCTCGGAGTTTACAATTCAATTCAGCCGGGACCGACCGTTCGTTTCGCTTTAATTTTTCGCTTTTCTTAATGTTTGTTGTTCTGCTTTTTCTCCCTGCCTCGCATCCCATGTTTGGATCCACAGGAGGTTTCTGCTTTTTGTCCCACACACTTCTCTCTTGCTTTCATTCGGAGAAGATTGAGTTGTAATGGCTAATGGAATAATATCTGTGCTGAGCTCGACGACTTGGGTGAACTGATGACGACGACGACGACGACGACGACGACGGAGCGGCACGGGAAGATTGAAATGGACCGACGGCGATCCCGTTGTTGTTGTTGTTATTGTTGATGATGATGTTCAGGAAGAAGATATCTGCTCTCGTTGATCTTCCCCCGGTGTAGGAGCGTATAGGAGAAATGTCGGTCGGTTTGTGTGGCTCGTGAAAGGAAAACAACAAACCGATTCCGGGTGGGATTCGCGTGCAATGGAGAGGTAAGGCATGTAATATGTGTGTGGCGGCGCGGTTTCACTTCGCTCTAAAGGTCACTACCGAGCGTTGTGCTGCTTGTCGTGTTTGTGCGACAGTAATTACAGCAGATGCTCAAATGTAAATAAAGAGAATGGGACCGATTTGCAACCTGCTTTTAAGGGGTAATTAGCTTTGAAATGTACGATATTTGCATGCTGATTGTTTGAGATGAAATGGACTTTTTGTGTTATGATAAATTGGTGTTATTTGTTATTTTCCGTTAGAAACTCCAGGACGTACTTGAATCTACATTCTAACAAAGTAGATGTGATTTTCATTTTCGCTGTCATACTTTCATTATGATTTCAAACAGTTGTACACGTAAAATAGATAGATGTCTGAAATTCTGGCTGCTACTTGATCAAATATTCAAGGTTTAACGGAAGAGGTTTAGGCTTGAATGGCCTTGTGCATGACATTGTAGCGATTTTAGTGGGCACTCCAAATGGCTACAATTGGACTGGTTTTGGAATTCTCATGTGATTTGAAGTATCGCATAATGGATTTAAACCATAGTCATAAACTGGTTACCTCCCCAGTGTTTTCTCGGAATATGGCCGGATGTGACCAGTGTGGTCCTGGGCACTACAAATAACTACAATAGAATTGATTTTGGAATTCTCATGTCATTTAAGGTATCGTCTTATGGATTTAACCATAATAAAAAAACTGGCCACTTCACCGGGGGTTAGGAACATAGCCGGATGTGGACAGTGTAGTCCTGATTACTTCAAATGACTAACATTGCACTGATTTTTTTTTTTTTTTTTCAAGTGTTGGGTTTTATTTTATTCGTTTCATGTCCGATTTAGTATCATGGCCCAGTTTCCGGAAAAATAGCGAGAAAAAATTAGTTTTTGAATCAAACTTCTCCGATTCGTATGAATTTTTGCGTAATTATTTGTTATGGACAATGATTCACATTTTTGTTAAAATTCGGCCATTTTGGACAACGTAAAATTTTAAATATGGCGCCCATGATTTTTTTTTCAAAGCATTGTTGCATGGAAACGGCATCTCTTCTTGAAATGACGGCTGAGACAAACTTGTAGAGAAAAATAATGTCTTTCTGGAAAAAAAATAAGCAAACAGTGTTTTTTTTAAATAATTTATAGTAAACATTTAAAATAAATATGAAAACTCAAATAGGGTAAAGACGGCTTTGGCACCCATTGAACAAAATTTAAACGTTAATTTCAGTGGATTTTCCCATCAAAACACTTCGCTGAATGTAATCAAACGATTCCTTAGTCTTTCAGCTTCAATCTTATTACATTTTTACAACTGAGGATTCCAGTTATGCCAGAGTTTCCTTTAAATTAAATATACGCACTACAAAATGCGGCTGATTTCTATATGTCGATAATAGAACAACTTGTTAACTTACAGTTCAAATGGAAAGGTTGCCGACGAAAAAGAGGCTACCGACAATAGGCACACTCACCTGAGAAGTTTGAAGCGTTGTAAAATCGCTTTCAATCACGTTTGAACAATTCTGTCGATTGGAATGTGTAAAAAAGCAAAAAGCTGATAAATATAAACAAAAAAACCCGTTATATGTGTGCGTGACGCTGATAAAATGCTAATAGAAACAGGGACACTGCTTAGATTGACGAGAGTACGTAAATTCTCCTATCTCAAAATGTCTTGGTCCGATGTTTTAGATTTTTTTTAAGAAAAGCTTATACAAAAATTTTTAATCTTCAAAATCATAGACACTTGGAAACTTACCGAAATCGTAGAACAAGAACGTTTGGTCAAATGTTTTAACTTTTTGTTAGTACGCTAATTTACAAAATTAGGAATACACCATTTCAAAAACAGCCATAAACTTCAATTATATAGAATTGGTGGTGGACTTAGATTATGTCTAGACTAACATTTGAAAGGGGCGTAAGAGCCAAAATGTAAACAAACCATATTTTGCCACATATAGAGAGAATAGTTCACAAACTTCTCGATAAACACGAAAAAGTAGAAGAAAATATCACTTCAAATCACCAAAAACGTTTCTTCTTACATGGCGTATTTCCAACTTTCAAATCTATGATGAATATGGTTGTTACGCCTTGCACCAGAACAACGAATTATATTGTTTTAATATGCCAAACGTATTGACTCTGTAGTATCTAGTCACGCCCGATTCATTTGAAACGCATCCGATTGATATTTCACGTGTAAACAACGAACAAAAAGAAGACCAAAAAATCTCCGGGCGTAATTCCACTCTCACAAAATTTGCGAACGAAGAACCAAGGCGGAACAACAAACAAAAAATCCCGAGGGTGTACTTCCACGGCGTATCACCAGTGTTGGCAGTTCAAAGGGTGGATGATCTGGGGGGTAACAACATGTATGAAATTATCAGGGCGTATGATGTTTTCTTCTCAATTTCACGACAAAGAAAACTTTTTTTGAGTTTTTAGTGATGCACGATGATAGATTACACTATTAACTATATGTCAAGCTTATAAAATCAACCAGAAAATCGAAAGTCGTCTAATAGGATTAATTTTTAGGTCAACAAAATTCAGAAGCGATTTTCTCGATATGGTCATTTTGGAATTACGCCCTTTTCAAATGTTAGTCTAGATGTATTGGTGCTTGAGTATTTGGCACTAAGGTAGTCTACAATGTACTTTACATTATAGTCGCTATATTCATAGTCTGGCTGATAGAATCTCGGGAACCAATTGAGCTGTCAAATAGCTGAACCAATCGAGCAAGTCACGACCAACAACAGAAAAGAGCCAATCAGCTATTGCGAACAAAACTTCGGAAACCCGTTTCTCGTGACTCAAGGCTCGCCTACGCAAACTAACACCATCTTTGGGTTGGGGAAAGTTATCCGATGATAAAGTAATTTGCGTTCGATTGGCGAAGAAAGAATAATATGGACGAAATACGCGTATACGTAAAAAATTATGCAATTAGGAAGCATCTATAAATTACATCACGCGTCTAGAAGAGGAAGGGTGTTTAAGAAAACGTGGTCAAATGTGAAAAACGAGGGAGGGGGGGGGGGGTTTGTTCAATCTTGACGCCACATCAACATATTTTTTAGTGTTAATTTGGTTTTATAGCATGAGTACATTGCAATAAGTCAAATTTGCTAGAATTCACAACATTTTAACATCGCTGATATGTGAAACGTTTATTCACTTTCAAAATGCACAGATAGCTCACTAGGTTTAAAATTTGTTAAGATGTAATTATAAGGTTTTTGGTCCAATTTCCGTCCTACTAAGCACAACCCACGCTTTACCTCTCTTTCTAGAACGGGATTTAAGAATAAATGAAATGTTTGTATCAAAGATGACTTCTAAATTTATTCCCCTTTCCATAATTACCGTTGAATTTTATAAAGATCCACTCATTGTTGATATATTGTTAAAAATCTAACACTGCTTTTTGATTCCAAAAAAAATTAGAAAAAATAGTGTAAATATTCACACAATAGGTTGTAATAGGCTGTGTGTTCTAGCTTTTTAACTAACGCAACGATTACGATGAAGTAGCGCTCTACCCTACCATGAATTCGACAATTTAGAATAACAAAGAGGGAAGTTCCTTGAACTAGTTGGAGAAAACCTAAGAAACATTAAGAGTTTCGTGAGCCAGTAATTCGTAAAAAAAACGTAAAACTGTCGTAAGATCCATGAATCAGCCAGACCTTACGTTGAACTTTTTGGAGGTTCCTTGTACTTTTCGTATATCCGTGAGTGTTTCGGAAAAACTTATCGGAAAATCTATGAAATTTTCACATGTTTTGTGAACAATAGAGTTTTTCAAACTTGTCAGACGTTTCGTGTTGTTCCTGTCTGGGTATTGTGGAGATGAAGTTATAGATTGTTGAACTTTGAGAAGTCTGTAGAATATCTGAGGTGCCTGCACAATATCCTAAAAATCCGTAGAATTTCCGGGAAGTCCATAGAGCTTCCCAGAAGCTCATCGATCTTCCGAGAAGTCCAAAAAACTACTAAGTCCGTAAAACTTCTGAGAAGTTTGTAGAATTTCCGGAACATCCGTAGAATATCTGAAACGTCTATAAAACTTCCGAAAAGTCTATAGAGCTTCCGAGAAGTCCATGGAATATCCGATAAGTCCGTATAAAATCCGAGCAGACCGTAGAACTTCCGAAAAGTCCGTAAAACTTTCAAGAAGCCATAGAAATTCCAAGAAGTCTGTAGAGCTTACGAAAAGACCGTAGAGCTTACGAAAAGTCTGTAGAACTTTTGAGAAGTTCGTTGAACTTTTGAGAAGCTCGTTGAACTTTTGAGAAGCACGTTGGACTTTTGAGAAGTTCGTTGAACTTTTGAGAAGCTCGTTGAACTTTTGAGAAGCACGTTGGACTTTTGAGAAGTTCGTCGAATTTTTGAGAAGTTCGTTGAACTTTTGAGAAGCTCGTTGACGTTTTGAGAAGATGGTTGGACTTTTCAGAAGTTCGTAGAATATCGGAGAAACCCATATAACTTCCGAGAAGTTCGTGGCAATGGATCAAATCATTCGAGCAGTTTAAATGACGTTTCCTACCACTCAAACTTTACCGAGGAACTCGAGAACTCGAGAAAATAGGGTCTTACTTAAACTAAGCTGGAAAAATCTAGAATTTATTTCTTGATTTTATTATATTCGTTGGTAGAAGGTCGTCCTAAAAGTGCTAGGCAATGTGATTTACTTCGAGAAGTTAATAGAACTTCCGAGGGGTCCGCTGATCTTTCGGAAAAAAAAACCCTTGATCTTCCGAGAAATACGTTAAACTTCTATGTTGTCCGTAAAATATTCGAGATGTCCGAAGCACTTCCGAGAAGTCCGTATAACATCCAAGAAGTCCATAAGTTGGGCAATGATAGCGTGACGTTACAGCGAGGAGGGAGGTCGAGGTAAATGTGAAAATCTGTGAGAAAGGGTGGTGAGGGGTTTATTTTTGGTAAATTTTCACGTTACGTAATTAATTGATACTCCCTTATAACGGAATTAAAAAGAAATTACTCAACCCACCAAAACCCTTTAGCCTGAACCATTTTCTTCCCAGAAGGTTTTTTGTTGATTTGAGATGTAAAAATGTGTTTATGAAAAAAATAGGAGCTAGAACAAAAGATGTTCCATACAGCCTCAAATTGTTGTTTCAAATCAGTAGTATATTAATTGTTTTTCAATAACCTAAATTGATCGATGAGCGTTTTAGTAGAATCATTGTTTACCTTATTACGTTGTTTTTCATTTTAATTCTACTACTATTTTCAATAGTAGCTCAGTTGAACTCTCAAGAATACATATGGCTGAGAACAATGAGCTTGGGGCAGCTTAAAAAAGTATTGACTATTTCATGGACGATTGACAAACAAGAGACACACCGAAAAGTTGTGGATCCCCTGTGCTATCATGGGAAGGAGATGGTTAAACGGTGAGCAGCTTTCAGTCTTAAATTCTGCGCAGTTTTTCAGGGTCTGAGAGGAATGTGAGATTTTTGAATGCCCTAGAATTACAAAAATTATATTGTCCATCCAGAATCAAGAAAATCACCACGATCTGGGACGCGAACATATCTGCCAAGCCTGGCATGTTTAAATGTTTTCCTATAACGAGGCAAAATTTTAAAATGTTTGCCTTGGATATATAAATTTGTTCTAAGATTGAGATTTAAAAAAAGAATCTTGATTTAACAATTGTAGAATCTGTAATTTTTTTTTTAAATTTCCAAATAAACCAAGAATCCATTTAATTTTTTTTTTATATTCCGAAATTTTGTCATTGATGAGTTTCTCAGAGAGCCACACGATTTGTTTAACTCTTGAAGCTGAGAAAATACATAAAATTTGAATTATCAACCTGAGTTGGTCTCATCGGCTGTGTATAACAAATCAATGTGACCCTCGCAACATCTTATTGTAATGGAGCTTCGGATTGACCCATTGGACATATAACTACAATCCACAATGATTGCTTCGAACACCTAGCTCGTGTGTTGGTATTGCCGTTCAAATCCGTTACGACGACGATTGTCACGCAAAATTAAGCAACATAGTAAGAAAATGACAGAAACGAAGGCATTGACGTAGAATAACTTCCTCAAGTCAACCATAATCAGGATCGAGCGTGCGTCGTTATACATCACAAATGTCGCTCATCTCATAAATAAAGGCTGAACTCTATAATAGGTATCAAAGAGGGGCAAATAACTTGGTAACTTAATAGTTTTTTTGTAATTTTGAGTTCAAGATTGTTGAGAAAAAGTAAGCTCCATCAAAACATCGAAGTTCCAGAATTAAGGTATTTTTCTGTGTCTGATTTATTTTTAGTTTTCAGAGTTACAGAATCATTAAACCTTGTTGATGGCAAGGAATGCTGTTGGGCTGAATAAGTCATTAGAAAGAATTTTGGAAAGAAGAGATTGACCTTGATTTAAAGCGTCTTAAACTATTAAAATTCAGATCCATTTACAAGCTATTGAGATTTTTCGGCCTAAGAAGAATGTTCAAGATTCTGAGACATAATAAAATCGTTACAAATTTAACAAAAACTTCACTATCAAATTCATTCGGAGCTTTCACCGATTGTATGATGAATCATAAGAGTGAGTCTTCCGCATATGGTGTCTTCGTAAATATTCAAGATGTCAGCCTTTTAAATTTTCACAAGAACCAAAATTATTATTTTTTGGTTATCACAAACACCGTACGCTTCTTTATTTTGACTTAAATTTTATGCAAACCAACACACAGTGCACTACCATCAGACCAGCAATCATATATGCTTGTTTAAAAGAAAATTAATTAAGGAACCCGGTTTCCCAGTTCACCCTACTCAATCTCCCTGTATATTTTTTTATTTCATACCGACACGATGGTGGCGGCTGCATCACTGAATTGCTCCGCTAAATAATGATCGTGATCATAAATTTATGCGTGCATACGCGGATGACGAGTCGACTCCGCCGGCTTCTGTGCTATTAATGCTTGATGAAGTAGCCGCCGCCACTAGCCACCACCATGGCAACGACGACGTCGTCATTACAAGGGGACTTTCGGCCGAATCACAGTCGACACTAATAAACACATAACCGAGCAGGAGAGGAAAAGTAAACATAAATATCCGCAAAGAGTTCAAATAAACCCACCAAATAGTGAGGAAAATAAAACAAATCGGTTCCATGTGTATATTTGGCATGTGCGGATCAATATTAATAAAATATAAAATGCTAGTATGTGCACAAAGCGGCGGCTGGTCACGCGGAAATCTCATCAGCAACAAGGCGACGCCACAACTGTAAACGAAAACAAATTTGCGATTGAGAAATCCGGTAGCAATTTATGAGATGGCAGAATTTAGATAACGCAAATGACTTTTTTTTTGCTTTGCGCTTCGTCGCATCGTCAGTGGCCGCCACCGTCGCCGTCGTCTGATGTCGTCATTCAACATAGGCCGCTGCCTGCTGCTGGAGCCTCCAATATTCGATTGAGAGACGGCAGCACGACAGACCACTATGCTGCATTCCTCTTGTTGTTTGTGGAAAACTGTCCATTCCCCGGGTCTCCCCGAGGGTACGGTCCCCGTGTGTAATCGAACATCAAGTTTGTTCGTAGCTATAGACGGTACCACCACAGGATGGCGGTGGTGGTGGTCGCTTATGACGCCGATATTTAAATAATATTAATTTCCAAACGAGCTCAAGGCGGAATCTGTGCGTATATTTCTGACCACGGCAGCTGCTGGACATGGACATACGCAGAACATGTCAAGAGGGATGATGCTACTGGTCTTGGGAGAAATGTCGAATAGAGGATTTGCGTATACAACGGAGTGAACAATTTTAGTTTCTCCACAATGCTTTTGTATTATATGCTTATGAGATAATTTGTTCACAATTTCATTAAGTAATGTACCGCTCTAAAAATAAAATGTTATGGAAGTGGTGAAATATGCAACTTTTAACTGAAATTCCATATTTTTACAAATCTTTTAATTCTACGATGATCTCTGAACATCTTTGCACTTCGGGAGAGACATCTACAAATATGCTTTAACATCTAGAAAGTTCCTTTAAATTTAACGAAGTTCCCAAAACCTCCAAGAAGTTCAAGTAATATCTTTGCCAAACTAAGTTCCCTTATCTGAAGCGAGGATCCCTGAAGTTCTGAGGAGTTTATGAGATTCTAGATCTTCTACAAAATTCTATGAACTTTTTCGAAATTCCTTACACTTATAAAAAGTTTTACGCAGCTCCTTAAAATACTACAAAATTCGCAAAACTTCTATACAGTTTGCCGCACTTGTACGTTTCTCGTTTTTTTTGCGAAGTTCCACGAACGAAATTTCTTGAATTTGGCGTAATTTCCACAACTATGAGGCTTCAAAACAAGAGCTCTAAAATTATATAAAGGTTCACAACCAATAATAAGCTTCCCTGAAATAAAATTATGTTTCCTAAACCCCTACGAAGCTCCTCAAACTTAAATAAATTTTCCACTTATACGCAGTTTTCAGAACTTTTCCTTTCTTCTACGAATTTTTCTGAAGATCTATGAAGTTTCCAGAACTTCTACTAAGTTTCCTCAATTTCTACGATGTTCCCTGAATTTCTTAGAAGTTCTTGAAGTTTTACGAAGTTCCAAGAAGTTAAAGAAAAATCACTGGGCTCAAGGCCAATTTGTAGAGCCTGAAGACGTATTATTATGACATCGATTAAATATCGATATAATATAATTTATCAAAATGGTTTCTAGTCCATAACAGGAGAAAGGTAGTCAACATAAAGGACTTTAAAAGATATTTGTTTGTGTTTCACTTATATATATCGCTGTTAAATAGTAACAACGAACTTGACTAGCTTCACAAAATACCAGTGACTCATAAAAAAAACCCAAAATTATGATAGGGTGGCTTGATTATTCTAGAGGGGGCCTGGCCCCCTTGGTACCCCCATTTGCTACGCCAATGTATATTATTAAAAAAAGTTAAACATGCATTTTAATAATAAATCATTACATTGGAAACGCATTTGCTAGTAGTACTGGTTTGAGAGGTGTCTATTTGTGTGCCCCCCCCCCCCCCCTCACAGACCTGGAGCTGGCCCACCTCGAAGAATTTAAAAAATAAATACCGGAGCAATCTATTTTTGCTTTGCATAGCGCAATTGAAATATTCTTCCAGATTATCTAAAATAAAGTCTGCTGCGACTTTGAATTTTTTAATTCATTCACAGCAAAAAAATAATTTTGATATCACGTCAAAGTGGATGCACTACAATCATGTCGAAAATATGGTGTAATATTACTTGCTAAAAAGGACAAAATTATCATTAATACAATGCATGAACTGACATTACGCTGCTTTTACTGCATTTGTTTATTTATGTGGTCATAAAAATTACATGAAATTTTCGACATGATTGTAGTGCATCCACTTTGATGTGATATCAAAATTATTTTTTTGCTGTGTTGCCTATTCAAGGATTGGCCTTCATCTTTTATTCAATTTTTGCTAAACGCAAACGTATCATATAAAGGTTGAATCTCTTCATTCGTTTCACTTAAAAAATCCATAGATATCATCTATGTTCTATAAATCTATATGAAAGGCTCCTGAACTTCTACAAAGTTTCATTAATTCAATTCCACGTACTCAAATAAAGCTATGGAGTTCCCTGAATTTGTGGAAAGTCCTGCGAATTGCTGGAAAGTTGCGTCCACTTCTACGATTTTTTCAGTACTTATAAAATTTGAGTATAGCTTACACAAACTTTTGTTATTTGCTCTTAGGAAACTAGGCTGGACCTCTTTTCCCCTTCCTTCTTATGAGTTCCGTTGCATGTTGATAAACATTGAAACACTTAAGAAACGAAGAGAAATTTCCATGATTTCCTTTGTTAATGATATTATCTCACAACGCGTAAATTCAGAAAAAAATATTAGCAAGCTTAAATTTTTACGTACCATCACGCATGTTAAGAATTCGAAATGTATTTCAACTGTCACTTCACAGAACGAATTATGGTAAAAATGGACCAATCAACAGAATGATGAGAGTTTATAATAATTATTGTGAGCGTATAGATCTAACGATGTCTAAAGATACAGTACCCGGAAATTTGACCAATGTTGAATTTCTACAACATTCCCATCTATAATACTCCCTGAAATACACGGAAATTTTAGAAAATCTACGCGAACTTCTATGAAGTTCCCTGAACTTCTACATAATTCCTTGCGAAGTCTCTCGATTTTCTGTTTAATTCGCCCAACTTGTACAAAGATCGCTGAACTACTATGAATTCGATGCCCTTTTTGAAGCTTTCTGAACTTTTAAGAATTTCGTTTATTTTATTTTTTCGCTTAAGTTCTATCAAAAATATATATTCTATTAAATTCCCTAAACTAATCTAAAATATATTTTTTAAGAAGAAGGTCCTGAAAATTTAATAGAGTTTCCTGCAATAAAACAAAGTTTCATTAACTTCATTGGTGTGTCCCAAACTAGTACATGTTCCCCACTTTTACAAAGTTAAAAAAAATCGAAGCTCTTCAAATTTTTATTAGATTAGCATATCTCCACTAAAGTCTAAAGAAACTTAATGAAGGTAGAGAAAATTGCCAAAACTTTAACGAGCTGCAGAGGTTATGAGGTTTCTTGAAGTTTTTAAACATTTTCCCAACAATAACAAGTTTAGTTTAGCTGTCGAAACAAACAACTGTGTGTTTTTTCGGTGCAAGACACGCCATTGTATGTTTTTCGATAGCAACTCATTGTTGTGGTGCCTGCTCATTGTTTGAAGGTCATTCGCTTTTTCCGTTGCCCCGTTGGAAGCAAACAACTAGTGGAGATGTCAGTGGAAATAAAACTGACGATAACATTCAGCTTCGCACATACCAGTGAGAAGCCATCTTTGGAAAAAAATTGCAAATTTTGAAAAATCGATGGATGCGGGATCCGACTCAGGTGGGAAATCAGTCGAGGTACGCATGTCGCCTGCTGGGGGCACCGTTCAACGTTCAATACGTGAGAGTTTACGACCTCCCATCAGAAGTCCCGGATTGCGATCTAACTTCGGTGCAAATACGGTTATGTGAAGCGTGAGGTTTGGGAGAAATTTTCAGCCACCTTGGGACTCGATATGCATACAGGTGTGCGGGGTCTATATATGGATATAAAAAGGAGATTCCCAAGATTGCAAGCAGCCAGTAAAACAACGAACGAAAGAAGCAAATGAACAACGAAATGAGGAAGATACCAATACATACGCTGGTGAAGTGTATGGGGTGCATCGTCGAACGAGGAAACGGTTGAAGTCCTGGAAGGAGGTGATAGTGATTGATGTGACGTCAGAAGAAAAGTGGAGAGGAATCAAGTGATGCTGAGAAACAATCAATATTCCTCATTAACATTTTATTGTAATCATAATATTAATAATGGTTTTCAACTCCATGCAGACTCTTGGACATTTGAACCTAACAAAGAAACTAACATACAATCAGCAAAATTTCCTGAAATCCATCTCTTAAGTCATAGCTTCTACGAATTTTAATTGATTTCTAAGAATGTTCCTGAACTTCTGTAAAAACTCATTTTAAAAATTTGAAAGAGTGTACATATTTTGCCACCCGCATTTTTTAAATTTAAAGGTAAATACATTTTGTCGATACCCGATAACCGATGGTTTATGATTTATATCTAATCAACTAGGGTCATGGCCCCCCTAATCCCAACATCCTAATTACGCCTATGCTCACTCCAAGCATAGTTGTCTAAAGACGAAACATAAATCCAGCTCAGAGAGGAAGAAGAATTATGTTTCGCATAAAAATACACACTCTTATGAATTTAAACCACTTTCGAAAAATTATTCTGAAATAAATAAGATATCATATTTTCGCGTGTTTTAAGGTATTCGTGTGCTATTTTTACACAAGATGTAAATAATAGTTGACGTAAACAAATATGTCATGTACAGTTCGTAAAATTAAGCTTTCCGAAACCGAAACATACGCAACTCTACGAAAAGTGCGTTTGATTGAATTGACTTACTCGTCTCTTTCAACGGATTCTTATGTCATAAAGGCCGCTTACATGGGTCGGTCTCAGGGCACCGAACTTTACCTGTATTTTTCCTAGTGTTCACACGCCAGTATCATTTAGGGATCAGAAAAAAAACAGCTAAAAAGCACACTAAGCACTTAAGGATCCTAATCCACCGGACGAACTCATTAGAAGGGTTTACCAATCATAATCTGTGCATTCTAACCAAAGATAATCGATGATTAATAGGGCTAAACAAATTCAGAAAATGCATTAATTCCAAGCAAAGGATGCTAATCCCTGCTAATGGCAGCTAAGTCAGCTGTCGGCAACCCGGGCAAAGACGGAAAAGGTCGAAGCCAGCGATTAAAATTAACCCACAACTCATTTGGCCGGATTTGAAAACATTAACACTCACTGTTTGAGCTTCGTCGCTATCAAACAGGTCGCCGCGAAATGTCACACATTGGCGCTAGTGCCGATTATGCGCGCGATTCGCCCGTCTCCGCGAGCCCACACACGAACAAGCGAACTGCCAAAACTGCACGTACGCGCGCTCCTGCTGCTGCTGGGCCGCCACTCTCGCTCGCCTGGTAAGACCGCGTAGCTGCGGTTCTCTCATCGTCGTCGTCGTCGCCGTGCGATGAAAAAAGGTCAGTGATCGTCACTTCGATACAGACAATTAATTCTGTACACAAACCGCGCACAAACAGTCAACACAACAACTACAGCAGATTTCCAGAAGCTCGCAGTCCAAGACGGATGAAGAGGAGGAGGATGATGATGCTGCTGTAGTCGGGAGGACTTGACGACAATAGCAAGACAGTAATAGAAATGAATGGACTATAATTAAAATAAATATTTATTATGTAATTATTCAGATCTCACTGCACTGCAACTGAATGCGGCAGGAAGGGACAAACCTGGCTTAAGGCATAACGAGAAGGGCAACGGGGTTTCCTGAAACCGGTTGAGCACGGTGCGGGGAGTAGTCTACCGCACAGCGAGACAACACACCGCGAGAGAGATAGTGCGAGCAAAACTGAATGACGGCGAAGACGACCGAGGTCACCTCCGTAGAAGAAAAAATGTTTGGCTTATATTAATATTGCCTATATTATTATTATTGTTATTACTATACATATAGTTGTAGAGCGGGATTCCCTTCAGAGAGTTGACTGCGCTCGTGCTGCACCCAATCACCACCGCTCTGCCCCTCTACGGTCGCACACTACAGTCGTTCGTTCGCTGTCCATATTTGGCACAGTGGACCACCCCGGTTCATAATTCTTTTTCGTTCTGAATTTACTACAATAATAAAGACATTTTCCGTTGAGGTCGGGAGCCGAGGGCCGAAAAAGAAACGTGTAAAACAAAAGCCAGCACCACTACAGACACAACTTCCGTAGATTTGTTCAACGATGTATGCGTGCGATGTCCGGTCGGTCTCTCACGAATAGCCGAATTCCTCTCACATGGTCACTCTCACTCTCTCACTCGCGCGCGCGATCAGTTTCAAAAGAAAAATCCTCGATCGCCGTAGTGTTGGTAGACGTTCCGTGGAACAATCACCACAAGGCTGTACATAATACGCGATCGCGTTCTTCTTCTCTCCTTTTCATGTGTTCTCTCTCACTTTTAGGGAGAGATTTTAGGTGTTCAAGGGACGGCACGGGGATGGCCATTCGCGGGGTGGAGTACACGTCGCGGCAACTGTGCCGATGCGGTAGGTCCGAATATCAGATTAAACAATTCCACATATCCGCGCGCGCGGTCGGTCGCGTGTAAAAAAAAAAACAACAGAAAAGAAGAAAATCAACTTCTTCACGTCGACGTACAATGGTCGAGGGGGATGAAAGCACAAGAACTATAAATTATACGGTATTTTTGGTATTATTAATTGAGACCTACTTTGCTTCTTCTTCATCGTCATTGATCTTCTTTTGGATGAAGCTGAGGCGTGTTGTAGTAGGCGATGGATCATAAATTATGTCCAAGTTCAAGCACGGTTTGTGACCTCCAGATTGGGAATGAAAGCATTCTGGACGGGAGGCTTAAGCTATTGTGTAACAATTTATGGCCCATTTACAGTTAAGCTTGAACAGTTGAAAGAGTCAACCAAAATATTCCCCGGCATAAAACGGATAATATAAATACCATACGCTTATCGTGTCTCTCCTTTATCCACACATTCTACGCTGCACGATACAGGTTCGCAGGTCTCCGGAAAGTGCGGAACTCGTTTATGCTCAGCGGATGACCTTGACATTTTTTCCCCTCTTTCCGTGTTTCACGCGGCCATCCGCATGTAAGGTTGACCTGTGCATGCGCATAGGAACTTCTAAGCATTGTTCAGTCCTATAGCCGATATGGGATAACCTTGCCAAGGTTTCACCCGTAGCTAATATCGCGTACATGCAGCCGATCAATGAATAGCAGAGAACGCAAGAAGAAGAAGAAATTACCGTCAGTAGACCACCGCCAACGAAGTCGCGGTGCGAGCACTGTAACAACTTTTATGGTCAGGAAGGGACTTCAGGCCGACGGGACGGGTGGAAGGGAGCCACCGTAATCGAATTCACTCGCGCAGTGTGGCGCTTTTCTGGTCTGCTTACGACCCAGCTAACGAACGGGCCATAATTCAGCCCGTAACATGCCTCACAGCACGAACTAGCCCGGCTAGAAATCGCGAGGTGAGTGGGTTGCTCAATCAAATGTGGCCGCCGCTGTAGCATAGAGCAGCCGTGTGACGTATGCTCTAAAGCGCGCGCAGTCGATCGATCGTGATCGCTGTTGTTGTGGTTACCGGCTGACTTCAATTTCCGAGTGCTGCCACTACGGCGGCTGGAGAAGGAGTGCAGGGCAGCTATCTTTTCTAAAGAAGTCATTATCGTAGGCAATCGAGGTGGATTGCAATAAAAAGGCAGCCGAGAGTAAAAACTATTGAAAGGAAAATAATAAAAACGGCAAAAACTTTACGGGGAATCCGAAGGGAACGATGAGCGGGCGGTGAGAGAGATAGCAAAGGTGCGGCAATCAACTGTGCACAGTGGTACAAAGCAGAGAGGGAGAAAAACTATGATTTCTTAATTTACATCGAGGCGAATTAAGTAAATCGAGGAGCGCCCGGACGCGGCAACGGAATCGGTAGGAGGAAAACAAAACCCACTATAATAACAGATTTATTATTATTCACTTCTTGGTTGAGCCTTTCCTTTCGCCCTCCGTCTATCGCTGTCGCCGTGCTCGTAGCAAACATCGTTGGAGCCCCTGATATAGACACACAAGACGACGATCAACGACGACGACGACGACGACGACGACGACGACGACGACGACGACGGTGGTGATCAAGGTGGGATGCTGCGATCGAATGCCAGCAAAAACGCTTCAAAACAAACCAAACATCTTAATTATGTTTTATTTCTTCTTTCGTCATTCCGTTTCTCTCCTTCGCGTCACAGCTACAACTCAAGTCAATCTCTTTCGCTGACGGTCGCTTCTTCTGTTTGACCGCGACCGGAGATTCGCGCGCGCTTTACTTTGACGGTAGAAAGACCGATAACTCTTGTTCGCCAACCGCAGATATTGTGCGACACAGATGATTCACTCGCCCAAGGAATTCCCGGAATGCTTCTGCCGTAATGGATCGCTTCGTGGGAAATTGGACCTTCTTTCGAAACAGCTAGACCGACACAGTGAAAGATCCGGAAGATTAGAAGCCTTCGCAGAAGCGTAGAAAACTTCAACCGTTTCCACTGTTGTACTCTGTTCCAACAAGCCACGTTCGTAAATCTTTTCCCCAATCGTCAACCTCAATCTGAGCCCCGCTATTCGCCCCGTGTGGAGCCCGCAAATAAAAACTTCACCAAAACCAATAATAATCATCTACCTACTGGTACGATTTTTTCCCATTGTAATATCTCAATTTAAACTTTATACTTTTCAATTGAGACATTAGTTTCAGCAAAGTGCTTGGAGCGTGCACGGTCGCCGCCGCTGCCGCTGCCGCCGCCACCATACCGTAGCGCTAAAGCCCGCCGAGTCGCACCGTATCTTTTGCCTTTTATCTTCATTTTCCCTAGAGTTTCTTCGGGTTTCTGTTTTGCCCAGTCTTTTTATGCTCGATTGCATGCGGACCGGGCTGCTTTGGTTCCCTGGTGGATTGCGCCATCTGTCCGTTGGTAGGATCCCCACGAGGAGGTGGTGCACAACGACAACGACGACGACGGTGGAGTTGTCGTCGTAGATTACTCTCGTTGGGATCCCATAGGTGGAGCAAGAAATCGTTTTAAACATTCAGCTGCTGCGGTAGCTTTTATGCGTGTCAATTAAGGTACACTGCACCTATATCGATCAAACTCTCTAGTCAATAAGATCTAGCTACGGTAGGCTTCAAAAGGAAAACTGAAATTGTTACCGTTCTCGCGAAAAACAATGTTTAAGATTTTGACCAATATTTATTCTAGTGAGATCCACTGTGTAGCCATCAATCGTCAACTTTCCTGAACGCAAAGTTTTCAACACCCTATAAACCTACCCTAGCTCCATCACTGTCACCTTCGTCTTCACCTCCCCAGCCATCATCACACCGACCGAACCCACTTGAAATCGTCGAAATCCCCGTGAAATAATAACTTCATCTGCGCCGCGCGAACTTGCAGCAATAGGAGTCGGCAGCAGCCACACATAGTTGTTGTTATTCGGATTTCTCTTTCTCCTCGCCACCAATCGCACCGGTAATGGATGGTGTAGGCTCTGTTGTTGGCTGCATAGCAAGACGTCAAGACCGACCTACACCACGCCGCCACCCAGGCATCTCTCTATAGTAGGTAACTACTTTCAGCAAACGTCAGTGCGAGGCTGGACCAAGATGAAGGCAGGAATCCAGCCCGCTCTCGTTCACACAGCTGGGTATAAGTGAGTTGCTTTCATTAGTCGCGCGCGCGGTTGGTCCTCAGTCTCTTTGCAAATTAATGTCTCAATTCCATCGCTGCTGGTTCACAGAGGAATGGGCCGCCATGGAAAGTACTCGATCATACCTTTACCTATCTAAGCGCTAGTAATTAATATATCGAATGTATGTAAATTAATGTATCTAGATGGTATCAAAAAAAAACGTACAATAAGCGATACCTACGAAAAGTGGTTGACCCTGAGGAAATTTTTGCACGTAAAGCCATTAAACTCGACACATGTGTCAGACAGTCGCCGACAGTGCCAATTTCTAAGGAATGTAGCCATCTACGCTCAACCAGCTACCAATCGATCTTCCCTACTCAGTCAGACAGACAGACAGACAGACGGACCGACAGTCAGACCGGGGAATGAGAACTTAAACTTAAACCAGTAGCGCAATTGTCGCATAACGAATGTCTCGCCATTTGTCTATTCCACGCTACCAAGGTGCCCCACGCACCGGCGAGGATTCACGAAACCACGTAGACAAATAGCGCGCGACAAACATTTTTTATTTCTTGCCGATAATTTATGAATGCCTAATGACCGACCGGTGGGAATGAAATTTATGGCCAAGCGTGCTAAAAAAAGTTTTGTTTGTCACTTTTTTCCGGCTAAACCGTCCGTCTCTCCCCGCTCGATTGCATCGGCATGCTTCCCACTCCTTCCGATGCATGCTGCTCTCTCAGCAAGTCGACGGCGGAGATTAACGTTCCGTGATCCGGTCGTGGCCTCCCATCAGGCACGACACTTTGTCACACGGGTCTTTTTTTCGTCAATTTTCAGTTTTATTGCCCCTTTAATTGCTGTGACCTCCTTTTCGTACCGCAGTGCAGCACGCTGCTCGCTCCAAGAGTTGACAATATGTATACCAACGACATACCTCTCTGAAGGCATTCAATCAAGCCATCAGTCAGCGAGCCGCGGCACCAGCAGTGGATTGATGATGGCACTGATGTGTTGCCGTTATTGTTGTTGTTTGTAGCTTTATTGTGAGCGGTTATTTATTTCCCATGTGTGAGAAAACGAACGACCGCAAGCGCGCGAAGATCTTAATTTGCGGTTATCAACGTAAATCATTGTGGAGTCTTCGGTCGAAGAGGCACGGTGACTTTCCGTCCATCATCATCGGGCAGCACTGCGCTTGTTATCGTTGCTACTTTAAAAGAAACGACGAGGTGGTATTTGATTCCGAATGAGAATGATTTAATTGGTCTAGTCAGTGAAGGCGCAACTACAAAGCAAAACCATGCCGGGGGCAGCGGGTTTGAATCTTAGTCCGGCCGTTGGATTTTTTTTTTTCTGGTTGATCTTCTTTTCTCGACTTTCCTGGACATTAATCAACCCAAATTTTTACGGGAGCATTTTTTTTTTCAATTTTTACAACAGGTCACCCCCAAAAAAATGTGTTATTAAATGAGAAACCACTCGCTGCAAGTAACAGCTCATTTGGTTGTAACACGAGCTGGCGTTTTTGATTTAAAGTTCATATGGGAATTATTGTTGAGAAGTATAGAGCACACTTCTTCACTTTTCCGTGCACAGAACTCGATTAAACTCACAATTTCAGCACTTGTGTGGTGTTCATGAAGTGTCCTTTACTTCCATGAGATTCTCTAATATTTTGTTATGCTTCCTGAACTTATTTTATGATTTCATGGCTTTTTTGAGGATCCTTGATTTCTGCTTAGATTTTCTGGACATTTTTGAAGTAATGAAGTTCCCTACACTTCTTATAATTCTCTAAAATCTTGTTTAGGTTTCCAAATCATTTTCAAGATTTCTCAAACTTTTTATAAGCCCTCTATATTTCTAAAAATATTCTATGTTTCCCTAAGGTTTCTTTGAATGTCTATCTTAAGAGCCCATTTTGTGGATTCTTAACGTCTCTGAAGTTCTCACAAGCTTCTCTGAGGTATTATCTGAATCTTTCGCTGAATTTCTCTGAAGTTCATTGATCTTATTTGAAAAAGCAAGCAATCCCTCCTAAATTTCCCAGACTTCTCTGGAGTTTACCAAAAACCTCTGAAATCTATCTTCCCTGAGTCTTTCGGAGATTTTCCATGCTTCAATGAAGCTCCTTAAGCAACCAGTAGATCACCTTTTTGTGGTGCGTTACTGGTATAAGGTCTACCTCCGAACCCTAGTCCTGACAACTTCAAACTAGGGTAACAGGATTTTTCAGTAATAAAAGGAACACATTTTAGTCCTTGTTACTTTTTATGCCTTGTTAATAGTGACAAGACTCGGATAAGTAGTCACTATGCCTGTTGAATTGTGAAGGTAATTTAAATCAAATTTAAAATTTAAATGAAAATTTCTTGAAAGAAGGGATACTTTCACTGGGTAAATTGCTCAGCGCTTATCTACTATAGTGCAAGGTAAAAGTGGTTGTTGCTGATATTTCTTAATGAACTCGGTGCTAGTTTTGTACCAAATCGGACTTGTGCCTTATCGTATTTAAAAAAATGCTATGTACGCGCCCGGGAAAAAATAATAGTTGTTGCATAAATGTGATACTTTCAAACAAGCATGGACAATTATTTACATTCATTTCATGCATTCATTTACATTAATTTTCCTTTAACCTTTTTCTCAACAAAGTTCCGTAAAATGATGGATGAAGCTATCGTAGGTTTTGGTATTAGCTACAACTTACTCAAATCTGTACCTCTTATGCGTGACGGGCTAGAGCGGGAAGAACTTGTTATTGTTTTTTTAGTGAATGTTTCATCATGTATAAAAGATACAGATTTGAGTTACCGACAAAAGTTGCAACTAATATCAAAACAGAAATTTTACGGAATTATTGTGATAAAATAAGTTAGAGACAAATGAATGTAAATGAATGTACGAAATTAAGGTTCAATTTAATTTGATGCATTTTCGAAAAATTCAAATGCAGTTTTTTCAACGCATCATTTTAGATTGCAAAAAATTTCGAGTCATTATAATCTTTTTGCTATTTTACACATTACAATTTATCCCAGGTTACTATTGTTGAAAATCGTAACCAGGCATGGAAAATCATTTGCATTCATTTGCCTCTAACTTTTTTCATCAACAAAACTCCTTAAAATAATGGTTTTTGTTGATTTTTTATTAACTACAACTTTTTTGAATAGCCCAAATCTGTATCACTTATGTATGATGATCCAGATCGAATAGAATACACCATTGTTTTTCAGTTAATGTAAATTATATTCATTGAAAACAATAACATGTTCTGCTCACTCTCTTTCGTCATGTATAAGAGATACAGATTTAAGTTAGTCACAAAAGTTGTAGCTAATATCAAAACCTACAAACGCTGCATTCATCATTTTATGGAATTCTGTTGGTTAGAAAGTTAGAGGCAAATGCATGTAAATCAATGCATGAAATTAATGTTAATGATTTCCTCAGGCATGGGAAACTATAACTTCTAGATATTGGGAAGAACGCTTCGGAATGTCTAGAAAAAATAGAGCACACGCTTGATCCAGTTTAGGATAAATTATGGACTGATTTCGAGAACGTAATCTTATTTGAACAATCATCACGTCGGTCAAAGCATATTATGATTTGCGTAAAGAGCAAATCGAAACATTGAACGTCGCGTGAAAGTAGAATTTGATGAAGGCCTAAACGCTTTATCGTAGCTTTTAGTTTTCAGATTTGAAAGATCATCGGTTGTAGTGGCTTGCTTACTAAGCAGTAAAACTCGGTCCCAGGTCCATTCCTATTAAAGAGATTTATGATCAAATCGCTTGTTTATTGAGTATTTGTGTGTAACAAATTGAGTAACGGTATGATGTGATATGAGGAGCTCAGTGGCCTTAGAGCGACCGTTTTTGTTTATTGAGCAGAACATCAAACGTCTAATATCAGGCCCATCCACCTTCAATATTCGTCAATCGTTTTGTTGTTGTTAATGTGACTACATGGTAATAACAGCAACTCGATTATTAAAAAGAAGATCTTTGGCCTAGTGGCAAACTTTTTTGCTTACTCAAGTTCCTTCGCGTTATATGATCGTTGCGACATCATTTCAGCTTATCGTTTACCAAAACGAACCATGCTGCAAACCCAACACTCTTACCTAAAATCCCAGTGATTCCTCGAGGTAGGGCAGAGGGCTGCTCGGCTTCCATCAAAGCAAATGTCACGTCAAGACATTCATATCCATTCCTTCCATGACCTGCGCTCAGACGCGGTCGGCGCTGGTATTGACTAGCTTTAGATCACCAGTTTTTACGCATTGAGGATTATTGCTAGTCCTAAGCATCGTCTATTGGTTCTCCGTGTCTGGTCTGATCTGGCAATAACAGAGTATCAACCGTGTGCGGTCAACCATGCTCATGCGCATGCTGAACGAAGCTTCTTGAGCTTCCCAAAATTATCATTTTTCCAGTCTACTGATCTTCTTAAGAATTCAGGGAATTTACCATAAATTGGCACGAATTACCTGGAGTTCATGGAGCACATGGAACTGATACGGTCTGAAAGGTTTCAGTGAATTCAGATTTATGAAGGGTTTCAAATAAGCTCTGGGAACTACAGAAACGTTCTGGATACATTGGGGATCATTGGAAAATTTCATAACACTTCAGCCTTATAAAATCAGAGTATTATTTTAACAATTCCATTAAAAGAAACTTCTTCCGAAGAAGTTATCGAAACTTCTTCTCAGCTTCCATTCTATGGACGCCCTCATTATCATATGGAATGTCTTGTTTGGCATTAGAATGTGATTCAGAAAATGTATATGCCAAGACTTGGCGTTTGTAGACCATAAAAGCACTGGCTGAAAAAAAGCAGCACTAAGAAAATTTCCGCTACCTGTTTGTGGTATTAGCTGGCGAGAAAGCAGTCATGGCAAATTGACGATCAAATCAATTTTTAATAGAAAATTTGTCCTGGATATTATTGGAACGGAGTCTTCAAGTAATTTAAACATAGTTGGATTCAAACTTAGTCGCACTAAGCCATGCCAAAAACACTTCAGAGAATTACAAATTTGGCAGAAATCCGAGTATTTCGAAAACTTACAATCAAACTAGCAAAAAGCTTTCGGATGCAATCATAGCTTTTTCTAGAAGTACGTTATGCATCAAAAAGTTAAATATCTTTGAAACCCTCAACGAATGCGCAAATATGGTCATGTGGTCTATTTTTATGAAACTCTATGATATTCTGTGAAACTGTTTCCCGGTTAATAGAACCAATTTCTCGATAGCTGGGAAACGTGATTTTTGGTAAATATCCCAGAAATGGTTATCCAGACTACCCACAAGTAACCACCAAGCCCGCTAACTACCCGATAATCGCCCTTTTTGCGATATAAGGTAAATACAGAGTTTCCGAACTTTATATCAATCGTATAGCAGCCTTATATAGCAAAACGGGCGATTAACGGACTTGTTGGTTACTTGGGTATCCCGAGCACGAAACATAAACTGGTGTTGGTAGGAAACGGCACGTCAATAATGACTCTAATCTTTGCTGAATCCTGATGAATTCTATTGGAATCGATGAAGCACCCCAATTGAACTCAAATTGCGCCAGTCAGGAGGAAGTAGGCACCTTGCCGATCTCATCCGGAAAAAAAGTTCACTGATTGGAAATCTGGAAAATCCTAGCTGGGATTTGAATCTCGAATTGAATATTGGCTGAAACACGTATCCTGTATACTCCGGAATCACTGCCGAGATTAACCGGAACTACAGTCAAGGTTTTCCAGAATCCCTGTCGAGCTTCATATGAATCTAAAGAATACGGCGATCCTCAATAGTGATTTCTGCTGTTTCTTTAGTTCCTTCTAGGACATTGGATTAATATGGGTTTCAGTAGGCATTCTGTGAACACTAATCGAGGTTCTCTGAATCCAGTATTCGAAATCTGAATCAGCCAACAAACAATTTGAGGCTGAATAAGCTGTGTTGAGCTGCATTCCGGTGTTGGGGGCATTCCCATTGCTAGCCTACAAGATATCGTCGATGGCAATGTCATTATACCTATTTTACCTGCCATTAGTCCTCACCATTCGATAACAACCGATGGTGTCCTAGCCGCAGCAAAATGATTGAAAAATTCCACCAGTTTTGGCCCCGATGACATTCCAGCCATTATCCTTAAAAATTGCATCCATGCAATTGTATCTCTGTCAGCATCAATATTTGATTCTTCGTTGGCTTCTGGTGTTTTTCCTAGCTGCTTGAAAAACTCATTCGTTTTCCCGGTCCATAAAAGAGGATGCAAGCGTACTGTTCCCAAGTATCGAGGTGTTGCCGCCAAAACATTTTGAACTGATTGTCCTGGACATCCTATCACAGAAATGCTCGCAATATATCTAATAAGATTAACATGGATTTGTTCCCAAACGGTCGACTACTACCAACCTTGTGACATTTACTTCTTTCGTCGTTCGCCAAATGGAGAAAGGCTCGGAAATAGATGCGATTTATACGGATCTGTCACCTGCTTTCGATAAAATGGATCACGAAATTGCCCTGGCCAAGTTTGACAGCTTAGAAATTAACGGTAACCTTAACTGTTGACTGCGCTCGTATCTGACTGGACGGAAAATGTCCATCAAGCTTGGTGATCACGTTTCGTCTTTGTTTCTAGTTAAGTCCGGAGTACCAAAAGGCAGTCATCTTGGACCATTCCTTTTCCTGCTATACATGAACAATGTTAACAACGTCCTTTCATGCCACAAAAAATCTTACGCTGACGACCTCAAGCTATATTATGTGATCAACAAACCAAGTGACGCTTTCTTTCTTCAAGAACAACTAGAGGCCTTCGCAGCTTGGTACAAGACTAATTGTATGGTCTTACATGCTTCTAAGTGTTCTGTTATTTTCTTTGGGCGTATGAGACCACTGGCCCTCCACGACTATTTTTTAAGTGGTACCTCTCTAAAATGTAAGAGCACCGTGAAAGATCTTGGAGTACTTCTCAAGATCAAGTATCATACGTCGTGTCAAAAGCCACATCACAATTGGGATTCATGTTCCGATTCGGCAAACATTTCAATGGTGTTTATTGCGCTTTATTGCATTAAGTATTCTGCTGTGGTGTGGGCGCCGTATTATCAAAACGGAATAAATGGCATTGAAGTCGTCAAACGGCAGTTCGTGCGTTATGCACTTCGTAACCTGCCATCGAATGACCGTACTAATTTTCCCAGCTATGCAGATCGATGCAGGTTGATTCATATTGATTCACTCAACGTTAGGAGAGATGTAGCCAAAGCTTCTTTCGTCAGCGACTTTTTTTTCCTCTGTTCGGGACCTAACACTACTGCGACCAGTTAATTGATCTATTGTAGTATATCCCGTGTCCTTAGTTTAGTGCATGTCGTATTACTCCATCACTATTGAGAAATGATGAAGTATTCGATTTTTTTACAGTTGTCACTCTTGCATTTATCGCAAGGATCCGACTCTAATTGGAAGGTCCCGCTATTTATACCCTTCGGAGTGTTGAAACACCCTCCAAAGGCGCACCCCTTTGTCAATCAAAATTGGATTCCTTAGCAACAAAATTAAGGTATGACACCGATAATGACAATGCATCAGAACCCTAGTCTTAACCACTTCAAACTAGGGAACAACAAATAGAAGATTAGGAATCACATAGATGAAGACAACTAACTCATTTTTTTCCTTGTTTCAATATCATCCTCGGTAGACAAAGCCGAGTCTTGTCACTATCAAAAAGGCATAAAAAGTAACAAGGACTAAGATGTGTTCCTTGGATTACTGAAAAAATCCGGTTCCCCTAGTTTGAAGTAGTCAGGACTAGGAATCGGTGGTAGATCTTACATCCCGTAACGTACCACGAAAAGGTGATCTACCCACTTTACGGGGCGTCATCGACTTACTAACATCCAATACAACTGAACGTGAACATCCGCTGACGTACCCTTCGTTCCCATACGTTTCTCAATATAGCTAGATCTAGGACTAATTATGGAATGCACGACCCCATGAAGAGTATGTTTCATGTTTTTGACAATTATTTCAAGTGTTTCGATTTTAACTTGTTTAAACGTATGATAAAACATAATTTTGTGAGAGCCCTATCTGTTTTTATGTTACTTTTTATATGTTACTTAATTTAAGTTACACTGCAAAAAATTAATTTTAATATCACATCAAAGTGGATGCACTTCAATCGTGACGAAAATATGGTGTTATATTACTTGCCAAAAAGGACAAAATTATCATTAATACAGTGCATGAACTGACATTACGTTGCATTTACTGCATTTGTCTATTTGTGTGGCCATAAAAATTACATTAGTTTTTTGACATGATTGAAGTGCATCCTCGTCGATGTAATATTAAAATTTATTTTTTGATGTGGGGTTGTTTTAACCTGTTAACAGTACACATAAAAAAATAATAAAATAAAATAAAATAAAATAAAAAAAAAAACAGATTGTAGTGTGTACATTATAACATGCTTGTGCATTTGCTTTGAACATCGATTTTGAGATAATCGAAGTGTGTGGTAGTAAAATTAAAACTTTTCAAGATATCATGATTTCAACACTTTCAGCAATTTGTCTCCTATTATTGAAGGAATTCTGCATTTTAATCAACTTAGGATTGATTTTTTATTGATCTCTCAATTAACAATTTTTATTTCTTATAATTGCAGGTACTAAACCAATACACCATGTTCAAAATCCGCCGTAAGTAACAACCAAACCAAATTGAATCTGCTTAACAGTTTGAATCTTGTGATCAATTTAACCAAGTCCATTTCCTACACAGCAAAAAATAAATTTTAATTTTACATCCAAGAGTATGCACTTCAATCATGTCGAAAATCTCATGTAATTTGTATGACCACAAAAATAAACAAATGCAGTAAAAGCAGCGTAATGTCAGTTCATGCACTGTATCAATGCCATTACACCATATTTTTGACACGATTGAAGTGCATCCACTTTGATGTGATATCAAAATAAGTTTTTAACTGTGTAATTATTTAACGCTGACGTTGCTCTAGAGTCCGAAAGGATACATGTGAATACCATCATGATCAAGAAATGAATAACCTTCATGTTTGCGAACAACGCCTATTTCATAACACGTAATCCATTCACCTTCCAATTTACACACTTTGTATTACATTTTAACACCTAAATCAAACTGACTGCGGTTGGTATCGGATGCCCCAGGAGATGAACATTCCTCTCGTCCACACGCACATGGGGTTCATAAAAAAAACATTAAAAAACCTTCCACACGATCCATCGCTCTCGTCTCTCATCAGCGCACAACAGCACGACGACGAGGTTCGCTTCAACAACATCTAATAATGACTGCTCAGTCCCCTCCCCCATATGAAAAAGTGGAAAAACTGCCTAAGCCCTTTTTTGTACAAAAAACGAAAAAAAAAACACTACAGAAAAAACGTGATCTATATTTAGCAGTCCCGCTACTTTCGTCTTCCTTTCTCTCCCTGCTGCTAAACATGTCATCATCATTATTTTAAAACCTCGGAGTGGGTGGAAAACCCGACAGCAGGAAATGTGAGAATCTTCATCAACCTCGATGACGTAGTAATTAGTGCACGTCTTCGGTTTCGTACCTCCTCCTCCTCCTCCGTCTTTACAGCCAATCCCGACCAACTTCCAAAGTGCTTTCGGAAATCTACCGTGTCAAATTGGTAAAACGAGAAAGGTCCCAATTTTTCTTTTCACCAGCTCACGTTTTTCTGTTTTATTTGTATTTTGGAAAGGGGGAAGAAGATGGATTCAATGCGGGATTTTTGAACACACAAAAAGGTATCGATCGATCGTGCCGTCACCGGACGGATGTTCGGCACACTATGTAGGAACAATGCGGGTATCCTTCCACCACGTGTTCCATCGCGTGTGCACCATTTTGTATTGACCAGCGTGCGTTGGTGATCTCCAAAATCTTCTGGATTCTTCAAAGGTCATCCCACCGTTTCGTTTTCGAGTGAAATTGTTCAAATTCTTTGAATTCCTCGTATAACAACCTATACAAAGCCACTGCTCAAGTGATGCTCTTGGACAGTTTGCAGAGTGAACTAGAGCGTCTTCCATCGGCTCGATCTGTTTGCTCGGACCGGTGGCGGGACGCAGAACAAATAGTAGCCGGACGTCAAATTGCCGGTGCTCCCGCCGTTAGCTGTGTAAATATACACACCGGCGGCCGGCAGCAAGATTCGACTTCGAGTCTACCCGTCAAGGAACGATGCGATGACTTATGTTTACTTGTTCATTATGAACTTTCGTAGTTTTCATTTTTGCTTGTCTATACCATCTTTCATCATCGGCAGAGGGCTTGGTAATGCAGTGACAACTGCTTCTGAACAGCTACCCGGGAATGGTCGTTAGCCGTAATTTGAACGAAAACATATGTCTGGTAGTGCATTCCCTTTGCGCAAAGATCTAACCGGTTTGCACTGAATGAATATAGGATGTCGTCAGTGGGAGTGTGCTCGCGCCCATTCCGAAACGTCAGAAAGTTGCCTCCAGTCTCATCACATCATTATGCAATTGTTGATCGAGCATCTCATGAGGGGTCTATAGTAGTAGCCAAATACAGCGTGTGTGCGGTCGTCGGTAGCACTGACATTGGTAGCCACCATATAGAAGCAGTTCGTTCGTGAAGAGCAGCAGTCAATGATGAAGTAGTCAAGAGATCCCCGCAAATCTCTCGATTTCCTCCCCCCGTTCACCCACCTTATTGCGTTGGACAAACACATCACTCAAAGGGAGAAGAAAGCCATCGAGCCAGAAGTAAAAGAGTGTTTAAATAAATAAACATGCCGATTTAACTGACTCGAATTGTGAGGATCGAGCTCACTTGGCAGCCACCACCTCCTCTAGGGCCTTCCACGTCACCATTTGCACCCCGTCACGATTTGATCGAAGGCAAAATATTGTGCATTATGCAGTTTTGTTTGTTTTGTTTCGGATTCTCACTAATTAGTCGCTTTAGTAACTCCTCTGGTATATTTACGAAAGAAGACTGGGATATGCGGCACATGCGGTGGTGGTGATGGTGGTAGTGATGATGGTGGTTTTCACGCAGTAAAGCTGATCAAATTTCAAACGGCTTCCTGTGGCAAACGGTGCACGAACGCATCGGTGTCAAACTGAAAGATGCAATTTGGCCGACTTGGTCGGGCAGGAAGTGGGATGAATTATGATGGCGAAGGGAAGTGAGCACTGCGATATTGGCCTGTAACACCGCAGAGGCCAGATGACGGCGAGATGGTAGAAATTGCACTGGCATGGTGCCAAGGCACGACCGGCGAACGATTCTCGTGATGTTGCATTGCACTTTTTTGAACTTCCAATACGATCAATCGTTTTACAGCATAGGAAAAATATGGCAATGCAAACTGCAGGAGTTCAAATAGTTTCTAATTGTAGGTACATCAACAAAATATATGTAATTTAGATGTTTCATAAGTATAGTATTCAGCTGCTCATCGGATGTTGGTCCGATTGGCGTTGTGATGAAAATTTAGATTTAAATTATGTAAAGCATGGCCCACTTAGTAATGGAACAACATCATTTGGGTCTATTTCGGATTTGAATTAACAGATTTGAAAACGGTTTTCACTCAAGTGCATACCATTCCTTATATTTTAAGAAAAAAAAATACGAAACGAATTATTCGTAGCGGTTTCAAAGGAATTATCCAACTTTTCCTTAATATGACCCAGCAAGCGGCGCACAACGGTCTCGTCCACTGTTTTTGGCGATCTTATCTCACTAATGTTTCATCTGAGCTGCCGTTTTGATGACTGTATCTTTTACCTTCAGTTTCTTCTTCATAATTGCCCAGTAGCTTTCAATGGTGCTGAACTGGGGACAATTGGGCAGATTGAGGGTTTTCTGAACAAACTGAACTCCGCTGTCATTGTACCATTGTTGTATTTCCCGGCTGTAGTGACAACTCGCAAGATCCGGCAACAATGTCACCGGACCATCATGTGACTGGATGAAGGGCAGAATTCGCTTCTGGAGACATTTGGTTTTGTAAACCTCCGAGTTCATAATTTTTTCAGTGACGAAAATCTTTGTCTTCTGGCCGTAGCTGAAAATTCCCTGCCAGATCATATATTTGCGTTCGAATTTAATCGCAAAAACAAATTTGAATCTACCAGGGACACTTCAATGCAACCTGGTCTATACAAGGTGTGGAGATCTAGCCCTCACGATGTTTTGTCAGTTCCTGGAGTTCAATATTGTTCCAGATGATTGGAGGCGAGTGAGAGTTTTAGCCATTAAAAAGCCTGGAAAACCCGCGTCAGATCATAACTCGTATCGTCCCATCGCGATGTTATCGTGCATTCGAAAATTGTTGGAGAAAATGATCCTTTTTCGCCTCGACAAATGGGTTGAGACGAACCACCTTCTCTCAGATACTCAATTTGGTTTCCGTAGGGGTAAGGGAACGAACGACTGTCTCGCGTTGCTTTCCACAGAAATCCAGTTGGCTTTTGCTAAAAAAGAGCAAATGGCTTCTGTGTTCTTGGATATTAAGGGGGCTTTTGATTCAGTATCGGTTGAAGTCCTTTCAGACAAACTCCACGCTTGTGGCCTTTCCCCATTAATTAATAACTTTTTGTACAATTTGCTGTCAGAGAAACATATGAGCTTTTCTCATGGAAACTCTACAGCTTCTCGATTTAGTTACATGGGTCTCCCCCAGGGCTCATGTTTAAGCCCCCTTTTGTACAATTTCTATGTCAGAGAAATTGACAATTGTCTAAGTGACAACTGCACGTTGAGACAACTTGCAGATGACGGCGTAGTGTCTATGACAGGGCCCACAGGGGTCAACCTGCAAGGACCCTTACAGGATACCTTAGACAATTTGTCTACTTGGGCTATCCAGCTAGGTATCGAATTCTCCACGGAGAAAACTGAGTTGGTCGTTTTTTCTAGGAAGCATAGCCCAGCACAACCAAAGCTTCAACTTTTGGGTAAGCCGATCACTCATTCCATGTCTTTCAAATATCTTGGGGTCTGGTTCGATTCCAAATGCACCTGGAGATCCCACATTGAGTATCTGAGACGAAAATGCCAACAAAGAATCAATTTTCTCCGAACAATTACCGGAACGTGGTGGGGAGCTCATCCGCAAGATCTTCTAACGTTGTACCGGACAACGATTTTATCGGTTTTAGAGTACGGTAGTTTTTGCTTCCAGTCGGCGGCTAAAACTCACATCATCAAACTGGAACGTATCCAGTATCGTTGTCTTCGTATCGCGTTAGGATGCATGCACTCGACTCATACGATGAGTCTCGAAGTGTTGGCGGGCATGTTGCCACTATCGGATCGGTTTTCGGAATTGTCCCTCAGGCTCCTCACCCGTTGTGAAGTTATGAACCCACTGGTAATCGAAAACTTTGAGAAGCTTCTTGAGCTAAACCCTCAAACTCGTTTTATGTCATTGTACTACGTGTACATAACACAGGATGTCAGCCCTTCACAGCATAATCCCCATCGTGTATGCTTCTCCGACTTCGGCAATTCAGTTAGTTTTGATTTATCTATGACACGGGAGATTCGTGGAATCCCAGAACATCATCGTTCCATGATTGTTCCGTCAATTTACGCTGCAAAGTTTGGCCAAGTTGATTCCGCAAGATCGTTCTTCACAGATGGATCACTAATAGAGTCGTCCGCTGGTTTTGGTATTTTTAACGAATTTCATAGCGCCTCTCGAATGCTTCAAGCTCCTTGTTCCGTATATGTTGCTGAACTGGCGGCAATACACTATACGCTAGAAACGATCGCCTCACTTGCACCAGATCACTATTTTATTTTTACGGATAGTCTCAGTTCTGTCGAGGCTATTCGATCCATGAGGCCGGTAAAGCACTCCTCGTATTTTCTCATGAAAATACGAGAGCTTCTGAGTGCTTTATCTTTAAGATCTTTTGTCATCACCTTTGCATGGGTCCCATCTCATTGCTCGATTCCGGGCAATGAGAAGGCGGACTCACTTGCTAAGGTGGGCGCTATGCAAGGCGATATTTATGATCGACAAATCGCCTACAATGAATTTTTCTTCATTTATCGTCAACAGTCGCTCGCCAGCTGGCAAAATAAATGGAGTGAAGGAAGTTTGGGACGATGGCTATTCTCGATAATCCCTAAGGTGTCGAAGAGTCCTTGGTTCAAGGGGTTGGATGTGGGTCGAGACTTCATTCGTCTGATGTCTCGCCTCATGTCCAATCACTATTCGTTAAACGCTCACTTGTTTCGTGTTGGGCTGGGAGACAGCAATCTCTGTGAATGTGGACAAGGTTACCAAGACGCCGATCACATCCTTTGGTCTTGTGCTGAGCATCGTGGAGTCAGATCTGAGCTGTGCGATTCCCTTCGGGCTCGAGGTAGACAACCTAATGTTCCAGTTCGGGATATTTTGGCTAGACGTGATCTGGAGTTTATGAAACTCATATATGTTTACTTTAAGAATACTAACCTTAGATTGTAAATTTGATTAACCTTGTGTTTAGTTTGTGTATTGTGCGTGTAGTTTTTTTTTTTATGTTTGTTTTCAAGATGAACAGAAATAAGTTCATGTTTTAGGATTAATTAAATATTTGTATAATAAATCATATTTCAAACCTCCTTCTCCCTTTCCCCATCCAAAAAATTGTAAATCTCCACTAACCTCGAGACGACCGCGAGTAATCGGTTCAATTCCTTTAACTCTAGATTTAAGACATTATTCATGTATAATGCAAATGATAACTCGGCTCTGTAAAGTTTATTCGATTGAGCCTGTACAAATAAATTAATATAAAAAAAAAAAAATCTAGCCCTCACGTATGTGTTGGTAGAGGGAGAAAGGTAAACATTGCTGGAGAGGATGACCACGACGTCATAGCAGTCGAAAGCAAATTTGTGAAATATGAAGTACAGCAAATTCTAGATATGTTTGCATGATGATTGCTCTTGCTTGTATGCGTTTGTAAAGTATCCGGGAAATATCAGCAGCCGTTTTGTATTTTTATAGTAGCTACTTACTTGAAAACGGGCAAAAACTGACCAGGAGGCTGCTTTTTCCTGGTATACAGTGTGCTAATAAAATAATCAATACATTATCTCAAAATTCAGTGGGAAAAAAATCATATATGTTGGCTTCATACAGAAATTCTATAATTCATATTCAATTTCCAATGCAAACGCTGATTGAAACAAACGTTATGACGTAACTACGAGCGTGTTTGAGCGTACGGAAGAAGCAAATCGTGCGAAGCCGACTGAAAGCCGAGTGAAAAACGAACTGCACCAATACGCACAGGCCATCAATTCCACACCTTGTATAGACCAGGTTGACCTCAATGAGCCTTCGCCTTGTAAAATGTTGGTCCTGGAAGCTGTCCGAAGTTGGCCTTTACATAAGTTTCATTATCCAAAAGTATGCACCCATCGGACTTAGTCAGCAGGTTGTCATACAGTTTTCGAGCATGGGCTCAAGCTACAGTATTCTGTTTGACTGATCGATTTGGTTGCCTACTGGCGCGGTATACATGTAAGCCTTCGGGTAGCGAATTCGCTGTGATATCATACTTTTTACTCAAATCGCGATCGGACATACCTGGGTTGCTTTTGATAGAACTGTCGACCTTTCCATGGAGCTGACGGGTGGCAGGAACATTCCAGCGTTTACTTTAAGGCTTAAGATTCGCCGTCAAAGTTTCCCTGTTTATAGGAAAATTTAACGCTAGTCAGCTTGGACGCGGACCACTATGGATTTTTTTCTACGCTCCTCTTACATTGTGACTTGCTCCTGTACAAGAGCGTTTTATGGACTTAAAAAATACACTGTTGTTTTTATTGTTGTTGTCAACAAATAGACGTCAAAAGCTTCCGAAAACGTTCAATAGGAGCGCTGTAATAAGCAAAAGAGTTTGTTACATTACAAAGTTGGCCATGGTTTATATATCAATGTATTCAGTAGAACTTATAAAATACCTTAAAGGTCTTTACATATTATTAAATTATTCTGGTATTCCTTTGAAATTCTTCTAAAAATTTCTTTTGATCCTCCTTGGAATTTTTTTGAAACTATACCGAGGCTTAGATTCTTTTGAAATGCTATTCAAAATTTACTTAGAACTTTTCTCTGGAATTCTTTTTAGCATACCTTGGAATTTTCTTCTGACTGTTCTTATGATGTCTTTTAATTTTTCGTCCATTTTTTTAATAATTAACGTCAGAATACGTTTCTTCTTGTAACATCCTTGTAATTCACTTCTAAATTTCCCTCAGTATTTCTCTTTAATTATCGTCAGAACACCCTTTAAATTCTCAAAACGCGACGCGAGACCACTTATCTTTCATATAACGTTCGTATAAACTTGGTAGTTTTTGATCTGTTTTAACGTTGTAAGAACGACTGTAACGACACTGTGTAGTTTTTACGTTAGCATAAAAAACATTCTATTTATTTTAATTATCTCTTGAAATTCTCCCTAACATTCAGCTGCTGTTTTCCTGTATACGACCATACCGTGGAAGCACCATTTTTGACGTAGATCCAACTTTGACGCACTTTTGTACTATGTCCACATTCAGACAACTATTTCACGAAATTGCTCCCCATAATCAGCCAACAGTGTTTTATTAACACTCAACCTTTGCATTTTCCATGAAAAACTGTTTGTGGATAACCTTTTTTAACAAATAGGGGAAATGTCTCTAATGTTGGCCTATGGATCTAAGATTGGGTCCATCGCTAAAAATCTGCTATTTATCAATTTTATCTAGATGAACGCGTTATTGGGACGTTACTAATGGATATTTTTGGTGGCTATTGAAAATTTAGTTGATTGCTGAATTTATGTATGGGCCCAAATTAGGAGCACTTAGGCCGACATTACCTGCATTTCCCCTATATGAGCGAAAGAAAAATTGCATCAGCCAAATGCGTCAAATTTCATCCGCCCTACCAATGAAGCTAAGAAGTTGGTTGATCCTTTTTTATCAGTTTTCGTGTTAAAATTCAATTTTTAGTAATAATAGAGGTGATTTTAACTGGAAGAACATCAGCTTCAAAGACGTTCCGGACTATTAATGCAGTTTGATCATGCTTTTGAATGGTTATATTAGCTATGATATTTGCATTAAATTAGGCTCATAGTGTTCCTAATTACTTTCAGTCTAAAATGTGGAATCCGAAAGGAAGAAAAATCATACGAAAACTACATGACGTCTGACGTGATGATAAATGGAAGTATTGAAAATCCAAAACTTGATAATTAAAAAAAATACTCAATAACGAAACAAAACACATAGGGGAAATAGATGTAATGTCGGCCTAAATGCCCCTAATTTTGACCCATACATAAATTCAGCAATTTACTAAATTTTCAATAGCGACCAAAAATTTCCATTAGTACCGTCCCAATGACGCGTTCGTCAAGATAAAATTGATAAATAGCAGATTTTTAGTGATGGGCCCAATCTTAGATCACATAGGCCAACATTAGAGCCATTTTCCCTAGCTATATTGTTTGATATGTTGTGTAAAAAAGCCTAAATTTTCAAGGAAAAATATAAAAACATATTGCGCCCTCTGTCCACAAACCATGAAAACCATTAAAAAACGAATACATTCAATGTTTTTCAATTCAAAATTCCAATTTTTTAAATATTATTATATTTTTCCTAAAAAGAATTTCTAATTACCCGTCATTTGATAATTTGATCTTTAAAATCGGCTCAGTGGTATTTTTTGACTAACATGAAAATGGACTCCCTAATGACAAAAAAAACGGCGCCGGTGGTGTAGTGGTAAGCGTGATTACCTCTCACCCCAGCAGGCCTGGGTTCAATCCCAGTCGGCGCCGCCGGGATGTTTTGAGGCATAACATCTCTGATCACGCCTTCCTTCGGATGGGAAGTAAAGCCGTTGGTCCCCGGTTCATGAGTTGATGGGTCGATAGGTAGGGTCCAGGTGTGGGAGCTGCTTTCCTGGCACGTCGGTAGCATTGGTGCTCAGCACGGAAAACAAGATCGACGGAAAAAACAAACCAAAGGAAAAAAAAAAAATGACAAAAAAAAATACGGGTCTAATATTTTGCGATAAGGAACAAAACTACAAATTTTAACGAAATTCTAACCACTGTATCGTTTTGCTATGGAATTGCTGTATGTGTATTTGAAAGTTTATCGAAAACGCTAATTTTTCTTTTCTTAAAAATGACACAATGGACACTTCAAAATTGACCAAAATCGTAGAGCATTAATAAAAAAAAATTACTATAAGTTTGTGCTCTACGGTTTTGGTCAACTTTGAAGTGTCCATTGTGTCATTTTTAAGAAAAGAACTCATTTTTGATAAGCTTTCAAATACATACAAGTTAAGTAATCTATTAAATGTACTTTTTTGGATATTGAAGTTCCTAACAATGTTTTGATTTTTAACGAAAATTTTGGAGTTATTGTACAGTGTGTATTTTTTTTTCTGAAGAGGCAATCCAGTTCCTTACAACTTCATGGACAACAAAATGAGCCAAAAATCTGCGTTTCCCGAATGGGTCATTTTCAACATATTCTAAGTACTTGACTAAATTTGGATGGTCGTCAACAGGAATGCTTCAGAAAATCTGACGATCCTGCACAACAATCACATAAGCGTTCAAGGTTCAGTGATACCATCTTAAATCAATCTGACTGATTTCCTAATCTAACTTACCAGAAGTTTTCTTTTTTTTCGGATTGACAACTTCCTCCAAGCCAAATAAATGAGCCGTCAGTGACTCTGTATGCTATAAGTTCCAAACGACCTATCGCTTCTGGCAGCAATGTTTATAGCGTTGAAATTGTCATAAAGTTGGCATTTCTTGAGTGACCACATTTTTTGTGCTGCTCAACTGGCGTTGAAATATGACCCCCAATGAAACCGATGCCTTCCAGTCATTTTCATCGGATACATAAAATACCACACAATCACAGGTCATTAATCAAGAGCCACCCAACAAGTTTCGATATGGACGGATGGCGTCCGCGGGAATTAACTTGTAGCACAACCGTTATTAATTAATACGCTCAATTTTGCGTCTATCGAATTGTTCACTGCACTCAAGCGATGATGGACGAGAACTGCGCTCAAATCCTCGAGAAACTGTCAATTCCATACCGCCCATATAGACGCTAAACTATAATTCACTTTAACGCAGCCTCCAACATTCCACTCATGAAATAATACCCGAAAAACGTAACCTCAACCCCCATAATTTTGCCTTTTTTTAAACGAGCGCTAATGATTTATCGTATTATTTTTTTGTGGGTAGGAGGCTTTTGTGTCTAACAAATCCGAAAACGATCTAAAAAAGCGAACATCAGCTCAAACGATCACATTTCGTGGGCCTCCCGCGAGGTCCTTTCCCTCACTCTCGGAACCCAAAAGAAGGCATTATTGCCAGCCTCTCTTTCTATTGCTCCCCTTACTGGAAACAACATTTTTATGTTAATTGACTAAGTATGTTAATATTTATGAAGCAATGCGCATCCACCAAATCACAGAGAGGTAAAATCAGCTCTAAACTGTTCCACCTATGCTGTTGTAGGAGGATGAGCAGAGGTTTCTTTCGGCTCCTTTTGGTTTGAACGGAAAAAGTCAGGCAGTATTCCACCACCGACTAAGAACCCAGCTTCATTGTTGTCGAATAGCTATAGATCTTCCGTCCAGGTAGGTGCCTACCCGACGACGGAGAGGAGGCGTATTGAAGACACGCACAAAATCTCCAAAGAGGTGTGGCAGAAATGACGACTTCATCATACACACACGCTGTGTGTGTTTCAGACTTCAGTTCAGAGCAAGAGAGGATGGGAAATTACACCGAACTGGTCAGGTGGTCGTTTCTGAGAGTGCGACCGAAGGCTGCCAGCGCTCGAACGGCAAGTGAGGAGAAGGAAAATGCTTCAAGCATTATTTTAAGGCCTAACCTCGGCTTCACTGAAATTGTGTCAAATTCTAGGAAATTAAGTAAATTTATACATTTTACCTAGCAATTAGTTTTTCTCGTTATACGAGTTTTTCTCGGCTGTTCGGCGCACACACGCACACTGACTGCTGGTAGATTCGCCACGGACGAAACCGGCGTACCTACTAGGGTGATCCGACATAACATCTTGTCTCGGATCCTACACGCTATTTCGAAACTATCCAAATTTGGGTAGAATCCACCCAGATCGGTCAAAACTGAAACTACCCAAAAATGGGTAAACTATGTTGACAAATGGACAACATCGACATGAATCCGATCGACTATGTTCATTTGTCAGCTTGCCACCCCCAACATAATAACCAATTTGTGGTTAGTTTTGAAATAGCGTGTAGGAGCTGTTTAAGTGTTTCCGCATATGCTGCATATGAAAAAGTCACCTAGAGGAAATGGCTCGAATGTTGGCCTATGGATCTAAAGATTGGGCCCATCGATACAAATTTCATATTCTTCAATTTTTCTTGGAACAATGCGACAGTACAAATGGATACTTTTGGTTGCTATTGAAAAAATTTCAAAACATGATTTTCTTCGAAATTTATGTTTATAGCCCAATTTTGGTGTCACTTAGGTCGACATTAAGGACACTAACCTACGGAGAAGTAAGATTAAAATATATTGTTGTGAAAATATGTTTACGGTAGATAACTAAACCTTTAAATTAAATAAATTACATGTTCGGAACCATAAATTAAGATTTAGATCAAATGTAATTTTGGCCACCCTAATGCATCGTATCAAGATATAATGAACAAGTGAAAACGAAGGCGGAACTAAGCGTTGATATATTTAGAGTTGTACAGGCAATACCAATAATCATTGAGTGAACCGCATAACTTTCAGTGTTTATTGATTAACCATGATTCTGAAAACTAATGCACACATTTCAATTCTAAACTGACATTTGCAACGCATCAAGTTGAAAATGAAGCAACAGCCCGTACCTACAAATGCACCTGCTTCCATTTCAGGATTCATAAACCTGCAGCCTTTTTCGTTCTTCCTTTATACCGAGCATCCGATCCCCGGAGCTATCTGAGTGATGATTCAATAATTCATAGTAAGACATTCCTTTATTCAATCGGATGCTAAAGCGAAGCGATGCTTCAGAAGAAACCTCCGACCATCAGAAAAATAATACGAAATAAAGCCATTCAAACCATACAAGGCAGAGGCAGAGAAAGAGAAATTATACCCTAGAATCAGCCTGAACTAATGTACTTTTGTTCCCTCCGGCTCTGGTGGGCACTTGGTGCTGGCTGCCGGAAAGCGGCCCAAGGAAGTGATCCTCTCTAATACCCAACACTCCTTCCCGCCTTTCGCTCTTCTTCCCACTCCCGACGCCCGTTGTCATCTACCGCAGACATTGATCGTGCGTTGGGTCGTCTTCGATGGGTTTTCGGTGGGAGGGCAGAGGATTCGGCTGGGGTCGGCACGACCGCCTTTAAATTATGTTCTGATAATTTCTTAATATAATTTCTGTGTGCTGGGTGCACTCGGTGCCCCTAATTCGGACGTTTTACTCCATTTGTGCGTGGCTTGCGTGGTATTTTCCTCTGTTTTTTTTTTGGACCTGGCGTCTCATAATTTTCGGTATTATAATTATGTTGTTTTTCCTCCGGGCGAACGTCTCTATTATAGCACACGGCGATGAACCATGTGTGCGGGCTCACCGTGCACCGCCGAGGTTGGTTTGCGGCCAACGGAGCGGAACCCACGAGGGCGCATCGACGGCGCGGTGGCGGTGGCGGCGAACGATTATTTATGTTTACTCTGAAATTTTACGCTAATGATCGTCAAAGTCAGCTTTATACGATAGGGGCAAGCGTCGGCCAACCAACCGACTGACCGTGCGCGTCTTTGCACCGAACAATAACCAACGGGCCGGCGTTTAATTAAATGTGAGCACCTTTGGTCTTCCCACACATTCGTCAAAACGGATTTTACGTTCCCGACGGCTTCATTTGGCTGCGGCGAGGATTTCGTTAATTAACTGCACACCTACGGAGTCGCTTTGATTGGTGTTGACATGACGAGTAGCATGCTGGTTATATTGTTAGATACGGAAACAAACGAGTTAATTGTTGTGCCGTGTCGTGATCACTATCATGTAACTTAATTGGAGATGGCTAAATGGTCGATTGGTTTGTGTCACATAAAACTGTTGTTTTAATTTTTGGCCAAAATTGACTTTGTTCTCTAAAATAACTGCCATGATACATGCTCTTTATTCTTGAATTCAAGAGAATTAATACAAACCTACCTAAATTTTTGCAACAGTCTAATATCTGACAGTGAACAAAAATCAAAATGAACGAATTAAATTTCTCGTGATAAATTTTTCGGCACAACAATAGAGGCTCCAAAATTCCCTAGTAAAATGATCCAAAACTGAATTTTAAAACACGTAGGATCGCAGAAGAGAATGAACTCAGCACCAGTTATTTATTTATTTATTTATTTGTTTGTATTCCTTCATCTAGATAGGTTTGTCTTAATAAAGTTGGACAAGGAAAAGCCAATTTGAGCCAAGGGAAGCTCAATTTGTCATAAAAATCATGTTTATTTTCTGTTATTATACACATTCACAATGGAACTCCCACTATATTCTGATATCAGTGCACACTACGAAAAAGGCACGTAAATTTCGGTGCCCTGAGACAGACACATGCAAACGACCCATATGACATAAGAATCAGTTGAAAGAAAGGAGAAAATCAATTCAATCAAACGCACTTGTCGGCGAGCTGCGTATGCTTCGGTTTCGGAACACTTAATTTTACATGACATGTTTGTTTACGTACCATAATTTACGTCAAAGTTAAAATAGGTATTTCTAATAGCGAATTCGTTTATTATCGGGGTTAACACCAGTTCCAACCCAGTGCGAAACCGAACTTTTTGTCAGTGTGAACCTCAACCTGAGCTAGGTTTTAAAAACAAACGAGCAAACTGACGTTTGTCAGAAAACAAGCAGACCCAATCTTGATACCCGATCCAGGTTGGAACTGAATAATAAACGAATTCGCTATAAGTGTGTGTATACTTATTTATTACACGGCAAGAAAAAAATACTCAAAATTAAGTATAAAAAAACTCAACGTTGGGTTCTATCATTTGAGGTCCGCCGTTGAGTGAATCAGAAAAGCGGCGTTGGTTAAAATTTACTCAACTATTGAGTAATAATAAATGAACTCAAATTTAAGTTTATTTTCATTGAGATTGCTTTTATGCGCCTTTAACCATTTCATTTTCACAAGCGTTGATAGACGAGTGGTCAACACACGGGTCCGTTAATCTCATCGTCCATGGTTAGGTTCCAGTCTGGCCCTTTTTTTATTTTTTTGTCAACTTGGTCAACGATCAGGATTACTCAAAATTGAGTTTTCTTCTTTAACTTAATTTTACCTAGCCCCACGGAAGCCACGTGATGAGTGAAAGCAACTCAACTTTGGGTACTTTTTTCTTACCGTGTAGGATGATTCAAAATATCGATTTTGCTCCTCCAAGCTAAATAGATTCCAAATCAGGTACTGAGCATTCTCACAAATTTTGAACTGTTCAAGTTATAAAACGGTCATCAAAAATTGTCTGCAACTTATTAATTTTACAATCCAATCCAAACCAAAAATATACATTGCTTAAATTAATGATGATCAAACGCATAACTTCAGAATGAACCATCAAAGCAAGTATTCTCAAAAAAGTGCAATTACATAAAACAAAAGAGCAAAATTTAAAATTTATATATTTACATAGAAGACTTTAGGTAAACATTTGTATACTTTATATTTGTCAGATCATTTAATTAGAACAAAATGTGATAAAATGTGTGTTGACATAGTCATTTTCATTTTCATTTAATGATGTACAAGGGGGTCAGGGGCCATGTCACCGATGTGAATATTCACACCATCCATAATACACCAGGGAAGGGGAGAGGAGTGAGCAACACAGCATCTTTACCCAGGGGGGTTAAAAAAGTTCTGCGAGGTACGCTTATGGTAAACCCAGCTGCTCAGGGATTGTAGAAAGGAAAAGGGTAGGGTAGGTTTAAAATGCAGAATTAGATGCCGTCGCGATTGAATGCGCATGTTTAAATAACGTTTATCTAGGTACCTAACATATAAATATGCATATCATCTAGTTATGATTATTGTCAATAATACTTACATTTCGATAAAGATGATACTTCCTATTTTATCCTTTATATGATACTTATCATCACAGAATCCAACCTTGAATCGCAAACCAGGTCCAATAACAAAACACTCGTTCCAAGAAGGGGCTCATGGTCATCTTCTTCTTCTTCAGGTTCGGTGCGGTTAGTAATATCAAATAGTGTTACATGCAAACGAAAAAGAGATACAACCAGGATTAGTTTTTTAAAGTAATAGTTTCGTTTGAATACCCAGCTAACCATAACTCAGTGACATTACACCAACATGATAATCTACTAAGAAACACCTGAGAATGTATAGAGATAAAACTCAAAAATATAGTTTTAACTGTTGGTACTTTATAAACATCAAACTGTCCAATATTGGACCCTGCCAACACACGGCGCCTGCACGGTAATGTGGGCCGTCAGAATGGTTCATCGGTTCCGAAGTGAAGTGCCTCTCAAACTGAAGCGATACATTTCTCAATTTTTCAACGTTATCCTAACGTAAACTTAATATTATCACCCGTATGCCCGTCCACGCCCGAAACCCATCCACCACACAAAATCAAATAAAAATGTTTCTGTATGGCAAACACGTCCAGACATTAACGATAATATGGGTGTATATCTTCACTGTAACAACTACGGGTAATCATCGAAAGTACTTGCATTTTACTTTTGAGCAAACTGCAATTACTCTCTCATACTCGAAATGTGCCACGACCAAATTGGCACAACGACGCCCTATACGCTATCTGACCAAAGCGCAGGGAAAAAGTGTTGTGACATAGTCAGAACGAAATTAATGTTATGTATTACAAACGTGTACATTAATTTCAAATTTAATGAAAACTGTCACTGAATAGTTTAAAATATTATAGAAACAGAATTTTTGAGATATTATTGTCAGTTTTCCAAAGTTGTGGGACGAAAAATGATACCGAAAGTTATGCAAATCGTACAAACACTTTGCTCTACGAAATTCATATTTATTTTAGTTGGTGTGTATCATCTTAAAAAATTATCTGGCTAGACACAATTGCATAATTTATCCTGGTGTTCAAGTTATATTACTAAGAGTATAAAAATGGCATTTTAGAGCACATGCACATACATGCATAAGTAGAGCTTAAATCTTTCCCAAGAAAGCATTAAGCTAAGTTCAAATAAAAATTTTGGGACTGTAAGTGCGTGTCCGTTTTATAGCTTGAACAGTCCTTAACAGTGCAAGAAACAGTGTTGCCCTGAAAGCAGTCGATGAATCATATCAGCAAGTTATTGGATTCGAAATCATTCAATAACTCATTTTATTTACGTACCATCAAGAAGTGGTCTTCAGCAAAGCTGTAGCTAAGGCTCTGAACCATTTGGTGGATTATTTTAACTTTTGGTTAAAATTTGACAGATGGAAAGTTATCGATTAACCCTGCTATCCGAGCGTGGTTATTTCTGACAGACAAGAAGTTAAATTTTGACGACCGTGGCTCGAAAACCGGTCGATCGACAGCACGGGGATTTTCGAACATAAGAAATAACTTTCGAAATGTCACTTTTAACTACGAGTTAAATTTAACTCGGCAAATGGTTCACAGCCTAAGAATGCAGCATAAATACAGATAGCAAGCTACCCGCGTATCATTATATAGAGAAAGGCTAGGAAGGGTGAACACGAAATTATTGCAAATTATTGGTGATATCTTTATTACTACTAGGCGGAAATTAACCAAACTTGGCATAGTTTCTCTTTGAAGTGTATTGTTTACATCCTGTAAATTGCGTTATTGTCTGTTTCGATGCGGCTAAACGGGAAGTGAGTCAAGTGAAAGCGCGTGACAAAAATGTGTACGCTCACATGGAAAATTCGGATCTATTCCATCGTGCTTTAGGAAAAAATACTGCATATCAATCATTCAACCGTATCAAGAGCTATTAACAGGTTCAAGGATTGGTTGACATTGGATCACAAGCATGGAGCAGGAAGGATACCGAGAGCAGCATGTAGGAAGGCGTAGGGAAAGGTGAAGAGTAATTTCACTCGAAATCCCAACATTTCAACACGTTATGTTGCCAAAAATGTTTCACGAATTTATGTGCAGAAGGTCAAGGCAAGAGCTGGATTACATGCATTTAAGGTTCAAAACTTCCCAAACCGCGATGAACGCCAGCAAACTGTTACCAAAAGCCACGCAAGAGAGCTCTACACGGAAATGTTGACCAGATACAATTGCTGTGTAATTGATGATGAAACATACGTCAAAGCTGACTTCCAGCAAATACCAGGACAGGAGTTTTACACCAGAAAAGACAAGTTTCAAATGGATAATCGTTTCAAGGAAAATAAAATGTCGAAATTAGTATAAAAATACCTTATTTGGCAGGCTACCTGTGCACCTGTGGAAAAAGAAGTAAAATATTCGTTCCAAAGGGCACCATCAATGGTGAAATTTACAAAAATGAATGCCTCCAAAATCGTCTGCTGCCATTTTTGAGGCAGCGTAGTGAAAAACCATTGTTTTGGCCGGACTTCATGTCACTATTCTAGAAGCGTGCTGGAATGGTATAAGGTTAAGTCAGTGCATTTTGTCCCCAAGGACATGAATCCACCGAACTGTCTAGAACTACGCCCAATCGAAACCTATCTATGGACCATGATGAAGTGGGAACTCAGTAAGACCATAGAGGTAACTCTAAGACCAGAAGGTCCCGAAGAAACGAGCTCAACTTTTTGGCTCAGCTCTGGTACTATCTTTGGTCCCAAGCTAATCGATGCACCCCTTGAAACATAGGAAAATCCACGAACCCCTCATTTTATATGTCAAACTTTCATAGCTAATCAAAACAAACATAGTGTAGTACTGGAATTTATACTAGAATGGGGTACGTTGATCGATTTGCTTGGGACCAATAGGCTAGTCAAGTAGTGAGCCAATTTAAAATCGTTAGTTTCGAATTGATTGTTGGTAAGACCAATGAGAAAGTAAAAGATGCAAATGACATGCGGAGCTAATGGATAAAAAATGATAAAAAGGTACCGGATACGACTGTACAAGCTCTTATGGATGGCAAAAGTGTGTGAAGCAAAAGTGTCGTGCAATTTACCAAACAACCCCCACAAAATTGATCCAATATATGTATACTGAGCTAAATACATGTATATAAGCACCCTACAAATTTGGTTTTTATCTGATAAATACGTGAAATTTGAGAGCAAATTAAATGTGTTGCAATAATTTCGTGTTCGCCCTTTACCATAGAGGTAACTCTAAGACCAGAAGGTCCCGAAGAAACGTGCTCAACTCTTTGGCTCAGCTCCGGTACTCTCTTCGGTCCCAAGCTAATCGATGCACCCCTCGAAACATAGGAAAATCCACGAACCCCTCATTTTATCTGTCTAACTTTCATAGCGTATCAAAACAAACATAGTGTAGTACTAGAATTTCGACTAGAATGGGGTACGTTCATCGAAGTACTTGGAACCGATAGGCTAGTCCAGTGTGAGCCAATTTAAAATCATTAACTAATACTTATATTCTTGCTTCAGCTCGTTTTCCGCTACCCTTCTTTTGTTTACTCTCCTCTATTTTATTCGTCCTTGTCATCTTATTCTTCATTGGATCCCTTCATCTACCACTGCCATCGTTTCGCTTCCTTGTTAAGGGCAGGCGTTGTGCTGCTTTTCATCACTGCTTATCTTTGGCATAATTTCTCTTCATCTTTCGTTTCACCATCGATGGACCTTCAGAACATGGTTGATAGAGTTCACAAATGTCCATTATTATCGATGCCTTGCTTTGCCACTTCAATTGTATGGTTGTATCAACACTTGTACACTCCAGCCAGTATCGAATGCATGGTCCCGGTCTTTATTTCCCCGGACAACAGGAATCGCCCCAGGAAAGATTCTGACTGCCATTGAGAAGTGAACAGAATCTGTGTTGCTCGAATGTTGTTTTACCGTTTGTGTTGTGTAAGAGAGACGACGGTAGAGCATGAGAGTACGAATACAAACAGGCTGTCGCGCACGTCATCGGAGCGACATACCCATGATTCTATTTTAAATTGCAAAAGTTTGGAATGCAGTTCAAACTCCTCATATCTGACCAATCGCAAGCTAATAGTAAGATTCAAAGGGAAAAAATCAACCCCTATTCATGCCACATCGGGAGTTCCACAAGGCTCTTATTTAGGATCTCTTCTATTCATCCTATTTGTAAACGATGAATCCTTCATTCTGAAAAAAACTTAAAGTATTAATTTATGCTGATGATATGAAACTTTTTTTACAAATTAAAAATACCGAAGACATCAACACATTCAAAACTGAAATACAGATATTCCACACTTGGTGTAACAAAAACCCGCTACAACTAAATGTAAAAATTATAACTCTTACCTTTAGTAGAAAACGGAACATACCCAAAATAACAATTATCTTACATAGCAAAAAAAATCTGAATTTATGTTTTGATGTAAACATTCATTCACGTAAAATTGTATTTCATTTCACGCAAAGGAGCAACTTGTAAGCAATGTTGATTGCAAAGACGGGCTTTTGTATACAATATTTACACTACTTTTTCAAACTGTGTAGGATATAGGAAATATGTGATAAATTTAGGGGCTTAGGTATTACCTTAGACTCTAAACTTACATTCATTGATCGTTCGAGCCAACAACGCTTCTGAAGATTTGCGATCTCTAAGTAGATGGTTAAAGTGTAAGCAGTTGAAATTGAATACAAGTAAAACTAAATTCATGGTAATTTCGCGGAATCGAGTAATCATCTGTTGTTATTGATGACGAGACTGTTGATCGCGGTCGGGAGATTAAATATCTTAGCGTGATTATTGATTAATAGTTAACATTTAGCTGCCGCGATATTTGTGTGATCAAATTGAAAGAGGAAGTGATTTTCATAGATATAATACTAGAAACGCGGATGAAATAAGAACGCCACATTGTTTGACTTGTGCTTCACAGAATTCATTTTATTTTAAAGGAATAAATGTTTTCAATTCGATGCCTATACGTATTAAACGTGCAACAACACTAGCAGAATTTAAAAGACATTGCATTGCAGACTTCTGGCTTTTTTTAATAAATCTTGATGAAAGGTGCCGGGGCTAGCATTGGGCAATCTTGAGGCATTTTGAATCGATCTATTTGAATTGATCTTTTGAATCGTTTCATTTTTCAAAATGGTACAAAAATGTTTCAAATATAACGGATCATAGGAAAGTTGGTGCAGATTAACGCCAAGTTCAGTCTAAAGTTGATATTTCGTTACATAAGCTATCTTGTTATAACATTTCAAGCTGAACATTGCACTAGGTCCTAAGTAACATTGATCGATTCTCTTCATCGATTTTCTCTTTCGTTAATAACTTGGGTATAGAACCATTTCTTGTCATCCCAAGTAACAATGTAATAGCCTTTTGGCTTTCACTCTGATTTATTGTGGTTTTATAAAGGCAATTAGCAGCATTTAACAGTGCAAAACATTCTTGATTAGTAGTTCAGCTTTATGCTGTTTTAAAACCCTTTTAAAGCCTGACGAGAAAATCAGAAAGTGTCTGGTTTTGAAAATAAATTTAATGCAGCACTCTATCCCTTTATAAAACTGTTCAGTAAATCAATTGGTATTTGTTTAATTGATGTCACGACAAAATTCTCCATAAATGTGTTTTATCATTATAAAAGCAATTACGAAACCGGTCGGTTTCAAACAGGATCAAAAAGCATATATTGATGCGTTTTGGTGTCAATTAAGTGGATCACAAAACCTCCCACTGTTTACAAATAAAACTAAAAAGATGGATCCGCCTAGAGACAGATAAAAACATAATAGAGTGGGGCATTCAAACGCAGAGTCACAAGGAAATGCCAAAGTATAATCGAGTAATAATTCTAGCTATGCTGTTGACGGAAGAGAAAAGGAATCTAATTCCAGAACTTTCTGGGAGGGCAGCTCCAAGAAAATCGGTCAACAACAACAGAGCAGCCGACTGAGAGCAGCGAAGTGAATGGGGTTTACGAATCACTGGAAGCCGTCAAATTAGACGCTTAAAATTGATGGGAATACACAGTATATTTTCAATGGCAGTCTTCTCCAGAAATAACGATGCGATGATGATTCGGACTCGGACTGCGGAAAACTGCTGACAGGAAACTCATCAGGTAGAAGGAAAACTTTTCGGGAACGATTGAGCTTCCACCTGTTCCAAGCTACGTAGACTCACTTCCTGAGTAACTGCTTCCAATAGATGAATTGCCCTTATCAAGAATGTCACGTTGATTGTGTTGATCCAACGCTGGAGTTGCACAACAAAACTATCGAAAGATAAACAAATTTTGACGTTTAACTTTTTCGAGGCAACTTTGCCACCATTAATGCCGTCATAAAACTAAACGGAATAGGATCAAGCAAAATGGCTTCAGATGAAAACAATTCAGTCTGCAAATTATCTTTATAAAAGCCGCATTAAAATGTTTTGCATTTGTTAACGATCTCATGAAAGTAAAACAGCTTTTTCACAAATGACTTATGGAAAATTATTGTTTATGCTATCGCCATCTTGTTATTATTCCATCTTCGTTTTTCAAGATGTTTTTCTTTTAAAATAACTTTATTCTCATCAATTCATCAATGAGCAGTAATAGAAATTACGAAAATCATCAAATTGTCTCCGCTGTGAGCAATGATAAACATAACATGTTTATCATATTACAAGATAGATAATAGCTTCTTTCAACGATCTGTGAGCTGGGAATGTCTTAACATGGCCATGAGGATGCAAAGAGAAAGTTGACAAATTTGATCTGTCATTGTTACTTAGGACCTAATGCAATGTTCAGCTTGGTTTCACTTATAATGGTCATTTAGTGTGATGATTAATAATTTAGAAATAAATTGTGTAGTACGTTCGCAGTAAAAGTTGTAAGTGTAACATACATACATGATGAGAATAAGGTAAACAACTATTTTGATTTAATTTGACATATGGAAGTTTTTGCTCAGAATACTTGATTAGGTGAGTGATTTCACAGGTTATAATATTCGTTTTATTGGTATTAAATGAACGATTTAAAAAACGAAAGATTAACATATGCAACAAAAGGATAAGATGGTCGGAGTGTAAAATCAGGTAAGTACGGAAAGTACTTAATTCAGGTATCCCAAAACTCATCCGAGAAGGATCCCAAGAAAACTAATTGAACCATGCGTTTTGCATTGAGCCAATATCGATTATGTGTGGTTTCACCAGTTTAAGAGAAAAGTCTTTCTGGCGAAACACTTGTTACCATTCTTGATAAATATTCTCGAGCAATAGGGTGTACGGCGATATTCACTACGGATTTTCTCCCATGTTTGAAAAGGATCGACAGAACGTGGGAAAACAGGTTGATGCAAGAAATGTTGTAATTCTGCCGACATGCCCCAATGGCGATCCAGTTCTGACATAGCAGAGGACTGATGAACCAGAAATATGTCATAAAAAGGGAATGTTTGTACATATTTAGAAAAATTACTTTCTTTTCCATTTCATCATGAATATTTTGGAATTTTGGTGGGGACACAGATGTGTGCATGTCATCGTATACTCTTTCGGTACTATATATCTGTTCAGACACAATTTTAACTGCCCGAACTTGAGCTGAAGACTACAGGTACAGTGTCTTGAAACGAGGATCATGGAGCGTTGCAATAGCTAATGTATTCACCAGCTCAACGTCTTTGAACCTCTCGTCAAACTGCAGTGAAATTTTTTCCGCCAAATCTTTCACTGAATCCATGTTCAAGGCAAGTGATGTGATGTTGTTTGGTGAAGACAAAAAAAAATCAATATTAAATTGCAAATGCAAATGTACTGAAAACATTTTTTTGGATCGAAACCAAAATCGAATGAAAAGGATCGATCCAGTCGATTTTTGTCGTGGTTGAGATCGATTCAAAAAATCGATTAATCGAACCAAAAGAATCTAATCCAGAAGATTTTTTGTTATTTCCATTGTTACACAAATCTGTGGAACAAAATAACACAAGGTAAAATAATCTTGTTACCAGAATAGTTAGTCCGAATAAAGGCGTCTATGTAATGTTTTGCTGTACCTATTGTGTACATTTAGTTCATCCTTTCCCTTAAACTTTTTGATGGTACTCTATATTGACTCAAAAGTTATTCATTTTAAAGTACTTATAATAACAGCATAAATTTGAAGACGAATGTTAAGCCCGACATGAATCCTTTTAGGATTCATGTCGGGCTTAACTTGACAAAAAAAAGTCCAAGTGGACATCAGGGGATGGTGGTAGGGGTTGACCCTATGTCAGCTCTTATCCACGGAGGAGAAGGGAGAGTCAAAATAATGCTTTTTCTGTCTACGCGGTGTATATGGATGGCCATTAGAACATTCGGGAAAAAGAAGACTTCAAACTTCCAGAAATGCTCTCTTGCGACTGACTTTACACCGGCTCTCAGCTTAGTGTTCAATTTTTGCATTAGTCAATCATACTCTATGCCTATAAAAATCGTGAAATTTTCCAACGCGAAACATTTCTAGACCGAACCGCGCATCCTGCATGGTCTTGCTAGGCTCCTTTACCGACTTAGCTAAGGAAGGCCCGCAAGTGCATGATTCCTGAATAAAATGGGTTGGCTACCAAATCGGTGTTTTATCCGACTTTAGGTCACATCGTCATAAAAGTCCATAATAGGCTCAAATCCCTAGCTCCGCCGTTTAGCGGAAGATTTCCGCTAATCACATGAGCATGAGTTGAACCACAGATCAACACACAACTTCGCTACAAACGTACTAATTCTGTTCCCATTCAACCGCTAATCCTCAGCTCGTTATCCCAACGTTGAGAAAAGACATTCCGAAGACATCTTAATTAAAACAAATGTTTACTGCTCAATCTTAGCTCGAACCGCACCGCGCAGATTGATCCGCGGTAAACATCTGCACGCGATCGCCGACCCGTGATTTCTGCGATTGTCCGAGTTCCACACCGTTCGTCCGCGCTGCAAAAGACACGCTCACTCAATCCATCAATAAGAGACCCCTCCGGTTCGTCCGCCATCCCCCAACCACCCACCAGGCAAAGGGATCACGTACGTTTAGTTTATCATACGTTAGTACAGCACACATTCACGGACGATGGAAGGAAGCGCGATCCGATGAATACAACTTGGTACCAAGATTAATCGAATTAAAGGAAACCACACGGGAAAGAGAAGGAGGGAAATAAAGACATAACTATAAATAAAGTTACGATGGGCCCGCGTGTTCCGCGTACACACCCGCGGACCCACCGGTTCCACCGCCTGGTCGGGGGGGGGGGAGGGGGGAAGAGGTATAGTAGCTCTCGATCGTCGTCAACGACGTCGTTGAAGAAAGCGTGAAAGCAACGGACGGAAGAAAATGTAAATAAACAAGCCAGCGATCGCGCTCGGTTCGGAATCACTGCGTGCCACACGGGGCTTGGGTTACGCGAGGTTGATCATACGGGATAGTATAGGTAGCTGGCACCTCACTTTTGGGAACCGGATTGGGACATTACGGTGGTGTCTAAGGTCAACGGGTTTCAGGCACCATGCGACACAGATATGAAGCTTAGGCTTAGAATAACTGCTCTCTGTCCGGATGGCTTCTGGTGTGTGTGTGCCCACACGGAATCTACAGCTAACAACTTACGGTCGACTTATCGGATATCTGTTTCGCTTTCAGTTAGATATAAATCACAGATTACCATTCCCCTTCTTCCCCTTTTCCGCAGTTTGGTTCCCAACTCGTGATCATTGAAATGGACACAGCCCGTAGCCCTGCTTATCTCTCTTTGCTCATCACAATAGTAAGGCACGTACATACGGCGTCAATTTCGGTAAAAGCGGAATCGTACACCGGGTTCCATTCGTAGATATTGTTTCCGTTCCCACAGGCACGCACTAGCTATCCGAGGGTCACCGAAACACGGAGAAGCCCATGCGGAAAAGACCCTACCGGTCGGTATCCGTTCAGGTACCGTGGGTTGTACCAAATTTTTACGATCGTAACCTGTCATTACTTATGCACACGTAATTGTCCTTCATTTTCTCTTCTCGTTCACACACACTCATGTAGGCATTAAGGCAGAGGTTCGTTCGATTTCTTGACGTACCATATCCCGCCCTGCACGTCGCGGCGCGCCATAATGAATGATAATTATCAATAAACTGATTTATTATCCTTGGGTACATTTCTGTCCGGCCCGGCGCGGTACCATGTTTCTGGTTTAAGTGAGTCATCCAAGCGTCATATTTTCTTGGTTTCCTCCGAACCACAACAATGCAGGCTATTTTCCTGGGCAGATGGAAGGGAATCATGCAACCACCGCGCACACACGCAGTACCGGCAGCCTCGTCCAGACTCCGGCTTCCATGACATGGATCATTAAGAATAACTCATCAAGAGATATAATTTAAATAAATTTCGAACGCTTACAACATGCGCGGTTTGGAATACCGAACCGAAGTTTTTTTTTTTGTTTCGTTTTGTTCTCTCTGGCTTTCGGAGCCATCTCTGGGCTGCCGTGTCTGTCTGTGCGGAAACAGACATACCTACCACTGGATAATGTCTCTATAAAGGTGCTGTTCTCTTTTGTATACCTACGTTTGGATTTTATCGGATTCTCGTGTTTGCAACAAAACAACCCATTCGACGATCGAGGCTCGCGTGTTCGAAAGAACAAAACATCTTGTAAGGCCGAGCCCGAGCCCGAGTTCGAGGGAGAGGATGAGGAGATATTCCGCATCGACCGGAGATGATCTCGTGCAGATTGCGAGCACCTTCCTTTTAATGTTCAACAATGACGCCACACAGCAGCAGGTCTAGTCGGATCTCCCGCTAAACGGGGAAGGAACATCAAGCTCGGCGCAAACTGCCATGAGTTCGCCGTTGATTGAGACATTATAAGAGCAATAAATAAGAAATTAATATCATTCCGCACCTCCACACGGTTCAACGGGCCTTTCGCAGCGTGTGGATCACACACAATGAATTCCCCGCCCGTTCTTCACCTGTTGACGACTTCATCGGCTTATTCCTTGCGCTGCGCTGAAGAATGTCTCGTAAATGATTTATTCCATTAATCAAGATGTTGGAAAAGGAGATTGCCGCGCCATTCGACGACCGCCAACGATGTTCCTGTCTTCGCGGCAGTTTCTAGTCTGACATCATGCTAGCTGGATTGCGAGATCGCTATAAATCGTTTCCATCAGCTTTTCACTCGTCTATACTGCACACCGGACGACCGACGACGGACGCCGGGGACGATGGATGTGCGTGTGTCACGTGTTCGGCTTTGATGATGGTGGCAAACTCGAATCAAAAAATCGACGACCTTCAAATCACTCATGTTCCTACAACGGACACACCACGACGACGACAGGGTCACTTTTTCCTTGCCTCCCATGAAGCTGGCTACAAAACCATTAAAATTCTCGACCATATTAGAGACGGGGTTTTCGATGGAGGAACCTAAACGCAAAACACCAAGGCCACCCTAGAAGGAGCTCGCCGGGTTTATGCGTGCGTGCCAACTGTAGACGGTACGAGTCTAGAGTTTCACGACTTCCCATTGACGATGTCACACACTAAAGCACCTCTCTCGTTGCATTTTACGGTTATTACTTTAGGACCCCATTTAAGGCTAATGTTTCGCTCCGAAGTCTCCGATCGCTTTCCAAAGGCACTGCAGCAGTAAATCATTCTGTTTACAAAAGTGATCGAGTGATTTGCCCCTCGTAGGTTTTGTTTTCGATTCAATTTTGGAGATCAAGCTGAGATCTCGTCAGGGCAACGAAAGCATTTCACGTACTTAAATGATATAAAACAGTCAACTCTCCCTTAACTCTCTTCTGCCCAAGCCTGCCTTTTGGTGGGGTCAATTTAAAGACCTTACGTGGTTTCCAGCAAATCCCGATTATCAAATTCCCGAGTTTTCACGTTATTTCCCGGAATTCTGAAAATTTCCCAGTATGTCACACACATTCAAATTAAGCATTAAAGCAAATGTCATTGAGCCGAAGTGATCGCAAACTTTATAAGATTGTTTTCTTCAGATATACATTTGATATTCTCTCTTGAAGTCCCTTGAACATGTATTTTTAACAATCCAGAAATTATCTGCAGAACACTCGAAAAAATTCAAGAAATTCCTCCTTAGTAGTTCAAGCATTCACTGAAGCTTCCTTCCAATTTATTAAATTCGTTTGTTTCTTCCGTAGAATTCTGATGCAGCTTCTTATAGCTGTCGTAAAATTTTGTTCAAGATTATCTTGTAGTTTTCTTCTAAATTCACTTAGAATTCTCCTTAAAATTATCTAGAAATTCTTTTCGAGATGCCCTTGAAAATACAATGAGAATAAAAATTCGTTTAAACTACAAATGCGTTCGTTTACCCCACAAAACCATTCGTTGTTTTCCGCAACGAAATAAATTCGTATCTTAGAAGAAGCTAGTTTCGTTAAAATTCGCAAAACTGTGTAGCTCGTAACATTCTTGTATTTTCCGAAACATTTCCACACTCACTACGAATGTTCCATGAAATTAATACGAATTATTCTTATCTAAAAACCTATTGATTAGAAATAGTACGAAACATCTGTACACACCCAAAACAACATGCGTACATAGTAAGAGTAGCAGTACTTAGGATTACGAAAATTGCGTTCAAAAATAAAATTGTGGTTTTGGTAGACAAAACAAAAACTTTATTATTTTTTTATGCGAAAATGTGACATGCGAAAATCGAGCAGCTCTTCCTGTGGCAGCAGGTCACCGATGATCGAAACCCGCTTTGGTTGACACACTCTATACTGCTCCAGTAGAAAGTAGGTCAGAGCCTTCCGGACCGGTAGCAAGTTCCAGAATCTCGGTCCTCAATGCAGTGATCTAGGGGAATGAAGTATTCGATGGTGCATAGAATGGAGGAAGTTCAGGTTGTGGGACAGGTAGCACTTGATATCCATTAAGTTTGCCAGTCACCTTCCGATGGAACTCTGTCAATCGAATCGAGGGATTGCTGATATCAGCCACTAGCCACTACTCACTGGATTAAGCGTTACACAATTAAAGAAAAAATATGTTCGGTGTATCCTTAAAACTTTTTGCATAATTCCTTTGGAACTGTACCCTCTAAATTCGATTCTATTGGTTTTTTCAAGGGTCCTAAAATTCTCTTTACAATCGCCATAAAATTGTCCACAGAGCTACTTTAAAACAATGCTCTGAACTCACACAATTGACTTCGAGTTCTAGTCAAAACTCTCTTAGAATTCATCCCTAGGATATTTTCTCTGAAACAAATAGAATTAGTTTTAAAATCGGCTCAAAATTACTCTCTTTTGATGTTTTCTTTTTCTAGATTAGGTGCTATGCTTTATGCATGATGATATTTAGGTTGCATACATGTACGAGCTACCCGTGCAGATAATTGGTGGAAGTATACATTTAGGATGCATTTAATACACATTTATAAGGTTTTCACTTTCTGTAGCTCTTGTTTTGCGTTACTCTTAACAGCAATTCAAACTTCAACGGTTGCTCACGAGTTACCAATAAATCGGCGCCGCCGGGATGTTCTAAGGCATAACATCTCTGATCACGCTTTCCTTCGGAACAGAAGTAAAGCCGTTGGTCCTCGGTGCATGAGTTGATGGGTCGATAGGTGGTGTCCAGGTGTGGTAAATGCCTCCCTGGCGTCGGTAGCATTGGTGCTCAGCACGGAAAGCAAAATCGACGTAAAACAAATCAAGGAAGAAAAAAAGAGCTACCAATATAAAAAAGTTCACGAGGCAAAGTTCGCAATCCATTTCATCACATACCGGGAACAAAAAAATGTACAAGGAAGCTAGAGCATTCGTTCCACTCAATCTCAAAATCGGCTCAAAATTACTTTGGAAACAAATTCTAAAAGTCTCTTAATAAGTCTTCAATGTGGCTGTATCCTGAAAATCTAGTCTAGTCCAAGCGTCTTGACATTTTTTCAAGGTTCAAAATATTATTTTTTTCGAAGAAAGGAGTTTATTTTTTCCCGATTTGTCATCGAAATCCTAGGGTTTTTCCCGGTTTTTTTTTCAGTGACTTAGATTTCCTGGCTTTTTCCTGGTTTTCCCGATTTCCCGGTTCACTGATATAAAAATAATTGAATTGTTCAACAAATGCTGTACCAGTGGTTGAAACGGTACAGTGTTTATGTACCACTTGCACGATCGTTTGAATTAAATAAATGGCAAAATCATTCGAGATTCGATCTTGAAGTTGTACAGGTTCAACAACGTATTATACGATGTCCAAAAGTAGTAAACAATGTTCTGATCGAATTTTTGATTTCGTAGAGTTTAATTAAGCCTGTATGATAGTTAGCTATGTTGACAAAATATCACTAGTTCTACAAATCATCCTGAAGTTAAGCTCTTCAGGCTCAACGGTGTCTTGTATGATGCACCAAAAGGTTTTTTTTTAATCCAACCTGCCTCATAGAGCCCCATAATATCATGTGAGGCATATAACCATAGAGGTAACTTTAAGACTAGAAGGTCCCGAAGAAATGTGCTCAACTTTGTCAAACTTTCATAGCGAATCAAAACAAACATAGTGTAATTTCTACAAGTCGATTTGCTTGGGACCAATAGGCTAGTCAAGTAGTGAGCCAATTTAAAACCGTTAGTTTCCACCGATTGATAAACCGGTGTTAACGAAAAATGTTCCATTCTCGAAATTATCCTGGAGTTCTGATCTTGAAATTCTACATATTCAACGATGCTCTATGATGTCTCAACTAAATTTACGAAAGCAACATGCTCCGTGGAGTTCAATATTATCATGCGCGATACGTGTTTTTCGTGACAAAATATTTTGGGATCTAAAAGTTATCCTGGGTATTGTTTCTTTATGTTCCAAAGACTCAACAAAGTCTTGTGTGATGTCTACATTTATCATACAAATCCATGAAGCTCTGTGAGATCTCGTCGCCTTCATTATCTCCTAATTATTCTGGAGTTCAGATCTTGAAATTCTACAGAGCATCGTTGAGCTATAGCTATAATATCATGTGGGCTATATAGTCATAATTACAATGGTTGTTTGACGACTGGGTTCGAATTTGGGTACAACGGTTGTTCGGCTCGGGCAGTCTTAATAACAGCTGTCTTAATAATGACCGAAAACCCGTTGTACCCATAATTATAAAGTATTTTGAGATATTCTCCTAGATACCCTGAGTATTGGATTCTACAGGCTGTACGATGTACTTATGTATCATACGAATCCGTAGAGCATTTTGCTCATAGATCTGTGCAACTCCTGAATCGGATACAGGAGAAGATCGACGCAACTCTATGGTGGCAGCAGGCAAATTTCCGTGCTGGAATATCTTGTTGAATCATAGTATCTCACTCCGTATCATACTGAAGAAAATGCTTCCGACGGACTCAATCACGAGTATTTATGGCGAGTCCAGAGGCACAAGAGAGTTCCACAGTATGAGCAACCGGTGGAAACTAACGATTTTAAATTGGCTCACTACTTGACTACCCTATTGGTCCCAAGCAAATCGATTAACGTACTCCATTCTAGTTGAAATTCTAGTACTACACTATGTTTGTTTTGATTCGCTATGAAAATTTGACAGATAAAATGAGGGGTTCGTGGATTTTCCTATGTTTCGAGGGGTGCATCGATTAGCTTGGGACCGAAGAGAGTACCAGAGCTGAGCCAAAAACATGAGCATATTTCTTCGGGACCTTCTGGTCTTAGATTTACCTTTATGGTATGAGGCTACTAAAGGTATAACAGGCCAGTGTTGGAAGTTCATTTTCAAAAAAAGTTCTTTCGCAGTTCTTCAGAGAATAATTTTGCAGCAGAACTAGCTATGCGAAAATCCCGAACGAAATGAGAATAAAAGTTCCCGAAACAGTTCAGTAAACGAGAATTCCGATTTCGCTCTCTCAACCTATTTCACAAAAAAAAAATCGATAAAAGAGGTAGCTGAGGTTCTTGTCTCCTATGTCATGTTTCGTTGCGGAGCAGAATGAAATTATCATTTATCAATTTTCATTTACTTGTGTGCAGTTCGTATGGAATTTTCCACTGGCTTTTTAACCAAAAGTAAGTTAGTTGTACCCAACAGTAGGTAAATATGATTATACTCAACGTTGGGTTCCCACACTTTACTACCCCTGTTGGGTGGTTTTGCTACTCCGTTTTTGACAACATTAGAAGGAGAAAAGGAGACAAACTAGTCAATAGTAGGTAAAAGTGAACTTTCCGTTGGGTACTTTTTTCTTACCGTGTAGCTTAATTTCTGCCACTCTTTTGATGTTTTCTTTTTCTAGATTAGGTGTTATGCTTTATGCATGTTGATATTTAGGTTGCATACATGTAGGAGCTACCCGTGCGATATAATTGGTGGAAGTATACATTAAGGATGCATTTAATACACATTTATAAGGTTTTCACTTTCTGTAGCTCTTGTTTTGTGTTACTCATAACAGCAATTCAAACTTCAATGGTTGCTCACGAGTTACCAATAAATCGGCGCCGCCGGGATGTTCTAAGGCATAACATCTCTGGTGCTCAGCACGGAAAACAAAATAGACGTAAAACAAATCAAGGAAGAAAAAAAGAGCTACCAATAAAAAAAAGTTCACGAGGCAAAGTTCACGAGGCAAAGTTCGCAATACATTTCATCACATACTGGGAACAAAAAAATGTACAAGGAAGCTAGAGCATTCGTTCCACTCAATCTCAAACAAGAAAGTTCGCTCGAGATATAACGCTTTGTGAAATTCCCATCGATAATTTCCTTAGTGAAAGCATCTCGCTAGCGATATTAAACTTTTGGCGATATTTCCAACACTGTTATAACAGAGGCTTGTCCGCCTTTATCCGAGTAGTAGCTGGTATGAAGCAAGAATGTAGACTATTGCCACTATTGTTACTCATCTTAGTCGACGAGATCTTGGTAGGTGCAATTGATAGTATTGCCTGAAACGTAGGCTGTTTTGGCAGCCAATAAGGACTGTTCATTAAAGAAGGTGGACACCTGTTTATCAATGGTTTAGGGTTAAAACGTAACGAAAAATTGTGTATTTTCACTCAGTGTGTAAAAACATTGTTTATTTTTGGCAACACACCTGAAAAATAAAAAATAAAAGTGAGAAATTTTGAACGATGGGTCGGATCAGCTTATCAATTCGCAGATTAATTCTGCACAAATGGTTTTCTGAAAAGTTGTCGTTCCGCGAATTGGCAAAAAGTGTGAAGTGCAGTAAATGTACAGTGTTCAAGATTGTTAAGAAGTTTGGAGAAACGTGTTCTATTGAAGATTTACCGAAATCTGGGCACAAAAAGGGGGCATCGGACCAGAAAAAGGAGCGTACGCCTTTTGAAATCGCAAAAACCGTGTTCCGTTCGTGAAATTTCCAAAAAAAAATGGACATTAGCGTCGGAACTGTGCAGAACATCAAAGAATCTACAAGACACCAAAAATCACCCAAAAAGACGTATTTACAGAAAGTTTCTTCGAAAATACGGTCACGGAATGTATGCTGTTCTCCTTCAAAAGCCGAACCGTATGTCAAATTTGATACCAGTACACTTCCCAGGCCGCAATTTTTCAACGCTGAGCAGAGGACAGATGTGCCTGATGATGGTGCGATACATCCGAACCGAAAAATTTGGAAAAAAAACGGTTTTAGTGTGGCAAGCCGTTTGCTCCTGTGGCTTGAAGAGTTCTTCGTATTTCACAACGGGCACAATCAATGGTAAAAATTACAGAAAATAATGCATCAAAAAAATTCAAAAATCCCCAAACTGCGTCCTATCGAAAGATACTGGGCAATAACTAAACGACATTTTAAGAAAAAAAGAAAGAGAAGAAAGCTTTGTTGACTGCTTCAAAAAAATTGGTCTGCAGCACAACGAAAAATTAAGAAGAAAGTTGTGGAGAATCTAATGCGCGGTATCAAGAGAAAAGTCCGAGCGTTCTTCAGAAATGAGAAGTAAACATTCAAACTCACGTGGAATCGGTCATATGTATGTTTATTTTCATTTATATAAAGTAAACTTATGAATTTGTTCGAAAATAAATATTTTCCCTTGAGAAACAGGTGTCTACTTTCATTAATGAACAGTCCTTAGAGCTTCTTAACGGCTTCGATTTTGTTGATTCTGTTGATCTGTTAGCACAACGGTGCTCTGATATGCTGAGTTAAAACAACGACCAAGGCTACAAAAAACCCAATGGTTTTGACAGTTCGGAAAACTGCACATTTAAATCGGCCGTTTACGATTTTCTGGCATAAGTCAGCATTAAGTGTCATGTCGGTTTGTCGGTGATAGCGCTATAACATGTCATAACTCTGTAGTCTGAACAAGGCATTAAATGTAGGTTGCATATATTTATGCGCTATCCGTAAGTTTTATTGCGGGAAGTATAAAGTTAGGTTGCATTTAGAACACTTTTATAGGGTTCCCACTATCTGTAACTACTGTTTTACGTAGCTCATGCGACCCATTTAGTTGAATATGCTATCAGATTTAGAAAATGCTTGTTTTGCTACTAAAGATGTTTTTCCACAAAATCACTTCGAACATTTATACGTGGTCAGGTCATGAACAGTTTCACTTTTTGCTGAATATTAACAATTTGGAAAATCTGCGAACCCTACTGGCCAACCCCTATCTTCAACATAACAGCCTTGCTTAGACCATATCCAATCTTTGAGACTTAATTTTTAACCTTATTTCCCATATTTATTATAAATTATTTAAGCTGTGCAATTTAAGCAAAAAAAAATACCAAAATTTCGGTTTTCGATTAATCCCATCTGTTCCGTTGGAGCACATGTTGCTTCCAACCCTGATGGGAATAGAACATGAAACCAGATGCTTCCTAAACGCTGCAAAAAAACAGATCCTAATTTAATTCCCCATACAAAACCGCAAACCCTTTTGAACTGGAAAAAGGTTGTCCCCCGAGTTACGCGGTTACACTGCTTCTGGTTATTTCATGAAGAACCCCAAATAAAAAAATGATCTACTCAAAATGCAAAAAAAAAACATCACAAACCCACCAACTTCCACCGTCTTCCAGATGTTGTGTTTTTATCTGCTTTTGTTTTTTGCTTTCGTGGTTCCACTTTTACAATCTACCTTCGTTTTTTGCTCAAACCAAATTTGCAACATTTATATCGTCCGGCTGCTGTAGGTTGTCACCATCGTTCCCATCATCATCATCATCAGAATGTTGTTTTTGCTTTCGTGATCTCCAAGGAAGCTCGTAATAATAATTACGATTAGTGCCCACAAAACACGACCAATCCGAGCGCGCCGAGAGGCGACAACACTATAACCAAAAAAAAATCCAGGTCCGACCCTTGGTGGTCGTTTGAGTGGTGGGTGCGTGGTGTAATCCGATCGCATCGTTCCTCCCCAACCGACCCACCTTGCTGGTTGCTGGTTCACTCTCTGGTGGTGGGTAATTTGATAGCTACTTTTCTCCCTCTTTACGAGCGTTTATAATCCCCCGAGGGTGCTGCAGTGTGAGGTCCTCCAACCAACACACTAAACCATATGTTGCAGCCGGGTCGATTTTCCGGTCGAGTAAACTGAATCACGGAATTTGTGTTATTTTCCCCCTTCGACTCACCGAGGTTTACCTATACTTACTCCTAGGTGGAGTAATAGCACGGAATTCGAAACTCGTGTACAACTCGAGAAGGGAGTGAAATTTGAGACTGTTCTGCCTCACCTTGTGGTTGCACAGGCAGGCGCAGTTCATTTTGCGGTTCTTTAGCTTTTACGCTCAATTTAGCTTCTCACCCGAGCGTGTTTGGTATATGTACGTGCGTTCCCAGTCTCTGGAAGCGAGCAGTAGTCAAACGATTTCAACGCCTCGCAAGTGATGAACTCCACATTAAATACCTACTAACCAATTGTTTTTCTTCTGTTTCCATTTTTTCGCAGGGCAAAGCGCGGGGGAGAAGGTCAGCCGTATACATGCGATCCCTGTTCCAGTCCCATCTCTACAACCTTGGCTGTTCGATACAGAAACACGCGGGAAAGGTGTTATTCGTAGCAATATTAGTTCTAAGTACATTCTGTGTGGGCCTCAAATCTGCGACGGTGCATTCAAAAGTGCATCAACTATGGATACAGGAAGGCGGTACGTTAGAACACGAACTAGCCTACACACAGAAATCCCTCGGCGAAATGGACTCCTCGACGCACCAGCTACTGATACAGACCCCCAAGGACATGGAAGCCTCGATACTGCACGCCAACGCATTGCTCACGCATATGGAAGTGGTGAAACAGGCGATTTCCGTCCGAGTGCACATGTACGACATCGAGTGGAGCTTGAAGGATATGTGCTACTCGCCGAACATCCCAAATTTCGATACGCACTTCATCGAACAGATCTTCGAGAACATCATTCCATGTGCGATCATCACTCCGCTGGACTGCTTCTGGGAAGGTAGCAAGTTACTGGGACCTGAATATCCGGTTGTCATTCCGTAAGTTCTCTACCACATTCCTTCTCTCACTAGATACTTACCTTGCTTTTACTCCACCCAAACAGACACCTGGCCAACAAGGTTCAGTGGACCTCACTAAACCCGCAGAACCTGCTCAAGGACATTAAAGCTCAAAACTATCAGTTCCCTTTCGATACGTTGGAGCAGTACATGAAGCGTGCTGGAATCGGAACTGGTTACACGGAAAAGCCTTGCCTCAATCCAAAGGACAAACAGTGCCCGGAAACGGCTCCAAACAAGAAATCCCAGCAAACTCCGGACGTGGCGTCCACGCTCACCGGAGGTTGTTATGGTTTCGCAGCCAAATACATGCACTGGCCTGAAGAACTAATCGTCGGTGGGGCTACGCGGAATCGATCACAGCACTTGAAGACAGCCAAAGCTCTCCAAACTGTTATCCAACTCATGGGCGAACGGGAAATGTACGAATACTGGAACAATCACTACAAAGTGCACCACATCGGATGGAATCCGGAGAAAGCAGCCGATGTGTTAAATGCATGGCAGAAGAAATTCTCAGCTGAGGTAAAATCAAGCCTTCTTGATCTTTTTTATCAAATCTCTAACAAATGTTCTTCTCCCACCCAAAATAGGTCAACAAGATCATGCAGACGGAGGTTAAACCACTGTCATACTATGAAGTGTATGCCTTCTCGTCGGCAGCTCTGGACGACATCCTAGGCAAATACTCCAATCCGAACCCAATCAGTCTTGGCATCGGAGTGGTCGTCATTCTGATCTACGCAGCCATAACGCTACTTCGGTGGAATGATCCAGTCAATGGTCAAAGTGGCGTGGGTGCAGCCGGAGTTTTGCTCATCGGAGTAACAACTGCAGCTGGACTGGGATTCTGTGCCCTGCTAGGAATTGCCTTCAATGCTGCGACGACTCAAGTAATACCGTTCCTTGCACTCGGATTGGGTGTAGATCATATATTCGTGCTTACACACGCCTACGCCGAGCGAGACAACAACGAACAAACTGGACAAGTCTTGAAGAAAGCTGGTTTGAGTATCCTTTTCAGTGGTGCTGCGACGGCGGGTTCCTTTTTTGCTGCCGCTATGATCCCCGTTCCAGCTCTCCGAGTATTCTGCTTCCAAGGAGCAGTCCTTCTCGTTTTCAATCTAGCTGCCGTCCTACTGGTATTCCCCGCCATGGTCTCTTTGGACCTGCGACGACGACGAGCTGGACGGGCAGACATCCTTTGCTGTTGCCTTCCAGCACTGCCCACCACGAACCAAGATCTTAAACAACGCCAACAACACCAACCATCCAACCCTGATGATTCCCTCATAGACTGTCCGGCTAAAGCCTGCTTCAGCTTCTCAATTTCCAAGTTTGCCGTCAAACACTACGCTCCATTCATCACGAAGAGTTCAATCAAAGTCCTGTCCATGTTACTCCTCACCGGTATTATAGGCGTTTCGCTATTTGCCTCGATGAAGCTCCCCGATGGCCTTGAACTAACCGACCTGGTACCTCAGAACACCAACGAACACAAGTTTCTCAGCGTTCAGGGCAAGCTCTTCGGATTCTACAGCATGTTCGCCGTCACACAGGGAGACTTCGAATACCCAACCAATCAGAAGCTACTGCACGAATACCACGAAGCGTTCGTAAGAGTGTCGCACGTAATCAAGAACGACAACGGAGGTCTACCGGAGTTTTGGCTAAGTCTGTTTCGAGACTGGTTGATCAATCTACAGAAAGCATTCGATCGAGACTATCGGGAAGGGAGGATAACGCAGGAGCGATGGTTCCCGAATGCTAGTGACGATGCGATCCTAGCGTACAAATTACTAGTTCAAACCGGTCACGTGGACAATCCAATCGACAAGAGTTTGGTGGCACAGGTACGACTGGTGGACTCGGAAGGCGTTATCAACCCAAGAGCTTTCTACAACTATCTATCGGCGTGGGCCTGGAACGATGTCCTAGCGTATGGCGCGTCACAGGTAGGTTAATTTTACGGTTATTTGATTCGTGGTTCATTGGAAATAATTATGATGTTTTTACGCATCAATAGGGAAATTTGCGCCCTGAGCCACGGGAATGGTTCCATTCGCCGAGTGACTTTGAGTTGAAGATTCCGAAGAGTGCACCGCTGACGTACACACAGCTGCCATTCTATCTGCACGGACTGAGCGATACCCAGGATATTAAGGTTATGATCGGACAGATCCGTGAGCTGAGCAGGAGGTTTGAAGCGAGAGGCTTACCCAACTACCCGTCAGGTAAAATCAGAAAAATCTAATAACTTTAATTAGATCATTGAGTAACACCTTGCATTCCGTTCCACAGGAATCCCGTTCCTCTTCTGGGAACAGTACATGAACCTTAGGCCGTGTCTGCTGAAAGCTATCGGATGTGCTCTGGTGGCAGCATTCTGTTTGGTCGCTTTGCTGCTGATGTCCGTTTGGGCGGCCATTCTGATCGTGTTCAGTATCGTAACGATGCTCATCCAGCTGTTGGGAGTCATGATTCTGCTCGGAATCAACCTGTCGGCCATTCCTGCGGTCATATTGATAGCCAGCATCGGCTTGGGTGTCTGCTTCACCGTTCACGTGTCATTGGTGAGTTTTTTTTTTTTTTTGCTGTTTCATAGCCTTAATATTAATTTATAAAGATATAAATTTAGTTAAGGTGAATGTCGATAGAATTTGAGTTCTGACGGCACGAATCTCAGAAACTATCAATATTTCGTGTGCGAAACTATAATCACTCATGTTTCTGAGATTCGTGCTAAAAAAAAACAATAGCCGCTATCATTTATGGATTCTATCAACTTTCACCTTAAGTAGTTGACTTAATTGAAATTCCCATCAGACTAGATTAGACTGCTTGGTGGGTGGGTTGGTTGATTAAGGTGATTTCTAGCCAGACGCTGGTTCATCTCCGACCTTAGATTAGACCTTGCTTCCCATTCGTATCAACTGTATGGCGTAAAATCAAAACTAACATTCTATTTCCTATCGAACAGGGCTTCATCACAGCGATCGGTAACCGTGATCGTCGGATCAAACTAGCACTGGAACACTCGCTCGCCCCTGTGATCCATGCCGTGATGACTTCCATCCTAGCGGTCCTAATGCTGTCGACCTCATCCTTCGAGTTCGTAGTCCGGCACTTCTTCTGGCTGTTGCTCTCCGTTCTCGTAATCGGAGCCATCAACGGCCTGTTCTTCTTCCCGATCTTACTGAGTTTGGTAGGACCGGGAGCAGAAATCATCCCTCTGCAGTATGCCAACCGAATATCCACACCATCGCCACCACCGAAACGAATCAACAAAATATCGAACAAGGCGTTCATCCTGAACAACAAACGATCCTCGTCGAGGAACTGTTCGAAATCGCACCACCATCACAAGCACAACAATGTCAACGTCAATAACGAACCCTCACTAACGACCATAACGGAAGAACCACAGTCCTGGAAAAGTTCTGCCTCCTCCATACCGTCGATCCACGAGAAAAGTAACCTGAATGTCAACTATGGCAACCATCAGGCACCGGAACTGCAAAGCATCGTACTTCAGCCGGAGGTCACTGTCGAGACGCACCACCATGGAGGTGAACATCAGAATACGAAAGTAACTGCCACTGCCAACATCAAGGTCGAACTGGTGACCCCAGGTCGGGGCGCTCCCCGGATGGTCAGGACGAGCAGCACCAGTAGCAGTAGTGGGAACAGTAGCAGTTAACAAGTAGGTAGCTTTAGATAAACCTGTACGCATTTGTAAATAGGTCAATTCCTTCTTTTATTCTAAATAATATAAAATGCTACAATTTATTTATTTGTTTTCCCTCCTCCAAATGAAGAAAGTATTATTTTACTACTAGAGTAGCAAAATCCGTTGAAGATTTATGTCTATTTTCGCCAATACTCAACAAGATTGAAGAACGTGTCTAATGTTAAAAGCATAAAAGCGAATCGATTGTGTATTTTGCGTCGATGGACCCCTCGGCGCGTGTATAGCAGCTTGAAATTTGTTCCTCCATTTATTCGAAGAGAAAGATCAAAACAAAGCAACGACGAACTGATTAAACTAGTGTAGTACGACTGTAGTAACTTGTAAGACTTGTATCTTCTGCAGCAGTATAGAAACAGAGAGCCAAGATGATCTATTTCTTACAATCCTTCTAATCATGTAAAATAAAACAAATCCTAACTTTATCTACTCAATTGCGGGTTCGAGACACGATGATGCATGCTTTAAGGCCAAATATTTTCAGTTTTATAAACGAAATTTTTACTCCTATAGCTTATTTTGCCGTTAAACTGCAACAAAACTAAGTGTAAATAGCAACCAAGATTCGAAAGAGCGTGTATAATTCCCACACAATAAAAAAAAAAAACAAAATAGAAAGTTTATTTTTCTGACAAAAGTCGTACTTAAGAGTAACCAATTTTGCTTTTCTGTAACATAAACTACAAAAGCACTTAACTATAGAAACGCATAAATGTATACCGAAAATGAACTAAAGACAGAAACCAAACGCATTTCATCAGCAATTATCCAATTGTTACTAAAACAAAAAGCAACAAAAAATAAAACAACCGAAATCTATTGTTACATAATTCTGAGATTGTTTGGCTTCTTCTTTCAAAATTATTCTCTCAAAAAATAGCAATTAATATATTTTGAGCAACTAAAACGGAAAATCGAACTGTACAATGAAATCAAGAAACTTTTCTATCGTATGTATTTAAGGATGTTACCAATTTTGAAGAAAGTTTTCCACGCCTGAACAAAATGGAACATACAAAACTTAACGAACGACAGAATCAAAGCAAAGGTTTTGCGGTGTTACTTTGTTTAGTTAGAAAACTTATTACTGGTATATTAAGAAGAAAACAACAAAACGAAATATTTTTTTTATTATTATAAACGTAAAAGTAAACAAATATTATTACCCTAAAACAAACAACTAAGAACCTATTTATTTATTGTCTGCCGATTGCTCAGGCACAAACGTAAGGTAGTAATTTAAAAAATAAATCTTTATTTTTTGTTAAAAAGAAAAACGCATTCGGAAGTACCGGAGAGGAGAAAGAAGGAGGGCGGAAAGATGGAATTTTTGCTGTAGATGAGAGAATGCTGATGCTGAAACTACATTACGGCATGATGAAGAGTACAAGCTGAATCGGAAAGAATGATATTTGCGGTTGTAATTAGGAGCTAATACCGGTGAACCCCGGTGAGCACGACGCGAGTAGAAGAAAGTTAGTAGGGAACAAATCTGTATAGGCAGTGATGATTGATTGTTTGATTGATTGATGATTGTGGATATGTTATTTTAAATGGAAAAAGAGAAACAGCACGCTAGGTAAGAAACAAAAAACGGAAAATTCTTAACGAGTCTAGTAGGTTTACAATATTTGAGTTTTATACTATGTATGGTAACGTGTTTCCAAATAAAACAAGAAAAAGCAGCAAAATAAATGCATGGTATTGCCTGTAACTAAATATATAAACCTCCAGAATTTTAAAGTAGACGGATAATATCACACCCATCGGTATAATATCACATCAAAGGAAATTAAGCTTGACGTTTTCCTCGAACATTGGGACGGATGCCAATAGTAACTACCATCACAGACAAACATACAAGACACTTTGTATTAATTTCCATCGTAGGTAAACAGTTGTACCACAGACAAACATTTCGCACACTTTCATCGAATAAGCAATTAACGGTCAATTTAAAGTTTTCTTGGTTGATAGTATCACCAACAATCAATACGAAACTAACGATTTTAAATTGGCTCACTACTTGACTAGTCTATTGGTCCCAAGCAAACCATTAACGTTCCCCATTCTAATCAAAATTCTAGTACTACACAATGTTTGTTTTGATTCGCTATGAAAGTTTGACAGATAAAATGAGGTTAGTGGATTTTCCTATGTTTCGAGGGGTGAATCGATTAGCTTGGGACCGAAGATAGTACCAGAGATGAGCCAAAAAGTTGAGCACGTTCGGGACCTACTTATTATTATTTTTTTATTAAAGAGACTTTCAGCCGTAGGCTGGTTCGTCTCTGAAAAAAAAATGAAAATACAGTTAATTCAAATTAATTGTTTTTTTTTTTCACTTTCTTCCTAGCTGATTATTTTTGCTCCTCGTCTTGACTGGTGAGTCCGGAACTGACAATTCGTCTTCTTTATCTTCCATCGAATTTTCATTTCCTGCTGATTCATTATTCTGGCAACCCTGGTTCGTAACATATCGTTTCGCATTGTTGTGTTTTTGTTTCGTTGACAGCCTTCGTTTGTTGGTGACGGTTAGAAATTCATCCGATTCACTATCCGTCGATTCTTGTGCGCTATTGTTTCCATCGGAGTGTTGGTGCTGGGTGTTTTTACTGGTTTCGCCTATTGTATATTGGGTTTGATTGGTATCCAATAATGTTTGTTCGCTGTTTCCATCGTTTGTGACCTTTTCTGCGTCTGTAGGGTCATTGCGGTCATTGACAGTAATGCGTGATGTAGAGCTATTGCACTTTTGTCGGGGATGAGCCTTTTGTCCACAGAACCTGCAGGTTTTTGCTTGGTTACGATATGTAATCAAAGTTGTCTCACCGTCGATCATCAGATAGGAAGGGATGAGTTGTTTGATCTTCATCCGTACTATACGTACTCCATTGTGGATGCCGGGAAAATAATTCTTCCACATTTCTCTGCTGATGGAAAGAATAGTACCGTATGGTCGCATACTTTCTATAATCACCGTGCTAGGTGTTTTCGGAGGGAGATCATGGATTCTCACGTTAACGGCTTCGTCTTCCACGAACACGGGAATTTTGTAAGCTTTTTTCTCACACTGCATAGCGTGTTTTAGATGGTGTGATGCAAAGAAGCGCTTGGCTGTTGCTGCATCTACCATCTCGACGTAGACACAGTTTCTAACATTGTGAAACTGGATGTTTAAGGCGTCCGCTATGTCCAGTTTCAACTCACCGTACATGAATTTCTGTACGGCAGATGCATCTGGTCGCTTCGGCAGCACACTAAAGTCTACTACCAAGGTGTTCTCCCGTTTAGCACCCATATGATAAAAAACTCATAAGCTTGTAACCTGATAACGAGATGGATAAAAGAAACACGTCTTTCACGCACAGGGCTTAGCTGTCAACTGGGGACCTACTCTAGTCTTAGAGTTACCTCTATGGTATCACCACCTATGGCGCTCACAGTCATGACGTTTAAACACTAGCACCGACAAACCGACATGAAACTAAAACTTAACTCTTGATCGATAATCCATAACGGTGGATTCAAATGTGCAGCGATCCCATCTGTCAAAACCATAGAAATTTGTTATCTAGATAAAAATAATTTGCCCGGAATAGATTAGACACGAACCAACTCATACATTTAGTATGTGTGTTCGTGGCTAGGATACACATTTTTCGCGAACACGACGGCAGATGTCAGTTTTGTGCTTTGATCAGAAATTTGATGATACTTTGTATGATCATTCATGTCGGTTTGTCGGTGACACTACCGCCATCTGTTGAGCGTGCTACCCATGATAATGCACTCAACGGATGGCGACGGTGTTTTTCAGTGATAAATATGTCATGTGTTATGTGTTTGTCTGTGGTTGTACATCCAGTATACTGATTAAAAATTAATCTAAAATGAGGATTTACATGTAAACTGACGAATCATGATCGATCTGTCTCGACCATATCCAATGTCGATGAAACTTTGTATTATTACTCGCAATGGGTAATATCAATCCAATTTCTGATGAAATTCTGGCTGAATCAGCCCCATAATATCTAGATCCAATACATGTGAAGTGTAGCTGAAAATTCGTGGTTTCTGGTTCCACTGTATCGGCCGTTTTAATGGTGTAATTTTGACGTAGGACTACGTCTCTGATTTCTATATGGGGGTACACTTTGCGAAAACCTAAAAAGGAACATGTAACACAATTATGAAAGCTTTTGAGCGTTAATAACTCAGCTGTCCCTGGACTAATTTCAATAATATTATCACTAATCGATCAGATATATTTCTACGCATCTGTTGAATTCAAGACTTTATCATTTTTCAAAATTTCACTATTGAAAATTGCACGAATGTGCAACTGTTGCTTTGATAATAAAATTAAAACCAATTGCGTGTGAAAAGCGATTTCCCTAACACAGATTTCAAAGTTGAATTTCATCCGCACTCACCAAACGGTGTTTATTCAATCACCGCGTGGTGAGTGGTGGTGTTCTCCAGTACATAACGAAAGGCTCCTCGCAAGCAGCTAGCTACCAAGGCTGGCCTCAACCGCTGATCGGATTCAGTTTCAATCACCGTGTGTGGTGGTGTCCGGTCGTCGGCATCAGCAGCAGCAGTGCTTTCGGCGCGTGGCGTTGAACATTGTTCTGCAGTACTTAACGAAAGGCTGCCTGCAAGCAGCGAGCTGCAGCCCGCATGAGCATCCATATAAGGAGGAAGAAGCTGCACCGCTATTTATTGGAATCAGTAGCTCTTCGTGAGTCGCTCTGGGCCATTTATGCCAAGCGCGTCACCCTCATTCCAAACAACATACAGCTCACCAGCCTCATCTGTGTTTAACACCCTAATTGCTCAGCATTACTCAACCATCACGACAAAACGGTTCTTTTCAGGACCACCATAAATTTGTAAAAGAGTATTTTTTGGATCGGATGTCAGTTCCCAGACTTTATCATTTTTCAAAAAATTGCACGGATGTGCACCTTTTGCTATGATGATTAAAATTATCACCAATTGCCTGCGAAAATCGATTTCCCTACCACAGATTTCAAAGTTGAATTCCAACCCGTCTCACCAAAAGGTGTTTATTAAATCACCGCGTAAGTGGTGGTGTTCTCCAGTACACAATGAAAGGCTGCCTGCAAACAGAGAGTTGCAGTCCACATGAGCATCCATAGAAGGAGGCAGAAGGCGCACCGCTATTGATCGGAATCAGTAGCTCTTCGTGAGTTGCTGTGGGCCATCTATGTCAATCTCGTCATACTAAAGAGTATAAATAGAGAGAACCCCGCTCAAATTCCTATTCCTACACAAAATACAAGCTCCTGCTGCACAATTAAGAATTATTATATAAGACCACATAGTTCTACCAACGTTCTACCACCTACGAACCGGCGTGCCAGCTCATAAAAGCTACATTCAAATTCTTGCCCAAGACGGCATATTTAAAATACGTTAAACACTACCGCCATCTACTTATCCGATCGCGTCATATCGTGAGAAAGGACACGAACACTCGTAAAATTTATATTGACTTGGTTTGCGTCTCGCCTCGTTTGACAGATCTGATCGTCCGTTTGACAAATCGAATCGCTCATTTGACAAAACGAATTGAGGACAAACTTGATGCTCCAGTGGCATGTCGGTTCGTCGGTGGTTCTACGTCACCATTGCGTACAACCCCATAGTTTTTTTTTGACGTAGGACTACGTCTTTAATTTCTATATGGGGGTACACTTTGTGAAAACCGAAAATGGAACATGTAACAAATTAAGAAAGATTTTGAACGTTAATAACTCAGTTGCCCCTGGTCCAATTTCAATAATTTTATCACCAATCGATGAGAAATATAGCTACGCATCGATAACAATGCTTCCTAATGTTGATTTTAATCAAGAAACTATTGAAAAACTGGTAAATGTCCAGCATTGTCCAAAAGCGTCGAATTAACTAACAAATCCACCAATTACCTACATGCATATGCTGCTTCCCCAGCACAGTCGTCAGAGAGTAGTAAGTAGACGAAACAAGTCGAAGTGGCCTTCACCTCCGATCCTCGGGCGCGTGCGAATAGGGAGGATGGAATTGCGTAATATTTTGCACACTCATCGCCATATTCAGAACCAAACGCAAATTCTTCGAGATAACCACCATCCGTCGTCTGGCTCGCCGTGGCGGTGTCTGACTTATCTCCGGTCTGATCTACGAGGCGTGCTGAAGGTGTTCCTGAAAAATGAGATCCGTGATGCTGTCACCTACACTAAACACGCCAAGCGTAAGCGGCCATGGATGTCATCTACGTTTTGAAGTGACAGAGAAGCACTCTGTTTGGTTTCGGAGGTTGAATAATCACCAACTTTGGCATCAAAACGGCTCTTTTCAGGGCCACCAAGCTTATTACAGTAAAGAGTAGGAATAGAATTCATCTGCCTGTTTGTTCATATTCAGAACCAACGACCACACAAAATGCTCATGTAATCAAACTTGAAACAGGGGTACAAATTATTTTGATCAACCTTGATCAACTTTGAATCGCCATGGCCGGATATTTTCGATGAAAGAAGCAACAATCTAGCGTCTAATTTGACGAAGACGGCAGGAAACATTTGTGAAGCCGAGTTATTTACGAAAGAGAGTGTCGATGAAGAGAATCGATCAATGTAGATAGGACCTATTGAAAAGTGACGCGAGATTTGTTTTCCGTACACTGAAGCAATATGACATATTCCTGTTATGTGGAAATCTTATAAATTTGCGCTATAAGATAATCCATTGAAAATTATATGATTGAAAATGTGCCAGGTAAATTCTATATGAATATCTGATACATTTACAATGCTGATAATTTGGTAACTTCTATATGATCGTCGTATGATAAATGAAAATCGATCAAATTATAATAATTAACTGAAATGGATTTGAAACCCATAAGCATAAGCTACACTTTTCACCACAATATAATATATGTGTCATAAATCAATCGAAGTAAAGTTTGTGTGAAAATCACATGAAATTTACTTCTTCTTTTGACACATATATTTAATCGATTTCTAAAAATAAATCGAAAAATAAACATCAGGCAGTGGGAGCCTTTTTTTTATTGTAGCTGATTTGGGATTCGATCAAGGACTGTTGAGGTGTGATGCTTTCGGTGTCTGCGCTCGATTTCACTGGGCCACGACTGACTTCAAGATTGAGCTCGTTCAAATAGCATGAAGTAAGAACAGCTCTCCCGACATGGAATGCAGTCCAACGTTATGCTCGTTTTGCTAGAGTGAAGACAAATAGCACTGACAAATTTATGTTCCGTTTCGGTGGTGTGTTTTGTTCAAATCTTTCTTAATGCACCTGTGTGCAATAAATCAACGACTAAATTATATAAGTTGATGTAACTGGTTCATAAAGTTCGAGTACTAGGACTGGAATCTGAATTAGCCGTGTAGAAGGCTTACAATTAGAATCATAGCAAAGTAAATATTGCAGTAGAATCATTTTATTTTTCAATCTCAATACATTCTTTTCCGGAAACAAACAAAGATTATTCAATACAGTATCATTGTTGTAAGTAGTATTTAGTTCAACTAATCATTTTAATGAGTGTACGATAACATCGTTGAAAATTGTTTCAATAATTTATAAAGAACAATCATGTAAGATGTATTTTATTGGGAGCGATATTCATCCCAGAAAAACATGCAAAAACAAATGCTTGCTGTTGGATTTCTTAAAAGGCATTTCTATATGACTATTTAATGATTGGGATAGATCTGTTACAATCTTTAAACGTCAAAAATCAAAGCAAGCTATTACAATGAGATATACATGTTTTCCTATACTGCAAAGTTAAATGACAGTCCAATAGTTTCTACATGTCTATTTACACGCGACATATCAACAAACGTCAAAAATCAGTAAAAGCAACTCCAATAAAATAAACATGATTATCTTATAAGATATATCTTTTAGTGAGCAATATTCATCATGAAAACAGGTATATTTTACTGAATTTTCTCATAGTGCAAACTCATATGATTTTCCATTAGTTTCTAGATGTTTGTTCCCACCCATTACATATCACCAGTTTTTCACCATGAAATATATCAGACAATATTCATATACATCTTACGTATCGCTAACCACGTTCGAAGCAAATTTTTATCAAGTACTAAGTATATGAAATTACGGTAGAAATCATTCCATATCGCAGTCATAGTTTTTAAGTGTTAATCCGATGGAATCTATCAATCATCACATAGAATGAATAAATCTGCTGACATTGCTATGTTAAAAGATGGATCCAATAAACGGTACATGTCAATTTGTTTCAGTGTACTGAGCTCCAATGCTACCGACGCCAGGGAGGCAGCTCCCACATCTGGACCCTACCAATCGACCCATCAACTCAACCGGGGACCAACGGCTTTACTTCCCGAAGGAAGGCGTGATCAGAGATGTTATGCCTTAGAACATGCGGGTGGCGCCAACTGAGATTGGACACAGGCCTGCTGGGGTGAGAGGGTGAGAGATAATCACGCTAACCACCGGCGCCGATATCTTTCAAGGTGATATCACGGCGAATGAGATCGACCCAAATTTAAGTTTAGTTATCTCAGAAATAAGAAATAAAGTGCAGGAACTCAGCGATGAGTAAATTTGCCTCATGTTTTCCCAGGATTTTCCAGGGAAAAATTCCAGAATTTGAGAAAAGTAAAGATTGGATTCACTGGAGACTGACTATTGGTACTACTCCGAGGCTGAAATAAATTTTCGTCAATTTCCTCATTTTCTGGCAGATTTTTTAGGTTTTCCACAGGAAACCATGAGACAAATTTACTCATCGCTGAGTTCCTGCACTTTTGGCGATTATGAGTGAACTAATCTCAAACTTGGGTCGTTCTCATTCGCCGTGTACGCTAAAGGAAAAGAGCCAGTGTCGCTACTTGATAGCAAACTACACGCTTATTCTGATTAGCTCAAAATTGAGTCGAATGTACTCATCTCAGCGGTAAGTAGGGCTACTCAAAATTGAGTAGCCTTATGTTGACTCACTTTTGAGTAAACGACGTTCTCACGTAGACTGATTCAAATTTACTCAGCGTTATTTTCAGTTGCGGGGGGTTTTTGTTTTGATTTTATTTAAGGAAATGAAATTTGTCTGCTCCTGATTCATTCTACCGGAGCAGAAAATGGTTCAACACCATTGCCCTAAACAATTTCTACTTACCTGAAGGAATTTCCGCCCGTTTTGACGAAACATTCACCCGTTTTCAAGGACGTTTTCTCCAACATGGTTGTCATTTTTTCTAAGTCAAGGATTTTGCTGACTGAGTGGCTGTTACTTAGTTTTTGACAACTCGATACACCGACGAAAGTGAGTACGATCGACTCACCCGGTGAGTAAACTGAAGTTAGCGTGTACTCATAATGGGAGGAATCTTTGTAGCTTTTATACCACTTGGTTGCACATCATTCTGCTTTAACCTGAAAAGATATAAAAGAGCGCTGCTGTATGGCAGTTATTGAGATGAGCAAAATGGAGAATCGAACAGTCTTGAGGAATTCCCTCTCAGACTTCAAACAACTTACAAACACAACGCCGAATCCTCGACCGACGAAAGCAAAGGGAACAGTACTCTCGTGAAAACTCACGCCGAGCATACTCACCACAACCTAGTGATATAAACACTATTGAACAAAATAGATTTAATACTTTTCACCAATATTTATTGATCAGCTTTTCCAAAACAGATTGATTTTACAATTTTTTTTTTTTTTTTTGACTTTGAATGATCTATATTTCTTGTATTTGTTTGGTTTACATGTATGAATTTTCAAGTGACACAGATGCGTCTTTTCAACTTTAGTTATTTTGAAATTTTTAATTATTATTTACTGTTCCTAGTCCTACCAGGCTTGTTAAAGTATGACCACCTTAGTGGGATTGGTTTGTTTTGAATTGGAAAAAGGAGACTACTTAAAACTACTATTTACAGCTACAACTAATCTACAACTACTATATACACCTAACCTACTATATACAAATTGCTTATCAAAGCATGTTCTGATGTATTGCATTTCTGTACAAATTTGTTCCTAGTTTCGTTAATTTGAGAATCTACTTTCGGGATGTTAGCCTCTTGATGGAGGTCGGAAATGCGGGTATCGAAAGGACGATCTAGGATCATCCTCAATACCCTGTTCTGCGCTACCTGTATTTTGTTCCTGTGAGTTTGTGCACATGATTCCCACACCGGAGCTGCGTAGAAGATCGCAGGCGCAATGATTTGTTTGTAGACAGCCAGTTTGTTCAGCCTAGAGAGACGAGATCTGCGGCAAATAAGTGGATACAAGCACCTAACTAGATTGGAACACTTAACTACTGCCCTATCTATGTGCGAGCGGAAAAGGAGCTTTTCGTCAAATAACATACCAAGATATGTTACTTCGGTGGACCACTCAACCCTTGTGCCATCCATTATTACAGTACAAGAGGGAGCCGGTTTTAGTTTGGGAGATTGTCGATGGAGGAACATTATTGATTGGGTTTTGGAGGCATTGATTTTGATTTTCCACGTGTTGGCATAATCAGCATCAAGGCGTCAAGGCATCGTTGAAGTTTGTTCGTTATTTCACGAGGCCTCCTTCCCTTGACGGTTATAGCGGTATCATCTGCGAACAGGAAGAACACGCAACCGTTGCCCAAGGGAGGAATGTCGGAAGTGTAGATGCTGTATAGCAAGGGGCCCAGCAGACTGCCTTGCGGAACACCTGCTGGGATGGAAAAGGTGTTTGAATTGCAACCATTCAACGATACCTTAAACGACCTTTGCTGGAGGTAGTTACGGGTGATTTTTACAAGATGTGGTGGAAAGTTGAAGTTGCAAAGCTTGTACACAAGTCCGTCATGCCAAACATTGTCAAACGCCTTTTCAACGTCTAGCAATGCCATGGCTGTGGACTTGGATACAGCTTTGTTACTTCGAATGTTATTCATCACCCGAACTAGCTGGTGATTTGTGGAATGCCCTTTCCTAAACCCAAACTGTTCAGGTAGGAGAATGTTGTTCTCCTCGACGAACTTGAGCAAACGATTGAGAATTAGTTTCTCGAACAATTTGCTCAGCGCTGAAAGGAGGCTGATTGGTCTATAGCTGGAAGGTAGTGATGGATCTTTACCGGGTTTGCGGATTGGTATGATTTTTGCTATCTTCCAGATACTTGGAAAGTAGTGCAGTTCCAAGCATCTGTTGAAGATAGCAGTCAAAAGCGAGTACACTTTCGTGCTCAGCTTCTTCAATACCAAGTTGAATATACCGTCAAACCCGGGAGCCTTCATGTTCTTGGTGTTTTTCAGCGCTGAGCAAATCTGCTCCACTGTAATATTTTCTGCCGGAGGGACGACACAAGCGGAGGCATCCAAGTTTTGTACGCATTGCGTCACCTGATTTTCGAGCGGACTTTGGATAGTTGAGCCAAGCAAATGCGATGCAGCAATATGATTGCCAATCGCATTTGCTTTCTCTTGTGGGGTAATGAGCCGATTGTCATCATTTCCGACTCTGAGAGGAGGAATGGGTTTGGGATGAGTTTTCAGCACCTTGGCTACCTTCCAGAATGGACGGGAGCGGTCATCCAGATTCTGGACAACACGCCCGAAACTTTCATTTCGGAGTGAGTCCATTCTGGAAGCAATCTGCCTGTTCAGATCGGCCATTTCATGTTTTTTGCTCAGATCTCCAGTCCTCTGAAACTGGCGTCTACGCACATTTCTCAAGCGAATCAGTAACTGGGTGTGGGAATCAATAGCAACAAACTTACCCCTCACAGGAATTTGTCGAACGCATGTCTCGTCAGCCACGGATATGGCCTGGTGGAGTCCTTCCAGAGCCCGGTCGATGTCCTCTACGGTGTCAAGCGGCGGATTTTCGTTGATGTTCAGGTCTACCACACGTCCAAACTGGACCCAGTTTACGTGGTGGTAGTCTTTTCGTAGGATTGGAGCAGGAGCTATGTTGATGCCGACCTCAGCCACCACCGGTTGGTGATCGGAGCTTAAGTCGTTGATTGCCACCGGCTTGGATAGCCCGAAGTTCGTCAGGAAGAAGTCCAGCGTGGAAGGGTTTCCCGCCGGAGAGATGAATGTTGGTTCATCCGGAAATTGCACTGTATACAGCCCATGCTGCGAGTGGTCGAAGAGCAGACGTCCATTCTGATTCCGCTGATAGTTCCGCCATGCTTCGTGGCGGGCATTTAGATCGCCCCCAATGACGAATCGTGAGCTCGTACGAGTGATAGCGGTGAGGTCGTTCTTGAATTTCATCCTTAGTCCGTTGCTGGCAGCACACTGACGAGGGCAGTATACGGCGATGAACCGGACGTTTCCGGTTGATGATTCCACCTCCACACTAAGGGCCTCGATGATAGAAGTGCGGATATGCGGCAGCGTGTAGAACTTTATTCCTTTCTTGATGATGATCGCAACACCACCCCCCCTGGAGTCGATACGATCAAGCCGGATAATGTGGTGATCAAGTAGCCAAAAACTGTCACCGGATTTAAGGTGGGTCTCTGTTAGGAGGCCCACGTCGATACTTTGCTTGCGGAGAAAGTCAGCAAGCTCGAGTCTTTTTGCTCTTACAGAGCATGCGTTCCATGTGACGACAGTTATCGGTTTAGACACCATACTGTATAATAAACTTACCGAGCACTTGGATCTGTTCGGGCTTGCTGCGGCACTGACGAAGAGCACCGGTCATGTCGACGAAAATCTTCATCAGCTCATCCGCAGAAAAGAGATCAGGATTGGCGTTTTGTGCTGGTGGTTGTCTCCAGAATCCAGGGGGGGATGGAGAGCTTTGTCCAGCTGAGGCACCAGACGTTTCTTGACGGGGGCCGGATTGCACCCGTGGATTTGCTTGACCGTGTTGCGTATCACGAAGAGGCGGGAAGTCCTCCACCCTGAATGCCGGAATGTTTTCCTTCTTCCGTCCTGGTTGACTTCTTGTGGACGCCTGCTTTCGGATCCGCTTGAAATCCTCGCGTTGACGATCAAGCAGAGAATCTGATTTTACAATGTTTCTTCTCTTCGTCCTAACTGCCAAGCAACATGTTAAACTAGTGATTGATATCTCTTCAAATCCTACCATCAAGCAAAAGCTCTCTTGTCGCGCTGCTTGTTGCCGAGCTCTCTGCTCTTGAGCGAAAGCTCACCTTTCTCTCTCTCTCTCAAACGTATGCACTGTCAAAAATAACACATAGGAAATTGCCTGATTTTTACCATCTCAACACTTCCCCTCAATTTCCATTCCTAACAGACTAATCATTTTCAAAAACTTTGATCTTGTTAGGGGTTTTGTAAAAACATCAGCTACCTGATTCTCAGAAGGCACATATTTCAATGTTATCTTCTTATTTTGGATTTGTTCACGAATAAACATGTACTTCACGTCAATATGTTTAGTGCGTTGGTGATCGCGGGGCTCTTCCGCAATTTTAATGCATGGAATATTGTCCTCGAATATTGTGAATGGAACTGCTAGAGTACCAACCTCACACAACATCTTTGACAACCAAATGCCCTCCTTGGATGCTGCACAAAGCGAGACCAGCTCCGCCTCGGTTGATGACAAGCTGACGAGTTGTTGCCGCTTCGTACTCCATGAAACGAGGTTCCCATATACCGTAAACGCACTTCCAGAAATTGATCTCCTATCCTCTTCGTCATTGGCAAAATCTGCATCCGCATATCCCAAAAGTGGTGCCTCGTTGTCCCTCCTTCGATAAATCAAGCATAGATTGCGGGTTCCTTGAAGGTATCTCAGAATCCGCTTAAGTCCAGTCGTGTCATCTGGGTTACTCTAAAATCGACTGAAAATACTGACCGCAAAAGTAATGTCTGGTCTACTCATTAATGTTAAATATTGAAGACAACCCAATAAAACCTTGAATGGTGCATTGGTCTGTTGTCCTGTATTTTTCTTCCATTTCATACTAGGGTCAACTGGAGTGGATACAGGGTTGCAATCCCCCATTCCAAATTTATTTAGGATCTTTGAAATGTACCTTTCTTGAGACAAAATCATCCATCCCGATTCAAAGTCACGTCGGATATCTAGGCCAAGAAAGCTATGGACTTCCCCTAAATCCTTCATTTTGAACCGTTTGGAAAGATTTTCCTTTAACCATTTTATTTGCTTGACATCTTTTCCGAAAATAAGTATGTCATCAACATATAATATGATGAACAAACCTCGGCTTTCGCAAATGTAAAGACATGTATCAGACTCAAGCTTCTTAAAACCCAATTGAGTAACAATTTCATTGAACCTCAAATTCCACGTTCTACTAGACTGCTTAAGTCCATAGATACTTTTGTTCAACTTACACATTTTAGTGCTTCCATCCATATCAGGAGGCAATCTCATAAAAACTTCTTCCTCCAACAGTCCGTTAAGGAAAGCCGTCTTAACGTCCATTTGATGAATGAGAAAGTTATTTTGGACCGCCATTGAAATCATTGCTCGAATTGTACACATTTTGGCCACCGGTGCAAAAGTTTCGCCATAGTCCAAACCTGGACGTTGCGAACAACCTTTTGCTACTAGCCTCGCTTTATATCGATTAGACTCATCGTCCTTTATCGAAAATATCCACATGGAATTGATAGGTCGTCTTCCTTTCGGAACGACACTCACCAAGGTCCATGTCTGATTCTCCAATAAAGAAGCCATTTCTTCTTCGATAGCTGCTCTCCACTTTGGCCAATCATCACGTTTCATCAAATTTTCAATATTTTGTGGGATTTCATCTTGTAAACTTGTCACAAAGAAACTACTATCATAATAAGTATCATAATCCTGATGCCAACCAGGTGCTCGACGAGATTTTTGACTTTGACGTTGTACCTGATGTTGAATTTCACCATTTTCCTGAGCATTTTCCATCTCATTTTCCGCTTCCAAGAAAATATCTTCTTCCTCATCATCATCATCTCTTGTCTCCTCATTTTTAATTTCTACAAACTCTGGTTCTTGAACTTCAGGGAACACTTGAGATTGTGGTAAGGCTACCTCAAAAATTTCATCATTCCTCTCTGGATTGGACTCTTCCTCTTTGTTGGAAATTTCATCCTTTCTATGAAAATAAAATTTTCCTTCATCGAAAATGACGTCTCTTGAGATGACAATTTTATTCTCATTATCATCCCATAGACGAAAACCATTCGGAGCATAACCGACCATGGCCAAAATCCTGCTCTTTCCATCAAGCTTGCTTCGATGCACCTTGTTAATGTGTGCATAAGCAATACAACCAAACACCTTTAATTTACTGACATCTGGCTTGCAATTGAACCACATTTCATAAGGTGTCTTTAATCCAGACAATGCACTTGTGGGGCTTCGGTTTGTCAAATAAGCAGCGACATACACCGCCTCTCCCCACAAAGCATACGGCATTGCACCTTCATGTAATATGGTTGTAGCCTTTTCCATCAGAGTGCGATTCATGCGTTCGCTCACTCCATTCTGTTGAGGGGTGTATGGGGCAGTAGGTATCATCTGGATCCCTTTGCTAGTGCAAAAGGCCATGAATTCTTTACCGAAATACTCACCACCATTATCCGATCTCAACTTGGAAATTTTCAAATTAAATTGAGCTGAGACCATTGCCTCATACTCAACAAATTTTTGAAACACATCACTCTTATGTTTGATCAAATAAACGATCACGAAATGAGTGAAATCGTCAATAAAGGAGACATAATACCTGAATCCATCATAAGTCTCGTCAGTCATATGGCCACAAACATCGCTATGAATCAACTCTAGAGGCCTCCTTGAACGAACTCTTTCTTCTTTCTTAAACACTTCTCGTGATTGCTTACCTATTATGCATCCTTTGCATACAATAGGATCAAGCTCCTCACTTCCAAGTCCAATATCAAGCCCTTCAACCATATGATTCCTGACTAACTTTTTCAAATTGGTTTCTCCCAGATGAGCGAATCGTTTGTGCCAAATACCAATATTGCTTGAAATTTTTCCTAGATTTGCATAATCATAATTCTCATTTTGAGTTTCTTCCAGGCTCACATCAAGTGCATAAAGTCCATTGACTTTCCTGCCCTTCGCAATCACCTGTCCGAATTCATCTAAAATTTCAACCCTTCCATTGCAGAATACAACTCGCTTACCTGTTTCCTCAATTTTCGAAACCGAAATCAGATTACAATGCAGTTCAGGAATGAAATACGAGTTGTACAGGTTCAATCGGAATCGTTTATTACCAACATCACTTCGAAGCACAGCATTACCCATTTGCTTACATTTCACCCTTTCACCATTGGCCATGGAAATGGATTGTTCATTTCCCACCATTTCCCACAGATGGCTGAAATAACGCATTTCTCGGAGCATTTGCGCACTCGCACCAGAATCCACGAAAACAGGTAATGTAACCGGCATCTCATTCCATGGCAGTTCTTGAATTGTCTGGTCTCTCAGCTTCTCCTCAATTTGCCTCACACGGACCATGTTGATCCTCTCCAGGGGAATTTGCACTCTGAATCCATTTGGACGCTCCACTTCAGCTACATTAGCTACACTTGAAGCATGATTTTCAGCAGAAGCACGTTCAATCGAACCAGCATCCGGAACATCCGATTTTGATTCATCCTTTTGAATTTCAACTTCTCGACGTGGTACGGGATCGCTGATGATGGGAGCAGCCTGAGCCATCAAAGCCACATTCGAGACGGCATTCGCGAGGTTGTCCATTGAAGACTTTTCCTGGCGCATTTTCTTCTTGAGCCGGAAACAATTCCGACGCTTGTGGCCGGCTCTGCCACATTCATAGCAAACAACCTGCCTTCTATTATCCCGAGAGTTTTCCCTCGGATTCCTGCTTTGAATCTCCTTTCGACTGTCCCTGTGACCAACAAATGCTGTCTGTGACGGTAAACCTGAAGGTTCTCGCGATGCAGCCTCGTCAGCATCCAGAAAGATGCGCTTTATTTGCTCTAGTGACATCATTTGCAAATCCTGCTTCCGAATCACCGACAACGCGCCCAGCAAATGCTTAAATTGCTCAGGGATGGCAACAAGGAGCGTACGGATTTGCTCCATATGATCCACTGCCTCTCCCATGCTCTCAAGCTGGCGTACAATGTCATGATGAGAAGCAAACAAATCCTTCAAGGTTTTGAATCGTTGATTGCTCAGCAAATACAGCTTGGATCGCAGGCCGATCATTGCAACTGCCCCTTGAGGTTGATAAACCTCCTGCAGTTTTTGCATCACTTCCTTCACCGATCGGCACTGTAGCACATGGCTCATGGATTCGTCCAAAAGCGCTGTCCAAAGCTCGTTCAGAGCCGCATCCTCTTGTTTGATGCGCAACTCGAGTTGCTTCTTACGGATTTCCTCCGCTTCCGCCGTGGCACCTGCCACCGGCTCAGCGAAATCCTCCTCCGCAACCGTTTTCTCCAAAGTATGTAGCAAACCATCCTGCTTAAGATGTTGCTCCATGCGCACCTTCCAGAACGGGAAAGATTTCTCCTCCCCGTTGAACAACGGTGCCAGCGTACGTCGTGGTCTGGTCTCCATTACTCTGGCCGTAACTTTATGCGGCACCTGGGCCCATAACCTATTGAGATGAGCAAAATGGAGAATCGAACAGTCTTGAGGAATTCCCTCTCAGACTTTAAACAACTTACAAACACAACGCCGAATCCTTGACCGAGGAAAGCAAAGGGAACAGTACTCTCGTGAAAACTCACGCCGAGCATACTCACCACAACCTAGTGATATAAACACTATTGAACAAAATAGATTTAATACTTTTCACCAATATTTATTGATCAGCTTTTCCAAAACAGATTGATTTTACAATGTTTCTTCTCTTCGTCCTAACTGCCAAGCAACATGTTAAACTAGTGATTGATATCTCTTCAAATCCTACCATCAAGCAAAAGCTCTCTTGTCGCGCTGCTTGTTGCCGAGCTCTCTGCTCTTGAGCGAAAGCTCACCTTTCTCTCTCTCTCTCAAACGTATGCACTGTCAAAAATAACACAGAGGAAATTGCCTGATTTTTACCATCTCAACAGCAGTAGCTCATCATAACTCATTCCATTCTCTGCTTGAACGGTAAGCAGTTTAGTGCGGTTTGAGCTCGCTCTCGTGAGTTGTTCGGAAAGTTATTTTTTGAGTTAGTGTTCGCGCTCTTTCGTTCGTGGTTTGTCGTGCGTGTGTGTGTGCCCCGAAATGGGGAAGCATCGCTCGCGAAGCCTCGTGAAGGAACAGAACCCCGGTGAAGGAAGCTCCGGTGTGCCTACATCAAACAGGTTTGCTGTTCTTCCCATCGATGGGCATACCCAGCCAGCTGTAACAGGAAAGCGCAGCAAAAAGAGGAAGAAGAATCGGGCCCAGTCCGACTGCACGATTTCTCGCGACGATGCCACTGCGACGAACGGCAGTGATGTCGGAGATTTCGGTGACGTTGCCGCCATGAGCACGGCAAAAGTAAAGCTACCTCCGTTGGTAGTAAAAAATGCCCATCTTAACGATCTCATCGCAGATCTGGCGTCGCTGGGCGTTAACGCCGAATTCAAGTTGGGCAGAGTCGGCACCAAGGTGATGCTCCGAACGAAAGTGGAGTATGACTTCCCTAATAAAAAATAACCATAAACGAACGATAACCCAAATCATTGAACTATTCCACAAATTGTTTGGATGATACCCAGAACACGTCGTTAAGCAAATTAACCATACAATTTTTATTAGGGTTGGTCGTTGCCCACCTGAGGATTTCCAAGGTGGAATTCTTCACCCACGACATTCCCGGTGAGGAACCATTCAAGGTCGTCATCAGGGGTCTACCGAACTTTGACCTGAAGTTGATCGAAGCGGAAATCAAGAACCGCTACAAGCTGGCCCCAACTGCCGTCTTCCGGATGACAAGGAGGGACGAGAACGTCAAGAAGTATCCAGATTGCCTTTTCCTGGTGCATTTCCAGAAGGGAACGGTGGCGCTCAATGTGTTGAAGGCCATCCGCTCCTTCAATTCCATCATTGTCCGATGGGAGCCATACCGTGGCGGCCGTCACGACGTCGCCCAGTGTCAGCGTTGCCTGAATTTCGGGCACGGCACCCGAAACTGCTTCGTCAAGCCGCGCTGTGGCAAATGCGCCCAAAACCATGTCTCCTCCGTGTGTGTTGTCAACGAGTCGGAAACGGCCAAATGCGCCAACTGTGATGGCGCTCATCAAGGGTCCGACAAACAGTGCCCCAAACGCGAAGATTTCAAGCGGATCCGAAAGCAACCGTCCACAAGAAATCAACCAGGACGAAAGAAGGAAAATACGCCGGCATTCAGAGTGGAGGACTACCCACCTCTTCCTGCTACGCAACACGGTCAAGCAAATCCGCAGGTACAATCCGACCCTCGTCAAGAAACGTCTGGTGTTTCTGCTGGACAAAACTCTGCACGCTGCCGCATATCCGCACTTCTATCATCGAGGCCCTTAGTGTGGAGGTGGAATCACCAACCGGAAACGTCCGGTTCATCGCCGTATACTGCCCTAGTCAGTGTGCTGCCAGTAATGGATTAGGCATCCAATTTAAAAATGACCTGACCACCATCACTCGCACGAGCTCACGATTCGTCATTGGAGGTGATTTAAATGCCCGCCACGAAGCATGGCGGAACTATCAGCGGAATCAGAATGGACGTCTGCTCTTCGACCACTCGCAGCTTGGGCTGTATACAGTCCAATTTCCGGATGAACCGACATTCATCTCTCCGGCGGGAAACCCTTCCACGTTGGACTTTTTTCTATCGAACTTTGGACTATCCAAACCGATGGCGATCAACGATCTCAGCTCCGACCACCAACCGGTGGTGGCTGAAGTCGGCACCCACGTGATACCTGCTCAAAGCCTGCGCAAAGACTACCATCATGTCAACTGGGTGCAGTTTGGGCATGTGGTTGACAGAAACATCGATAAAATCCACCGCTTGACACCGTAGAGGACATCGACCGGGCACTAGAAGGACTCCACCAGGCCATATCCATGGCTGACGAGACGTGTGATCGACAAGTTCTTGTGAGGGGTAAGTTTGTTGCCATTGATTCCCACACCCAATTACTGATTCGCTTGAGAAATGTGCGTAGACACCAGTTTCAGAGGACTGGAGATCAAACGAGGAAACGTGAAATGGCCGATCTGAACAGGCAGATTGCTTCCAGAATGGACTCACTCCAAAATGAAAGTTTCGGGCGTGTTGTCCAGAATCTGGATGACCGCTCCCGTGCATTCTGGAAGGTAGCCAAGGTGCTGAAAACTCATCCCAAACCCGTTCCACCTCTCAGAGTCGGAAATGATGACAATCGGCTCATTACCCCACAAGAGAAAGAAAATGCGATTGGCAATCATATTGCTGCATCGCATTTGCTTGGCTCAACTATACAAAGTCCGCTCGAAAATCAGGTGACGCAATGCGTCCAAAATGTAGTTTACTCCCCTTGTGCCGTGCCTCCGGAGGATAAAATTACGGTAGAACAGATTTGCTCAGCGCTGAAATATTCAAAGAATATGAAGGCCCCCGGTTTTGACGGCGTATTTAACCTAATCATAAAAAAGACTTAGCATGAAAGTCTATGCAGTTTTAACTGCCATCTTCAACAGATGCTTGGAGCTGCACTACTTTCCAAGCATCTGGAAGTTAGCAAAAATAATACCGATCCGCAAACCCGGTAAATATCCAGCATTGCCGTCAAGCTACAGACCGATCAGCCTCCTCTCAGCGCTGAGCAAATTGTTCGAGAAACTCATTCTCAATAGATTGCTCAAGTTTGTGGAGGAAAACAATATTCTTCTACCGGAACAGTTTGGGTTCAGGAAGGGGCACTCCACCACTCATCAACTAGTACGGGTGATGAACAACATTCGAAGTAACAAGGCTGTATCCAAGTCCACAGCCATGGCCTTGCTAGACGTCGAAAAGGCGTTTGACAATGTCTGGGCATGACGGACTTATATACAAGCTTTGTAACTTCAATTTACCGTTGCATTTGGTCAAAATTACCCGTTACTTCCTTCAGCAAAGGTCATTCAAGGTATCGTTGAATGGTTGTCTTCCGCAAGGCAATTTGTTGGGCCCCTTGCTCTACAGCTTGTATACTTCTGACATTCCTCCCCTCGGAGACGGTTGCGTGTTCTTCCTGTTCGCAGATGATACCGCGATATCAGTCAAGGGCAGAATGCATCGCGAAATTAGAAACAAACTACAACGATGCCGTGACACCTTTGCTGACTATGCAAACACTTGGAAAATCAAAATCAATGCCTCCAAAACCCAAACTATCTTGTTCCTGCATAGGCAATCACCCAAACTGATACCGGCACCTTCATGCACAGTAGTCATGGATGGCACAAGGGTTGAGTGGTCTGCTGAAGTTACGTACCTTGATATGGCATTCGATGAGAAGCTCCTGTTCCGCTCGCATATAGAAAAGACGTTAGTTAAGTGTTCAAGCTTAGTTAGGTGTTTGTATCCGCTGATTTCTCGCAGATCCCGCCTCTCTAGGGTTAACAAACTGGCTGTCTACAATCAAATCATAGCACCTGCAATTTTCTACGCTGCACCGGTGTGGGAATCAAGTGCTCAAACTCACAGGAACAAAGTCCAGGTGGCACAAAACAGAGTGCTTAGGATGATCCTCGATCGTCCTTTCGACACTAGAATAACAAATTTACACGAAGAGGCAGACATTCAAAAATAGATTCCAGAATTAACGAAATTAAGACTAAATTTACACAAAAATGCAATGTATCAGAACATGCTAAATTTGCGTATAGTATATAGTAGGTTAGGTGTATATAGTAGTTGTAGTTGTAAATAGTAGTTATAAGTAGTTTCCCTTTTCCAATTTAAAACAAACCAATCCCACCAAGGTGGTCATTCTTAAAAACAGGCCTGATAGGACTAGGAACTTTAAATAATAATTAAAAATTTCAAAATGAACTAAAGTTGAAAAGACGCATCTGTGTCACTTGTTAATTCATACATGTAAAACCACACAAATACCAGAAATAAAGATCATTTAAAGTAAAAAAAAAGGCGGTAGCTCATTTTCGCTTCGGACGGCGTGGTGAACAGCAATAGCAGCAGTAGGAAGGTGGTGGCTAGTCCACTCCTTCACACCTAACAAGCAACAATTGACTGGTCGTGACAAAGGAGGAAAAGGTCTGGTAAAAGAGGCGCCAAGCGTCATCGCAAAGTTCTTCGAGATAACCGGCATCGGTCGTCTGGCTCGCCGTGGTGGTGTCAAACGTATCTCCGGTCTGATCTACGAGATGTGCTGAAGGCGTTCCTGGAAAATGAGGTCCGTGATGCTGTCACGTACACTAAACACGCCAAGCGTAAGTACCCATGGATGTCCTCTTCAATAAAACGGCCCTTTTCAGGGCCATCAAGCTTATATCAGTAAAGAGTTGGAATAGAATTTATCTGTGCTTGTTTGTCCATATTCAGAACCACAAGCCCCCAACGGCCACACAAAATGCTCTCCAGAGTTGTAATCTTGTAACCAAACTTGGAAGCAAAGGTGCAAGTGATTTTGATTGATTCTCTTAATCAACTTTCTCTTTGAAAAAAAAAATTACCACAAATTTGGTACACCTACAATTCAAAAACGGAAAGAGTTGAGATAATAAATAATTGATCAATTAAAAGAACTAAATTCTCTTCACATTTATTCCGTCAACTAGCGGTCCTACGTCAAACTTCCGTTCGGGCCTCTAGGCACAGACCCTTCTACTTTTTTAAGAATAAATCAACAAAAACTTGGAATATGAAGATAATCAATTTGTTTATTTTTTAGGGTTAATGGTGAATGGAATTCGGGAGAATGTCTTTCGGACGAATGGTATTCGGGGGAATGTTATAGAATATACTACGTTTATCCTTTATATTGGCCGACTCATTTAATAGCATCAGATGATACATGTGTACAAACCTTTAATTCTTCATGATAACGAGATAATCGATAGAAATATGTTCAAGGCGGTGGTGTATACTAACTAATTGATTTGAATTGCACTACCGAGTCGATCTGAAGTTCGAGGTGGCCTTGACGCATAATACAACATAAAACATAAAGGTATGCATAAAACAATCAAACTAAGTCTACTCACGTAAAACATGACCCTACTAATCGTGGTGACCTTACGCTAATGTTATCTGGTCCCACTGCTACTACTGCCGCTTCTTGCACCGGAAAGTTTCTCTCCGACGGCTGCCGTGTCTAGCAAACTGTGTAGCTTTCGTTGGGAATTCTGAGCCGATATGCGTAAGGCCGAGAGAACCAGTGCCGTGTCGTATTCCGTTTGATTTCCCTTTTCATTATCCAGATAGATTTCTTGCAAACGTTCACCGAAGCGGGACAAAACACGGGCCCGATAATCTAAAAGCAATCAATACTATTAATCGCAATGATTGAAATTTCGGATAACCAAGCAAATCTTACCCACACTGCCTGCCACCGGGTTTCCCATCAGTCGTAGGTTCTCTAGCAATGGGAGATTCCCAATGTGATCGATTTCATTTATATCATCAATCTGATTGCAGCTCAGATCCAAATTGACTAGGGAGTACAACTTCGAAAGGCCTTCCAGCAAACGGATCCGGTTTTGCGACAGATTCAAACTCACTAAATTCCCCAGCTGCAAATGCCAGTCACGACATTCCGCTATCCGATTGGAGCGCAAGCTTAACGCTTGTAGGTTATTTAAGTGACTCAAATGTGCTATGCTTCCGATTTGATTCTTGTCCAGCACTAGGTCCTTTAAATTTGGAAATAGCCGAATCGAGTGATCGATCTCTGTTAGTTGATTATCTTTAAAGACGGCGTGCCGGAGGTTCTTCCACAGCTGAAAAGGAGGGTTAAAAAGTTTTGAACTTAGCCTAAATTAAAGCTCCATCAAAATAATACCCTTACCTTCGACTGATCCAGCTCTTCCGTATCGTTCCTATGAATATCATCACAAAGTGTTATCTGCCGTATGTGCTTGATCTCGCTTTTGTAAATTTCAATTCGAACCAAACTTTCACGAAGGCCTCCTGCAAATAATAAAAATGTTTAAACTATACCCATCAGAAAACAAGCAAACTATACTCACCGACATTCTCAATGTTTTCCGTCGAAATGCCATAGATAATGAGATTCCTTAAGCCTTTGAACACACTCAGCTCATATCGAAGCTGCGAGGGTATCAAGTTACTACTACCGATGGGTTTATGTAGCGCATGCGGAATGTATTTATCCGAATCATCATCGTACAAGATCATCGGAAGGCTGTTCTTCGCCGGAAGCACTATCGCCGTTTCCAGCTGAGAACAGAAGTCCATAATGTGGGAAAAATTCAACGTACCATCAGCAGATTCCGTCGAAGGACATGGTATCTTCAGTCGCTCGCTGATGGCATGCAGTTCCAGAACGGAGAGACCATACTTTTTCGACTTTGCCAGAAAACTTTCCCCCCGTAGGAAGAACGAATTGGCCAAGTTTTGCGTCAGGAATATTATATCGTACCGGTGGAATTCAAGGAACTCTACAAATTCTTTTGGCATCGTAACTTTTAGAAATATAAGCATTTCCTTTAGATACTGTTCAAGTGCTTCCTGGCGCTTTTTCAAGAAAGTAGGACTTTTATTACCAATCACCTTCTTTGGCGGTAGCTTGTCCTTGGCGACGCTGCGCTCTTGGACTAACTTATTGTGCAGATCATCAAAGTCCCGGTATCTTCTGTTGGCAGTCCACATGACATGACCACATTTGATCATAATTTCGTAGTAGTTCACACTGTCGACGGTGATGATTCTGGGAATGGAAATGCTGGTTTCGTTGGAGTGCTGCGAATAGTTGGACATTGTGTTCTCTTTTGTGGGGAGCTCCAAGGTCACTCGTTCATCTAAACAAGCCGTGACGGTATGCAAGTTCTACCCCAGTACGGTTGCTTACCATGCACACAACTTTTCAATCTTTTCAACAGTTAATCCATTTACACCCCGGAATTGCCAGCCTTTGTAGTATTCCACTTATCTAATAAAAATTCTAAGCGAAAAACGGGGATCACAACAAAGAGTTAACTTTCTGATGACACGTTTTGACGTTTCTCCTTCTGCTGGAAGTTGCACTCGCACTCGGTTGCACTTGCATGTTTTGCGTTTGTTTTGATTATGATTAGGGATGTCGAATATGTATCAAAAATCATAATCGAATGCAAAAAGAAATGCAACTTCGAAAAATGAATAAATTGAATAATGATTGTCGCTAATTATTGGGACACCCGGACAAAAAATAACCATAAAATTACAATAAAATACAATACATTCTATTTTTGTAATCCTATTGTAATTGCATTGTTTGCCACCACAATCCAGCATTTTACGATCGTTTATGGCCGCCACAATCTGGCTGAGTTTCTGGTAGGGAACATAAGATTTGAAGTTTGGCTTGTGTCGTTTGACGTGTAAATGATCAAATTTGAACGTTTACCAGTCAAACGACACAACCCAAACGTCAAATCATATGTTCCCTACCAAAAACTCAGCCAGATTGTGGCGGCCATAAGCGCTCGTAAAATGCTGGATACATTTTTGCCAAAACAACAGCCTTATACCAACAATCAATACGAAACTAACGATTTTAAATTGGCTCACCACTTTAGTAGCCTATTGGTCCCAAGCAAACGATTAACGTACCCTATTCTAGTTGAAATTCTATTACTACACTATGTTTGTTTTGATTTGCTATGGAAGTTTGACAGATAACATCAGGGGTGTGTGGATTCATGCAGAACATGCAGGGGTGAGTGAAATAGCTTGGGACTGCTTGGGACCGTTGTTCTGGTACTGAGTGAGCCAAAAATAATAATGATTTTCTTCGGGACCCAGTGGTCTTAGAGTTACCTCTATGCTTATACCATAGAGGTAACTCTAAGACTACTGGGTCCCGAAGAAAATCATTATTATTTTTGGCTCACTCAGTACCAGAACAACGGTCCCAAGCAGTCCCAAGCTATTTCACTCACCCCTGCATGTTCTGCATGAATCCACACACCCCTGATGTTATCTGTCAAACTTTCATAGCGAATCAAAACAAACATAGTGTAGTAATAGAATTTCAACTAGAATAGGGTACGTTAATCGTTTGCTTGGGACCAATAGGCTACTAAAGTGGTGAGCCAATTTAAAATCGTTAGTTTCGTATTGATTGTTGATACTAGGCTTAAGCAAATATATTATATTAACAATATGGTCCACTCTTTCGCTTACCTGGCGAACCCTCAGGCGAACCATTTTTTTTTTGCGATGAAAGCGCTTCTGTGGTCAAAAAGGCTACCAATGTATTTCAAGCTGAACATTGCATTTGGTCCTAAGTAATATGATCGATTTTCTTTGTCGACTTTCTCTTTCGTTAACTTGAGCACACACAGCAAAAAAAAATGTAATATCGATCAACGTAATTCAAGCTGATCTATGAAATAATGATGTAATAGCAAAAAGCAGATACAATATTACATCAATGGATGTAATTTTGTTCGCAAAATCGATGTACATCGTACAATGTGATATTACACAACCGATGGATTGACCTGGTTGCATCAGTTTTGATGTAATATTCAACAACTTTTTTTGCTGTGCATAACCGTTTCATTTTGTGTTTGTCGTATTAGATGCTAGATAAAATCTTCTTTTATCGATCTGTGTGTTGAACATACCTGGGAACTCGCCTGGGAATGTCTATACATGGCCGTGGAAATTCTAAGAGAAAGTCGACGAAGAGAATCTGTCAATGTTACTTAGGACCTAATGCAATGTTCAGCTTTATTTGTTTATCTTCACGGGGGGTAAACCAAATGAAATTTTGTATGATATTTTAAATATATGTATTACAGCATATTATTTTATTTGATGACAATAGTTACATGTCAGACAGCTTTTCATGTAATTGATTTTTATTTTTGTAATAACTGCTTTATTCGCGCCCCTCGATTGTAATTGAATTACTATTGTTGACCTTTTTTAACGCTAGATGGTATGAATAAAAACGTTTGCTTTACTTTTCCCGTAAGAAAAGTACGGGAAAGTAAAATCAATTCTTTTTATTCATACGGCCCATTGTTTGGGTCGTCATTGCGATGCATAGAAAAAGTATGAATGGATCATATTGTTAATAAATATAATATCTCGCGCAACACGAGAAAAGGGCCTATAATTTTGGATCGATTCTCTTCATCGATTTTCTCTTTCGCGAATAACCCGACTGCAAATGAATTTCCCATTCAGTGTGTTGTTTCAGGCGCAAGCTAACATCATGTTCTGTTGAACTGTGCTGCGAGCTTAGCGAGAAATTCATTTATGTAGCCGTGGTAAACCAAAGGGAAAGTCGATGATGAGAATCGATCAACGAAGGTAGGCGCTTTTCAAATGTTACTCGACATATATTTCGACAGTGAGGATGCATAAGGGCGAATACGCGATGATCGATTCTCTTCACCGATTTTCTATTTGCATTGCTACAGCTAAGCGAAACAATTTTCTAGAATTTGTTCAATGCAGAGTTGTAACAGGTTGTATTGGCTATCAAAAGCAACAGCAAACGCACCGAGAAACGTTAAATCTAGCGAGTTATTAACAAAAGAGAAAATCAACGAAGAGAATCGATCCTCGCGTATAGGCCCTTATGCATGCTCACTGTCGATTTGATTTATGCAATGGTATTTTTGACAGTTCAATATTTTTCATTTTAAAAATATTGTCTTTTAAAATCAGGCATAACATATGATAACGGCACAAAAACACCTTTCCGAAAGTGGTATTGGTTTGCGTGATCGTACTTTGGTTCGCGTGTAAAGGGCCTTAGAAAGTTTGTTTACAAATGCTTTTGTGCCGTTATCAAATGTTATACCTGAAATGTTTTAATTTTAAATATTGTCGTAGTTGAAACCGAGATTGAAACCACAGACAAACAGACATAACACTCGCAAGTTGTTCATCTAACAAGCATTTAACGGTCAATTTAAAAGTATCCTAGTTGGTAGTACCGCCACCGTTTACACACTACCGCCATCTGTTCAGCGTACTACCCACCACAGTGAACTCAACAGATGGCGCTAATGTTTCAGCGACGATGTTTTACAGTGAGAAATATTCAACGTGTTATGTCTGTTTGTCTGTGTTGAAACTATCAAAGTGGGGAGACTTTTAATTTAAAAACGAATTATTTTTCCTATTTTTTATTTTTTTTTTAATTAATTATATGATTTGAGTAGTAGCTATACTGAAGATCCGAGAGATGTCGCCCCTTCAGTGGTAGGAAAATCATTTTTGCAGTATGGAGAATATCCGAAAATCCACAATTTGTGACTTAACATGCTTTCACAGAAGGAAACAAATAAACGAGTGTTTACCTTATCACCATAGTAATGTCACAGACAAACAGACATAACTCTCGCAAGTTGTTCATCGAACAAGCATTTATCGTAGTTGGTAGTACTGCCAGCTGTGGCGCACACAGTCATTTCCGTTGCGTTTGAAGTTTACACACTACCGCCATCTGTTCAGAGTACTACCCACCTCAGTGTACTCAACAGATGGCGGTAATGTTTTAGCGACGATGTTTTACAGTGAGAAATATTCAATGTGTTATGTCTGTTTGTCTGTGGTAATGTACTCGTGCAATTTTTGTGCATCTAAAACTGCTCATAAAGACGATAATGAATAAAAACTGAAAATTTTCATGCATTTCCAAATGGTTTCCTACCATTCCCATACATTCGAAAGTGACTGGCCCTCTGGATGTGGATGATGTCAAAAACAACAAAACATGATTAATTAACGTCGGTCTCTGTTCCGCAATCTAGTGCCAATAACCGACGGACATCGATTGCCATCCATTGACGGCAATCGAATGTGCAGGAAGGCAGCTTCCACACCTGCGTAGGATATCGCACCCATTCAACACACATGGGCCGGGACCAACGGCTTTACTTCCCTTCCGAAGGAAGACGTGACCAGATATTTTTATGCCTCATAAAAAACCCACCGACCTCGGCTGGGATTGAACCCAGACGGCATAGTGAATCAAAACAAACATTGCGTAGTACTAGAATTTCGACTAGAATGGGGTACGTTAATCGTTTGCTTGGGACCAATAGGCTAGTCAAGTAGTGAGCCAATTTTAAATCGTTAGTTTCGTATTGATTGTTGGTTCTATCCTCGGTTCTATCCGAGGTTCTATCTGTGTCACTCTAGCCAAAGCCCTCGTCAAAACCGAAATGCATGACAAAATGGTTTATATTCAGCCACGCTGTCAAAGATCATTGCATGAAAAACCACCTGTAATCATATCAAAACAAACATACTAGCACATCTGCCAGCTGATGGCACAAGCTTCTAAGGAATTTTCATGATTTACAGTGAACCATATTATTAAAATTGACTTCTACGCCAGTTAGTCGTCTGTCACTTCGTCTGTGCTGTTTACTAAATCTGATAGGCCCTTTTCAATTGTTACGTTAGTTTTGACAGATGCACGAATTCAGTGCTAACATTTCATTAGGGCGAAACTGGTTTTGTGAAAAATTACTTCGACGGCTGATTTCTCGCAAATGAAAGCAATTTAACGATGTCAGCGTAGAAAAAACATGTTTCTACCTGATGGTCGCTTTGCATGTATAAGCTTTTGTTCACGTGAAATGCGAGAAATCGATATCTAAAACCATTGTTTACTAACTATATTTCGCTCTTTTGAAATGTTGGCACTGAATTTACTCATTGTCACATTCATCTCAATGCATAAATAAAACAAGCGCAAAAACGCGAATTAAATTTTATAAACAACCGTGACCTACTATTACATCTTTTAGTTTATTGGTTATTATGGAATTATAATAATATTATACTAAAATATTGCCTCAAATTATCCACTATGAGCTCGTCCGTGCAGCTCGCATCGTTTTGTCGTCTTTGTTTGTCGGTAATCAAAGATAAGGTGCCAGTTTTCACCAATGGAAACATTCTGGAAAATCTGTTGCATTTGATTGAGATCCAGGTAATCTTTTTGATTTGGCATTTTGTCGAGCGGTTATGGTAGGTATGTTATCCTATTGCAGATTAATCCGGATGATGAACCAGGTGCAGTCGTGTGCCTTGATTGCGTTGTAACTTTGGAGGGATTCCAACAGTTCAAAGAGCAGTGTCATATAAACGATGAGTTCGTTAAGACTATTTCGCCCAAGCTTCCGTGTTCCGCCTCGTCAGCCGAGGTGCCGGTGGGAGAGGAGGAAGAGGATCGAGAAGATTTGTTGGAAGTGGAGGAGCTCGAAGAAGAAGATCGCTTGGAACTCAGCGAAGCCGAAGAGGTATTTCAAAATATACCGCAACAGTCAGCAAAATCCAATAAAAATAAGACTACCGCAAAAAGTCTCAAGAAGGTTCCTGATCTGCAACGTGCAAAACTATCTATTGCGATGGCTTCTACAAGCAAACAGCAGGAAAAGCATAAAGAATCACCTAAAAATCCTTCCATTGACGATTTACAAGTTTTGGCAGAGTCATATCCGGATGACTTTTACTTCGAGAAGGGTCCTCGCTCAATTTACTACACGATGGTGTTTCACGGAGAACGTTACAATTCCGCGCTTTTCACCGAACACAGTACCTACTGGCAGTGCATTCATCGAAGAAAATATCAATGCCCGGCTCAAGTTTGGGTGAAAAATAATGATTATAAGACATTTGAGCAACTGCACAAACACACTCATGGTCAACTTCCCGAGAAAGAGGGACAAGCTTTTACGCCATATGAAGCCCTTCCGCAAATATTCCAGATGTGTAAGAAGATTGTCTTACAGGTAACATAACCGGTTCAACAATGCTTATAAAGGTTGGTTTAATGGAAATCATATTTTCTTTCAGAAACGAAGAGAAAGCGTGAGAAAGGCGGCAAGCTTCGAAGATAAATTTCAGCAGTTCGCTGCAAAACTATTGGAGAAAGAGGAAGACGAATCTGAATCACCACTAACTGTAGATGATTCTGATTCAGATGAAGAAGCTGAGGTTGTTAGCAGATTACGACCAAAACGGAAATTAAAATCAAACGATCGCTATGTCGGTAGAGAAAATCAGTCAACGAAGCGATTCCTTGATCCAGAAACGAATCCGAAAAAGCAAGCAATTCAACAACGTGAACCAAAACGGCTACAATCAGGTGGTAGGTCAAAAAAGAGAGTAGTGGAGTTGCGTCAATGTAAAAAACGTGAACAGAAAATTCAGGAAACAGATGAAGATGAGCTGGAAGACGATACCATTGTAGAAGAAGATTTGGATCTGGACAAAATCGAGGAAGAATGCAAAGCACTTAAAATCCGGAAACGGGCACCGCTAGGTCCCTCGCTAGATGAACAACTTGTATTGGCCGACTCGTACCCAGACTACTTCTTCTTTGAGAAAGCTCCTCGGTCCGTGTACTTTACCTTGGTGTACTACGGTGAACGATTCCACTCGGCCTTGTTTACGGAATATTATACCTACTGGCAGTGTCGACATCGCCGGAAGTACAAATGCCCGGCCCAAGTGCGCGTGACAAACGATTACAAAACGTTCGAACGGCGATACGAGCACAATCACCCGTATCTTACGGTCAAAGAAGGGCAACCGTTCACCCCGATGGAGGCCCTCCCGGAGCTATTCGAGGGCTGTCGAAAGGTGGTTCTCAAGGTAAGAATTGTGTTTATAATCTGTAATATATTAATTTCGGTTATGTATCGCGGTTTTAGAATCGGGCGAAGTTGCGGAAGAAGTTGTTGGAGAAGCATAAGTTTTTGCAAACAGTCAACCTCAACAGTTCGGCGGAACAGCAAGTTTCCAATACCGAAAGCAAAGAGGAAGTTGTTGAAGTAGTACAAGACGATAATGAAGAGGAAGTTAATGGTGAATACGTCGAAGAGCTGATCGAGGCAAAATCACCACTAACAGTAGATGATTCAGATTCAGATGAAGAAGCTGAGGCAACCACGCGCTATGCCAATGAAGAAAATCGATCACTTGAACCAGAAGCTATAGAAATAAATGGATCAAAAATGCGAGAAGTAGATAAGCGCGAATATAAAATGCGTGAACAGGAAATTCAAGAAATGGATGAAGATGAGCTGGCAGACAATGCCATTGTAGAAGAATATTTGGATCTGGACAAAATCGAGGAAGAATGCAAAACCCTCAAAATTCGGAAACGGGCACCGCTCGGTCCCTCGCTAGATGAACAACTTGTATTGGCCGACTCGTATCCTGACTACTTCTTCTTTGAGAAATTTCCTCGTTCCATGTACTTCTCCTTGGTGTACTACGGTGAAAGGTACCATTCGGCCGTTTTTACGGAATATTATACCTACTGGCAGTGTCGACAGCCACGGAGGTACAAATGTCCGGCCCAAGTACGTGTGACAAACGATTATAAAACGTTCGAACGACGATACGAGCACAATCATCCGGATGTTCCGGTCAAAGAAGGAGAAGCGTTCACTCCGATGGAGGCCCTCCCGAAGCTATTCGAGGTTTGTCGAAAGATGGTTCTTAAGGTAAGAGATAGGACATTTTGTTTGAATTTGTAGTTTGCAATTCCTAATTTCGTTTGTGTATCGCGTTTTCAGTATCGAGCGAAGCGACGGAAAAAGGTGTTGGAGAAGCATAAGTTTTTGCAAACGGCCGAACAGCAAGATTCCAATACAAAAAGCATAGAAGAAGTAATTGTAGCAGTAAAAGGCGATGATGAATATGATGTTTATGGTGAATACGTTGAAGAGCTGATCGAGGAGGTGGTTGAGGATTCAAGTTAAGCTGTGTAGGGTTATCTATTTTCAGCAATATTGTTCATTGTAACTTTAAGTGAATTCTCATAAAAGTGCAAAAAAGTGTGATACAAGCGCACGTTTCCGTCAAATGGTCTTGGTGTCTTCGGTTCACTTATTTCTTGCTCCAGAATAGGGTAGAGGAAGTCTTCCCCTATCCAATGGTGATGTTGATTTGCGTGGGCATATACCTTGACCTTTTAGAAATCATCTAAAGAAGTAATTGTTTACAAAAGCTGCTACACCCTAATTCCAGCTCTATCAAGAATTGCACCAAAGAAAAATATGATGCATGCTCGATCCAGGCCAGAATGAAACATTCCAGAATGCACATACCACAGACAAACAGACATAATACTCGCAAGTTGTTCATCGAAAAAGCATTTAACGGTCAATTTAAAAGTATCGTAGTTGATAGCACCACCACCTGTGGCGCGAATAGTCATTTCCCTTGCGTTTGACGTTTACACACTATCGCCATCTGTTCAGTGTACCACCCACCACAATGTACTCAACACATGGCGGTAATGTTTTAGCGACGATGTTTTACATTGAGAAATATTCAATGTGTTATGTCTGTTTGTCTGTGTACCTACCATTCCCCAGAAAACAAAATTCCCGCGCACCAAATTTTGAAATCAAGTTCCAGCAAAATGATTTGCAAACATGCTCATTTTACTGGAAGCTCAGTCCATTCTATGCGCACGAGTGTTGATGGTCTGAAAGTGAGGATAACAATAACAAACCAAAAATTTAGGCTGATGCGAAAGTGAGGAATTTTGGCTCTTTAGTTAGGATAACCAGAGTCCCGCCAAGAGAAAAGGTTGCGAACAATCAGCACTGTTTGTGAGTTATTTTTAGGAAACCAGATTTTTTGCGTTAGTATCGGATGACTTTCAATCAGAAATGAAAAATTTGCTGTCGATAACGGACGACGGGTTTCTACCAAGCTTGTAAGGTGATCGGTAATCAAAAACTACCACAAATTATTAAAATATTTAGTGAATTTTCTCAGTAATTTCAATGTAATAAAAATAATTGTGGGTAATTTATGGGTAATTTCAGTAAGTCCTACTGCTTGGAAAATAATTGGGTACTTTTAAAGATAATTAAAAAGGAATTCGAGTAATTCCATAAATATTTGAACTTTGGAATTATCATATTCTGTCTTATTCTATGTTATTATTGTTATTAAATTTTATGATTTTAGTTGTCTCAGGCAGTCAGTTGTAAGTGGTCACGGTCGAGGTCACGGTAGTCGACACATTTTCTGTGATAATCGACTGCCTTTGCTTCAGACATTTGCAAAACAAGCTATCAAATTACAGTACCAAACTAAAATTTCATATGACAGGCTCTGTCATACGACACTGTCGCCGAACACCGTCACGAATGTCTGTATTTTAGTTTTTCTCATAATAAGAGCTGCTGATGTTGTGCTTGAGTGAATTCTGAAAATAGTAAGCAATGATGTCCTAGTAATAACATTTCTGATAAGAAATGGTTTAATTTACACAAAATTGAGGAATTACAACGAAATCACACATGTCATATGATAGTTATTTTGATAATTTTCTTTTAGCTCGAATGTTATTCTACCGTTTGTGTTTTGTGAGAGAGACGACGGTAGAGCAGTGTACAAACAGACTGTCGCGCACGAAAACGAAGCGAGTGTAGTAAAAAACGTTTCAACCCCTGGTCTCAAGTATAATTAATTGTTGAATTTTTAGAAATCGATTTTAGATTTTAAAAAAATCTGGAAAAAATTAGAAGCCACAATATGCAACCCCCGACGCAACCAAATCAAATCGACTTTATCATATTGGCGCTCTTACGAAAAATGCTTCGTTTCGATTTCTGCAATGAGGCTTCAGTTAAAAATACGAATAAAATATTTTATCTATGACATCATGACACACATTTGACAGGAAAACCACAAAAAAAACGACCTTCAGATAGACTTTGTGCTACAGTTTTCCAACGCAAATAAGACCCGGGGTATTATAAATGAACCTCACTTTTTTCCATCCACCAACTAGACCATACAGAAAAATTGGTGGTCTTATAGTTGAAGTGGGTCCTTTGATTATAATGCCGCGTAAATGCCTCTAAATCCAAATCAAAACAAAAGCAATAGACGAGTAACGCTATTGAAAAATTGGCTTGTTTAATCTCGAAAAATATACCGATTTTTATACGTCATCTGATAGAGCTTCGTTTTCTAAGCACAACGATATTTTTATCGATCCCGTAGACATTCATCTCGATTTTTAAATGAATATTTAAATTTTTTATTGTTGACACTAAATCTATTCGTTGACAGCTCGCTCCCTTACACGAAACGAAAATCAATTATTTTGTTCATGTGTTTCACTTATACATTTTTGCCAAAACATCAGCCTTATACATTCCATAAGACAAACCACATAGGTCCTATAAGAATGCATAAAAGGTATGTGTGACCGCTTATACATTTCATTTGACACATGAGCTTCATTAACTTTTTGCAAGGCGTCTGCTTATTAGTTGACTTATACATGTTATGAATAATCAGCAATTGACATTTGCCAGAAGGTATAAGGAGATTTCTATCCGTGTACAAAGTCCCACCAAGGGCCGCTAAGAAGGTGATTTTTGCTAATGTAATCGTACTTAATTAAAATAGTTCCAGTGTACCAAAACTGATGCAATTTTGGATTTCGGTTCCATTTTTAATGCAGATAACGAATAAGTAGTAAATACCCCTAAACAACCCAATTAAGTAATTTAAAAAAAATATTCAAGTAATCGTGGTAATTTCAGTAATCGAAAATAATAAAAGTAATTTCAAAGTAATAAAGTAATTTTACTTAATTGAGCAGTAATCAGAGTAATTTTTGGTAATCTGACTAGCACTGATCGGTAATTAACGCTGGTAGAAACCCCTCGATAACGGAGCTTCTGGGAGACAAAAACAATTTTAGAACATGAAAAATGTTCAAACAAGTGCTTGATACAACTTATAAATACCACAATGTTCTAAATAAAGCGAAGGAATCATCTAAAATTACTAAAATATTGTCAGTAATGAATGCAATACCACAGACAAACAGACGTAACACTTTGAAAAAGTTTTCTTGAAAACATAGTATCTCAAAATATAGGACCTCAGTAACGACATCTCTCGGGCTTCTCGCGGAAAACAAGTTTGCTCGCTAACTCGCAAACAATATTGCATGAAAGTTCTATAGAATGTATAGAAACGTCAAAGTGATCCGATGCCAGCGCTGCGGCGAGTAGTTCGCGGAACTGATAATATTCAAATCAACCGTTAAATGCGTGAACGAAGATACACAATGAAGTGTTACGTCTGTTTATCTGTGGCAATACTTTTAGTTCACTGGCAATGGGAACAATAATGTTTATTTTTTGTGTGTTTCTGGGTTTTGTAGTTGTTGTTGTCTGGTTTATATTTGTATTTTCTCTTCTTGGATGAACTTGTGCACGGAAAGGAATTATGCAGTAGAAACTACTATATTGGGGATTTAAATTAAATGCAACGCACCTACGTTTTTTGCAGACTATAATATAATATTGTGTTTTCTCAACAAGCACAAAGGTTGTCAAAAATACTATGCAGCAAAAATTTACCTTAACTAGTATTTCTAACTAGGCGTGCTGTCGTTTTTACTATGGGTTTGTGCATTGGCTTGTGTGTATTAAGGAACGAAATAATTGTACAATTTACTATGAGCAGTGATTATTTACTATTTCATGGTATAAAGAGAGAGAGAAAGATTAGTAATTTCCATTAAATTCCACAACCTTTTTGCTTATCCTTGACTCGAGTATTAATACAAGACACTGAAGAAGTCTGCACATTGTAGACGAAATACGCGTATCTGTCAAGGATAAGTAAATAAGGTAGTGGAATTAAATGGAAATTACTAATCTTTCTCTCTCTCTCTTTATACAGGTATTCCACTAAGACGCCCATATTCATCAGGATGCCATGGTAGATTATTTTTTATTTAAATAAACTATTGGATTTTATTAAATACAACCGTAAAAAGACATTTATTTGAAAACGTACCACATTAAAACATGTATTTTTGCATTAATCTTCTGAGTCACACATACCTTGTTATTGATACCTGCGATATTCAGCTTGGTTGATAGATGGCTAAATTGAGCTGCTGGTAATCTTTTGTTATCTACTGAAGGTGCCAACAGTAGCGTAAGCGTAGTTTGACCTCTTTTCGATGCCGTAACCCCATCCAAACGACCTCTTTTTGACGTAGGACTACGTCTTTCGGGAAGATGGGGGTACACTTTATGAAAACCGACAAATGAAATTATGAAAGATTTTGAATGTTGGTAACTTAGCTGCCCCTAGACCAATTTCAAAAAAAATTATCACCAATCGATCAGAAACATTCCTACACATCGATAACAATGCTTTTGATTGTTGATTTTCAAATTGAAACTATTGAAAAAGTGGTAAATTTCAAGCATTGTCCAAAAACTTCGAAATAACTAACAAATCCACCAATTACGTACGCATATGCTGCTTCCCCAACACAGTCATCAGAGAATGGTTCCTAGATGAAACAAGTGGAAGTGACATTCGCCTCCGATCTTCGGGCGTGTACGAATAGGTATGATGCAATTGCGGAACATGTTGCTGCCAATTCAGGACCACACGGCCCCAACGACCACACAAAATGCTCTCCGTTTTTTCCTTGGATTTGTTTTCCGTGCTGAGCACCAATGCTACCCACACCTGAACCACAGACAAACAGACATAACACATTGAATATTTCTCACTGTAAACATCGTCGCTAAAACATTACCGCCATCTGTTGAGTACACTCTGGTGGGCACTACACTGAACAGATGGCGGCAGTGTGTAAACGTCAAACGCAAGGGAATTGACTATGCGCGCCACAGGTGGCGGTACTACCAACTACGATACTTTTAAATTGTCCGTTAAATGCTAGTTCGACGAACAACTTGCAAGTGTTATGTCTGTTTGTCTGTGCCTGAACCCTACCTATCGACCCATCAACTCATGAACCGGGGACCAACGGCTTTACTTCCCTTCCGAAGGAAGGCGTGATAAGAGATGTTATGCCTCAGAACATCCCAGTGGCGCCGACTGGGATTGAACCCAGGTAATAACGCTCGAGATAACGCTTACCTGAGTAAGAGGTAATTACGCTTACCACTACACCACGCCAATACTTACCTGGCGTAGGGGTTACCGTGATCACGAAGGCGGTTCCCCCAGGGAGAGGCCCTTCCATTGCACTACACCACGCCGCTGATCTCCAGAGTTGTAATCCTGTAACCAAACTTGGAAGCAGGGGATACTGTATATAAATTCTATTCTAACTCTTTTCTGAAATGACTTCTAACTTTTCAGGGTCACCAATGTTACGTTGGTGGTGAGTTTTAACCTCCGAAACCATACAGAGTGCGTCCCTGTTGCTTCAGAGCATCCATGTCCGTGATGGTTTTGCGCTTGGCGTTCTCAGTACAGGTGACGGCATCACGGATCATAATTTCTAGGAACACCTTCAGCACACCTCGGGTTTCCTCGTAGATCAGACCGGAGATACGCTTGACACCACCCCGTCGAGCCAGATGACGGATGGCAGGCCCTGGATGTTATCACGCATAATTTCCCAATATCGACAAAGCTGCATCATCATGACTGTATGTAGCCAATGGGATGCGAGAAAATATGGTATAGAGCTGGTTGTTTATATAACAGATTGCTAACTACGCTTTTGGCTTAGTTTCGATTCACCCGTTCAACGACAAACATCAAGCAACAATGACTAGTTATGGCAACCCGCATAAACGCGAACCATATCTTGACCTTACCGAAAATGGTTAAAAATTGTTTATAATCCTTCCTAAACTTTAACTTAAATGGTTATGGAACTTTACATGAACGTTTGTGTGATAAAGTTTTAACCTTATGTATTATGGTTTTTTGGAAGTGAACCTTACAAATAATGGGTTGTTAAGAACCATTACCATTCAAAATTCTTGTTTTCTCCATACATTTTCGGAAAGAAAACTATATTAGAACCTTTTTACTTATGGTTTGAGAATTTTAATGGTAATGGTTATGGTAGTCAGTAAGGTCCATGGATGGTTTTGTATTGTCGGTCAACTTTACGTGGAATATATCACGAATTGGTAATCATTAATTTACAGGCAACCTATTCGCGATATATTCCACATAAAGTTGATCGATGTTACAAAACCATCCATGGACCTTACTGAATACCATAACCATTACCATTAAAGTTCTCAAACCATAAGTAAAAAGGTTCTAATATAGTTCTCTTTCCGAAAATGTATGGAGAAAACTAAAATTTTAAATGGTAATGGTTCTTAACAACCCATTGTTTGTAAGGTTCATTTCCAAAAAACCATAATACATAAGGTTAAAACTTTATCACACAAACGTTCATGTAAAGTTCCATAACCATTTCAGTTAAAGTTTAGCAAGGATTATAAACAATTTTTAACCATTTTCGGTAAGGTCAAGATATGGTTCGCGTTTATGCGGGAAGGGAGACAAAGCTTTTGCAAAAGAAGGCGCCAAGCGTCATCGGAAGGTTCTGCGTGTTAACATCCAGGATATTACCAACCGGTGAACACTCGTGTTTATTTCAGTTACCGTATCGACGTAATTTGTGATGAGCCCCGGTCCCTTTCAAATTGTATCATTATTTATGTACGGTCCATATATTTGAAATGACGTTTCACATTCATCTAGTGATGGGCGATTTTCATTCGAATAATCGATTAATCGATTAATGAACCGAAAAGTAAAATATTTGTAATCGGTTATATCATGCCGAAATAAGCATTAACTTCTCCAGAGGATCATCACCGCTCGTTTCAAACATGTGCTGCACTCTCATTGGTGGAAATATGGCAGCACAGCGAACAAAAAAAATCGATTAGTTGTTAATCGAGTAATTAAAAAATGGGACACCTCTGATTTTGGTGTGTTTGTTTTGATAAAAATGAGCGCAACATTTCATCTCTGCCGAGGGGGCAGCAAAACCACAAAATTACCTTGAATACAGGGGGTATTCATTGGATGAAAGGGACCGTGAAAGAGGACACTAAAATAGAAATTTTTTCTTCAGACAGTTTCATCTTAGTATTCATCTTTGATATTACCATGCCTGCCATCCGTCGTCTGGCTCGACGTGGTGGTGTCAAGCGTATTTCCGGTTATATCTACGAAGAAACCTGAGGTGTACTGAAGGTGTTCCTAGAAAAATCCGTGATGCTGTCACCCACTGAACACGCCAAGCGCAAAACCGTCATAGGTGTCGTCCACACTCTGAAGCGACAGGGACGCACTCTGTACGGTTTCGGAGGTTAAAACTTATCACCAACGTAACAAAACGGCCCTTTTAAGGGCCACCAAGTTCATTTCAGAAAAGAGTTAGAATAGAATTTATGTAGAGTAACCCATGATTCACCCATTCAATTTGTCACTAAAAACATCAAAATGATACAAAAATCAAATAATTTGTTTATGAAATAAATTATGTTCTATTTGTAGTCGGTGGGTTAAATTTATTCCGTTTCACTTTCATAAACTGAGAAACCCTCATCGTATGCATTCTCCTGCTGCGCGACATCTTCGAAATCGTCCGAACCGTTAAATAATACCGAAGACAACAACTGGCAACTTTGCCAAAATTCAAGCGACAGATAAAGTAGCGCTGCGCTTGAGTGAAGGTGGAAGCAACGCGTAGAAAAATGAGCATATACACAAACCCTTCGTCTGAGGATGTAATCTTTGGAAATTCGTTCGAAGCATTTACCTTTGAGCGGCAGATGACACGATTGTACGTGTTCGTACACAGAAAAAAAAGTTGTTGAATATTACATCCAAACTGCTGCACCCAGGTCAATGCATCGGTTGTGTAATATAACGTTGTACGATGTACATCGATTTTGCGAACAAAATTACATCCATTGATGTAATATTGTATCTGCTTTTTGCTATTACATCATTATTTCATACATCAGCTTGAATTACATTGATCGATATTACATTTTTTTTTGCTGTGTATGAGAAAATGGAAGAGTTGCCAGTCTTCTTGATTTGTTGTCTTCGATAATACAGAGTACAGAGGGTATAGACTTAAAGTACAGAGAGTATACAAAAGTACAGGAGCCAGTGTCGCTACTTGATAGCAAACTACTCATGATGGGAGGAGTCTGTGTACTTTACCGGTGTGTTCAAAAAGAAAGGCAATCAAAATTTCATTTGTTACATACATGAGGCATATAACAAAAAGTCAAGCTGAACATTGCATTAGGTCCTAAGTAACATTGACAGATTCTCTTCGTCGAATTTCTCTTTGTATTCCCACGGCGCCATGTAAAGACATTCCCCGGTATTTTCAGCGCACAGATCGATAAAAGAAGCTTTTATCTAGCATCTAATACGACGAACACAACAAGAAAAGGTTTTGTGCTCAAGTTATTGCGCATTTCACACCAAACTGGACTAATAAGCGCGTTTTCACTTATTAAAAAGTGTGATTAAAGTGCGAGCTTCCGTCTAATCGTCTTGGTGTCTTCGATGCACTTATTTCTTATGATGCAAGCAATAAGTGCTCCGAAGACACCAAAACGATTTGACGCAAAGGTGCACTTTTATCACACTTTTTGCATTTTTGGGGCAGTCCAGTTTCAGATGCAATCAGCAATATTAAAGAAAGAGAAAGTTGACGAAGATAGTCGATCAATGTTACTTAGGACCTAATACAATGTTCAGCACTTCAAGTTGGTGAGTTCTTTGGAGTGAATGTTCCCGAAAAGTTCAGTATTTTGCTAAAAGCAAATGCAAAACAAAAAAAATATTGACAGATTTGGGTAAATTTTGACCTGTTTCATGCTACTGGAAGGCAATGAGCTAGATTACCGAGGTGAAGCAATCGGTTAAGTTGTGTGAGTAAAACCCCTGTACGATACAAGCAATTAATGACGTCACTACTTGCGTTTTCGTTAATTTTTTTAAATTACTAATACAACCATATTTCACGACCCCGGCGTACTGGTTAACATCCATACCTCTCACGCCAAAGTCATGAGTTCAAATCTCACCCCCGGACAAGTCACGAATGACCCAAGAGTGTTAAAGTGACTATAATAATAAAAAAAAAAATCACGATCTGCTTCACCTCTTTCTGTACCTCATTGACTGGTAGGTACGCTGGTCACAAATGCCGTGCCAAACTGATTTCATGCGCAAGTGATATGTATAAACGCGAATAACCACGAGGTCCAGTGATTATTGCAAAGCTTGCCATAAATAAACCATCACAGTTCAGGGCCACCGCAACTTTCTTAACTTTAACTTTCACTTAATTCCAAAATAATACCGAAACAACAAAGTAGAAAATCGAACAATGCGGTCGTGTCTTGTACACCACCCTCCAACTTTTTCCTAAAACATGTAGTCAAAATTCCAACAGCATGACTTGAGCTACCCCATCCAGATGTTAAATCATGCAATCGATCTCCCCTACTTTTTATATTCCACAACCAGCTCCTTTTCTATTTCCAACAATCATATTTCCTCCACTGAGTAAGGCATAGGAACCAGTTATCCTAATCTTCCGGTTCTTCGCACACTAATTTCGAACGTTTTAGTCGTGGTAGTTTACTTGTCCAAATTTCACAGCAATCGAATTCTATGACGTCGACTTCGATCAGCTCCATCAGACCGGAGTGGGAGTAGTTCAGTTTCGGTAGTGGAAAACAGTTGTAATCCTCGTCGGCATCGATCAGTTTGTTCAGACCGGAATAAGAGCTATCCAGTTCCGAATGCCGGAAACGTTTTTGTTCCTCTAGCGTTCAGCGCAGCGTTTGGATTGATGTTGCTGTTTGTGTTGCGCTTGCTGTGGTGAATGAGTGCAATATACGAATATGCTTTCGACTACAATATACGAATAAAAAAGATAGTTTTATCACAGACAAACAGACATAACACTCGCAAGTTGTTCATCGAACAAGCATTTAACGGTCAATTTAAAAGTATCATAGTTGGTAGTACCGCCACCGGTGGCGCGCATAGTCAATTCCCTTGCGTTTGACGTTTACACACTACCGCCATCTGTTCAGTGTACTACCCACCACAGTGTATTCAATGGCGGTAATGTTTTAGCGACGATGTTTTACAGTAATAAATATTCAATGAGTTATGTCTGTTTGTCTGTGGTTTTATCCTTACCTTATACCCCGGACAGACTACGGCTTATATTATGTAATATAGGCTCGATGTGCGGTATAAGAGGTGAGGAGAAAGGAAACTAGTGGACTCTTTCGTTCTCGTGTCTTCTTATGCAGCAACAGACGTGACGTCACGTCTGCTGTTGCATAAGAACACCGTCAGAATGAAAGAGTCCACTAGTTTCCTTTCTCCTCACCTCTTTTACCGCACATCGATATAGGCTGTCTTGCAATGAGCATTCATACATGGGATTTCCAGTGAAAACTATATATATGAGTGCTCATTGCAAGACAGCCTATATTACATGATATGAGCCATATATAGCAAATCTTTTCATCTAAAATTTTGAGATTTCCTAAATACAGATTAGGGTAAGACCCTACACTGAAACAAAATCCATTGTTAAAAATACTATATTGCTGATTTAAATTAAATACCCTCACCAATAGATTTGTGCAGAAAACAATTTCATTTAATTTTACTATTATTTCTTTCAAAATTACTATGCATTTTGACCAAGCATAGTAATTTTGTCAGAATCATAGTAAATTTGTTAACATTCCCGCATAAACGCGAACCATCACATGACCTTACCGATAATGGTTATAAATTGTTTATAATCCCTGCTAAACTTCAACTGAAATGGTTATGGAACCTTACATGAACGTTTGTGTGATAAAGTTTTAACCTTATGTGTTATGGTTTTTTGGAAGCGGACCTTACAAATAATGGGTTGTTAAGAACCATTACCATTCCAAATTCTTGTTTTCTCCATACATTTTCGGATAGAGAACTATATTAGAACGTTTTTACTTATGGTTTGAGAACATTAATGGTTATGGTTATGGTAGTCAGTAAGGTCCATTAATGGTTTTGTATTATCACTCAACTTTACGTGAAATATATCGTGAATTGGTAATCAGTAATTTACAGGCAACCAATTCGCGATATATTCCACATAAAGTTGATCGATGTTACAAAACCATTCATGGACCTTACTGGTTACCATAACCATTACCATTAATGTTCTTAAACCATAAGTTAAAAGGTTTTAGTAAAGTTTTCTTTCAGAAAATGTATGGAGAAAACAAGAATTTGGAATGGTAATGGTTCTTAACAACCCATTATTTGTAAGGTCCACTTTCAAAAAACTATAATACTTAAGGTTAAAACTTTATCATTAAACGTTCATGTAAAGTTCCATAACCATTTCAGTTGAAGTTTAGCAGGGATTATAAACAATTTATAACCATTATCGGTAAGGTCAATTTATGGTTCGCGCTTATGCGGGTTCATAGTCAACTATACTGAATTCATAGTAGATTTAACGGCAATAAGCATGGTTATATTGAGAATAAGTGTTTTCTGCAAAATAGTATTCCTAACTATGGTCTTTGTTTCAGTGTAATACAATGTTCAGCTTGAAATGATCGGTATTTTTTACCGACTATACACGGAGAAAAAATATTACCCAAAATTTGAGTTCTTTTTACTTAATATTGACTTCAGCCTTTCACTTGCACTCGTTATTGTTGTCAAAAAAGGAACGAGAGATTCGACCCAACGATATAGTTCAGCCCAATAAGTTACTTTTGAGTAAATTGCATATTCTCAAATTTACTTCAATTAAACTTAATTTTGTGTAGAATATACTTAAGAGTAGGTATTTTTTTTGCTGGTGTTAAATGGAAACTACTATATGCGATTTACTCAAATTTGGGTTATTGGGCTGAACCCCGGAATTGAGGGAAAAGTACTTAATTTTGAGTAGTTTTTCATCTCCGTGTAGACCTTTTTGACGTTTAATCATCTTTCTCTATCTAGCACACATGGATGAATGGACGGTTTGTTTACCCATTAATCTGTTTCCCTCTTGCTCGCACTCGTTCGCTTTAAATGGTTCGCCGATTAAACGTCAAAAAGCTCTACACGCTATTTCAAAACTACCCAAATTTGGGTAGAATCCACCCAGACCGTCAAAACTGAACCTACCCAAAAATTTGGGTAGAATCCACCCAGATCCGTCAAAACTGAACCTACCCAAAAATGGGTAAACTGTGTTGGGAGTAACAAGTTGACAAATGAACAACGTCGATCGGATTGATGTCAATGTTGTTCATTTGTCAACTTGTCACTCCCAACACAGTTTACCCATTTTTGGGCAGGTTCAGTTTTGACGGATCTGGGTGGATTCTACCCAAATATGGGTAGTTTTGAAATAGTGTGTACACGGTAAGAAAAAAGTACCCAACGGCCAGTTCACTTTTACCTACTTTTGACTAGTTTGTCTCCTTTTCTCCTTCTAATGTTGTCAAAAACGGAGGAGCGAAACCACCCAACAGGGGTAGTAAAGTGTGGGAACCCAACGTTGAGTATAATCCAGCTGGCTGGCATGCCGCCATGTTATTGAAACTAGAGTCGGTGTATAATGAGTCACGCCAAGAGTGAAGCCAAGTCTACCTATTGAACTGTCAAACCGGCTACCTATCGTGCAAAGTAAACAAGCATTACGATGCTATGAAAGGTCCACGAAAGGTATTGCAATTAAATATAAAATATAATCGAAGAAATGATCATAAACACGCCGGGAGCATTACATTTGTCATGCGATACGTTTTGTAATTGTCAGTAATGAGAATTTCTACTATTTTTCGTTAAGATAAATTGACAAAATCACTAATTTAATGATGTACTACAGACTTTAGTTTTTTTCTTCGCTAGAAGTCATTTGAAGTTGATGCAGAAGTCCTCTGTTGCCAAGTGAAAAGAAAGGGAATCTTTCGAAAACCGTGATGCGAGTTCAACTGTTTTTCTCTTGGCGTGACTCATTATACACCGACTCTAATTGAAACCAACATCTGAAACGTCACAATTCCAGTGTGAACTGCAAAAATGGCGTGACTGAATTGTCTTATTTTTATCAAATGAAATTATTTCCCTTTTATGCCATATAAATGGTTGACTTCGTGGAAGAAAATCAGAAAATAATATTTTATGAGTCCTAAGTTTATTTTTCACAAAATGTAAGCAAAAATATTAAGAATATCCATAATATCAGTCACGCCTTTTTTGAAATTCTGGCTTGAATCTTCTATTTGTTTACAAATTATGAGCTGTCAGTGGGGCCCGCAATTCGCGGGTCCGCAGCGATGTTAGCTCTTTTCAAGGCAAGGCAAACAAGATAGGGATGCCAGCTAGCTGGTATAATCATATTTACACACTGTTGGGTACAACTAAGGGGCTGTCCATAAACTACGTAGACAGTTTAGGGGGGGGGGGGTTGGCAATTATCCACGGCCCATACAAATTTTAAAAATTTTGTATGGACAATTGTCTACGCAGGGGGAGGGGGGGGTCAAGAATCCCAAAAAACTGTCTACGTAGTTTATGAACAGGCCCTAACATACTTTTGGTTAAAAAGCCAGTGGAAAATTCCATGCGAACTGCACACAAGTAAATAAAAATACTTTGACCCGCTTTATCTACTTTTGGATTCTTGCACTATAGTGTCGAGATGAGTGAAAAGAACTTAATTTTGTGTACTTTTTTCTAACATTTGATAACGGCACAAAAGCATTTGTAAACAAACCTTCTTAAGCCCTTTACACGCGAACCAAAGTACGCCCACGCAAACCAACAACATCATCGCATATGGGCAACTATCACCTTTCCGTAAGTGGTATTGGTTTGCGTGGGCGTACTTTAGTTCGCGTGTAAAGGGCCTTAGAATGTTTGTTTACAAATGCTTTTGTGCCGTTATCAAATGTTATGCCTGATTTTATGAGACGTTTCTGGTTCAACTCATGAATGAACTTTGACAGGAGGCGGTTACCTAACGGCTGTGAGAAGCAATATCAATATCATCAAATTCTGGCAGGCAAACCAGCTCCTGTCATTTCATAAAATGGACTATTTTTCTGAACATCCTACACTCTAAGCTATGATTACCTTAAATTATAGGTAAACAATTATCGGTATTTTTTACTGATAAAAATCGTTAATTTTTGCTTTTAATTTGCTATTTTTTTTATTATAAATTAGGACATTTTAAACGTTATTTTTGGGTTATCAATGACTACCTATAATTTAGGTATTCGCACTTTCTTCGATTATCGGTAATTTTTACCGATTTCTATGTATTCATTACCGACTTTTAGGTATGTGCATCTTAGTTTGTACATCTGATAATCTGAACGTAACCTCGAGCAAGGCTCATCAGCCATATAGACCTATTTGACGTTTAATCGTCTTTCTCTATCTAGCACACATGGATGAATGCACGGTTTGTTTTCCCACTAATCTGTTTCCCTCTTGCTCACACTGGTTCGATTTAAATGGTGCAGTAGTGTGCGTCGATTAAACATCAAAAAGCTCTATACATATGAGACAATTGTGATTTCAAAATAGAATCTGGGAAGCAGTACTACACTCTAAACTAATTTTTAGTGACGACTTTCCCCATGATTATTATGTGACCTCAGGGACAGTGACAGCATTCGGAAAAGCTCCTGAATTACACACTTAATCTAGCTCGGTAAAATCTACAACAGCCGATTACCTCGGCATTTACTTTTGCTGATATCTCTGAAAAATATCTGTTCGTTGGCCGATATCTCAGCAAAATGTTATGTTTCTGAGTCTCAGCAATTGTTTTACTGAATCTCAGCAAAATAAATTCAGTGTCAACATTTCAAAGGGGCGTAATTGCATTTGTAAACAATGGCTTTAGCCGTCGATTTCTCGCGAATAAAAGCTCACTCATGAAAAATAATGACACCAGCAGGTAGAGGAATGTTTTCTCTACCAGCTAGCATTGTTATTTGGGAGAGGTAGGATTTCATTCGCGAGAAATTGACGGCTGAAGTCATTGTTTACAAAAGCAATTACGCCCCTTTGAAATGTTGGCACTGAATTGCAGAATTACTCGGTTGTTGGAACCTCGGTGAAAAAATTTAGGTGTGTAGCGTTGTACTAATTTTGTTCCATGTACATATGAGTACCTCAATTAATGATTAGTTCATAATAAGGAAAGTTATCCTTTGGTTAATGGAACAAATCATGGTGGGTATATACATTATAATATAATAAGTTATTAACGAAAGAGAAAGTCGACGAAGAGAATCGATCAATGTTTCTTAGGACCTAATGCAATGTTCAGCTTGATATGTTTGATTTGGTGTGAAATACGCATTATTGAGATTTTCACGTCCGGTTGTATTGGTGCGATATGTGAGAGCGTGTTATAGCGAATTCGTTTATTATTCAGTTCCAACCTGGATCGGGTATCAAGATTTGGTCTGCTTGTTTTCTGACAAACGTCAGTTTGATCGTTTGTTTTTAAAACCCAGCTCAGGTTGAGGTTCGCACTGACAAAAAGTTCGGTTTCGCACTGGGTTGGAACTGGTTCCAACCCCGATAATAAACGAATTCGCTATAGAGATCTCCAAGCGCAATCTAACGAACACTAAAATCCAACATCCATACATAAAAATAAAGAATAAGAAGAAACAAAAAGGTATCGCGATATCACAACTACTTAAAAAGGTAGCGCGCGGTATCACGCACACTTTTGTGCATCTGGAGAACTCTATTAGTGAATATCCGAGGAAAATACGTAACAAATCGATGTCAAACTCATTTTGACAGGTCTACTTTCATACGTTTTTTGGTTAGCCAGAGGAACATAATAAACAACTTTACACGGCATTGCTTTCGCTAGTGTGCGTGCGTTAAACGTCACTAATCTCTATACACACTTTTATACATTTTTAGAACAGTCCAGTTTTAGTTGCAACCCTAATAAAATTGTTATAGTTATTTTGCTTAACGACGTGTTCTGGGTATCATCCAAACCATTTATTGAACAGTTCAATCATTTGGGTTATCATTCGTTTATGGTATTTTTTTAATTAGGAAATACTCATTTATCGGTCAAGTATTACTCATTTTATGGGTTAGTCCCTCCCTCAAAATGCATTCTTTTTAGTCATTATGGAGTATTTTGCGGTTACCGTGTACATGCTCATCGGGGTAAGAATGAAAAGGCCTTTTGAAGGCATTTGACAGTTGACTTGTAAATTAAATTGAATATTCGCGCTTCGTTTTCGTCGCATAAAATCGTAAAAAAACTTCATGTGAATTTTGCCTCGAATTAATCGAATTTATCCACCATGAGCTCACCCGTGCGCCTCGCATCGTTTTGCCGTCTTTGTTTGTCGAAAACTAAAGATAAAGTGCCGGTTTTTGCCAATGGAAATATACTGGAAAATCTTTTGCATTTGATTGAGATGCAGGTAACCTTGTTTGATTTGGCATCTTTAGTCGAGTGATTATGGTAATTATATTCCAGATTGATCCGGATGATGAACCGGACGCAGTCGTGTGCTATGACTGCGTTGTAACTTTGGAGGGATTCCATCAGTTCAAAGAGCAGTGTCATGTGAATGATGAGTTCGTTAAGACTGTTCCGCCCAAACTGGAGTGTTCGGCATCGTCAGCAGAGATGGAGGAGGAGGAGGATGAAGAAGATAATCGAGAAGGAGGGGTTTTGGAAGAAAACGAACTCGAAGAGGAAGATCGCTTGGAACTTAGCGAAGCCGAAGAGGTATTTCAAGAAAGGCCGCGCCGGTCAGTGAAATTCAATAAGAAGAAGTCACCCGTAAAAAGTCCTAAGAAGCGTCCTATCCAAAAACCTGTAAAACAGCGTATTGTACGAGCTTCTACAAGCAAACGGGAAGAAAAGCAAGCGGAAAGGTCACATAAAAAAGCCTCACTAGACGAACTACAAGTATTGGCAGAGTCGTACCCAGATTTCTTTTACTTCGAGAAGGGTCCCCGCTCAATTTACTACACGATAGTGTTCTACGGAGAACGTTTCAATTCAGCGCTCTTCACCGAGCGCAGCACCTACTGGCAGTGTATTCATCGGAGAAAATATCAATGCCCTGCTCAAGTTTGGGTGACTAATGATTATAAGACGTTCGAGCGACGGTACGAACATACTCATGGCCAGCTGCCCGAGAAAGAGGGACAAGCTTTTACGCCACATGAGGCCCTTCCTGTAATGTTCCAGATTTGTAAGAGGATTGTTCAACAGGTAAATAACTAATACAACATAGTATTTAAAGGTTGGTTTAATGGAAACTGAATTTAATTTCAGAAACGAGCAAAAAACGTGAAGCAGGAGGTGAGCTTCGAAGATAAATTTCAGGAGTTCGCTGCAGATACATTGGCGAAAGAGGATGATGAAGATGAACCTGCCAGCCCAACAAACGAGTCAAAATCACCACTAACTGTAGATGATTTAGATTCAGACGAAGAAGCGGAGGTTGTTACCGGTTTAAGACCAAAAAGGAAAATAAAACCAAACGCTCGCTATGCCGTAGGAGAAAGTCAGCCAAAAAAGCGGTCGCTTGAACCAGAAACTAATCCGAAAAAGCAAACAAAAAGTGAACCGAAGAGACTTGAACCAGCCGGTAAGTCAGAAACGAGAGTAGTGAAGAAGCGCGAATGTAAAAAACGTGAACCGGAAATTCAAGAAATGGACGAAGGTGAGCTGGAAGACGAAGACGATACCATTGTAGAAGAAGATTTGGATCTGGACAAAATCGAGGAAGAATGCGAAGCCCTTAATGTCCCGAAAAAACCACCGATTGGCCCCCCGTTAGATGAACAACTTGTATTGGCCGACTCGTACCCTGACTACTTCTTCTTCGAGAAAGGTCCTCGTTCCGTGTACTTCACCTTGGTGTACTACGGTGAACGGTACCATTCGGCCTTGTTTACGGAACATTATACCTACTGGCAGTGTCGACATCGCCGGAAGTACAAATGCCCGGCTCAGGTATGCGTCACAAACAATTATAAAACGTTCGAACGACGATACGAGCACACTCACCCGGATCTTCCGGATAAAGAAGGACAAGCGTTCACCCCGATGGAAGCCCTCCCGGAGCTATTCGAGGGCTGTCGAAAAGTGGTTCTCAAGGTAAGAGGAAGCAATAGAGTTCGTAATTTGCAATATAATTTCATATCGCGTTTTCAGAATCGAGCGAAGCGACGGAAGAAGTTGTTGGATAAGTATAAGTTTTTGCAAACAGTCAATCTGTCAACGTCGGAACAGCAAACCTCCAAGACAAAAGGCAATGTAGAAACTGTTATAGAAGTAGAAGACGACGAAGACGAAGTTTATGATGAACCCATGGAAGAGGAAATCATGCTTAAAGACGTTGAATACGTCGAGGAGCTGCTAGAAGTATCAGAAGATTAACGTTAAGCTGTGTAGACTTGTAGAATTATCTATCTTGAGTAAAATGTAGATGTAAGAGTAGATTTGATGTGGTAAACTACTATAATTTTTGTTCAGTAAATGTGGTTAAATTACTTGTTGGTTTTATAATTGCACCCAACAGGATCATGTTCGACACCTAATAGGAAAAAAAAAAGTTTAATAATGGTACAGTTGGTCGGAACAAATGAACAAAACATTATTTTACTTATGTAACACAACATTCAAATCTGGCGTAATAATAAAACATGAAATAAGGAGTTAAACTAAATCGTAAAAGTATATTTCAGCCGACTTGCATTATTTTTTAACATGGTATCTACGTGCATGCTTCTCAACCGACATATTCAAATGCAGAAATTCAATAACAAATCAAATTTTCCGAACTTTCAAATGTGTTGGTAACTTAAAAAATTTGAAAATTTGCAAATATGTTTAAGAAATCTCTAAATTCAGATAATTGCTTCAACTTCACGACTACAAATGGTTTCTAAATGTCTGGCTTGTAAAATATTCCAGACTCTTCCTATCAATACATGGAAAATCACTAAATATTTTTGGTTTAATCTCTTGCAATAAAAATTGCATAAAAATGAAATGTAAAGGTTGATTTCTTACAAAAAATGTGTACAACAAATCGCACGAGCAAGTTTTTCCAGGATTAATATTTTAGTATGAAACCTTCACGATATGTTTTTCTAGCCCCAGTACATTTGGAGAAATAAAGATTGTTCGAGATTTTAGCTAACATAAAAATTAGAAAATTAATTACAAAACTTTCCGACGACCACATTACAGATTTTTATGCAAATCGGTAATTGCATCTTAAACGCTGTCCAGATTGGAGAGTTATAACATGTTATAACGGTTGTCAAATAATTGCAACACAGAAACCACCATCAAGATAGCGCTATAACATGTTATAACTCTGTAGTCTGAACGTACTATATGTAAGACCAGCAGGTCCCGAAGAAACGTGCTCAACTTTTTGGCTCAGTTCTAATACCATAAAGATAACTCGTCTGATAGTACGTTCAGACTACAGAGTTATAACATGTTATAGCGCTATCTTGATGGTCGTTTCTGTGTTGCAATTATTTGACAACCGTTATAACATGTTATAACTCTCCAGTCTGGACAGCGTTTGACTCTGTAGTCTGAACCTACTATCACAGACAAACAGACGTAACTCTTTGAAAAACTTGTTCTTGAAAACATAGGACCTCAAAACATATAACCTCAGTAACGACATCTATCTGGCTTCTCGCGGAAAACAAGCTTGCTCGCTAGCTCGTAAACAATATTGCATAAAATTTCTATAGAATATATAGAAACGTCAAAGTGATCCGATGCCAGCGCTGCGGCGAGTAGTTCGCGGAACTGATAATATTCAAATCAACCGTTGAATGCATGAACGAAGATACACAATGAAGAGTTACGTCTGTTTGTCTGTGGTACTATTACATTACCAACAATCATTACGAAACTATCGATTTTAAATTGGCTCACTACTTGACTAGCCTAATGGTCCCAAGCGAGGTCCCAAGCAAATCGATTAACATACCCCATTATAGTCGAAATTCTAGTACTACACTATGTTTGTTTTGATTCGCTTTGATAGTTTGACAGATAAAATGAGTGGTTCGTGGATTTTCCTACGTTTCGAGGGGTGCATCGATTAGCTTGGGACCGAAGATAGTACCAGAGCTGAGTCAAAAAGATGAGCACGTTTCTTCAGGACCTTCTGGTCTTATAGTTCCCTCTATGGTTTCAATGCAATTCCGGGAAGAGTTCCAATAGAACTTGGAAGAGCATTCCAAGATAATCCTGAAGAGAAATTCATTTTTTGGAAATTATTTTGGGCAGAACTTCTGGGAAAATTCCAGCCAAGACAATTCTGACTCTGGGTAAGAATTCAGGACCATTCTGAAGTGAATGCCATGTTAACTCTAAGGGAGTTGCAGATTTCAATAGTGTATTTTATACAGAATTATTGAGAAATATTTAAGCAACTTCTTATAAATACACGGAACCGAATTTTGTTCATTTAAATCAAAAATAAAAATGTCCATTCTATAAACATTTGAATAATTCAAAATAAATTAAAAACATGTTTGCAACAAAAATATATATGTTTGAATTAAAGTCAAAAGCATGTTTATTTCAGCAATATAGAATTTAGGTGAACGATTTTTAGCGTGCCCTGTATTTATTCCCTCGTTTTTTCCTTCTTGTTTACATTCGGGAAAAAAAAATTGCCCCAGCTTCGCCAGTCAACTGAAAACGGCCCGCAACAAAACTGAAATCATGGATGCGGAAACCCACCTAGGTAAGTGTCTTAACAAAGGAAAACGGAAATCCGAAATGGCTTTTGAATCTATTCCGGATCCTACAACACGAATATTTTTAAAATAAACGTAACATTATTTTTATTTTAAACATTAATATTACATGACTTCAAACATGGAATACGTTTGAAATAAACAAACTGAGTTTACGTTTAAATTTACCTCAAATATTTTTGTTGCAACGATAAATTTTTCTGAGTGCAGCGAACCACATTATTTTAATTGATTTCTTCGCCAATAAGTCGTCTGTCACTTTGTTTGTGATATAACGTTGTACCACAGACAAACAGACATAACACATTGAATATTTCTCATTGTAAAACATCACCGCTAAAACATTACCGCCATCTGTTGAGTACACTGTGGTGGGTAGTACGCTGAACAGATGACGGTAGTGTGTAAACGTCAAACGCAAGGGAATTGACTATGCGCGCCACAGGTGGCAGTACTACCAACTGAGATACTTTTAAATTGACCGTTAAATGCTTGTTCGATGAACAACTTATGAGAGTTATGTCTGTTTGTCTGTGGTTGTACGATGTACATCGATTTTGCGAACAAAATTACATTCATTGATGTAATATTGTATCTGCTTTTTGCTACAGTCGAAATTCGCTGGTTGGGCCACCACCTCGGCCTGATACTCTGCGTAATACCTTATAACTCTGTAGTCTGAACGTACTATAAGGCCTTGTTGTCCTCTGCTGTCCGAAGAAGTCGTCTCCACTCTACTCGATCCATGGCCACACTTCGCCAACCTCGTAGTCTGCGAAGGGTCCACAAGTCGCCTTCTACTTGGTCGATCCACCTTGCCCGCTGCGCGCCTCTTCTTCTTGATCCTGCTGGGTCGCTTTCTAGAACCATTTTCACTGGGTCATCGTGCGGCATTCGTACGACGTGCTCAGCCCACCGTAGTCGCCCAATTTTTGCAATGTGGACGATGGATGGTTCTCCCAGCAGCTGGTGCAATTCGTGGTTCATTCGCCTCCTCCACGTTCCGTCATCCATCTGCACTCCACCGTAGATGGTACGCAACACCTTCCGTTCGAAAACACCAAGCATAGTGCAGATCTCGTGGCCGTAGAGCATCACCGGTCTAATCAGCGTCTTGTAGACAGTCAACTTCGTGCGGCGGCGAATTTTATTCGACCGGAGCGTCCTCCGGAGTCCAAAGTAGGCACGATTCCCTGCCATAATGCGTCTGTGAATTTCTCTGCTGGTATCATTTTCGGCGGTCACCAGTGAGCCCAAATACACGAACTCATCGACCACCTCGATTTCGTCACCGTCAATCTGAACTCGGGGTGGGAGGCTAACATTGTCTTCCCTAGAACCTCTTCCTTTCATGTATTTTGTCTTTGATGCGTTGATGGCAAGTCCAATCCGCCTAGCTTCAGCCTTCAGTCTGATGTACGTTTCCGCCATCATCTCAAAATTCCGTGCCATGATGTCAATGTCATCGGTGAAGCCAAGAAGCTGGATGGACTTCCTGAAGATCGTGCCACTCTCTTCTGATCACACCTTCTAACGCGATGTTGAATAGCAGACACGAAAGTCCATCACCTTGCCGTAACCCCCTTCGAGATTCACAGGGACTAGAGAGTGTCCCCGATACTCGAACATCGCACATCACTCGATCCATCGTCGCCTTGACCAATCGTGTCAGTTTATCCGGAAATCCGTACTCGTGCATAATCTGCCATAGCTGATCTCGATCGATTGTGTCGTATACGGATTTGAAATCGATGAACAAATGATGTGTGGGCACGTTGTATTCGCGGCATTTCTGCAGAACCTGCCGAATCGCGAAAATTTGATCCGTGGTAGCACAGGCACCCATGAATCCCGCCCACGAACTCTCTTGCAAATGGTGACAGGCGGCGGCATAGAATTTGGGAGAGTACCTTGTAGGCGGCGCTCAGCAGTGTGATCGCGCGGTAGTTACAGAAATCCAACTTGTCGCCCTTTTTGTAGATTGGGCATACGACACCTTCCATCCACTCCTCCGGTAGTATTTTAATAGCACACTTGGTAGTTGTACCTCGAGGTGTACCTATGAATTCCGGTGAAAATCTGACGTATGAGTGCTCATTGAGCTATTGTCTGAACATTACTACATAGATAATGCAACGTGAAAGCAAAGCGCACTTTACAAGGCTGGTAGTGAGTCACTTTTTAGTTACTTGGTCACTTTTTTCAAGTTAGTCACTAAAAAGTCTCTTTTTTAAGGCCAAGTCACTAAAGTCACTTTTTCTTCTAATAAGTCACTATTTTCAACTTTTTTAGCGTGAATTTATTTCAAGATTGAATATTCTTTGTGTTGTGACGTTTAATCGTCTTTCTCTATACACTTCTGGGAAGAATTACTTGAGTTTTCCTAGTAAGTTAGTCCAAGATCTAAAAATATTCAATGTCTTGAAGCTTCGTATTCCATGTACAAGTTCAAGATATTGAAAATATTCAAAGTTCTGGCACTAAATGATAAAAAAATAAATGATTTAAATGATTTATTTCAAGTTCTTAGTTAACTTTATGAAAGATTAGAGATCTTCAATGCAGTCCCATTAACTTTACAACAATTGTATGAACTTTGGAGAAGTTCTGAGGAATGAAAGAAAATGCTGAGAATTTCAGTAGAACTCACAAACAAACTGCAGAAGTTCATACGCTGGAAATATGGGAAGCTTACTGGAAGCTGTAAGAACATCAAAGCGGTTCTTTTAGCATCCGAGACTTTTCAGGAAGTTCAGGAAGTATGAAGTTCCTCGAATTTCAGAGAACTTCACAGGTGTCAAGCGAACTTGAGAAATTGAGAAAACTTGAGGGTATCCATACCTCAAATATTTTTGTTGCAACGATAAATTTTTCTGAGTGCAGCGAAGCACATTATTTTAATTGATTTCTTCGCCAATTAGTCGTCTGTCACTTTGTTTGTGATATAACGTTGTACGATGTACATCGATTTTGCGAACAAAATTACATTCATTGATGTAATATTGTATCTGCTTTTTGCTACAGTCGAAATTCGCTGGTTGGGCCACCACCTCGGCCTGATACTCTGCGTAATACCTTATAACTCTGTAGTCTGAACGTACTATAAGGCCTTGTTGTCCTCTGCTGTCCGAAGAAGTCGTCTCCACTCTACTCGATCCATGGCCACACTTCGCCAACCTCGTAGTCTGCGAAGGGTCCACAAGTCGCCTTCTACTTGGTCGATCCACCTTGCCCGCTGCGCGCCTCTTCTTCTTTATCCTGTTGGGTCGCTTTCTAGAACCATTTTCACTGGGTCATCGTGCGGCATTCGTACGACGTGCTCAGCCCACCGTAGTCGCCCAATTTTTGCAATGTGGACGATGGATGGTTCTCCCAGCAGCTGATGCAATTCGTGGTTCATTCGCCTCCTCCACGTTCCGTCATCCTTCTGCACTCCACCGCAGATGGTACGCAACACCTTCCGTTCGAAAACACCAAGCATAGTCCAGGTCTCGTGGCCGTAGAGCACCACCGGTCTAATCAGCGTCTTGTAGACAGTCAACTTCGTGCGGCGGCGAATTTTATTCGACCGGAGCGTCCTCCGGAGTCCAAAGTAGGCACGATTCCCTGCCATAATGCGTCTTTGAATTTCTCTGCTGGTATCATTTTCGGCGGTCACCAGTGAGCCCAAATACACGAACTCATCGACCACCTCGATTTCGTCACCGTCAATCTGAACTCGGGGTGGGAGGCTAACATTGTCTTCCCTAGAACCTCTTCCTTTCATGTATTTTGTCTTTGATGCGTTGATGGCAAGTCCAATCCGCCTAGCTTCAGCCTTCAATCTGATGTACGTTTCCGCCATCGTCTCAAAATTCCGTGCCATGATGTCATTGTCTGCGAGTCAATGCTGGTAGCGAGTTACTTTTTAGTTACTTGGTCACTTTTTTCAAGTCAGTCACTAAAAAGTCTCTTTTTTAAGGCCAAGTCACTAAAGTCACTTTTTCTTCTAATAAGTCACTATTTTCAACTATTTTAGCGTGAATTTATTTCAAGATTGAATATTCTTTGTGTTGTGACGTTTAATCGTCTTTCTCTATACACGTCTGGGAAGAATTACTTGAGTTTTCCTAGTAAGTAAGTCCAAGATCTAAAAATATTCAATGGCTTGAAGCTTCGTATTCCATGTACAAGTTCAAGATATTGAAAATATTCAAAGTTCTGGCACTAAATGATAAAAAAATAAATGATTTAAATGATTTATTTCAAGTTCTTAGTTAACTTTATGAAAGATTAGAGATCTCCAATGCAGTCCCATTAACTTTACAACAATTGTATGAACTTTGGAGAAGTTCTGAGGAATGAAAGAAAATGCTGAGAATTTCAGTAGAACTCTACAAACAAACTGCAGAAGTTCATACGCTGGAAATATGGGAAGCTTACTGGAAGCTGTAAGAACATCAAAGCGGTTCTTTTAGCATCCGAGACTTTTTGTTGGCAGAAACAGCAGCTTTCTGATTATGTAGTGAGAAACCAATGGGGTCGTCACCACTATCATAACCAGTATACTCACCAAGAATGTTCTCAACCTGAAAAAGAAACGGCTTCTTCCAGTTTCGGATCAGCTTTCAAAAATAGTTTCTGTGAATAAATTGCCTTACGCAGTCTTTATTCCGTCAACCGTTTGCTGATACAAAATGAGGATAAATTCACTGTTTTTTTTTTTTTTTTTTTTTTTTTTAATTCAAATGATCTTTATTTCTTGTATTTGTTTGGTTTACATGTATGGATTATCAAGTGACACAGATGCGTCTTTTCAACTTTAGTACATTTGAAATTTTTAATTATTATTTACAGTTCCTAGTCCTATCAGGCCTGTTATTAGAGTATGACCACCTTGGTGGGATTGGTTTGTTTTGAATTTGAAAAAGGAGACTACTTATAACTACTATTTACAACTACAATTAACCTGTAACTACTATATACACCTAACCTACTATATACAAATTGCTTATCAAAGCATGTTCTGATGTAATGCATTTCTGCATAAACCTAGTCTTAATGTCATCAATTTTGAAATCTAATTTTGGAATGTTCGCCTCTTGGTGGAGGTCTGAAATTCTTGTGTCAAAGGGACGATCAAGGATCATCCTAAGCACTCTGTTCTGAGCAACCTGGATTTTGTTCCTGTGAGTCTGAGCACATGATTCCCACACCGGAGCTGCGTAGAGGATCGCAGGTGCTATGATTTGTTTGTAGACAGCCAGTTTGTTCACCCTTGAGAGGCGGGATCTACGACAAATCAGCGGATACAGAGACCTAACCAAGGTGGAACACTTGATTACGGTTTTCTCCACATGCGAGCGGAATAGGAGCTTTTCGTCAAACAACATCCCGAGATAGGTTACTTCGGCGGACCACTCAACCCTTGTGCCATCCATGATTACAGTACAAGAGGGAGCTGGTTTTAGTTTGGGAGATTGCCGATGGAGGAACATTATTGTTTGGGTTTTGGAAGCATTGATTTTGATTTTCCACGTGGTGGCATAATCAGCAAAGGCGTCAAGGCATCGTTGAAGCTTGTTTGTTATTTCACGAGGCATCCTTCCCTTGACGGTTATAGCAGTATCATCTGCGAACAGAAATAACACGCAACCGTTACCCAAGGGAGGAATGTCGGAAGTGTAGATGCTGTATAGCAAAGGGCCCAACAGACTTCCTTGCGGAACACCTGCTGGGATGGAAAATGTGCTTGAATTGCAACCATTCAACGATACCCTGAACGACCTTTGCTGAAGGTAGTTACGGGTGATTTTAACAAGATGCAAAGGAAAGTTGAAGTTACAAAGCTTGTATACAAGCCCATTGTGCCAGACATTATCAAACGCTTTCTCAACGTCTAACAATGCCATGGCTGTAGACTTGGATACAGCCTTGTTACTTCGGATGTTATTCATCACCCGTACTAGCTGATGATTTGTGGAGTGCCCCTTCCTGAACCCGAACTGTTCCGGTAGGAGAATGTTGTGTTCCTCGACAAACTTGAGCAAACGATTGAGAATGAGTTTCTCGAACAATTTGCTCAGCGCTGAAAGTAGGCTGATTGGTCTGTAGCTTGAAGCTAGCGTTGGGTCCTTCCCGGGTTTGCGGATAGGTATGATTTTCGCTGTCTTCCAGATACTTGGAAAGTAGTGCAGTTCCAAGCATCTGTTGAAGACAGCAGCCAGCAGAGAGTAAACCTTCATGCTGAGATTTTTCAATACTAGGTTGAATATTCCGTCAAACCCGGGGGCCTTCATGTTTTTGGTGCATTTCAGCGTTGAGCAAATCTGTTCCACTGTGATTCTATCCTCCGGGGGGATGGCACAAGGGGAGGAATCAAGGTTGAGTACGCATTGCTCAACCTGAACTTCGAGCGGACTTTGGATGTCGAAGCCAAGCAAGTGCGATTTGGCAATATGCTCACCAATCGCATTTGCTTTCTCCTGAGGGGTGATTATGAGCCGATCGTCATCATTTTCATCTTTGAGTGGAGGAATGGGTTTGGGGTGCGTCTTTAGGACCTTAGCTACCTTCTAGAATGGTCTGGAGCGGTCGTCCAGATTCTGGACAAGCCGCCCGAAACTTTCGTTCTGGAGTGAGACCATTCTGGAAGCAATCTCCTTGTTCAGATCGGCCATTTCACGTCTCCTCACTAGATCTCCGGTTCTCTGGAACTGGCGTCTACGCACATTTCTCAAGCGAATCAGTAATTGGGTGTGGGAATCAATGGCAATAAACTTACCCCTCACAGGAACTCGTCGGACGCACGCCTCGTCAGCCACGGTTATGGCTTGGTGGAGTCCCTCCAACGCTCGGTCGATGTCCTCCACGGTGTCAAGCGACGGGTTGTCGATGATGTGCCTGTCTACCACGCGTCCAAACTGGGCCCAGTTTACGCGATGGTAGTCCTTGCGCAGGCTTGAAGCAGGAGCCACGTTGCAGCCCAGTTCAGCCACCACCGGTTGGTGGTCGGAGCTGAGTTCGTTCAATGCCACCGGCTTGGACAAGCCGATATTTGTCAGGAACAGGTCTAGCGTCGATGGGTTGCCAGCCGGTGAGATAAATGTTGGCTCATCCGAAAACCAAACGGAGTACAGCCCATGCTGTGAGTGGTCGAACAGCAGACGACCGTTCTGGTTCTGCTGGTAGTTCCGCCAGGCCTCATGGCGAGCATTCAGATCTCCTCCAACTACGAAGCGGGAACCGGTACGGGTGATGGTGGACAGATCTTTTTTGAATTTAGCCGCTAGTCCACTGTTGGCGGCACACTGTCGAGGGCAGTAGACGGCGATGAACTGGACGTATCCAGTCGACGACTCCACCTCCACACCAAGGGCCTCGATGATAGAGGTGCGGATATGAGACAGAGTGTGGTATTTTATTCCTTTCTTGACGACGACCGCAACACCACCCCCCCTGGAGCTGGTGCGATCAAGCCGAATAATGTTGTGGTCAGGCAACCAGAAGCTGTCGCCGGACTTTAGATGGGTCTCTGATAGGAGGCCCACGTCGATACTATGCTTGCGGAGGAAGTCAGCAAGCTCGAACTTTTTGGCTCGTACAGAGCAAGCGTTCCACGTGACTATAGTTAACGGTTTAGACGCCATACCGAATGATAAACTTACCGAGCACTTGGATCTGTTCGGGTTTGTTGCGGCACTGACGAAGAGCGCTGGTCATGTCGACGAAAATCTTCATCAGCTCATCCGCAGAGAAGAGATCGGGATTGGCGTTTTGTGCTTCTGGTTGTCTCCAGAATCCAGGGGGGGATGGAGAGCTTTGTCCAGCTGAGGCACCAGACGTTTCTTGACGGGGGCCGGATTGCACCCGTGGATTTGCTTGACCGTGTTGCGTACCACGAAGAGGCGGGAAGTCCTCCACCCTGAATGCCGGAGTGTTTTCCTTCTTCCGTCCTGGTTGGCTTCTTGTGGACGCTTGCTTTCGGATCCGCTTGAAATCCTCGCGTTTGGGACACTGTTTGTCGGACCCTTGATGAGCTCCACCACAGTTGGCGCATTTGCACGTTTCCGACTCGTCGACAACGCACTCGGAGGAAACATGATTTTGGGCGCATTTGCCACAGCGCGGATTGATGTAGCAGTTTCGGGTGCCATGCCCGAAATTCAGGCAACGCTGACACTGGGTGACGTCGTGACGGCCGCCACGGTATGGCTCCCATTGAACAATGATGAAGTTGATGGAGCGGATGGCCTTCAACGCATTGAGCGTCACCGTTCCCTTCTGGAAATGAACCAGGAAAAGGCAATCCGGGTACGTTTTCACGTTTTCGTCTCTCCTCGTCATCCGGAAGACTGCGATTGGGGCTAGCTTGTAACGGTCCTTAAGTTCTTCTTCGATCGACTTGGGGTTGAAGTTCGGTAAGCCCCTGATGACTACCTTGAAGGGCTTCTCACCGGGGATGTCATGTGTGAAGTATTCCGCCCTGGAATCCTTCAGGTACTTCACGGTTGCTTCGTACTCCGCTTTGGTACGCAGCATCACCTTGGTGCCGATCCTGCTCAGCTTGAATTCAGCTGCAACACCCAGCGATGTAAGATCGCCAATGAGCGTGTTGAGTGGCACTTTCATCACCACCAGTGGAGGAAGCTTGACTTTTGCCGCACTCGGGACGGCAGAATTTTCATGCTCGACGGTACCGCCGAATTCACCGATGTCGCTGACGTTCGTCATGGTGTCACGGCCACTCGCACCATCGGACTGGCCCTGATTCTTCTTCCTTTTCTTCGTCCGCTTCACTTCCGCTGGTGGGGCATTCCCAACATCGGTGGGAAGAGTAGCGTACCTATTTGTGATAGGTACGCATGAGCTACCTTCACTACTGTTCACTTTCTCACGGAGCTTGCTCCGGGAGCGCTGCCTTCCCATCACACGATGCGACCGGCACTACGACACGAACAAACGCGCAACTCGAACAACTCGACTGAGCGAGCCAAAACCGGACTAAACTAAACTGTTTGACTACTACACTACTCGAGTCTCAGTTGGAACCATAACTGTACATCAACTGGACTGAATGAGTGAAGTGCAAACGATCGACTCTGAAGCCTGATAAATTCACTGTTTTTTTTTTTGACTTTTGAATGATCTATATTTCTTGTATTTGTTTGGTTTACATGTATGAATTTTCAAGTGACACAGATGCGTCTTTTCAACTTTAGTTATTTTGAAATTTTTAATTATTATTTACTGTTCCTAGTCCTATCAGGCCTGTTAAAGTATGACCACCTTAGTGGGATTGGTTTGTTTTGAATTGGAAAAAGGAGACTACTTAAAACTACTATTTACAGCTACAACTAATCTACAACTACTATATACACCTAACCTACTATATACAAATTGCTTATCAAAGCATGTTCTGATGTATTGCATTTCTGTACAAATTTGTTCCTAGTTTCGTTAATTTGAAAATCTACTTTCGGGATGTTAGCCTCTTGATGGAGATCGGAAATGCGGGTATCGAAAGGACGATCTAGGATCATCCTCAATACCCTGTTCTGCGCTACCTGTATTTTGTTCCTGTGAGTTTGTGCACATGATTCCCACACCGGAGCTGCGTAGAAGATCGCAGGCGCAATGATTTGTTTGTAGACAGCCAGTTTGTTCAGCCTAGAGAGACGAGATCTGCGGCAAATAAGTGGATACAAGCACCTAACTAGATTGGAACACTTAACTACTGCCCTATCTATGTGCGAGCGGAAAAGGAGCTTTTCGTCAAATAACATACCAAGATATGTTACTTCGGTGGACCACTCAACCCTTGTGCCATCCATTATTACAGTACAAGAGGGAGCCGGTTTTAGTTTGGGAGATTGTCGATGGAGGAACATTATTGATTGGGTTTTGGAGGCATTGATTTTGATTTTCCACGTGTTGGCATAATCAGCAAAGGCGTCAAGGCATCGTTGAAGTTTGTTTGTTATTTCACGAGGCCTCCTTCCCTTGACGGTTATAGCGGTATCATCTGCGAACAGGAAGAACACGCAACCGTTGCCCAAGGGAGGAATGTCGGAAGTGTAGATGCTGTATAGCAAAGGGCCCAACAGGCTGCCTTGCGGAACACCTGCTGGGATGGAAAAGGTGTTTGAATTGCAACCATTCAACGATACCTTAAACGACCTTTGCTGGAGGTAGTTACGGGTGATTTTTACAAGATGTGGTGGAAAGTTGAAGTTACAAAGCTTGTACACAAGTCCGTCATGCCAAACATTGTCAAACGCCTTTTCAACGTCTAGCAATGCCATGGCTGTGGACTTGGATACAGCTTTGTTACTTCGAATGTTATTCATCACCCGAACTAGCTGGTGATTTGTGGAATGCCCTTTCCTAAACCCAAACTGTTCAGGTAGGAGAATGTTGTTCTCCTCGACAAACTTGAGCAAACGATTGAGAATTAGTTTCTCGAACAATTTGCTCAGCGCTGAAAGGAGGCTGATTGGTCTATAGCTGGAAGGTAGTGATGGATCTTTACCGGGTTTGCGGATTGGTATGATTTTTGCTATCTTCCAGATACTTGGAAAGTAGTGCAGTTCCAAGCATCTGTTGAAGATAGCAGTCAAAAGCGAGTACACTTTCGTGCTCAGCTTCTTCAATACCAAGTTGAATATACCGTCAAACCCGGGAGCCTTCATGTTCTTGGTGTTTTTCAGCGCTGAGCAAATCTGCTCCACTGTAATATTTTCTGCCGGAGGGACGACACAAGCGGAGGCATCCAAGTTTTGTACGCATTGCGTCACCTGATTTTCGAGCGGACTTTGGATAGTTGAGCCAAGCAAATGCGATGCAGCAATATGATTGCCAATCGCATTTGCTTTCTCTTGTGGGGTAATGAGCCGATTGTCATCATTTCCGACTCTGAGAGGAGGAATGGGTTTGGGATGAGTTTTCAGCACCTTGGCTACCTTCCAGAATGGACGGGAGCGGTCATCCAGATTCTGAACAACACGCCCGAAACTTTCATTTCGGAGTGAGTCCATTCTGGAAGCAATCTGCCTGTTCAGATCGGCCATTTCATGTTTTTTGCTCAGATCTCCAGTCCTCTGAAACTGGCGTCTACGCACATTTCTCAAGCGAATCAGTAACTGGGTGTGGGAATCAATAGCAACAAACTTACCCCTCACAGGAACTTGTCGAACGCATGTCTCGTCAGCCACGGATATGGCCTGGTGGAGTCCTTCCAGAGCCCGGTCGATGTCCTCTACGGTGTCAAGCGGCGGATTTTCGTTGATGTTCAGGTCTACCACACGTCCAAACTGGACCCAGTTTACGTGGTGGTAGTCTTTTCGTAGGATTGGAGCAGGAGCTATGTTGATGCCGACCTCAGCCACCACCGGTTGGTGATCGGAGCTTAAGTCGTTAATTGCCACCGGCTTGGATAGCCCGAAGTTCGTCAGGAAGAAGTCCAGCGTGGAAGGGTTTCCCGCCGGAGAGATGAATGTCGGTTCATCCGGAAATTGCACTGTATACAGGCCATGCTGCGAGTGGTCGAAGAGCAGACGTCCATTCTGATTCCGCTGATAGTTCCGCCATGCTTCGTGGCGGGCATTTAGATCGCCCCCAATGACGAATCGTGAGCTCGTGCGAGTGATAGCGGTGAGGTCGTTCTTGAATTTCATCCTTAGTCCGTTGCTGGCAGCACACTGACGAGGGCAGTATACGGCGATGAACCGGACGTTTCCGGTTGATGATTCCACCTCCACACTAAGGGCCTCGATGATAGAAGTGCGGATATGCGGCAGCGTGTAGAACTTTATTCCTTTCTTGATGATGATCGCAACACCACCCCCCGATAAATTCACTGTATTCCTTATTGATCTTATACATTTCACTGTCCCATCTACTCTAGCGATATATATATAACTTTACAATCCACGCGGTCTATTTCATTTGCCTATGCCTAATTGTGTGGTGAGAGAATTCGTTCTCCCTCTCTTCTGATTATTGGGATCTCATATCCCGAGTAGAAATGAATGACAAATTTATATTCCAATACTTCCCTTCAATTTATCATTCCTAACAATTCGCACATTTTATAAAATCTTGATTTTAATAGGGGTTTTGTAAATACATCTGCAATCTGATCTTCACTCTTAATATATTCCAATTTAATTTTCTTCTCATTAATCAAGTTTCTAATGAACATATACCGCACATCAATATGTTTTGTTCGCTGATGCTCTCTAGGTTCCTCCGATATTCGAATGCAGGGAATGTTGTCCTCGTATATGGTGAATGGAGTGTACGAGATCCCCATCTCACGCAGCATACATGATATCCATACACCCTCCTTAGAAGCGTCACATAAAGAAACCAGTTCCGCTTCTGTTGATGATAGCGTCACAATGTGCTGCCGCTTGCTCTTCCAGGACACGATGTTGCCATAAACCAGAAAAACGTTTCCGGAATTTGACTTTCTCTCTTCAATATCGTTTGCGAAGTCCGCATCCGCGTATCCCTTTAATGGCTCGTCATCCTTCTCACGGTAGTAAACCAAGCGTCGCGATTTCGTTCCTTGAAGGTATCGAAGGATCCTCTTCAATCCTGCCCAATGATCATCTCCTGGCATGCTCTGAAATTGACTCAAAATACTCACAGCAATAGTTATGTCAGGTCTTGACATTAGTGTCAAGTACTGTAAGCATCCCAACAATTGCTTAAATGGTTTATCAGTACATTTTTCAGATCTTACCCATTTATAGTTCGCATCCATAGGTGTAGCCATCGACTTACAGTCCATCATACCAAATATATTCAAAATCTTCTCAATATAGGATTGCTGAGACAGCTCTAATGTACCTCTCTCAAGATTTCTGGTAATATCTAAACCCAGGAAACTTTTAACTTCCCCTAAATCCTTCATCTTGAAATGGTTCGATAGCATTTCCTTAATCCAATTGATAGCAGATATGTTAGTTCCAAAAATCAATATATCATCTACGTACAAGATGATAAAAAGACCCTTTTTAGAGCAATTATAAAGACATGTGTCGCAATTCAGCCTCTGAAACCCTAATTGTGACATTATTTTATCAAAGTGTTGATTCCAGCTCCTACCGGCTTGCTTCAACCCATAGAGACTTTTATTCAACTTACATGTCTTAATGTTTCCATTCTCATCTCGAGGAAGTTTCATATAAATCTCTTCGTTCAGTGTTCCGTTGAGAAATGCAGTTTTGACATCCATTTGATGTATTAACCAATCTTTCTTTACTGCAATCGAAAGCATCGTCCTTACAGTTGTCATCTTTGCCACTGGAGCAAAGGTTTCACAGTAGTCAACACCTGGACGTTGCGAACACCCCTTCGCTACTAACCTTGCTTTATATCGAATGGACTCTCCTTCTTCCTTGATACTAAACACCCACATGGAATTAATAGCCTTTTTTTTGTCCGGTAGCTCGTTGATTAATGACCATGTGTTGTTTTCCTTCAAGGCGTTTAATTCTTCATCAATGGCTTGCTTCCATTGACCCCAATCACTCCGTTTACGTAATTCATCAATATTCTGTGGAATTTCACCTGAACCGCTCAAAGATAGAAAAACAGTTTCAAAATCATTTAGCCACGCAGGGGCGTTAACAGTTCTTTTAGGACGATTTCCTTCTTCAGGATTATATTCATCCTCAACTACTTCTTCCCCACTCATGAACTCATCGTCACTGTTTTCATCAGATATGGAATGATTCTCTACTTCAAAAATTTCAGGTTCAGGTCTTCTTTCTACCTCACAGAAAATCGGTTCTTCTTCGGATGTTTCTTTAATTTTTGTGAAATAAAAACTATGTTCATCAAATTTTACATCTCTTGAAATTATAACCTTTCGTATATCTTCATCCCATAGTCTGTACCCGTTTGGTGCATACCCCATCATACAAAGAGACTTGCTTCTCTTGTCCAACTTTGTACGGTATTCCTTATTCACGTGTACATAGGCAATACAACCAAACACTCTAAGTTTGCTTACGTCAGGTTTTACCCCAAACCACATTTCAAAGGGCGTTTTTGAAACGTTCAATGCACTTGTAGGACTACGGTTTAATACATATGTTGAGGCATATAATGCCTCTCCCCAAAACATTGACGGACAATTACTCTCATGAAGAATTGTTCTCACTTTATCCATTAAGGTCCGGTTCATCCTTTCGCTGACACCATTTTGTTGTGGTGTATACGGAACAGTGGGTGTCATCTGAATCCCTTTATCTCGACAGAACGTCACAAAATCTCCGCTGAAATACTCCCCACCATTATCTGTTCGCAACCTCGAAATTCGAAGAGAAAAATGTGAAGTTACCATAGCCTCATATTCCCGAAATTTTTCCAAGACTTCGCTCTTATAGCGGATTAAATATACAACTACAAAATGTGTATAATCATCAATGAACGTTACAAAGTATCTGTATCCGTCATGTGTATCTTCTGGTAGTTGACCACAAACATCAGAGTGAATTAGCTCTAGTGGTCTACTAGATCGGATCTTAGGCGAATTATCAAAAGCTTCTCTGGTTTGTCTTCCATAAATGCATGATTTGCATGTCAATGGGGAACCAGACATGGAAGATAGTTCAATATTCAACCTCTCTACCATTTTGTCCTTCATCAGTTTAAATAAATTCTGTGCTCCCAAATGACCGAACCGAACATGCCACAACTCATGATCTTTTAATACCTTGCCAGAAAATACTTTATCTGAATTTCCATCAAACTTAACGTTCAAGATATACAAACCGTCAACTCTTTCTCCCGTAAGAATCAACATTCCTTTTTCATCGAAAATTTCCACTCCACCATTTCTGAATACAACTGACTTCCCAGAAGACTCGATTCTTGAAACAGAAACAATATTGTAACTCAGATCAGGAACATAAAGAGCATTATACAGTGTAACATTGAAATTTTTATTTGTTCCTATGTTCACATTTCCGGACTTTTCAGATCTCAACATCTCTCCCTTTTTGGCCGTTTGAATGGCAGCCACGGCGTCCCACAAATCATTGAACATTCCGATGTCATGAAACATATGTTTCGTAGCTCCTGAATCCAGCAAGGTTACCCCACCGGATGGCACCGGCATCTTGGTGAGATCCATCTTCGCTATTTTATAATCACGAACGGAATCCTCGGATAGTATCTCCAACGGTATCCGTACTCTGAACGCGCCATTCTGTCGCGTGACCATAGCCACATCACGACGTTGTCCTCCCGGGTGGTTCCTAAATTCCGTCCTTTCGGCTTCCTTCTTGCGGCGTGCTTCGCGACAATTACGTTTCTTGTGTCCGTACCGACCACATTCAAAGCATCTCACCGAACTTTGCTGGCGTCTCTGTTCGTATCGCTGATCGGGTCGATGATCTGGTCGATGCTGGGGTTGTTGCTGGGGTGCGTACATGGCCACCTGTGATGGTCCCGAATCGTTTCGCTTGCCCTTATTTTCTTCAGCGTCCAAAAATACCCGCTGGACTTGCTCCAGTGACATCAATTCCAAGTCGTCCTTCCTCAACACAGAGAGGGCACCAATCAAATTTTGGAATTCCTGCGGTATAGCAACGAGCAAAGTATTTAATTTTTCGACCCCTCCAATAGTCTCCCCCATACTCTCAATTTCCCTAACAATTTGTTGGTGAGCTGCAAAGAGTTGCTTCAAAGAGTTAAATTTTTGGGATTTTAACGAATATAATTTCGCCCGGAGTCCAATCATAGCCATCGGCCCATGTTTTTGAAAAATTTCCCCTAATCGAGTCATAATTTCCTTAGCATAGTTATAATGTATAACATGCCCCATTGGCTCATCATCCAATGCAAGCCACAGCTCATTAACTGCTGTATCCTCTTCTTTAAGCCGTTTTTGTAATGCGGCTTTCCTCGCATTCTCTTGTTCGGCGGTAGCCCCGGCGATCGCATGGAAATAATCTTCTTCTTCAGGAGTTTTGTCGAGAGTGTGCAACAAACCTTCATATTTAAAATGTTGCTCCATTCTTTTCTTCCAGAACGGGAATGTCTTTTCGTCCCCTCTAAACATTGGAATAACCACTCGCTTGAGACGGTTTTCCATATTTGCAATAATAATAAAAAAAGAAGAAGGCCGTCTAAAATAGTCTAGTCGATAATCTTTTGATCAAAGTTTGCTCCACAGAAAAATGGTCTCCGTCTGAGCAAAACTTTTCTCAAATAATCCCTATGTTTGCTCCTCAGAAAAGAAGGTCTCCGACTGAGCAAACCCTAGAAATTGTTCCACAGAGAGAAGGCCTCCGTCTGAACAATTCTATAAACTAACTCCTAAACGTCAACTCGTCTGGGCCCATAACCTGTTGGCAGAAACAGCAGCTTTCTGATTATGTAGTGAGAAACCAATGACAAAAAGGTAAATGGATCATTTACTAATAATGATGTTCCTTAAAGCTATGAAAAATGCACAATAAATAGTAGCTTATCGATCCCTAAATTGAACGACGAAGTACCTTAGAAAATCGGAAATGCACCTTAAAGTATTGAAATATGCTCCCTGAAATATTAAAAACTGTACATTAGGGTATCAAAAATGCTCCCTAATCTCGAACGGTTTGCAATTTGATAAAGTGCAATTGTACCATAGAATCATTGAAATATTGCCATTGAAAAGTAAGAATGTTCTTTAAAAAAAGCATAAATGTTATATAAAATTATACAGCTGATCGTTTAGGAAAAAACATTGCTCTTTAAAATAGTAGACATTGTTCCGTAAAAAAATCTATTCTGCACGATAAATAATCGGATATGTTCCCTAATCAATGTTAATTTCACCCATCGTAACGATGCCCAAATAAGTTATGAGAACATTCCATTGTGTAGCCCTCCGCTCTGCATTCAGCAATCAATGTTTTAATTATTTGGTAACCCTATTTCCATTGGCAAAGCAAGTAAAGCTCCATATAAAAAAGAAAATTATCCCTAAAAAATATTCATTGCATCCATGAATAATAAACTGTGTTCCATTATTTACGGCAAATGTACCATAGCCATCGAAAAATGCTCCATAAAAAAAATGAAAACTTTGCTTAAATAATATTAATTGTATCCATGAATAATAAAAATTGTTCCATAGCCTACGGAAAATGCTCCATAAAAAAATGCATACATTCACTAAATAATATTAATTGAATCTACAGATAAACTAAAATGTTCCTTAATCCATGGCAAATGCACCATAGAGTTTCGCATATAATAAAAGTCCTTAGGGAACGCAAAAAGCTTATGAGGTACGAGGGGTATACTACAACAAAGTCGTTCAGCAAAGCATTTTGAGCTACTGAAAACACAAATTCTTACTCAATTCTTATAGGAAATTTATTCCAAGGTAGTATGTTGTTTGTTTCGCTCCTTTTTTTATTCTGTACCATAACTAGGAAAAATATGACACTGTTGAAGTATATTCCTGAGATTAATTCCTTAAATTAATGTCACGGCTATCAAATTACAGCTGTAATCCAGTTCAAATTTACTATTATGCTAAATTGGTGTACTGCTTTCGTTCCCAGAAGGTTACTTAGTAGGATGGTTCAAAATATCGATTTTACTCGACCAGGCTCAATTGATTCTAATAACCCATTCACATTACAGCGTATATCACGTGATATACGCTGTCTTGCAATGAGCACTCATACATTTAGTTTTCACTGGAAATCCTATGCATGAGTGCTCATTGCAAGACAGCCTATATTACGTGATATAGGCTGTAATGTGAACGGGGTATAAATCAGGTTCTGATCATTCTCCCAAAATTTGAGTTAATGAAACTGAAACTATTGTACCATACGCAACGTCATTTAAGGATTGAAATGGGATGGAATTTGTTTAAAAAAAAACCGAAGAAAAATATAATGGTATTAATAAAAGCTGTATGTATCCTGCATTGCGAATTTTACATTTTACAATCCATGCGAATTGTACAATACTTACCGTTCAGTGTTACATTCATCAAGCCAGACAAGCAGATAAGCAGATACCGTTATCCAAGCAGACACATTTAAGGACAAATCAAAAGCGAATATAAAAGTTAAACATTCGAAGCTGAATCAGATTGAATTGTGGTGTAAATTAAGAAAAAGACCAGACTTGTTAAAGAACAAAATAACAGTTATATTTTCTTGGCTAGCGGTCATTAAAAATAAAATGGCAACATTTTCAGTAAACTGCCACATCACCAAGCCTACAAAATGCGTATCGATGCTGTGAATAAGCTCGCTTCCCGGCAACGGGATAGTTCTGCTGTGTGTGCTGTGCTGTAGCATCCATGACTACCATGACTACTAATGACTACTAATCGATAACAAGAGCTCCGGATACATATTTAGGCCTTCCAACAGGCTTTTTGCTGCTCATTGTGTTCGTGTTTGCTTCGGGCCTTAGTTTGATCTTCTTCTGCTGAACCGCTACAACAAGAATGTGTTTGCACACGTTTTCCTTGTAGAAACCATAACAGGTGCAACTCCACAGTTTGTAGTTCTCGTGCGATGCGTTAACCCGGCTTAGCGATCGTATCTGCGCCGCGAACTGGTCAAAATCATTGAATGCTGGTTTTATGAAGCTGGCAATGTCCAACGAAGTAACTTCTCTGTCGTTGCTGCCAGGCATGAACACGAATTTTTCCTCTCCATGGTTCATAGATCTCCACTTTTTGCCGCTTTGAAAATATTCAAACGCCTGCCGTTCGTGTCGCAAATCGTGTGTTCTGTCGTAGTATATTACTCTATTTGGATCGCCATATGATGTAACAATATCTAAGATTTTGGTTTTGAATATCCCGAAGGATTCTTTGCGACGATGAAGATACTTGTACTTGATTGCTTTATTCAGAGCCTCTACCGCGTTGTTGGTAGAGGGAATTCCTGGCGAGAACGACTCGTGCCACCCAGAGAAGTTGGAATTGTTGAAATATTTATCAAAGAAGGCCATGAAGTGTGTATATTGTTGATACTTTAACTGAAATAACTCAACACCAACTTGGAAATGGTTTGCAGTTGGAGCAATTTGCAGTTGGGTGATATCGTGAAAGATTTTTTTCTGATCGTCTGTTGACACCTCGGTTCCTTTCTTGAAATGCTTTTTAACATTCTGGGTAACGTGAAAGTAGCAGTTGATGGTTTTGCAGCCCACAAAAACCTCGACGGCTGCATTCTTTATTGCCACCTCGCCATCACTGACGAACCATCGAATGCCAGCCAGTTTAATGCCAAACTTTCCGCATGTTTCGTAAATAGTTTTAAACGCAAATATATAATCAGCTGCTTGCTGGTGAGAGATGCATGCAAGGGCTACTGGGTGCGCGTGCCTCATGGAATCTATGACAGCTACTACAAGCAGCGGATACCCTTGTAGGGTAGTTTTAAATGTACAGTCGGCCGATAGTGTATCGAACTGACGCAGCAGGCTGAGGAGTTTCATAGATGATACAACTATGCGGAACTTGCCATGTTCATGGTCAATGTCCTTCCCGATCACGAAGGCAGCTGCAACATCATCCGGAATGGTCGACATCTTTGCCGTCCATTCTTCTAACTCACCTAAGATACAAATGGGGAAAAAAATCATAAGTCAATAAATAAATCTGTATTCATCATTCTACACAGAAAAAAAAGTTGTTGAATATTACATCCAAACTGCTGCAACCAGGTCAATCCATCGGTTGTGTAATATAACGTTGTACGATGTACATCGATTTTGCGAACCAAATTACATCCATTGATGTAATATTGTATCTGATTTTGGCTATTAGATCATTATTTCATACATCAGCTTGAATTACATTGATTGATATTACATTTTTTTTTTGCTGTGTATATTACGGCGTTCAGGCTAAAGCGTATATTGCCCTTTGGTGGGGTAAATTCATAGAGCTCAAATTAACAATGGATTTTTACAGCAAATATTGTAGACGACTTGATCACAAAAAAAGAAAATGAAAAAAAAAAAGTTTAACCTCAAGGCAAAGTATTCCACAGGGAGAGCCCAATAAACAATTTGAAAGGTTGTGCAAAATCGTTTCCAACCTTAGGCAAACATGAGAATCATTAATTTATATTTTACAAATATAAACATGCATTTGGTTACATGATGTGAGTAATAAAAAAAAATACCATACACAAACGATAACCCAAATGATTGAACTATTCCACAAATGGTTTGGATGATATCCCGAACACGTCGTTAAGCAAATTAACCATGATATGTTTATTAGGGTATGTAGTCTGTTTGATTTGGTGTTTAGTATAGATTTGACAGTCAGATAATCGATAATTTTATTGAATTACTGTAGTTTCAGCCAAACAAACATAATTGTGAAATTCCGACAATTAATCGCACGAGAAAACATCACACGCCACGTTTTTATCACCATGGGAATTTCATGCGAGGAATCGGCCAAAACAAACATCCATTAAACATAAATTCTTTTAGTGCTCGATAACAATCCGACTAGAAATAGATGAAAAGATACGCAGATGGATCAACCAGATGGAAGGAGATCTGCGAAATCTCCGCAGACAGCATGGTTGGTGACATGCAGCCATGGATCGAGTGGAATTGAAACGACTTCTAGGTATGTACATTATAGGACAACCAAGCATAAGTCTGAATGGTGAGTAAGATGAAAGCCAACCGAAACAAAATGTAATTCATTCTGACTTGCGTTTACTGATAAATAGTAAAGGCAAATGAAAGTTCTAGCGAGAATAGTAACTAAAGACGTATTGACCCTTTAAACAGCACTGGTACTAAAGAGAAATAAAATCGGATGCTAACCCATATGCTTAACTAAAAGACTCAAGCCTCGTAAATATTTTCGTTCTATCATAGAGACAGCTTCGGTGACATCATTGTCAAACACTACAAAATAACTGAAACCATAAACGATCCCGTGCCCCACCAGACAAATAATTGTCCTTAGCTAACCAGACATCGTTCGTGGAAATGCCCTTCGTCAGGGGAACTATGCCATTAGAGCGAGACATTTCTCACCGATGCTGGCGCTGAATTATAGGTGACAGGTCTCCTCATCACTGAGGTGAAATTACATCAAGGTCAATTCATTGCAGCATTAAAATGATATCAATATGAAGTCATCGATCCGTGGCGAACTGCAACACTTTACAAAACAAGTCGATTTTGGTTAGTTTGAATTAGCATTTCAATTATTTCCTCACATAGTACCAGTAGTAAGATTTGCGATAGTTGCTTTCAAAAATGTTATCGATTTACAGTAACTTTCAGTCCATCTTAATTACAAGAAAAAAATATATATGAAATTATTGCTTAATCCGTTGAATATGATCGAAAAATACAGTCAACTCTGTAGAATCATAGAGACATATGGAAAGTTAATGGCATTTCATTTGATGAGATTGTTTTTCTATCGATAATTCTGTTACTCGATGGTCTCTTCAATATCGAGTTGTGGAGAGTTCATCTATAAATTATAGCAAAAAATATGAACCTTGATTTAAGACTAAAATTTTATGCAGGACACCTGTTTGGCGTAAACTTTGAAAATGTTTACTATTTTTCTGCAAATGTATGGCTTATATCATTGTCTCATGCTTGGCATACATTTGTTTTCCAAGGAAAGAGTGTTTTTGAGTGTTGTTTGGAAAAGTGAATAACAAAAATCTATCATCGTGGCGTTTACGTCACTTTGTTACCCAGACAGCAAACTGATTCGTAATTTAATGTTTGAGATTTCTGATGAAGCCACTGCTTGACCAGAAACTAGAATAAATAAACATTTTTCTTTCAAAAAAAAATAATAAAATTGTAATATCATACCCATTGACAGCGTTCCGTTCCCGTACATGTTGCGACTGGAAGACTTGACCGCATAATCCAATTGGTTTTTGGACACTCCATCGGTCAGGATTCTCACATGTCCTTTGACGTCTTTTGATGGTACCCCGGATTTAAGCAGCCTTTCGATGAGTTGATGATGCTCAGCTGATAGCTTTTGATGAGCTAGATTTTGAACCGGTGCCTGAGTGCAAGTATGATGGCCTCTTGCGGAAATCGTGCAATCATTTGATGAATTTGGGATGAACATTAGAACTTGTCTTTCGCATTGTGGGCGTGCTCTATGTTTTATGCGACTGCACCGATAGTATCTCATCGCTCCCTTCTCCGGCTGATTCACGGATTTATATCGGAACCCGAACTCGAACATTTTTACAAAAGATTCAGCATCTGATAGTAGCACGACTTTGATTGGCTGCCACCGTTTATTATGAGCGCTGCTATCGGTGGCCGTAACAGCAGGCATAGTGGGATGCTATTGATAGAAGAAAGCAACATTAAAATTGTATACAGTGAGCTCTCCCGCAGGGTGGCAACTTAAAATCCCTATTAAATTTCCCTGATTTTTCCAGGTCCCTATAGTTAAATTTCAAGTTCAAATCAAGGTTGTAAATTCTTATTTTGCAAATAACGTGTTTTTCAGAAAATCTCCTAAATAAACGAAATCAATCAATCAAAAGTATGCGGAATAATCAAAAGATAATATGATCACATGCAGAGATGGGCAATCAGATCAGAATCTTCTGAACGGATAGTGGGAGATGCATACGCGTAGCCAGAGGGCAGGGGGAGGCCAGTGATCTAGTATCCAATTCGATTTCAAAATCGAATATAAAAATTGTGGAACTTCGACAAAATTTCAAAATTCCAATCTTGGTATAAAAACAAAATTCAGAAAAAATTTGAAGATTCTGAGACTTGAAGATAAAAAAAAAAAAAAAAAAACGATCTCCAATGAACAAACTTCTAAGATTCTGGAACTTGAAAGTATGACAGTATCTTTGTCACTGCAAAACAAAAATTAAAATTCTACAACTATGAAAAAGTTTTATGACTTACAGATAAATACAACTTTGTGTACTTTCAAAACTATACACCATAAAAATAGCAAATGATTCAACAATTTCAATTAATTTACTTTAGGAATATTCCCAGATTGCTTGTGCTTAGTATATGTCCATACCTCAGCAGATGATCCGGGAATACACGACTTTTCCGTGATTCCAGGTACTGCAGCTAGTTGTCCATCTTCAGAGTCGGAAGGCTCAGCTTTAATGCTAATGCTTGTAGATTTTATTTCAGGTGAGATGGTTGACTCCGTCTTCCGTCCTACTGAACTGCACGTACCCTGAATAAATATTAAAGAGATTTATGAAGATTTCCTGCAAAAAGGTGCAAGAAGCGACAAATGGATTTTTCGAGGAATGATTTGCTAGCTTCAGTTTTTTCGAGCATCTAGAATTGAGACTCTGATCTCAGAGATCTGTACGATGAGCGCTGGAAACATATCGCATCAACTTGCGATCTCTACCTATTTATAGTTGCTTGTGCTCGTGTTCATTCAGCAAAAGTTCAAATCAATGTGATATAACGTGATGGACTCTTAATTCCAAACAGCTCAAATATGACGATCCGTTCTTGAGTTATGTGCGGTCTTATGTATACCACTCTGTTTTAAATATATATAGATACCTCTCTACTATTTTTTGCTTACCGTCTCTGTCATGTTTTTTTTCTTCCTGCGCTTGTTCCGTCGTTTCGGATTCGGCTTTTGTGGTTCATTCCTCAAATATCCTCCTTCTTGATTATCACGTTGATCCCGCTCTATGCCGTCTGGGCCGACTACGCTCTTCCAGTGATTTACATGCTCCGGTACATCCACCGATGTTTCATCTTGACACTGTTCATCGTTGAAGATGATAACATGTTGATTGTCGTCTCCGCATGGAGCCGAAGATGCATGTGATTTGATCGATTGACTGGTAGCTGGAAGTGTGTTAAGCTTCGAGTGGTTCGGAACTGTAGTATCAAAAACTGGGCAAATTATAGGCATCTGCAAATGGGAACGCAAGCAAATACTTATTAAAATTAACTGTGACACTAGCTTGAAGTTACTTGGCAGATTAATTCGGAAAGAATATCACAGAGTGGCCAGGCCTACTGATCGAGCTCGTGAGATATCGTAACTGAGGTCCTATTTTTTTAGGTACAATGTTTTCAAGAAAAACATATATAAAGAGCTACGTCTGTTTGTCTGTGATGAAAGTTTCGTGAAATTCTGAAAAAAAAAATCCGTCTTATATCGCAAACCCTTAAGGACCATGCACTTATTATGTAAGATTTAAGAAATATTTTTTTCTTGCGTTTGAAAGCATGAAGAATACAGAACATGTTATGGTTCGATGTAAGACATTACTAAAGCGGAGCTGGGAGATACAATTACGTAATATGTGCATGTTTCCTTACTACAGCTGCCAAACCCCCTACATTTTGGTTGAATCGAACATGTTTTTGATTTTGCCGTTCTAGTTTAATGAGATTTAACGTTTTGGTGCTGTATCGTATTCTGAATCAATAGGAAAATTAACAGGTTGCTTAGATATTTCATTTTCGCGTCTTCAGTAACAGTTCCCTGCAGGGAACCCCCAGGGAAGTGGCCAGATTATGACATTTGCCTAAACTTACCATGTAACACATAACACCTCATGATAATTAGAGAACAAAACTGCATCAAGTGCCAAGATCGATAACAAGATATACCAGATATTCCCCAGGAAAAGTAGAAAAAAAATCTGACTTATACCTTAACACATCAAGCAACACCTCAAATAACATAAGGATCGAAAAACATAACAACCGATGGCAGTTATATCGAGTGTCCAGGACTGTGCCACCCCTGGATGCGTTCCAGATTCCCCGAGAAAATGGCCGGAGTCTCAAAAAAAACCCATCATGTGACATATCAAATAACAAATAAATTGATAACTAAGATCAATGTTTATCATATTGTTTATTCAATATCCTTACAAAGATCGAGCCTTTATTCATTCATCCAAACAACCGTAGATATAATTCTGATACTGTACCGAAAAGATACGATGGTGTTTTCGGTAGCAAATTTAAAATGGCGTTGTCTATAACATGTCACAAACACCAATCAAATATTTATGTTCAATTTAGGTTACCTTACTTGAATTCATGTTGGATATGCGATATTTTTACGACGAGCAAAGTGATACGCCGATGCACGCCACCGCCGCCGCCGATGAAATGACCAGCGCACAGGTACTAGTACCAGCTACTCAAATTCTTATTTAGCTCCGCCCAACACCATTGATACCTGAATATTTATTACAGCTTATAAAAGCAAAAATATGTTCCTTTAGCTAATATTCTTATTCAGCTCTTAAGCGGTTCAGATTGTTTATTGGCTTTGATATTAGAGTCTGTTCAAATTATTACATGGCAAAAGAATTTTACAAAATTGATTACCATTACCAATTGATTGATTACCGATGACCATGGGACGGTAGTTTACGATAGTCATACCATCATCATTTATCTGGTGATCAAGTATGGCAAGGGCGATGTCATCTACTTGCAGGATAAACGTAAACGTCTCATGTAAAGGTTGAATCGCTTCATTCTTCTTGAAGACATGTGAAATTCTGTGTAGATAAACATCCAGAGAACTTTATTGAAATCATATTGAAATTCCATGGATATCCCTATGTTCTATTAAACTTCTACGTAGATTCCTGCACTTCCACAAAGTTTCTTTAATTCAATTCCATGAAATAAAGCTCCCTGAACTTCTTCCCAATCCATTGAACTTCAATTGAGATTTGACCAAGATCTTAGAACATCATGTTGAACTATTACAATATTCTCATCTACAAAACTCTCTGAAGTCCTCTTCCCATTGTAACAAATTGTAACGCGGACAGTAACCCCACGAGTACGATTTTGGCATCAACCATACCCTGGCGGATGTCAGTTGCATCACTTCGAACTATGCTCCAATTATGGTCCAGTTATGGTTAAATCCAGGTGTTCCATTTATGAGAGCCATTCCCCACCCTACATGATATTCAGATTAAAATCACCAACGTAGTTTAATCGCTATTTTAAGAAAAGAAAGCGCTCAATAGGGTTAACGTTTCTATAGTGGTGGACGTTGGTGAAGTTGTTTCAAATTTTAAAAAATATCGCAAAAAATATGACTGAAATTAAAGTTTATTGTTTAACGCACAGGAAACAATGCTATCCTATCCCTATCACCCATCCCCCTCCACACACTACGCATATGCACGGTATTGAGTGGCTTGAAAAATAACTCACCGACGACTGATTGCCTGACATCCGCCGGGGATTGCGTTGGCTGGCAAGTTTTGTGAATGGTAGCTTCCCTTCCTCAGCATAACTGGATAACCGAACCGAGCGCCGTCTTGGAGCCATTTGCTAATGAAAAAAAAAAATCAAAAATGGTAGGATTTTAGTTCAACTCTGACTGGCGAACTAATTCCCCGAAAAGCGTGGTAAAAGTTGTAAGCAGGCTTTAAATACCACACACCACGATATTAGCATGCGCGAGGCGGAATTTGCGTTGATATGAGAGAGACCAAAGTATTAGTTATCTGTCTCATGCACCAAACCCCGCTCCACGCACGCCACGCACGCTTAATGGTGTATTCAGATCTGGCATGGCAGAATTTTATGGCATGAGAGAGAGAACTAGTACTCGCTCAGAATGGAATTCACCTTAATGGTGTATTCAAATCTGAGCGTGCATTAGCGGAGCGGAGCAAAATTTTCGTTGGAATGAGAGAGATAACTAGTACTTCTCTCCCTCTCGTTCCTTCGCAAAATCCCGCCCCGCGCGTGGAATATCGCTCAGAACGGAATCCACCTTAAAGGTGATATTTTGCGAAGGTACGAGAGAGAGAGAGAGAGAGAGAGAGAAAAATACTAGTTCTATCTTTCATGCCAACGAAAATTTTGCTCCGTTCCGCTAATGCACGCTCAGATCTGAATACACCATAATATGGCATAATGCATGCGCACTTACCGAGAATGATTAAGGTGGAACACTACTTCGCCATATGGGACCCATTTTCGTCATACGTGTCAAAAACAATAAAGACAACGGAAGACTGATATAAGGGCGGTGTGCCGAAGTGAAGGGAGCTATACCGAAATGGTGCCGCACCCTATTGTGTTTCAAGAGGCAGAACAAAACGAACAGAAACCGTCGCAGAAATTTTCGCCATAGGAATTCCTATGGTGCTGCTTTCTAGGACGGTTTTGGCCTATTTTTCTTTCTTTTTCAATGAAACAGCCAATAGGGTGCGGCATCATTTAAGCATACATCAATTCACTTCGGAACACGTATTTCGACAGTCCCGTTATGTTTTTTACAGTATTCGTAATTTTACTCGTGAGCAAAGAACTTCATGCATGAATGTTAGATGTAGAGCTGTCTGTCTTGTTGACGCCTATGACGGAAATGGATTCGATATGCCAGAGTAGTGCTCCATCATACTAGTTGCCTATAGGCTATAGGTCACCCCACCGCAAATCTCACCGCGTTTACAATCAGCTACAGGAATCCCCCGAATAGCACGGTGGCTGGTTCGGTCTACCCACCATGATTTCTCGGTTGTCCTCCATCCAATTGAGCTCATTTTTTGCATGTGATTAAGGGCAATGATAACCTTGTCACCTACAGATAACGAGCTCAATTGGTGAGAAACAACCAAGAAATTGCGTTGGGTGGCCGGCACCAGGCATCGCGCTATTCGGAGGATTCCTGTTTCTAGCTGATTAAAGTTATTTTCCCACAGTGTCAAGCTCATTCCGTGCGGGTACGGAACGAGTCCTGTGGGAAGAAAGCTTTAAGAATATAATGAATAATAGGAACCTACCTGTCGTCCAATCGAGGGCTTCTGGTCAGGTTCCGTCGGCTGTTGGCGCTCCTCGTGCTGATCCGTCAGCTGTTGGAGATCCTCGTTCTGTTCCGATGTGCTGTTTCGTACATGCCGTGTAGACTGCTGTCGATGAAAAGAAATTATAATATAATTGCTAAATCACTAAAGTTCACTCTTTCTTGAGGGATGGGAAGGATTTTCGAAAATTTGTGATCTTTCTCACAGTGGAATACATAGTGCTAGAAAAATACTCACCGAAGATTGATCGTCTGCCATCCACCGGGCACTGCGTTGGCTGACAAGATTTTTGGTTGTCACCTCCTTCTCGGCATAACTGAGCAGTCGAACCGAGCGCCGTCTTGGAGCCATTTGCTGTGGAAAACAACAAAAATGGTAGGATTTTTGGTGGTCAACTTAAGGGACACCTTTATAAGTATGCTATTGTTGTACCGTTGTACTCCTTTAACCCAGTACCGCAATCGGCGTACTAGATTAAAGGTGTACAATCATGTCCGTCATTAGCTCTAGCGAAAAAGGCAGTTTTTAGTATATTTTATACAGGAATTAACGCTTATTAAATTAATGTTCACTGTGACGAGCTCATTCCATGCGGAACGGGATTTGCGGTGGTAGGAGAGGGACAATTTCCTTTCATTCTTACCAGCGCAAATCTCGTCCCGTATGAAACCAGTCCGTTTCTGTGTCAAAAAAGATTGTAGGAAGTGCTTTGTCCTAGGCCCAAAAGAATATTCACCCATATTCTCGTTTTTGTTCGAACCGAATTTTCCATATAAAAAAAAAAACGGTTCGAACGAAACCAAGAATATGGGTGATTAGAAATTGTAGCCTACCTGTCGTCCAATCGAGGGCTTCTGGTCTGGTTCCGTCCGCTGTTGGGGTTCCTCGTGCTGTGTTGTCCACTGTTGGGGCTTTACTTGCTGTTCCGTCCGCTCTTGGGACTCCTCGTGCCGATCGGTCAGCTGCTGGAGATCCTCGTGCTGTTCCGACGTGCTATTTCGGACATGCCGAAGCGACTGCTGTCGATGAAAATAAAATCATGGTATAATTCTCGCATTTCTTTTCAATAGGTCCTATCTACATTTATCGATTCTCACTTTTGTTAATAATAATAATTCATATTTCGAGCTAATTTTTCTACATATTCTGTTGAAAGAAAGTATTAATTTAGCGTATTGGACGAAAAGAACTGCTGAACATGTTTTTAGCGCAAAGTTATTAACGAAAGAGAGAGTCAGTGAAGAGAACCGATCAATGTAGTTTGGTCTATTTGAAAAGTGACGCGAGAATTGCCATTATAATCGAACAGTATAGGTAAAAATGGTGGATTCTACCATCACCACTGATTCTGTAATATCTAGTCATGCCTGATTAATTTGAAATGCATCCGATTGATATTTCATGTGTAAACAACGATGAAAAAGAAGACCAAAAAATCTCCGGGCAAAATTCTACTCTCACACAATTTGCAAACGAAGAACCAAGGTGGAACAGCAAACAAAAAATCCGAGGGTTATTTCCACGGCGTATCATCAGCTTTGGAACGTTATTACTTACAAAATGGCGGATTCCGCCATTTCTATTTCACAGTAACTAACCTGCAAAAGTTTCTTCCGCTCTAGGAAGACTTTTTTCGCCAACTTACTGCGCTCGAGTTGGAGGGCAGTAGGTGGCATTTTGGAATCGGAGTAAACAATCACTTATCACTTATCACTTTATCGTTACGGTTCAATAAAATGTTTTTTCTCAAATGTTTTAAACGAGCAAAATAACTAAACTGCACTGCACGCTGACGACGCCAAGACAAAAACGTCAAAAATGGGCGATCTTGGATGCGCATATTGTAATGGGCGATCTTGCAGCGATTTATTTTTTTTTTGTTCGATCAATCGATTTTGTTTATCGATTTCAAGATCGTTGAAACTAGAGTCGGTGTATAATGAGTCACGCCAAGAGAAAAACAGTTGAACTCGCATCACGGTTTTCGAAAGATTCCCATTCTTTTCACTTGGCAACAGAGGACTTCTACAACAACTTCAAATGACTTCTAGCGAGAGAAAAAACATGCGGCTGTAGTAAATCATTATATCAGTGATTTTGTCAAATTATCTTAACAAAAAATAGTAGAAATTCTCATTACTGATCATTACCGAACGTATCCCATGACAATTTAAAGCTCACTGCGTGTTTATGCTCATTTCTTCGATTATATTTTATATTTTATTGCAATACCTTTCGTGGACCTTTCATAGCATCGTAATGTTTATTTACTTTGCCCGATAGGTAGCCGGTTTGACGGTTCGATAGGTAGACTTGGCTTCACTCTTGGCGTGACTCATTATACACCGACTCTAGTTGAAACATATTTCACACATATATTCTCGCGTCACTTTATAATAGGTCCTATCTACATTGATCGATTCTTTACACCGATTCTCACTTTTGTTAATAACTTGGCAACATTCATATTTTGACCATCACATTTTGACAATTTTATGCACGTTTGTTTACGCTCTGCTATCCGAGCGCAAAGTTTGACACTTGACGGAAATGAGCGTCAAGTGTCAAACTTCGCAGTCGGATAGCAGAAGGTAAACAAACAATAACAACATTTTATGAAACTTGCCTCTACAAAAGAAGAAAAGTGTTTTACTTTAATGTGAAGTACGCGCATGGATAATACGTTTCCGGCTCTAGAGGCAAACCGATGACCGATAGCAAAGTCCATCTTCGGAGGACTATGCATGCGTAAGGCCCGGCGGTTTAGTTAAAGTGAGAGGAATTTAAATTGGCCTGGGGAAATTGTTCCACTACATTCATCTGTGAGCGATTCCTGACCGGTGATGGAAAAGGTAAGCATTGCTATGGATTGGGCCTGATCAGTGCGGGAGAAGCACAACATTAATGATGGTATGTTTGTTTATCTCCTGGAAAGGAACAACTCCACGATGATCGGTCCCCGCGAAATGGATGATGTGTAGGCGTAGAATAAACAAAGAACATTGCCGCTGTTCGTACATATCGAAATGCGTAGCCGAAATACGTATCTGTCACGAATACCGAAATTATTTAAGTGGAATTAAATGGAAGATAACATTTTTGTTGTTTTATTTAAGCATTGCAAAAAGGAATATTCCCTTCTTTATCGTATATCCAAAGAATTAATTATTGTTTCCTTTTCTCATATTTTCCTTACTTTCACAGATCATTATAACACAATTATTAACAGAGCTAACAACATGCTTGGTTTCATAAAACCTTTCTGTTATAACTTTCACGATCCGTATACGATAAAAACATTGTACATTGCTTATGTAAGGTCGATATTAGAATCACTGACAAACCGACATGAAACTTAAACTTAACTCTTGATCGAGAATCTATAACTTTGTATGATCATTCATGTCGGTTTGTCGGTGTTAGAATATTGCAGCATAGTTTGGGCTCCTTTTTCAATCAGACACGAAGAAAGAATAGAGTCCGTTCAAAAGCAGTTTCTATTGTATGCACTCCGCAAGTTAGGTTGGACTGTATTTCCTCTGCCATCTTACACAGCTCGGTGTATGCTCATAAATATCCAAACATTAAAAGACCGTCGTGAATTTGCTATGATTTCATTCGTAAACGATATCGTATCACATAGCATTGATTCAATAGAACTATTGTCATCCTTAAATGTATTTACACCACCTACCGTGGAGGCACCATATTCGAAGCGGTTCCTAAATCGACGCACTCAATAATGTTCGAGTATTTTCAATAATTATTTTTGAAATGTTACTTCTGCATATATTAGTTTCAGTGCTCAAGGGATGATGGTGTAACAAGGTTTACAAAAAATATCTTGTCAAAATCGAGATGCGATCAAAAATAGACGAGTGCGTCATCATTAGGAACGCGTCAAATATGGTGCTGGCACGGTAGGCATTAACGAAATAGAAATATATTTGCTACAAATCGTCATCGTACGAATTATGCCAAATTTGGACCCTTGAACCAAATTATGGACACATATAATAAGCACTGCGATAACATTGACTTTACAATGACAAAAAACCACATTAAAGCAATATCTTAATTCCTCGCATAACGTCAGCTAGAAGTATTTTTTTTTAACTTGTTCTCAAGACATATTATAAAAATATAAACACAGACAAAATTGTAAAAATAGCACCTAAGACAATAATTGTGAAACGGTCTACACTGATTGACGACAAATAAAAAAATAAATAGATACCCGAGCAGCCGGCGCCGTTGGTGTAGTGGTAAGCGTGACTGCTTTCTAACACCCCGATGGGTCTGGGTTCAATCCCAGCCGAGGTCGGTGGGATTTTTCTGAGGCATAAAAATCTCTGGTCACGTCTTCCTTCGGAAGGGAAGTAAAGCCGTTGGTCCCGGCCCATGTGTGTTGAATGGGTGCGATATCCTACGCAGGTGTGGAAGCTGCCTTCCTGCACATTCGATTGCCGTCAATGGATGGCAATCGATGTCCGTCGGTGATTGGCACTAGATTGCGGAACAGAGACCGACGTTAAATAAAGGAAAGAAAAAGATACCCGAGCAAAGTCGGTTAAAAAATGAAAGCAAATCGATATTAAAATTAGCAGTTCCTATCATAATGAAAACTCATTTTAATTTCATTTGTCGCTACACAAAGTCTTATATTATATTGTGCTTTCATTATGCAGTCAAGAGTTTTTAATTGAAAGCAACTTAACTTCAAGTTCAGCTAATAACGTCTTGTTGAAAATGTAATTTCCCGAAAAAAAAAATTACAGTGAAATTTTCAGTGGAAACAATGCTCTAACATTAATATTTATTGTCGACAATAAAAATGATTGTTATAATGTTGTACTCTTCCGAAAACGGCAAAACTGCTACCTAGCTGTACAATGAATGTACATAATAAAATGTTGTTACAATGATTTTTATCGTATTTTTCATTTATTTTATTTTTAACATGATTCGATCATGAACAATAATGAACAACTCTATTACAATAAAAATTGTTGTTACTTTAAATATTGGTGTATTTTCGTTTATTATCGGGGTTGGAACCAGTTCCAACCCGTGCGAACCCGAACTTTTTGTCAGTGCGAACCTCGACCCGTGCCAGGTTTTAAAAACAAACGATCAAACTGACGTTTGCTAGAAAACAAGCAGACCCAATCTTGATACCCGATCCAGGTTGGAACTGAATAATAAACGAATTCGCCATAAGATAGGCGCTGCTCGTATGGCTCTGGCTTTGACAGATCGTTTGGCTCAAAACCAGGCAGTCCGCGTCCGCTCATATCTTATCCTAGACCCTCTCTAAAGCTTAATGGAGACCTTTTCCGTGCAGTCAATAATCATACAATAATAATAATAAATTCCACCACTTGAAGATGTCAGGAAGGAACTCTCAGGTGGAAGCATATTTCATGGGCGATTCTCTCCAGTCGAATGCATTAACTTATCAACGACGGTCAACCACCAAGGAGACGTGACCTACACGGATAGAAATCTCCTTATACCTTTTGGCAAATTTCCATTGCTGATTATTCATAAAATGTATAAGTCAACTAATAAACAGACGCCTTGCAAAAAGTTAATAAAGATCATGTGTCAAATGAAATGTATAAGCGGTCACACATACCTTTTATGCATTCTAATAGGACCTATGTGGTTTGTCTTATGGAATGTATAAGGCTGATGCTTTGGCAAAAATGTATAAGTGAAACTCATGAATTAAATAATTGATTTTCGTTTCGTGTAGGGATATCGAGCGCAGGGGAGTTGGCCTGTATTTCTCACAAGTTCCGGATCGAATCTCGATCCATAACCAGTAAAAAAAGGACCACCCGTAACAGACATACCAGCCCCTCCCTTCCCAGGGCAATGTTTTATTTTTTCGATTTATTTTTAAAGTCGATAAAGTAGATCTGTCAAGCCAACACATACACTGTTATATTTTTTATTGAAAAAAAATTATATGGGAAAATCACGAAAATTTCATTGTTAAGATACTTAACAACCCCCCTTTTTTATTGTAAATTTTCCATTTACCATGAAATTTACTGTTTTGTACAACATAAATCAAGGTAAATTTATTGTAGACGTAACAATATAAATCATTGTTAAGACAATAATTTTCGTCTTATTGTTACAATGTTTTTTAATGTATTTTTGTTGTTATTTTTTTTTCGGGTTAAGTTCAAATGTCGTTGAACTAATGATTATTGTTTATTTGTTTTGTTTAACACATTTTAGTTCATTCGTGCCTTGTTCGGGGTGCCATTTTTACTCAAGTCTTTCAGCGTAAGCATGAATACTAACCATTGACGTTAGGCCCGTATTCATTTCAATATTAAGAATGCAAATTCAGTAATCAAATTGATTTCATTGAAAGCAGTATTAGTTTTCCGTGTGATTCAACAGTGTAAAACTTCACACTCATTTTTGCTGTGTTAAACGTTAAGTAAATCAAAATGAGATCAACTGGAGTATTCAAAATAAGTTACGTCATAACACCAAATTTTTATTTCAATTTGATCTTCTGCTTTGCTCCGATTCAGTGTGGCACAGGGAAACAGCCACATGGCAGGATGGTCATGGTCGCACATGTCCGCCAGCAGAGCCATCTGTAGAATGGACTCCAATAGCAGCAGCACGCTGTGCAACATGCGGCTCTGCGTTCCAGAACCGTGGTTGAGCAGTTCTCGCAGAAATATATCCACAAGGCGATGATCAAGAAGATGGATCACAGCCGTACATCAGAAGCTGCAGGAAGAGTTTCAGGTTCCGCTCGCCAGTTGTTGATCCTCGGGCAGTGGTGGTCCATGCGGCCGACGCAATGCTTACAGATGCGACAATGGTGGGTACGGTACGTATCACAGCGGATACACACATTCCACTCTTCATGCTCGCAGTTGTAGTTTCGAGTGCAGATTGCAGAAGTCGATGCGGGTTTGTGGCAATGGTTCACGGAGCTGCACTTGAAACAGGGCCCAGAAGATGTTCTGTATGGTTTGCAGGATGTTGCACCGGGTCAGGTGACGTAAATCACGGCCATGTAGGTAACCTACACGCAAACAATTCCGTAGATCACAATAATATCGTTGTCATTGATAGTATCAACTTGATACCGTTTCCTTTCCGTCTCTGTCGCTTTGCTGCACTTGAACGGCTGCTCTGAGAAAATCACATGTCTATGTTTTCTTTTCTGGAGCGCAGACCATCTTGCTTTGCAGTGTTCTAAAAATAAACCGAAAATCAAAATCCAACGAACCATCTTCCTTCCTCCAAAAACTTACTTCAAAATGGTAGTCTACTCCAGCAGATCCTAGACGCAATTATTAAACACCTGAACGTACGTTATAAAACGCCGAGATATTGTCCTTATCAATCCCACGCAGCTGCGACGGTTCCACCGACACTTTCGAAGAAATCTCCGGATTCAGATCCTTGCGCTTGTCCTTGTTCAGCTTTCAATGCAGCTCGGCCTGTCGTTTCAGCATGGCATTCCTCTCCGATAAAATATCAAACCCATTCAACCGGTCCGGCTTGAATACAAACTCCTTCGCCTGACAGTGCACAATCATCCGGAATAGTGTATCTAAGCACCGTGGTATAATTCCCCGGTGAGGAATTTTGCCAGTCAACGTGAAGGACTTTCCACTTCGGGTCACCCCGTATGGATTTTACGTTCAATCACTTCCTTCTTCGTAGCAATCACTTCCTTCTTCGAATCAGTTCTTTGACCGGCGGTTGGAGTACCTTCGAGTAAACATCATGATGGTTAGAAGAATGCTCGAACACATGCTTGAAGATGTATTACGATTGCTTTAGGTTCGAGGAGCGCATCAGACGGACCACGTAGTTCCACACCATCTCGCTCCCCACGCTCGGCAGAACACTTGAATAAGCTTTCACAGATAAACAATATAATTAAACCAATCGGAAACGGGAAAAGTGAATTGAATCCGCGAATACGAAAAGAGAGACGATTTTCGATCTAAAACAAACGGAATATTTGAGGCACTAATTAGTTAACTAGCTGACAAATCCAGCGATATTGACTCTCGAGGCAAAACACAGATCACAACACCAAAAATCGGGAACCGGCTACGATTTGTTTTCCGGGCCGTTCGAGCTAAAGCGAAGTAGTGAACGAAACGACGGACAACAAAATAAACAATAACAAGAAAGCAGCAAGCGAATGACAGCTTGGATGAGAACCTCAATCAAAATAGATCAAAATCGGTTCGAGCTTAATTCAAGCTGGACATTGCATTAGGTCCTAAGGAACATTGATCGATTCTCTTCGTCGTCTTTCTCTAAGGGCTTTCTCTTTTGTGAATAACTTGAGCACATTACCGTTTCTTGTTTTGTTTGTAATATTCGAGGGGCACGCAATTGCCTTTTTGACTGCGTTGGATTTAAAATACAAGCAACACTCAATACGAAACTAACGATTTTAAATTGGCTCACTACTTGACTACCCGAAAAAAAATATACAGTGAAATTTTCAGTGGAAACAATGCTCTAACATGAATATTGCCTGTTGCAGTGTGGTGGCTACATTTTTGGGAATATTTTGAGTCGCACTTTGATCACAAACGAAGTGGCTCCGTCTAGAGGTAATTCTAAGACTAGTAGCATAGAGGTAACTCTAAGACTAGAAGCACAAACGAAGTGACAGACGGAGCGGATCGAACACTTTGGTGACTAACCTGCTATTTCAATTTTTCAGTGTACCACATGGCAACACCACTACTACTGGACTGTACCACATGGCAACACTACTACTGGATTGTACTAGAGTCGGTGTATAATGAGTCACGCCAAGAGAAAAACAGTGGAACTCGCATCACGGTTTTTGAAAGATTCCCTTCTCTTTCACTTGGCAACAGAGGATTTATGCATCAACTTCAAAGGACTTCTAGCGAGAAATTAAATTACCGGCTGCAGTAAATTATTATACTAGTGATTTTGTTGGATTGAATCAGCAACATATATTACAAATTCTCATTACTGATCATTACCAAACGAATCTAATTACAATTTAAATGCTCACTGCGTGTTTATGGTCATTTCTTCGATTAAATTTAACATTTTATTGCAATACCTTTCGTGTAGCTTTCATAGCATCGTAATGTTTATTTATTTATTTATTTGTCATTGTAAAGTCAATGTTATCGCAGTGCTTATTATATGTGTCCATAATTTGGTTCAAGGGTCCAAATTTGGCATAATTCGTACGATGACGATTTGTAGCAAATATATTTCTATTTCGTTAATGCCTACCGTGCCAGCACCATATTTGACGCGTTCCTAATGATGACGCACTCGTCTATTTTTGATCGCATCTCGATTTTGACAAGATATTTTTTGTAAACCTTGTTACACCATCATCCCTTGAGCACTGAAACTAATATATGCAGAAGTAACATTTCAAAAATAATTATTGAAAATACTCGAACATTATTGAGTGCGTCGATTTAGGAACCGCTTCGAATATGGTGCCTCCACGGTAGGTGGTGTAAATACATTTAAGGATGACAATAGTTCTATTGAATCAATGCTATGTGATACGATATCGTTTACGAATGAAATCATAGCAAATTCACGACGGTCTTTTAATGTTTGGATATTTATGAGCATACACCGAGCTGTGTAAGATGGCAGAGGAAATACAGTCCAACCTAACTTGCGGAGTGCATACAATAGAAACTGCTTTTGAACGGACTCTATTCTTTCTTCGTGTCTGATTGAAAAAGGAGCCCAAACTATGCTGCAATATTCTAACACCGACAAACCGACATGAATGATCATACAAAGTTATAGATTCTCGATCAAGAGTTAAGTTTAAGTTTCATGTCGGTTTGTCAGTGATTCTAATATCGACCTTACATAAGCAATGTACAATGTTTTTATCGTATACGGATCGTGAAAGTTATAACAGAAAGGTTTTATGAAACCAAGCATGTTGTTAGCTCTGTTAATAATTGTGTTATAATGATCTGTGAAAGTAAGGAAAATATGAGAAAAGGAAACAATAATTAATTCTTTGGATATACGATAAAGAAGGGAATATTCCTTTTTGCAATGCTTAAATAAAACAACAAAAATGTTATCTTCCATTTAATTCCACTTAAATAATTTCGGTATTCGTGACAGATACGTATTTCGGCTACGCATTTCGATATGTACGAACAGCGGCAATGTTCTTTGTTTATTCTACGCCTACACATCATCCATTTCGCGGGGACCGATCATCGTGGAGTTGTTCCTTTCCAGGAGATAAACAAACATACCATCATTAATGTTGTGCTTCTCCCGCACTGATCAGGCCCAATCCATAGCAATGCTTACCTTTTCCATCACCGGTCAGGAATCGCTCACAGATGAATGTAGTGGAACAATTTCCCCAGGCCAATTTAAATTCCTCTCACTTTAACTAAACCGCCGGGCCTTACGCATGCATAGTCCTCCGAAGATGGACTTTGCTATCGGTCATCGGTTTGCCTCTAGAGCCGGAAACGTATTATCCATGCGCGTACTTCACATTAAAGTAAAACACTTTTCTTCTTTTGTAGAGGCAAGTTTCATAAAATGTTGTTATTGTTTGTTTACCTTCTGCTATCCGACTGCGAAGTTTGACACTTGACGCTCGTTTCCGTCAAGTGTCAAACTTTGCGCTCGGATAGCAGAGCGTAAACAAACGTGCATAAAATTGTCAAAATGTGATGGTCAAAATATGAATGTTGCCAAGTTATTAACAAAAGTGAGAATCGGTGTAAAGAATCGATCAATGTAGATAGGACCTATTATAAAGTGACGCGAGAATATATGTGTGAAATATGTTTCAACGATCTTGAAATCGATAAACAAAATCGATTGATCGAACAAAAAAAAAATAAATCGCTGCAAGATCGCCCATTACAATATGCGCATCCAAGATCGCCCATTTTTGACGTTTTTGTCTTGGCGTCGTCAGCGTGCAGTGCAGTTTAGTTATTTTGCTCGTTTAAAACATTTGAGAAAAAACATTTTATTGAACCGTAACGATAAAGTGATAAGTGATAAGTGATTGTTTACTCCGATTCCAAAATGCCACCTACTGCCCTCCAACTCGAGCGCAGTAAGTTGGCGAAAAAAGTCTTCCTAGAGCGGAAGAAACTTTTGCAGGTTAGTTACTGTGAAATAGAAATGGCGGAATCCGCCATTTTGTAAGTAATAACGTTCCAAAGCTGATGATACGCCGTGGAAATAACCCTCGGATTTTTTGTTTGCTGTTCCACCTTGGTTCTTCGTTTGCAAATTGTGTGAGAGTAGAATTTTGCCCGGAGATTTTTTGGTCTTCTTTTTCATCGTTGTTTACACATGAAATATCAATCGGATGCATTTCAAATTAATCAGGCATGACTAGATATTACAGAATCAGTGGTGATGGTAGAATCCACCATTTTTACCTATACTGTTCGATTATAATGGCAATTCTCGCGTCACTTTTCAAATAGACCAAACTACATTGATCGGTTCTCTTCACTGACTCTCTCTTTCGTTAATAACTTTGCGCTAAAAACATGTTCAGCAGTTCTTTTCGTCCAATACGCTAAATTAATACTTTCTTTCAACAGAATATGTAGAAAAATTAGCTCGAAATATGAATTATTATTATTAACAAAAGTGAGAATCGATAAATGTAGATAGGACCTATTGAAAAGAAATGCGAGAATTATACCATGATTTTATTTTCATCGACAGCAGTCGCTTCGGCATGTCCGAAATAGCACGTCGGAACAGCACGAGGATCTCCAGCAGCTGACCGATCGGCACGAGGAGTCCCAAGAGCGGACGGAACAGCAAGTAAAGCCCCAACAGTGGACAACACAGCACGAGGAACCCCAACAGCGGACGGAACCAGACCAGAAGCCCTCGATTGGACGACAGGTAGGCTACAATTTCTAATCACCCATATTCTTGGTTTCGTTCGAACCGTTTTTTTTTTTATATGGAAAATTCGGTTCGAACAAAAACGAGAATATGGGTGAATATTCTTTTGGGCCTAGGACAAAGCACTTCCTACAATCTTTTTTGACACAGAAACGGACTGGTTTCATACGGGACGAGATTTGCGCTGGTAAGAATGAAAGGAAATTGTCCCTCTCCTACCACCGCAAATCCCGTTCCGCATGGAATGAGCTCGTCACAGTGAACATTAATTTAATAAGCGTTAATTCCTGTATAAAATATACTAAAAACTGCCTTTTTCGCTAGAGCTAATGACGGACATGATTGTACACCTTTAATCTAGTACGCCGATTGCGGTACTGGGTTAAAGGAGTACAACGGTACAACAATAGCATACTTATAAAGGTGTCCCTTAAGTTGACCACCAAAAATCCTACCATTTTTGTTGTTTTCCACAGCAAATGGCTCCAAGACGGCGCTCGGTTCGACTGCTCAGTTATGCCGAGAAGGAGGTGACAACCAAAAATCTTGTCAGCCAACGCAGTGCCCGGTGGATGGCAGACGATCAATCTTCGGTGAGTATTTTTCTAGCACTATGTATTCCACTGTGAGAAAGATCACAAATTTTCGAAAATCCTTCCCATCCCTCAAGAAAGAGTGAACTTTAGTGATTTAGCAATTATATTATAATTTCTTTTCATCGACAGCAGTCTACACGGCATGTACGAAACAGCACATCGGAACAGAACGAGGATCTCCAACAGCTGACGGATCAGCACGAGGAGCGCCAACAGCCGACGGAACCTGACCAGAAGCCCTCGATTGGACGACAGGTAGGTTCCTATTATTCATTATATTCTTAAAGCTTTCTTCCCACAGGACTCGTTCCGTACCCGCACGGAATGAGCTTGACACTGTGGGAAAATAACTTTAATCAGCTAGAAACAGGAATCCTCCGAATAGCGCGATGCCTGGTGCCGGCCACCCAACGCAATTTCTTGGTTGTTTCTCACCAATTGAGCTCGTTATCTGTAGGTGACAAGGTTATCATTGCCCTTAATCACATGCAAAAAATGAGCTCAATTGGATGGAGGACAACCGAGAAATCATGGTGGGTAGACCGAACCAGCCACCGTGCTATTCGGGGGATTCCTGTAGCTGATTGTAAACGCGGTGAGATTTGCGGTGGGGTGACCTATAGCCTATAGGCAACTAGTATGATGGAGCACTACTCTGGCATATCGAATCCATTTCCGTCATAGGCGTCAACAAGACAGACAGCTCTACATCTAACATTCATGCATGAAGTTCTTTGCTCACGAGTAAAATTACGAATACTGTAAAAAACATAACGGGACTGTCGAAATACGTGTTCCGAAGTGAATTGATGTATGCTTAAATGATGCCGCACCCTATTGGCTGTTTCATTGAAAAAGAAAGAAAAATAGGCCAAAACCGTCCTAGAAAGCAGCACCATAGGAATTCCTATGGCGAAAATTTCTGCGACGGTTTCTGTTCGTTTTGTTCTGCCTCTTGAAACACAATAGGGTGCGGCACCATTTCGGTATAGCTCCCTTCACTTCGGCACACCGCCCTTATATCAGTCTTCCGTTGTCTTTATTGTTTTTGACACGTATGACGAAAATGGGTCCCATATGGCGAAGTAGTGTTCCACCTTAATCATTCTCGGTAAGTGCGCATGCATTATGCCATATTATGGTGTATTCAGATCTGAGCGTGCATTAGCGGAACGGAGCAAAATTTTCGTTGGCATGAAAGATAGAACTAGTATTTTTCTCTCTCTCTCTCTCTCTCTCTCGTACCTTCGCAAAATATCACCTTTAAGGTGGATTCCGTTCTGAGCGATATTCCACGCGCGGGGCGGGATTTTGCGAAGGAACGAGAGGGAGAGAAGTACTAGTTATCTCTCTCATTCCAACGAAAATTTTGCTCCGCTCCGCTAATGCACGCTCAGATCTGAATACACCATTAAGGTGAATTCCATTCTGAGCGAGTACTAGTTCTCTCTCTCATGCCATAAAATTCTGCCATGCCAGATCTGAATACACCATTAAGCGTGCGTGGCGTGCGTGGAGCGGGGTTTGGTGCATGAGACAGATAAGTAATACTTTGGTCTCTCTCATATCAACGCAAATTCCGCCTCGCGCATGCTAATATCGTGGTGTGTGGTATTTAAAGCCTGCTTACAACTTTTACCACGCTTTTCGGGGAATTAGTTCGCCAGTCAGAGTTGAACTAAAATCCTACCATTTTTGATTTTTTTTTTTCATTAGCAAATGGCTCCAAGACGGCGCTCGGTTCGGTTATCCAGTTATGCTGAGGAAGGGAAGCTACCATTCACAAAACTTGCCAGCCAACGCAATCCCCGGCGGATGTCAGGCAATCAGTCGTCGGTGAGTTATTTTTCAAGCCACTCAATACCGTGCATATGCGTAGTGTGTGGAGGGGGATGGGTGATAGGGATAGGATAGCATTGTTTCCTGTGCGTTAAACAATAAACTTTAATTTCAGTCATATTTTTTGCGATATTTTTTAAAATTTGAAACAACTTCACCAACGTCCACCACTATAGAAACGTTAACCCTATTGAGCGCTTTCTTTTCTTAAAATAGCGATTAAACTACGTTGGTGATTTTAATCTGAATATCATGTAGGGTGGGGAATGGCTCTCATAAATGGAACACCTGGATTTAACCATAACTGGACCATAATTGGAGCATAGTTCGAAGTGATGCAACTGACATCCGCCAGGGTATGGTTGATGCCAAAATCGTACTCGTGGGGTTACTGTCCGCGTTACAATTTGTTACAATGGGAAGAGGACTTCAGAGAGTTTTGTAGATGAGAATATTGTAATAGTTCAACATGATGTTCTAAGATCTTGGTCAAATCTCAATTGAAGTTCAATGGATTGGGAAGAAGTTCAGGGAGCTTTATTTCATGGAATTGAATTAAAGAAACTTTGTGGAAGTGCAGGAATCTACGTAGAAGTTTAATAGAACATAGGGATATCCATGGAATTTCAATATGATTTCAATAAAGTTCTCTGGATGTTTATCTACACAGAATTTCACATGTCTTCAAGAAGAATGAAGCGATTCAACCTTTACATGAGACGTTTACGTTTATCCTGCAAGTAGATGACATCGCCCTTGCCATACTTGATCACCAGATAAATGATGATGGTATGACTATCGTAAACTACCGTCCCATGGTCATCGGTAATCAATCAATTGGTAATGGTAATCAATTTTGTAAAATTCTTTTGCCATGTAATAATTTGAACAGACTCTAATATCAAAGCCAATAAACAATCTGAACCGCTTAAGAGCTGAATAAGAATATTAGCTAAAGGAACATATTTTTGCTTTTATAAGCTGTAATAAATATTCAGGTATCAATGGTGTTGGGCGGAGCTAAATAAGAATTTGAGTAGCTGGTACTAGTACCTGTGCGCTGGTCATTTCATCGGCGGCGGCGGTGGCGTGCATCGGCGTATCACTTTGCTCGTCGTAAAAATATCGCATATCCAACATGAATTCAAGTAAGGTAACCTAAATTGAACATAAATATTTGATTGGTGTTTGTGACATGTTATAGACAACGCCATTTTAAATTTGCTACCGAAAACACCATCGTATCTTTTCGGTACAGTATCAGAATTATATCTACGGTTGTTTGGATGAATGAATAAAGGCTCGATCTTTGTAAGGATATTGAATAAACAATATGATAAACATTGATCTTAGTTATCAATTTATTTGTTATTTGATATGTCACATGATGGGTTTTTTTTGAGACTCCGGCCATTTTCTCGGGGAATCTGGAACGCATCCAGGGGTGGCACAGTCCTGGACACTCGATATAACTGCCATCGGTTGTTATGTTTTTCGATCCTTATGTTATTTGAGGTGTTGCTTGATGTGTTAAGGTATAAGTCAGATTTTTTTTCTACTTTTCCTGGGGAATATCTGGTATATCTTGTTATCGATCTTGGCACTTGATGCAGTTTTGTTCTCTAATTATCATGAGGTGTTATGTGTTACATGGTAAGTTTAGGCAAATGTCATAATCTGGCCACTTCCCTGGGGGTTCCCTGCAGGGAACTGTTACTGAAGACGCGAAAATGAAATATCTAAGCAACCTGTTAATTTTCCTATTGATTCAGAATACGATACAGCACCAAAACGTTAAATCTCATTAAACTAGAACGGCAAAATCAAAAACATGTTCGATTCAACCAAAATGTAGGGGGTTTGGCAGCTGTAGTAAGGAAACATGCACATATTACGTAATTGTATCTCCCAGCTCCGCTTTAGTAATGTCTTACATCGAACCATAACATGTTCTGTATTCTTCATGCTTTCAAACGCAAGAAAAAAATATTTCTTAAATCTTACATAATAAGTGCATGGTCCTTAAGGGTTTGCGATATAAGACGGATTTTTTTTTTCAGAATTTCACGAAACTTTCATCACAGACAAACAGACGTAGCTCTTTATATATGTTTTTCTTGAAAACATTGTACCTAAAAAAATAGGACCTCAGTTACGATATCTCACGAGCTCGATCAGTAGGCCTGGCCACTCTGTGATATTCTTTCCGAATTAATCTGCCAAGTAACTTCAAGCTAGTGTCACAGTTAATTTTAATAAGTATTTGCTTGCGTTCCCATTTGCAGATGCCTATAATTTGCCCAGTTTTTGATACTACAGTTCCGAACCACTCGAAGCTTAACACACTTCCAGCTACCAGTCAATCGATCAAATCACATGCATCTTCGGCTCCATGCGGAGACGACAATCAACATGTTATCATCTTCAACGATGAACAGTGTCAAGATGAAACATCGGTGGATGTACCGGAGCATGTAAATCACTGGAAGAGCGTAGTCGGCCCAGACGGCATAGAGCGGGATCAACGTGATAATCAAGAAGGAGGATATTTGAGGAATGAACCACAAAAGCCGAATCCGAAACGACGGAACAAGCGCAGGAAGAAAAAAAACATGACAGAGACGGTAAGCAAAAAATAGTAGAGAGGTATCTATATATATTTAAAACAGAGTGGTATACATAAGACCGCACATAACTCAAGAACGGATCGTCATATTTGAGCTGTTTGGAATTAAGAGTCCATCACGTTATATCACATTGATTTGAACTTTTGCTGAATGAACACGAGCACAAGCAACTATAAATAGGTAGAGATCGCAAGTTGATGCGATATGTTTCCAGCGCTCATCGTACAGATCTCTGAGATCAGAGTCTCAATTCTAGATGCTCGAAAAAACTGAAGCTAGCAAATCATTCCTCGAAAAATCCATTTGTCGCTTCTTGCACCTTTTTGCAGGAAATCTTCATAAATCTCTTTAATATTTATTCAGGGTACGTGCAGTTCAGTAGGACGGAAGACGGAGTCAACCATCTCACCTGAAATAAAATCTACAAGCATTAGCATTAAAGCTGAGCCTTCCGACTCTGAAGATGGACAACTAGCTGCAGTACCTGGAATCACGGAAAAGTCGTGTATTCCCGGATCATCTGCTGAGGTATGGACATATACTAAGCACAAGCAATCTGGGAATATTCCTAAAGTAAATTAATTGAAATTGTTGAATCATTTGCTATTTTTATGGTGTATAGTTTTGAAAGTACACAAAGTTGTATTTATCTGTAAGTCATAAAACTTTTTCATAGTTGTAGAATTTTAATTTTTGTTTTGCAGTGACAAAGATACTGTCATACTTTCAAGTTCCAGAATCTTAGAAGTTTGTTCATTGGAGATCGTTTTTTTTTTTTTTTTTTTATCTTCAAGTCTCAGAATCTTCAAATTTTTTCTGAATTTTGTTTTTATACCAAGATTGGAATTTTGAAATTTTGTCGAAGTTCCACAATTTTTATATTCGATTTTGAAATCGAATTGGATACTAGATCACTGGCCTCCCCCTGCCCTCTGGCTACGCGTATGCATCTCCCACTATCCGTTCAGAAGATTCTGATCTGATTGCCCATCTCTGCATGTGATCATATTATCTTTTGATTATTCCGCATACTTTTGATTGATTGATTTCGTTTATTTAGGAGATTTTCTGAAAAACACGTTATTTGCAAAATAAGAATTTACAACCTTGATTTGAACTTGAAATTTAACTATAGGGACCTGGAAAAATCAGGGAAATTTAATAGGGATTTTAAGTTGCCACCCTGCGGGAGAGCTCACTGTATACAATTTTAATGTTGCTTTCTTCTATCAATAGCATCCCACTATGCCTGCTGTTACGGCCACCGATAGCAGCGCTCATAATAAACGGTGGCAGCCAATCAAAGTCGTGCTACTATCAGATGCTGAATCTTTTGTAAAAATGTTCGAGTTCGGGTTCCGATATAAATCCGTGAATCAGCCGGAGAAGGGAGCGATGAGATACTATCGGTGCAGTCGCATAAAACATAGAGCACGCCCACAATGCGAAAGACAAGTTCTAATGTTCATCCCAAATTCATCAAATGATTGCACGATTTCCGCAAGAGGCCATCATACTTGCACTCAGGCACCGGTTCAAAATCTAGCTCATCAAAAGCTATCAGCTGAGCATCATCAACTCATCGAAAGGCTGCTTAAATCCGGGGTACCATCAAAAGACGTCAAAGGACATGTGAGAATCCTGACCGATGGAGTGTCCAAAAACCAATTGGATTATGCGGTCAAGTCTTCCAGTCGCAACATGTACGGGAACGGAACGCTGTCAATGGGTATGATATTACAATTTTATTATTTTTTTTTTGAAAGAAAAATGTTTATTTATTCTAGTTTCTGGTCAAGCAGTGGCTTCATCAGAAATCTCAAACATTAAATTACGAATCAGTTTGCTGTCTGGGTAACAAAGTGACGTAAACGCCACGATGATAGATTTTTGTTATTCACTTTTCCAAACAACACTCAAAAACACTCTTTCCTTGGAAAACAAATGTATGCCAAGCATGAGACAATGATATAAGCCATACATTTGCAGAAAAATAGTAAACATTTTCAAAGTTTACGCCAAACAGGTGTCCTGCATAAAATTTTAGTCTTAAATCAAGGTTCATATTTTTTGCTATAATTTATAGATGAACTCTCCACAACTCGATATTGAAGAGACCATCGAGTAACAGAATTATCGATAGAAAAACAATCTCATCAAATGAAATGCCATTAACTTTCCATATGTCTCTATGATTCTACAGAGTTGACTGTATTTTTCGATCATATTCAACGGATTAAGCAATAATTTCATATATATTTTTTTCTTGTAATTAAGATGGACTGAAAGTTACTGTAAATCGATAACATTTTTGAAAGCAACTATCGCAAATCTTACTACTGGTACTATGTGAGGAAATAATTGAAATGCTAATTCAAACTAACCAAAATCGACTTGTTTTGTAAAGTGTTGCAGTTCGCCACGGATCGATGACTTCATATTGATATCATTTTAATGCTGCAATGAATTGACCTTGATGTAATTTCACCTCAGTGATGAGGAGACCTGTCACCTATAATTCAGCGCCAGCATCGGTGAGAAATGTCTCGCTCTAATGGCATAGTTCCCCTGACGAAGGGCATTTCCACGAACGATGTCTGGTTAGCTAAGGACAATTATTTGTCTGGTGGGGCACGGGATCGTTTATGGTTTCAGTTATTTTGTAGTGTTTGACAATGATGTCACCGAAGCTGTCTCTATGATAGAACGAAAATATTTACGAGGCTTGAGTCTTTTAGTTAAGCATATGGGTTAGCATCCGATTTTATTTCTCTTTAGTACCAGTGCTGTTTAAAGGGTCAATACGTCTTTAGTTACTATTCTCGCTAGAACTTTCATTTGCCTTTACTATTTATCAGTAAACGCAAGTCAGAATGAATTACATTTTGTTTCGGTTGGCTTTCATCTTACTCACCATTCAGACTTATGCTTGGTTGTCCTATAATGTACATACCTAGAAGTCGTTTCAATTCCACTCGATCCATGGCTGCATGTCACCAACCATGCTGTCTGCGGAGATTTCGCAGATCTCCTTCCATCTGGTTGATCCATCTGCGTATCTTTTCATCTATTTCTAGTCGGATTGTTATCGAGCACTAAAAGAATTTATGTTTAATGGATGTTTGTTTTGGCCGATTCCTCGCATGAAATTCCCATGGTGATAAAAACGTGGCGTGTGATGTTTTCTCGTGCGATTAATTGTCGGAATTTCACAATTATGTTTGTTTGGCTGAAACTACAGTAATTCAATAAAATTATCGATTATCTGACTGTCAAATCTATACTAAACACCAAATCAAACAGACTACATACCCTAATAAACATATCATGGTTAATTTGCTTAACGACGTGTTCGGGATATCATCCAAACCATTTGTGGAATAGTTCAATCATTTGGGTTATCGTTTGTGTATGGTATTTTTTTTTATTACTCACATCATGTAACCAAATGCATGTTTATATTTGTAAAATATAAATTAATGATTCTCATGTTTGCCTAAGGTTGGAAACGATTTTGCACAACCTTTCAAATTGTTTATTGGGCTCTCCCTGTGGAATACTTTGCCTTGAGGTTAAACTTTTTTTTTTTCATTTTCTTTTTTTGTGATCAAGTCGTCTACAATATTTGCTGTAAAAATCCATTGTTAATTTGAGCTCTATGAATTTACCCCACCAAAGGGCAATATACGCTTTAGCCTGAACGCCGTAATATACACAGCAAAAAAAAAATGTAATATCAATCAATGTAATTCAAGCTGATGTATGAAATAATGATCTAATAGCCAAAATCAGATACAATATTACATCAATGGATGTAATTTGGTTCGCAAAATCGATGTACATCGTACAACGTTATATTACACAACCGATGGATTGACCTGGTTGCAGCAGTTTGGATGTAATATTCAACAACTTTTTTTTCTGTGTAGAATGATGAATACAGATTTATTTATTGACTTATGATTTTTTTCCCCATTTGTATCTTAGGTGAGTTAGAAGAATGGACGGCAAAGATGTCGACCATTCCGGATGATGTTGCAGCTGCCTTCGTGATCGGGAAGGACATTGACCATGAACATGGCAAGTTCCGCATAGTTGTATCATCTATGAAACTCCTCAGCCTGCTGCGTCAGTTCGATACACTATCGGCCGACTGTACATTTAAAACTACCCTACAAGGGTATCCGCTGCTTGTAGTAGCTGTCATAGATTCCATGAGGCACGCGCACCCAGTAGCCCTTGCATGCATCTCTCACCAGCAAGCAGCTGATTATATATTTGCGTTTAAAACTATTTACGAAACATGCGGAAAGTTTGGCATTAAACTGGCTGGCATTCGATGGTTCGTCAGTGATGGCGAGGTGGCAATAAAGAATGCAGCCGTCGAGGTTTTTGTGGGCTGCAAAACCATCAACTGCTACTTTCACGTTACCCAGAATGTTAAAAAGCATTTCAAGAAAGGAACCGAGGTGTCAACAGACGATCAGAAAAAAATCTTTCACGATATCACCCAACTGCAAATTGCTCCAACTGCAAACCATTTCCAAGTTGGTGTTGAGTTATTTCAGTTAAAGTATCAACAATATACACACTTCATGGCCTTCTTTGATAAATATTTCAACAATTCCAACTTCTCTGGGTGGCACGAGTCGTTCTCGCCAGGAATTCCCTCTACCAACAACGCGGTAGAGGCTCTGAATAAAGCAATCAAGTACAAGTATCTTCATCGTCGCAAAGAATCCTTCGGGATATTCAAAACCAAAATCTTAGATATTGTTACATCATATGGCGATCCAAATAGAGTAATATACTACGACAGAACACACGATTTGCGACACGAACGGCAGGCGTTTGAATATTTTCAAAGCGGCAAAAAGTGGAGATCTATGAACCATGGAGAGGAAAAATTCGTGTTCATGCCTGGCAGCAACGACAGAGAAGTTACTTCGTTGGACATTGCCAGCTTCATAAAACCAGCATTCAATGATTTTGACCAGTTCGCGGCGCAGATACGATCGCTAAGCCGGGTTAACGCATCGCACGAGAACTACAAACTGTGGAGTTGCACCTGTTATGGTTTCTACAAGGAAAACGTGTGCAAACACATTCTTGTTGTAGCGGTTCAGCAGAAGAAGATCAAACTAAGGCCCGAAGCAAACACGAACACAATGAGCAGCAAAAAGCCTGTTGGAAGGCCTAAATATGTATCCGGAGCTCTTGTTATCGATTAGTAGTCATTAGTAGTCATGGTAGTCATGGATGCTACAGCACAGCACACACAGCAGAACTATCCCGTTGCCGGGAAGCGAGCTTATTCACAGCATCGATACGCATTTTGTAGGCTTGGTGATGTGGCAGTTTACTGAAAATGTTGCCATTTTATTTTTAATGACCGCTAGCCAAGAAAATATAACTGTTATTTTGTTCTTTAACAAGTCTGGTCTTTTTCTTAATTTACACCACAATTCAATCTGATTCAGCTTCGAATGTTTAACTTTTATATTCGCTTTTGATTTGTCCTTAAATGTGTCTGCTTGGATAACGGTATCTGCTTATCTGCTTGTCTGGCTTGATGAATGTAACACTGAACGGTAAGTATTGTACAATTCGCATGGATTGTAAAATGTAAAATTCGCAATGCAGGATACATACAGCTTTTATTAATACCATTATATTTTTCTTCGGTTTTTTTTTAAACAAATTCCATCCCATTTCAATCCTTAAATGACGTTGCGTATGGTACAATAGTTTCAGTTTCATTAACTCAAATTTTGGGAGAATGATCAGAACCTGATTTATACCCCGTTCACATTACAGCCTATATCACGTAATATAGGCTGTCTTGCAATGAGCACTCATGCATAGGATTTCCAGTGAAAACTAAATGTATGAGTGCTCATTGCAAGACAGCGTATATCACGTGATATACGCTGTAATGTGAATGGGTTATTAGAATCAATTGAGCCTGGTCGAGTAAAATCGATATTTTGAACCATCCTACTAAGTAACCTTCTGGGAACGAAAGCAGTACACCAATTTAGCATAATAGTAAATTTGAACTGGATTACAGCTGTAATTTGATAGCCGTGACATTAATTTAAGGTAAATCTCTCAGGAATATACTTCAACAGTGTCATATTTTTCCTAGTTATGGTACAGAATAAAAAAAGGAGCGAAACAAACAACATACTACCTTGGAATAAATTTCCTATAAGAATTGAGTAAGAATTTGTGTTTTCAGTAGCTCAAAATGCTTTGCTGAACGACTTTGTTGTAGTATACCCCTCGTACCTCATAAGCTTTTTGCGTTCCCTAAGGACTTTTATTATATGCGAAACTCTATGGTGCATTTGCCATGGATTAAGGAACATTTTAGTTTATCTGTAGATTCAATTAATATTATTTAGTGAATGTATGCATTTTTTTATGGAGCATTTTCCGTAGGCTATGGAACAATTTTTATTATTCATGGATACAATTAATATTATTTAAGCAAAGTTTTCATTTTTTTTATGGAGCATTTTTCGATGGCTATGGTACATTTGCCGTAAATAATGGAACACAGTTTATTATTCATGGATGCAATGAATATTTTTTAGGGATAATTTTCTTTTTTATATGGAGCTTTACTTGCTTTGCCAATGGAAATAGGGTTACCAAATAATTAAAACATTGATTGCTGAATGCAGAGCGGAGGGCTACACAATGGAATGTTCTCATAACTTATTTGGGCATCGTTACGATGGGTGAAATTAACATTGATTAGGGAACATATCCGATTATTTATCGTGCAGAATAGATTTTTTTACGGAACAATGTCTACTATTTTAAAGAGCAATGTTTTTTCCTAAACGATCAGCTGTATAATTTTATATAACATTTATGCTTTTTTTAAAGAACATTCTTACTTTTCAATGGCAATATTTCAATGATTCTATGGTACAATTGCACTTTATCAAATTGCAAACCGTTCGAGATTAGGGAGCATTTTTGATACCCTAATGTACAGTTTTTAATATTTCAGGGAGCATATTTCAATACTCTAAGGTGCATTTCCGATTTTATAAGGTACTTCGTCGTTCAATTTAGGGATCGATAAGCTACTATTTATTGTGCATTTTTCATAGCTTTAAGGAACATTTCTTCGTTTTCATTGAGCAAAAGTTGGGCTGCCGAAACCAATGGGGTCGTCACCACTATCATAACCAGTATACTCACCAAGAATGTTCTCAACCTGAAAAAGAAACGGCTTCTTCCAGTTTCGGATCAGCTTTCAAAAATAGTTTCTGTGAATAAATTGCCTTACGCAGTCTTTATTCCGTCAACCGTTTGCTGATACAAAATGAGGATAAATTCACTGTATTCCTTATTGATCTTATACATTTCACTGTCCCATCTACTCTAGCGATATATATATAACTTTACAATCCACGCGGTCTATTTCATTTGCCTATGCCTAATTGTGTGGTGAGAGAATTCGTTCTCCCTCTCTTCTGATTATTGGGATCTCATATCCCGAGTAGAAATGAATGACAAATTTATATTCCAATATTTTTCAGGAAGTTCAGGAAGTATGAAGTTCCTCGAATTTCAGAGAACTTCACAGGTGTCAAGCGAACTTGAGAAATTGAGAAAACTTGAGGGTATTGTGCAAATTTTTAAGAAGTTCTAAGCACCTCAGAAAAGCTACAAAGGTTAAAACTCTATAATCGTAAATTTAGATAAATTCAAAAATTCCGTGATGTGCTGAAAAAACAAATCGAGAACCCTTAAGATGTTGCGCGAATTTCAGGCAAGTACAGAAACCTTCAGAGAATTTGTGAACAAAAGTCCAGATAATTTCTGGGAAATTTAAAGGTGTTTACGGGAATTCTATTTATTTCCGAGCAGAACCGAGATCTTCAAAATAGAACTAAGAGCTTTATGGAAGCTTCGAGAACATCAAGGCAGATCAGAGATTCAAAGGGTACTTCAAATAATTTCAAGGAAATATTAGAAACCTTAAAGAAGTTTCGAGAAACTCAGTGAATTTCTGAAAACTTCAGAAAAGCTCCGAGGGAATTCCTGTAAATTTTATGAACATCCGGCAAACGTGAGAGTATCTTAAGGGTGTTATACCACCGACAAATCGACATGACACTTAATTCTGACTTATGCCCGAAAATCGTAAACGGTCGTTTTAAATGTGCAGTGATCCGAACTGTCAAAACCATAGGATTTTTGATCTAGATAAAAATAATTTGTCAAGAATAGATCAGACACGAACCAATTCATATCTTTTGCATGCGTGTTCATGGCTTAGCTAAATATTTCCCGCGAACACGGAGCCAGATGTCAGTAGTGTTCTTTGGTCTGAAATTTTATTGTTTTTGCTATGGTCATTCATGTCGGTTTGTCGGTGTTTATACGGTTATACCATAGAGGTAACTCTAAGACCAGAAGGTCCCGAAATAAAGTGCTCAACTTTTTGGCTCAGCTCTGGTACTCTCTTCGGTCCCAAGCTAATCGATTCACCCCTCGAAACATAGGAAAAACCAATAACCCCTCATTTTATCTGTCAAACTTTCATAGCGAATCAAAACAAACATTGCGTAGTACTAGAATTTCGACTAGAATAGGGTACGTTAATCGTTTGCTTGGGACCAATAGGCTACTAAAGTGGTGAGCCAATTTAAAATCGTTAGTTTCGTATTGATTGTTGGTTATACCATGGAGATTTCAAGAACTTAAACAAATGCGAAAATTTAGCTAAGTTGATTAGAGAACATCAACGAAGTTCCATTAATAAAAAGCGAGAACTTTTAGCAAGCAGCGATATCTTCAATAAATTCCAGAGAACTAAATTTAGATATTTTTAGATAGTTTAATGATATTCTGCGAACTTCCGAGTACTTCGTGGACGATCAGATAGCTTCAGAATAATCCCATTCACTTAAGCAAATTTGCAGCACTTACAAGGAGTTCCGTGGAATTATAGGGTATTCCAAGAATTCTACGATTGATCCTTACACGTCAGAAGCGCCAGTGAATTATGAATATATATCAGAAAATTTGCTGGATTATTAAACAAATTTAGAGAACTTAAAGTAAGCATAGATAAGTTCAGGGAAAAGCGAGTGTTAATAATGGTTATAATACTCAAGGAACATTTTTGAAACTTCAAGGCAAATTAATCAATTTCAGTAAAAATACTGATAAATTCCGGGCAGTCTAGAGAACTTTAAAGAAATTCAGTAATCGTTTAGGCACCAGGAAAGTCTAGACTATTGAAGAAGTTTTAAATTAGTGTCGATAATTAACCACTTCATTCGAGCAGATAAAATGACGTTTACTACCACTCGAACTTTGAAATGAAACATTATTTTGAGATTTTTTCTTCTAGAACCTCGAAAAAAGTAGCCAACATTTGTGCGTTTCACAAAAAAAAAATAGAAATTAGTTGGTCCAGTTTTGTGAAATCGCTGATAGAAAGTCACGCCAAAACTGCTTGACAAAGTGGTCAATTTAAGAGAAGTTTTATGAATTTCAGAGAAATCTTGACAACTTCAGTAAAAATCGTAGAGCTATATGAATTATTCTAATTCCATGAAAATTGCGGGAGCACAAAAGCTCCATAAATTTATAAAAACTTCGGAAACTTCACAGAAGGACAGTGGTCTTCAGAAACCAAAAAAAAAATTAATTTTTTTAAATTTATTTCTTACTGAAGATTAATCCACTGTGAATCTTGTGAATGAAAATATCGAAAAAAATTAAATGGTTGTATTTTAAAATGCATTATTTTATTTAAATTTTCCGTAGTAAGACATTTTTAAATTCTTTGAGACTTCCAGGTACTTTATTAAACAAAAAAAAATCCTATAGGATAATAATATTATAATAATTATAAGGATTCCTGGTTTTCCAGATTTTTAAGTTAGTAGACACCGTGACTAATACCGTGGGTTTGGTTATAAACTTTCCATTGAATCTCTCGCTTTAAAGGTTCATATCGTATGATAATTGAATACCCGAATAGAAATTGTAATGTAGGAAACATCAGCAGACATCTTCAATACATTAAATTTTAACGTGTATTGCTGTAACCTTAATGTATTCAGACTTCAGTGTGACGTCCAAGTACATAAAAATACATTAGCCTCAAACGTTACAAGCACAAACGAAGTGACAGACGGAGCGGCTCGAAAACTTTGGTGACTAACCTGCTATTGCTATTTTTCAGTGTACCACATGGCAACACCACTACTACTGGATTGTACCACATGGCAACACTACTACTAGATTGAACTAGCATTTTCACCAAGTACTAGAATGTTTTGGTTCTATCTCTTTCACTCTACTCAAAACTGAAATTCATAAAAAAATGACAAAATGATACGCACTCTTTGCACACTGTCAAAGAATCATTGTACACAAAATCAACTTTGTTCAAATCAAAACAAAAAAACTAACCCATCTGGTGGATGATGGCACAAGCTTCTAAGAAAATTCTATTACAGCGAACCACATTATTTTAATTGATTTCTTCGCCAGTTAGTCGTCTGTCACTTCGTTTGTGGTTACAAGTCTAGTTATAAGTCTAAAACATCAAACATTTATTTGATACGCCATCTCTTAGGTCACTTTTTAGTCACTATTTTTACAACTATAGGTCACTATTTGGTCACTTATTTAATCAACATGGTCACTAAAGTCACTATTTCTGACAGCAGTGATCGCTACCAGCCCTGACTTTAGCGATTCCGCATTTTGGAGGAGTTCCGATATGAAAATATGCAAAATACAATATTGAATAAAACCCTCAATGTTGATTTCCAAATCATCGTGTATCGTAAAGTACTAAACTTGCCACATGGGTAGAACTTTTTTCTTTCTAGTCGTTTTGAGAGTACGCATGCACCCAATGAGTATATACAGTCGTTCAATTTTTGTTAAATGGTATTCGTGTAGTGCAAAATATATCAGAATTTTATGAAGTACAATACCTTCCGTGACGTCAATCTCCACTTTTTTCATGTAAATTTTTTAGGAGTTTTTCGTCATCACCGATTGTTTACCTCTTTGTTGCTACTTATCCCAAGAAATACCCTCTTGTGTTATACCTTCATATATTTCATTGGCATGCACCGGCAGTCAAGAGAAGAGAAGAGAAGAGCATCTGTCAAAAAATTATGTTTTTTTTTTCGCGTCGCTCGTGCCCGTGCGTGCTATCAGTGCAAGTGCATAAAAATAAAAGTTCGTGTAATGTGCATAAAAGTTAACGAGAGATAAAAAATTTAAATGCTGGTGTAATTTACGTGGTTGGTGTTAGTGATAATAATTACTGCATCTTGAAAAGAGTTTGCATTCCAGTGAACCAAATCATTGCGAAAAAAACCGGCTAATCGTGAATTCAGTGCAGTGGTCAAGGGAAAACACTACCTCGGAGAATCAGTGAGCTTGTGCGTTGTGACCTCGACCGGGCGAGCGGAAACTAGGCAGTGGTCGAAAACTACTGGGAAAACTATTTTTAAAAGAGTTCGAAGCTGCGGGAGGAAATCATTCATTCTATTGTTGTTTGAGTGTCCTTTCCCATTGGATTTATCAATAGTTTTTATAATGTAAGTGAAACGTATAGCCTAGGTACATTAAATGACAAAAACGATGTTTGCTCACCTACGCTTGCATGCAAGATGATAAGCATTTCTAGATAGAGCTGGAATTAAAGCGTAACAGCTTTTGTAAACAATGACTTCTCTCGGCGATTTCTCGAAAGCCATGGCTCTGGCAAATCGACATCACCATCGAGACTTCCCCTAACCGATGGATATGTTTTGGATAGATTGGTTTGTGTAGGGGTGCAATGAATTCCTAGAAATCAACGGGAGAAGTCATTGTTTAAAAACGCTGTTACGCCCTAATTCCAGCTCTACCTAGATTTCATTAGGGTGGTGTCAATACTGAAGGAATAAATAAGTTACCTTCTCAAACAATAAGTGCATGCAAATGCAAAAAGTGTGAAAAAGTACACGGTTCCGTCTAATTTATTGTGTGTCTTCGGAGCACTTATTGCTTAATAAAGATCAGTTCCAGGCCAAATAGGATCAAAAAATAAAAATTTAAGACTCGACTTACTTCGATTTGATGATGATGATGATGGTTCCACCTCTTACCCCTACAAAGGTTTGAGCTGGACGATTTATCTTTAAGATAATTAAATATGATATTTTAACCAGGTTTGCAAACAAAAACGAACTGGTTACAGTTACAGATATAAATTCCTTCTAGAGTTTAAAGTTGCTTCATAGCGATATAAATGTAAAAAAAAAACTTAGGTGTCCACCTCTTAGTTCGCCTTTTTGTCAACCTAAAATATTCATAAGTATAACAAATTACAAGCGATCAAAAGTTAATTAACAATCAATAAAGCATCCTATACACTTCCTATTTGCATGGAATGTTGCTTAATTATGTGTTATGGGCAATCATTCACAATGGTGTTTTGACATTTTTCTATAAATTATAGTGTTAAATCGTCACTTCTGATCGAAATGACGTCTGAGACAAAGTTGTTAAGAGTAAAGTAATTCTGGGAAAAATAAACATGGTATTTTTTTTACTAATAGCGAATTCGTTTATTATCGGGGTTAACACCAGTTCCAACCCAGTGCGAAACCGAACTTTTTGTCAGTGTGAACCTCAACCTGAGCTAGGTTTTAAAAACAAACGAGCAAACTGACGTTTGTCAGAAAACAAGCAGACCCAATCTTGATACCCGATCCAGGTTGGAACTGAATAATAAACGAATTCGCTATAATTTTGAGTACAAATTAAAAAAAGTGTTGAAAAGTATACCTTTAATATTTATAATTTTCTTTTTTAAACAGAGCTCATGAAAAATGCAAACTTTAGGTGTATTCAAAAGTATAAAAATGTAAAATTATATGGGACCAAGGTGTAATTGTAGACTCCAAACTCACTTTGGTAGAACATTATAATACCATTATAACGAAAGCAAATAGTATGCTTGGCTTCATTAAGAGGTTCAGCTATAATTTTCAAGACCTATACACTATTAAATTACTATACATTACATACGTACGACCTATTCTGGAATACTGTAACCTACACACTTAGATTTTCACCGAGATGGGCACCACCGAGCAGCTCGACATTTTATTTTGCTGGATCTCAGTGAAAAACACATACACATTCTACATTCCTGTGTAGAAATTGCATAAAAAGGGGTATTAGGCGTAAATGGAGCTGCGAGATAAGTTTTTGAGTTGAGCGAAATGGAAGACTCCCTTTCGAAAATCCCGGGATTTTTCATCCCAGGATGGAAGCACTACTCGAAAGTGAACCAAGCTTATTCTCCTTAGAAGAAAACGAAAACGATTGCAATAAAAATATGTTAATGACAAGAAGGATAAAATGCTCTTTAACTTTAAATTGCTTCCAACCGGCTTCCATAAATTATCGAAAATAACGGCTTCCAATTAACCAATCACGCTCTGGTGATCGAAGCAATAACCGTCCTTCAGACGGACTGTGAAAGCAATAAACACAATCTGAAAATATTAATTGCAACAATAACACGACCTTCCGGTCGGTATGAGACAGCTCTGTGCAACTAAGTTTAAAACACGTCATCGAAAATTTCCCACCATCAAACACAGGATGATGAGCTGAAATGACCCCATGTATGATTCAGTAGCACTCCGCTGGCCGTCGCGTCGGTGTTGTTTTACACTCATAAAATTCGACACATTTTTATTGGCTAATATCCATGTAAAATTCTACACATTTTTATTGGCGAATATACATGTAAAATTCCACATGATTTTCATGTGTCCACACATAAACAGAATCCACTCAGAAGTACACATGAAATTTATTAAAGAGGCTGAATTTATAAAGAGACGACATGTCAAAATTGGAACAATCGATTGTCTGTCAAAGTCATAGGAAAAGTCATATAAAAAGTCTTTATAAATTCAGGCTCTTTAAAATTTATGAGTCAAATGAATAGTATGTGTGGCTACGTATGAATTTTATGTGTTCGCATAAAAACTATGTGTCCGACACATATACATCATTTGTTTATCACATTGCAAAAATTCATGTGTGGGACACATAAAATTAATCATTGAATTTTTATTAGTATAAAGATCCCTCCCCTTGGCTAGTTTTTAACCTGGACGTTGGTGGGCGGGCCTAATCTTATGCTTCATAGTGGAGCGTTGGAGACGGTTCCCAAAAAAAAATAATTATAATATAACAATGAAATTACAATGATTTTTACTGTTGAATTTTGAGTACATTAAAATTTATTGTTAAATTATTGTATGGGAGAAAAAATAGATTTCGATTTTGAACGATACAATGCTCTAACAACGAAAATTAGTGTGATGAGATCAAATTTGTTCGCGAAAAATCACTTTTTTATATTGTTAAGATGCTTAACAACGCCCCTTTTTTACTGAAAATTTCTCAAATACCATGATTTTCATTGTTGTGAACCATGAATTTCGTTGTGATTTTATGGTAATGGACAAAAATGTACAATGTTTTGACAGTAAATATCATGGTTACAATGTCAATGAAAATCATTGTATTTTTATTGGATTTTTTTTTACGGGTTGGTTTAAAGTTCTGTCCAGTTAGAATCCGGAATCACTTATTGTGTTGCAGCGGCACGGGAAGTGACCGCTGCAAGAATTATTTTACAGCGGTTTGTTAACCTAGGCGCCCACTTTCTGTGGTATAAATTTCACGGTGTTTCGTGCAGTGAGTCAAAAATTATTCTAGATGGAAGCCGAGAGGAGATAAAAATTCTGCACACCCACGTTGATAATCCAACGTGGTCCGCAATAAAAATCGCAAAAACGTTGAAAATCGCCAAATCAACCGTGTATGATGTGCTCAAACGTTTCAGGGAGCGAAAGAGCGTGGATCGAGTGCCTCAAGGTAAGCGTCGTAGTGGAACATATGACCGCAAACTGAACCAGAAGGTGTTGAGAACCGTCAGAGCAAACCCTGGATTATCAGATAATGAAATCGCACAAAAAAACGCTGCTGCTTGCAGTACCGTTCGAAGAATTCGTTTGCGAGCAGGATATCGTTCTTATCGAGCCAGCAAGCAACCAAACAGAACGTTGAAGCAAAGTTTGGTCACCAAAACTCGAGCTCGGAAATTTTATCAGCAGGTTTTGACGAAGTCCCAAGGATGCCTGCTCATCGACGATGAACCTTACGTCAAAATGGATTTCGGACAGCTTCCTGGCCAAAAATTCCACATGGCAACGGCACGAGGAGATGTTCCTGCGAAGTTTAAGTTTGCTTTTATGGACACATTTGCCAAAAAAATTGATGATTTGGCAAGCGATATGCAGCTGCGGAGCAAAGACCAAAGTGTCCGTGACGAATAAGACGATGGACTCGGAGCTGTACAAGGAAGAATGCCTCAAAAACTACGTACTACCTTTCATTAAAGCCCATAAAGGTCCCGTGAAGTTTTGGCCAGATTTGGCGAGTTGCAACTACAGCCGGGAAGTCATCCAGTGGTACCGCGATAATAACGTAGATTTCATCGATAAATACATAAATCCACCCAACTGCCCGCAGTTCTGGCCCATGGAGAGATTTTGGGCAATAATGAAGCGGAAGCTTAAGAAAAGTGGAAAAACGGCTCGGGACGCGATGCAGATGACCAAAATGTGGAACAAGGAAGGAAGTTGACTCCGGAGGTGTGCAGCGTTTAATGGGAGAAATAAAGAAAAAAGTGCGAATCTTCACCAAGAGAAATGATTTGTATTGATATTTGTTCCTAAAAGTACAGTAAATTACCTTTGTTTTGATGTATTAACCTTATTTGTACGTCAATCCGTTACCGAGTTACAGATGATTTTATTATTCCGGATTCTAAATGGACATAGCTTTAGGTCCGGCATCGTTGGCTCATGCCGTGGCAGAATAGCGTCATGAGCATGCGATGAGGATTACTGAGCTTCCCCTCTCTGATGAACCATTGCATGAGAGAACCAAAGTTCTAGCCTGAAGTGATAGTTACTCCTTTGTTTGAAAGCCGCGTTGTAGTACGCTTACGTACAGGCACTGACGTTGGGTGCGATACTGGCGGGTTTTTCCACAAATCACTCTTATTTAATTTTTTTACGTAGATAGATTTATTTGGGCTAGGGAATTATACTATTGAAATATTTCAGAAAGTGCCCAACAGTGCTCCTTCTATTTGCGTGACAAGCTTTCATTGTTGTTTTCATTAAAGCATTACTCAGGGAACAATGTTAAACACCATTTTTGTACATGATATTGTAACTAATCTTATATGTGCTTCATTTTGATTTGGGATAAGTGTTTGAACTATGGCTCGGGATTTCCACTGTGGCGTGCTTCTATTGTGACATACTTACTTGATACTTGATGGGCTACGAATCGCCAGGTTGATTCAACGCCGAACGAAGTACTCTTCTCCATTGGACTCGGTCCTGAGCCAATCGCTTCCAGTCGCCATGAACGTTTAGCGACCTGATGTCCTCCTCAACTGCAAATAGCCAACGTGTCCGAGGTCTACCCCGGAGTCGACGACCTCTACCGGGTTCTCTGCTGAATATAATATTTGCTTGTCGTTCTTCCGGCATCCGCACTACATGCCCAGCCCACCGTAGTCTGCCGTGTTTTATAAGCTTCACTATATCCGTACCGTTATACACTTGGTACAACTCGTGATTCATGCGACGCCGCCAGATGCCATTCTCCTGTTTACCGCCGAGTATTGTTCGCAGCACCTTACGCTCGAAGACACCAAATGCTCTCCGGTCAGACTCTTTTAACGTCCACGATTCGTGGCCGTAGAGGGCTACCGGAAGTATCAGCGTCTTATACAGAGCGAATTTCGTTTTCGTTTGCAGGCTACGGGACTTCAGCTGGTTCCGTAATCCGTAAAAGGCCCTGTTTGCAGCTGCAATACGTCTCTTCACCTCGCGGGTAACATCATTATCGCATGTCACTAGTGTTCCAAGATACACAAATTCTTCCACTACCTCAAATTGTTCACCATCTAACAACACTACACTACCAACACCACTATTGCTCCCACGCTGTCTACCGGCTACCATGTACTTCGTTTTGGTAGAACTTATCGTGAGCCCAATCCTCGCCGTCTCCCTCTTAAAAGGCACAAACGCCTCTTCCACTGCTCTACGGTCAATTCCGATGATATCGATGTCGTCCGCAAAGGCAAGGAGCATGTACGATCGTGTGATGATGGTACCGTTCCTCTGCACACCAGCTCTCCTAATCGCTCCTTCAAGAGCAATGTTGAACAGTAAGTTTGAAAGTGCATCACCCTGCTTCAATCCATCTAAGGTCACGAACGAGGTCGAAATCTCATCTGCAACCCTTACACTTGATTTCGATCCATCTAGCGTTGCGCGAATCAGTCTAATTAGTTTCGCTGGAAAACCATGTTCTAGCATAATCTGCCAAAGCTCATTTCTCTTCACTGAATCGTATGCTGCTTTGAAATCAATAAACAGATGGTGAGTCTGCAAGTTGTACTCCCGGAATTTATCAAGGATTTGACGCAGGGTAAACATTTGATCCGTCGTTGATCGGCCCTCACGAAAACCAGCCTGGTATTCACCGACGAAGGACTCCTCAAGCGGTCTCAATCTGTTAAACAGAACGCGTGACAGTATTTTGTACGCCGAATTCAGAAGAGTTATTCCTCGATAATTGGCGCACTCGAGTCTGTGCCCTTTTTTGAATAATGGGCAAATGAGGCCATCCAACCAGCTAGCAGGCAGTTCTTCGTCCTCCCATATCTTCGTTAGAATACGGTGGATTGCTTGATGCAGCTGCTCACTTCCGTGTTTGAAAAGTTCGGCCGGGAGCTCGTCCTTCCCAGCAGCCTTATTGTTTTTCAGCTCACGTATTGCCTTTTTAACCTCGTCTAGCGTTGGAGGCTCCACAGCTTGATCGTCGTCTGCGATGTTTACTCTGTTCCTCGATACTCCCTCACTCTCTCCATTCAACAATGTCTCAAAATGTTCTTTCCACCTGGCAGCCACCATTGTTTTGTCTGTCAGCAAATTCCCCTCAAGGTCATTGCACATGGCGGGAGATGGCGCTGTTTTACTCCGCACACCATTGACAGTCGCGTAGAACCTTCGCATATCGTTCTGTTCCATACTTTCTTGCGCCTCAGCAATCACGCGTTCTTCGTATTGCCTTTTCTTTCTGCGGTGGGTTCGTTTCTCAGCTGCCCTTGCTACCTTGTACCGCTCTCTGTTCAGCCGGGTACCAGACACTAACTCCGGCTTCTGGCAACGTTCTTCTCATCCGTCAACCTCTGGCACTCCTCATCAAACCAGCCATTACGTGGTCGTCTTTGAGCTGTACCTATCACTTCTTGTGCTGTTGTGTTCACCGCTCCGTGGATTGTGTTCCACAGATTGTTGAGGTCCTCGTTCACGTTGATTTCGCTAATCCGCTCATCAAGCTTCTGGCGGTACTCTGCAGCAACACCTTCTACTGACAAGCGATGGATATTGAAACGCATCGATCTCCGGTTCGTTGAATTCGTAACGGTCGATAGACGCGCCCGAATTTTGCAGACAACAAGATAATGATCTGAGTCAATGTTAGGCCCCCTAAAAGTCCTTACATCAATGACATCTGAGAAGTGCCGGCCATCCACCAACATGTGATCGATCTGGGTGCAAGTTTCGCCATTTGGGTGTCTCCAGGTGTGCTTTCGGATATTCTTGCGTGCAAAGTAGGTGCTACTGATGGCCATACCTCTAGCAGCGGCGAAGTTTATCAGTTTCAGGCCGTTATCATTGGTTACTGTATGTAGGCTCTCTGTACCAATGATTGGACGAAAGAAATCTTCCCTCCCGACCTGCGCATTTGCATCTCCGATTACAATCTTCACGTCGTGTTTTGGGCACTCATCATAAGTTTTATCGAGACTGTCATAAAACGCGTCCTTCACGTCATCGGATTTATCGTTGGTTGGCGCATAGATGTTGATCAGGCTGTAGTTGAAGAATTTGCCCCGAATCCTTAATACACAGATGCGGTCGCTTACCGGTCTCCACCGCATAACACGCTTCATCTGCTTCCCGATCACTATGAACCCTACTCCATGTTCTGCCCTATCGCCACCGCTGTGATAGATATGGTACTTGAAGGAAGTGTTGGCGATGGGATCCACCGCCCGGAATTCACGTTCTCCGGATCTAGGCCACCGTACTTCCTGAATAGCAGCTACGCTCACATTCACTTTTTGCAGTTCACGAGCCAAAAGGCCCGCTCGTACAGGTTCATTTAAGGTTCTGACATTCCAAGTACCGAGTTTCCATTCATTGTCCTTATTTCGTTGCCGGGTCGGTTGCCGAAAATTCCGTTCGTTGTTTTCTCTTTCTTCGTTTTTCTGAGTAATGTTGGGGGTTTCAGTATGCTACCTTACCGGGGTCGCGATACCTACATCATGTTGGTGGGGCTGCCACCTTAGGTGTAGCTGACGTGATACAGCATTTCTTATTCAGCCGCTCGCTCCGAGACAGACGCTGTTTGAGCCGCACCTCTATGGTGAACAGACGCTCGAGGGTCGCACCTCCTCACTTTGCTATCACCACGATCCGGATCCATGTTTTTATCGTGGTGACATTGCCCAGGCTACGCTACCAGCATCTTTTGCTGGCGGTCTTTGTCATCAGCTGACCCGTGGAAGCGTGAGGTAGGAACTTGTGAGGACCAGAGCTGTTGGGACAACACTCCTTCCAGTTTGTCGACTCACCATTTGTAGCCATTTGTTGTTCTATTGTGACATATCCATACGTAATTTTGTGGTGCGACATAGTGCATGGTGACCAGTGAACCGGGAAATCGGGAAAACCGGGAAAAAACCGGGAATTATAAATCACCGGGAAAGAACCGGGAAAAAGTCGGGAATTTTGATAAAACATCGGGAAAAATATTACATCAGCAACATGCATGGCTAACTCATAGCTATGAGCAACCCCACTTTTTACGAAACTGAGTTATTTTTCCTATAGGGAGGAAATTCTCTGAGTCATTTTGAAACATCCTCTGAGTTAAACTGGGTAACCGTGTGCTTTTATTCTCTTTTAGCTTTCGACTTCCAGGGTAAACCCGTTCGGATTGACTGTTCCTTGTTTCATTCGTTCCCATTATTGACGAGTGCACGGATGAATTTGAGTTCACTCACTCGACAAAAAGTGACACAACAGCGGGGCCCTGTTTACTAAAAATGAACATATATGTGTTCATTTTTAGTAAACAGGGCCCCGCTATTGTGTCACTTTTTGTTGAGTGAGTGAACTCAAATCCATCCGTGCACTCGTCAATGTACTCTGTTGCGAGTGGCTGCGTCTGACAACGACAGCGGCGTGAAAGGTCGATGTGTGAAACAGGTGAGGCAGAAGAAAATTATTCGACTCTTTCATTCTCCCGGTGTTCTTATACATGATTCGACGTGACGTCACATAACACTGAGAGAATGAAAGAGTCGACCACCTCTCCTCTGCCTCACCTATGTATACCGTACATAGCATCGGTGGTAGTGTATACTATAGTCAGAAAAGCATAAAAATTGAAAAATGTCTACAACATTTTCTTCAAAATACAAGGAATTATTCCCATGGTGTGCTGCTGATGCTAAAGATAAAAAATCTGCGAGATGCGTGTGGTGCGATAAATCCATCAGGATCGACACCATGGGAAAAGTGGCGTTCTCAAGTCATGAGAAAGGGAAAAAGCATCAGCAAGAATTAAAAACTCGTAGCACCAATGTATCCTTGAGTGCATTCACAGTTGCTCCTGGCAGTGAGCCAGCGATTATCGGTAAGTGCCAAATTTAATTTAATGTGCTTCCAGTGTAGATCATGGTACTACATTATTACTACTGAATGTTAAGTACAATAAGCACTTCTGCCAATCGATTGACTGATGGTTAAAGCATTGATTTACTTTAATTTTCTGAACATTAATTGCAGACGACACCACAAAACTCGTGGAACCTGTCCCTCTCATGAGTGCCAAACATGATAACGTTACTCCAAGTGCTTCAGGTGTAATGTCCAAGTATTTTCTCAACGAGAAAGTTACTACGGCTGAAATTTTGTGGTCATTGGAAACTGTTATGACTCACAACTCGTATCGGGGAGCTGGAGATCAGGTTGATTTGTTCCGGTTGATGTTTCCAGATAGCGATATTGCATCTAAGCTCGAGTTGGGTCGGACAAAGATCAGCTATCTTATTACTCATGGATTAGCACCGTATTTTTCTGACAACTTGCTGAAGAAGATTGAGGTCTGTTCTGACATTGTAATTGGATTTGATGAAACGTTGAACAAGATTTCGCAGCGTCAGCAACTAGATGTTGGCATACGATTCTGGTGCGAAGAAACCAAGTGTGTCGCTAGCAGATATGTGGGTTCTGTGTTTCTTTCATCAACGCGAGCAAAGGATCTGTTAAAAGGATTGAAAGATTGTTTTTCTGCCAATCCTAGTTTGATCGGAAAAACAATTCAAATATCAATGGACGGTCCTAACGTCAACTTTAGCCTGCATCACGAATTGAATGAGGAATTGAAGGAACTGCGGGGTACGAATTTCAGCTTGTTGAACATCGGGAGTTGTGGCCTCCATGTCGTACACAACGCTTTCAAGAACGGGATGAAAAAAACAGAGTGGTGCATTGATGATTTCTTGTTTGCTGTGTATAACTTGTTTAAAAACGTGCCATTACGTCGTGCGGATTTCACTGCCGTTACTGGATCGAATGTATTCCCTCTCAAATTTTGTGCGGTTAGATGGGTGGAGAACCAAGGTGTTGCAAAAAGAGCCAATGATATGTTTCCGTTTTTGAAGAAATACGTACGCGCTGTGAAGAACCAAAACGACAAAAAACTCAAAGAATCGAGCACTGATTATAAGAGAAGCTTTACGACAGTGGTGAAATCTAAAGCATTCGAGACAGTAGCAACGGCCGTTAATGATCCATTCTTCGGAGCTAAACTCAGTTTTTTCATTACTGCAGCTGCAAGTGTGGAACCTTTTTTAACGGGGTTTCAATCAGAATCTCCAATGGCTCCTTTTTTATATGACGACCTTACGGATCTTCTGAGATTGACAATGGAAAAGGCTTTAAAACCAGAAGCAATGAAAGGTAAACCAAAAGCGCTTTCTGAAATATCTCTTGACGAACATAATTTTCTTCCGTCTTCCAAAATTGACATTGGTTTCGCTACAAAAGCTGCTCTAACATCAATCGGAAATAAAGAGAAGGAAACAATTTCTGAACAAAAGTATTTACTATTTCGTAACGAGTGCAAGGCATTTTACAAAGGATTCATTCAAAACATTGTTGAACGATCTCCATTGGGTTATCCGTTAACGAGATATGTATCGTGTCTCAACCCACAGATTTTGAACAGTTCATCCGATATTTGTAAAAAACGATTAGAACTCTGTCTAGAGCATCTTGTGGCGAAAAACCATCTATCTGGTACAGTAGCAGACAAAGTAAAGCAAGAATTCTCGCTGCTTTCTAAATTGCCAACAACGAAAGCTGCTGCTGCCAGTTATCGGAGACAACACACTCGATTGGATGAGTTTTGGATGGATACAGTCAAAAGCTCGCCTGCAGAGTTGCCTAACTTCGTAAACTTCGTGAAAAAAATGTTGATTATCAGCCACGGAAACGCCACTCTTGAAAGAGGATTTTCGGTTAACAAGGAGTGCCTTGTAGTCAACCAGTTGGAAGTAAGCCTCGTCGCGCAGCGCGTTGTGTACGATGCAGTGTTGAAAGCAGGTGGAGTTTTTAAGATCACCATCAACAAGTCAATGATGCACTACGCTCGGAATGCGTATGGACGGTACAAAGACTTTAAGGAACATCTGAAGGCAGAAAACACGGAAATTGAAAAGGAGAAGCAAAGAAAACGAGAAGCAACCCGGTTTATGAAGGAGCTCGAGACCAAAAAAGCACGTTTATTGGCGGATGCTCAGCGAGAGGCGGCTCTGATCGATGAGCGTCTGAAGAATATGCTTCATTAACTTCACTGTAAGTTTTTATTTTTGGTTTGAAAAGATGCGGTCCTTGTATCTGGTATACATTTCCACAAATACACAATTTTGCTTTAAATTCGAATTATTTCTTTTTCAATTGTATATTGGACAACCGGGAAAATTTCCGAAATACCGGGAAAAAACCGGGAAATCGCTAATCATCTTTTGCTGGTCACCATGATAGTGGAAACGTGTGAGTGTAGTTGGAACATATACCCTATATAATATAAAAATCAGCTAGGAAACTAATTTCAAAGTGAAGCATTTTAGACACTTGAAGGAGTCACCTGGGTCGATCTAAGATATAATAAATATAGATCAAAGTCAAAATTACTTGAAACACGTTAAATTTTAGATTACATATCAGTTTAGGTACTTAATAAAGCGTGAGTTATGATTGATTAGGTAAATTAGAGATTTCAATTATTTATTAAATTAGACTAATGAGATATCATAATCATCAAACGAACTTAAATAAGAAAATTTAGACAGCCTAATAACATTAAGTGGATTAACAAAAGAGTTAGGATGCGTCCGCTTAGGGAGGCAACTAGCCTTTTCATATATTGTCTGTTTATTTTGATGGTTGCTTTAAAATATCATTTTAGTATATATGTGAAAGGATGAATCAGTGGAGATGGATTTTCGGTTTCTTTACATTTTGCATCACAAATCTAGTACTATGTGTCATTTCCTCAAAACCCCCCCATAACAGACCTCTCCAATTCCTTCCTTTTCCCAAGGCGTTCAAGTGGTCCGCATAGACTATTCAGCCATTACCCTTCCTTTATCCTCGACTTTGGATTGACTTGCGCTCCCATTGCCCCATCAAACGCTGCAAAATGAAAATGAAATTTTTATTAGTATAAAGATAAATCCAGTCACCAATGAGGCAATCAGTTTTGTATACTCTCCGTACATTTGGGAAAGGAATTATCGTATTATTTTTATGCTCAGTACTTAGATCCTCTGAAACTTACAATACTAGATGAACATTTAAATAGGTTCCTATCTGCATTGATAGACTTTATTCATCGACTTTCGCTTTTGATAACAACGGCTATGCAAACACTTCCAGTGAAAACTTCATGTTTTCAGTTTTCCAATATTTCAATGCCTGAGAATTCCAACAGCTTTCATTTTGCCTAAAAATTAATATGTGAAAATTTTCCTGGATAAAATATTAATATCATTATCAGACATGGAAAATCATTTGCGTTCATTTCATGCATTCATTTACATTCATTTGTCCCTAACTTTTTTATCAACAGAATTCCGCAAAATTATGTATGGAGGTTTTGCAGGCTTTGTTATTAGCTATAGCTTTGGTTAACTCAAATCCGTATCTTTTAGGTGTGACGAAACAGAGCGAACAGAAGTCACTACTGTTGCGTACAGTAGCAAGTTCTGCACGCTCTAGTTCGTGATGCATAAGAGATACAGATTTGAATTATAGGCAAAAGTTGTAGCTAATAACAAATCCTACAAAAGCTCTATACCCTATTTTGCGGCATGCTGTTGATGAAAAAAAGTTAGAGGCAAATGAATGTAAATGAATGCATGAAATGAATGTAAATGATTTTCCATGCCTGATCATTATGCAACCCAATAGAGTAGGGTTGTTAATCGTTAACGTTTTCAGTGAGAAGTGCATTGAAGACGTTAACGGACGTTAACGCCATTAACAACCCTGGTCCTGAGCCAATCGCTTCCAGCCGTCATTGACGCTAAACCGGCTTTATGTCCTCCTCAACTGTTAACGTGTTCTCAGATGAATTTTATCTTGGGTTAAGTCGCTCTTCCGGAATTAGTGGTACAATCCCAGCCCACCGTAATCTGTCGTGTTTTATTAGGTTCACAATATCCATACAATTAACTTGTGGTTCATCCCACGCAATAGTTCTATTGAAGTAATGAAATTGGGTAGTTAGCGAAATGCTTAAATAAACTGCAAAAAAGGGGTTATCTTCCATTTAATTCCACTTAATTAATTTTGATATCCATGACAGATACGTATTTCGACTACAATGTGCAGTCTTCATCAGTGTCATTCCCACTAAAGACTTATCAAAAACCTAACCCCCTTTATAATGAGTACTTAAAGGGGGTAGGTTTTTGATTCAGTCTTCTATTGGCTTTGAAAACATTATTGCAGGGTGGCCACTGAATTCTATTGGATCCCCAACATCTTTGTTTTGAACCTAAATCGAATTCTGTTAATAATTATTCTAAGTTCGATATCTCCAATGTTTCTTTTAGAAACTAGTTTATTTCTTCAAGCCCATATTTTTTACGTATCCATAGTACAGGATACGAAAAACTAACTCTGAAATCTAAAAAAAAAAACGATCATTAGGCGTAGCTTAAGGATTGTAGTCATATCATCATTAATTTGTCCTCAGGGTTGATTCTCTTTGAATGCTCCTCCTAATTCCCTCAGAATTAGGGTTACCATATCAAAATCTTGAAAAAGAGGACATCTCATTTGAGGTTTGGAGATTAAGGAGGACAATTATTGCTTTTCTTAACATTATAGGAGGACAATGAGTTTTTATCAAACGTTTTAATAATATGTGCGCTATCACAAAATTCATGATTTGCAAAGGTTCAATTGAGATTGTTCATAACTTGTAGTCGTTATCAATTCAATTCATCTTCTCGTTATACTTCTGAAAAATGCATCAAACTAGCCTTCATAATTCATTTTTGATACTTGGAAATGATCTAGTCTAGCTGATTTGCATGAAAACTACAGCTTTACAGCCTTAAACCATCATAACTTTTATCATGTACAAAAATCAGGATACATGTCATCGCTGATTGAAACCAACATGGAACATCTAAGCAACCTGTTAATTTTACCATTGATTCAGCATAGGACTCTAAGGCCGCTGCCATAGTGAGAGCGAAGAGGCGTGCTTAGCGTTTTATACAAAAGAATTCATATTATTGATATTAGCCTTACATTCGATTTCGCGCTTCGCGTGCCTCTTCGCTCTCAGTATGGCAGCGACCTAAACCAATCAAGCGACGTATCTGCTTTTGTAAGCAATCTATTCAATCCACGATTTGTCTTAACTGCTAACTCACCCACGCAAACAAACACCATTATCAGGTAGGGGAATCTTTCCCCTACTAGCTCGTGTGTTAGTTTCTGTGAGTGAGCTTGCAGTTACCACAAATCGTCGATTGAAGTGATTGTTTGCAAAATCAGATAGGGTAGGTGTACCAGTTATGGCCATACGTTCCTATTGTGGTGTGTTCCAGTTATGGCCTATGGAATTCCCGTACATGGCATGGAACGTACAGCAATAACTGGTACATCTACCCTACGTCGATTTGAATAGTTATGCTTGGAATACTTCAAATCCCATAGAACCAGAACGTGAAAATCGAACACATGTTGGATTCAATCTGTGTAGTTGTGTTCCTTTTGGTGAATTTTAACTTAAATTTGACAGATAGAAAATTTTCAAATAAACATGCTATTGTACCAGACTTATTTCTGGCAGACCAGAAATTAATTTTGACTAACACCTTCTCGAAAATCACAAAATCAACAACAGAGAGATTTCCGAACATTGTAATTTATTTTCGAAATGTCAAATTTAAGTAAAAATTTCGAAAAATGGAACGCAGCCTGATTCTGTGTTACATTTGATGAATTTTCACTGATACTTCGAAAATAAATTATAATGTTTGAAGATCCCTCTGTTGTTGATCGTCCGAGTTTCGAGAAATTATTTGTCAAAATTGATTCCTGGTCTGTCTGGAATAAGCAAGTTTATTTTAAAATTAAAGAACGACACCGATAGTGACCATGCATCAGAACCCTAGTCTTAACCACTTCAAACTAGGAAACAACGAATAGAAGATTAGTAATTACATCGATGAAGACTAACTAACTCATTTTTTCTTTGTTTCAAGTTCATCCTCGGTCCAGGCAACCCGAGGACTTATCAATATCAACAAGGCATAAAAAGTAACAAGGACTAAGATGTGTTCCTTTGATTACTGAAAAATCCTGTTCCTCTAGTTTGAAGTAGTCAAGACTAGGAATCGGTGGTAGATCTTACATCCCGTAACGTACCACGAAAAGGTGATCTACCCACGTTACGGGGTGAAATTGTGGACCATTATAACACAATAATACATACATACAGGGTGCGTGGCGAATTTTTGCAGTAAATGACATATTTGAGAAAAATTACACCAGTTAGCTATTCTAGCAATAAATGTTATGTGATTTATTTTCTTTCGCAAAATATGGAAGTTGTAACTAATTTTATTCAAAAAAATCACCTTCCCTTTCGACGACTGTAGCTAGACGCTTCCGGAAACTGCCATATGCACGTTTGACAATGTTTTAATCCATAGATGTCATCACTACCTTGATTTTAGCTTTTAGGGACTTAAGTTTGGTGTTAGGGGTTCTATTGGTATTCCGTTCGACGATGCCCCGTACAAAATAATCCAACGGATTGATATCGGGACTGCTTGGGGGCCAAATTTCTTTCTCCCAAAATTACGAAATATTTTCCGCAAGCCATTTCTGTGTTTTATTAGCAGTATGAGCAGGTTCTCCGTTGTATGACTTTCTCAGGCCTTTTTTATATTATACACTGTTCTTTCAGACACATTTATCCACCGAATTATTTCTATTACGCTTACTCCGGCGCGCAACAAAGCGACAGCGGCTGACCGATTGCTCTTTTGTTTCGACATCTTTACGTTTACTCAACACTGTTTGTTTACATCTTACACCTAACAGTATGAGCAATTCAGTGCTGCCAAATATATCTAAATCATGATCCGCAAGCATGAGAAATTACTATTTGAAATTTACTGCAAAAATTCGTCACGCACCCTGTAGAGCAGGCAATGTGCCTAATTTTATAAAACGTTTCGGTCTCCAGTTTAAAGATCCTTATACAATAAAATCACTTTACGTTGCTTATGTGAGGTCAATTGAATATTGTAGCGTTGTTTGGTCGCCTTTTATGAAAAAGCATGAAGAACGAATAGGGTCAATCCAAAAGCAATTTTTATTATGCACTATGTAAGTTAGGTTGGACGGCTTTTCCTCTCCCGTCATATGAAGCACGTTGCTTACTGATCAGCATTCAAACATTGAAAGAACGTCGGGATTACGCAAGGATTTCTTTTTTAAACAATATCATTTCGCAACGCATTGACTCAGCTGATCTATTGTCAAGGTTTAATTTGAATGCACCTTCCCGACAATTACGTAATCGTCACTTGTTCGCAGTAGATCGCCATCGGACCAATAACGCTATATTTGGACCGGTAAATCATATGATGACTGTTTATAATCATCATTGTCAAATGATTGACCTGAATATGCCCTCAACAGAAATAAAAATATATTTCAGAACCCTGCGAAGTCATAGAACATAAGTCCTAATGTTAATATGTCTACGATTTGATTGATTGACAAATAAATAACAGAATACTCCTTCAAATTCCTTCTGGTTTGCTCCATGGAATTCTACTCACAATTCCCATAGTAGCCTCTTCTGAACTAGCTTGGCATTCACCTTTAGTGTTCCTTAACATTTTCTTGAAATACTTCTCATATGTACCTGAAATTTCTACTCAAATGCCATTGGTTATTCTCCCCTGAAGTTCTTCGGAATTATCCCTAGAATTCCTCCACAATTTTGCTTGAATCCTAAAATTTTGTAGAAGTCCAAGAGCTTTGATTTTTTTAAATGCCAGTTCTTCAAAATGCCGTAAGAAATCTCGCAAAGTTGAAAAATGTAAAAAAAACTGACCTAACCTTAAAATCTCGAAAAAAAAAAATCTCATGTAATGTTCGCAAAATTTCTTAGTTCGAGAATCCAAATGTTATTCCGTAGATCTCATTATTTTCTAAAATAATATTTATGCTTAATCTACCAATTCTACTTAGTGCCCTTCGAATAAATTACATGAAATTTAGATACATTTAAAAATTCTGAATCTTTCAAAAACATTTTAAATATCTTCAAATTAAAAATAATGATCTTTTTTGTAGCAACATTTATTGCTAAAATCAGCTATTCCATATTTATTTGTTATGTGTTATGAATTATGTTATGAATTCCGTTATTTTTGTTCGACCAAATTACCCGTTTGACTAAACAACAACCGGCCAAATGTCTCAGAATTGCCTATAGTTGCCGAAATGGTCTATACAACCCATGTCACATAATAATTTAGCTGGATGATTGATTTCATCAGTTAGTGTTAAGTCTATATGCTAGCTCTAGCGTAAATCGCTTACATTTGTGATTGATGATTCTTCAGTATTCATTTCTTCGAATTGCACTAAGGTATCAATGTCTACAATATTTCCTATCGCGCACCAACCACCAAAACCACCCAAATGGAACTAGACAAAAAAAAACGGCATGCATGTGGTGCGTTAATTTCTTGATGTGTTGCCCACAATGATTTATTATCGCGATTTATTTTTCTCCACTTCTTGCTACCAAGCACACGCTCTCCGATCCCAACTGAACGTTCATTTAGTGGTTTTTTTTATTTTTTTTATTTTTATATTCTGTTGCGCTCCTAATTGTATTTTTGGAATATCTTCATCATATTTTATAATGTCCAGGACGACCGCAATCTGGCGCTCTCGCACACACAGCTGCCGTCGGGGTCATTAAAACCGAAATATTTCGGCCTCGGTATCTTTGAAAATGAAATATGATTATTTACGATTATTAAAAAATGGTATGTTGTGAGTGGTTTTTACCTGCGCCACTTTCTTTGGATTATGGACTTAAACTTTTCGAAAAGATGATGTAGTTGGTTTTTTTTTCGTTTTTAATACAGATTTAACTCTAGTTTATACATTTTAATTAAATGTCTGTAATACACGATTTGATTGAACCTGCTCAGAAATGGCTGGCAAAACATTTGCAACAGTTTTCGAATCGTGACCGTGATAGATAAACAAATTCACACACGATTTGCTGCTAGAATAATTTTGTGCACGCTTCCAACGCGCTCAAGGTTTTGCACATCTCAGAAATTGGTACTAGAGCAAAGTAAACAATCCCGTGTTGGTGCAAGCTGAAGCATATTTTGGCTAACTATTATTTTAAGATGCAATAATAATAAATTCGCAATCTAGACAGATGCGGCGCTGCAGCAAGAGGTGATGCACTTGCTTACTTACGTAGGTATCCTATACGACGCTGCTGGGATCAGGAAGAGTCGTCTGTCCAAATGGTTTCTGACATTATTTAGTGGGGACAGTATAGCTTCGAAGTACATTGAGAGGGGATTGGAAAATCGCTCTGAGTCTGTTCGTAGCAAAATAATTATCTTGCTTTGTTTCTTTAGGTTGCCTCCATTTTCCTCTCATTTGCAGCATCTTGGTGCCAAATTTTGCAATGCAACATGTCGCACAAGAGCAGCTTTGTGTTTTTCCTAGATTTCTATGACGTAGGGTCATATTTTCCTATATCGCAGAAGGTGCAGCACTCGACAATTTACATTAATTGTGGAAATAAATTATCCATCGTGTTTATTTTTATTGTCCATGATGACTGTTGGTTGGTTGAACAGATTTTGTGTGAACATTTCTCCTCGTACTGATGTCTCGTACATAAAAATCTTTTTCGCAGCTCATGAAAGTTTGTTGCTATGTAGTTTCAATCAATGAGAGCTTGAATAAACAAATACGTGCTACCCACTTTAATTATGTACCGTACGCTGAAGTGACTTTGGCAACTTGACATTTCAGTCGAGTGCCTAAAGTTAATCACCCATGACTTTCAAACAGTTATATTATAATTGTTGGTTTAAAACCCCTGATCCTATTAAGTGATCTTATTTCCGGCCTACTAAGCATAACTCGAGCTTTACCTCTCTTTTTCGAACGTATTTGAACACAAAAACGGAATGTTTGTACTAAAAATGCCTTCTAACTTAATTTCCCTTTCCATTGGATTTTATAAAGAATGACAAATTGTTCATATTTTGTTAAAAATATTACACTGCTTCCTAACCACAAATTCATCCTACGAGTTTCAATTCCGTCGAAACGCATTGAAATGCCATCTTCGTCATACAGGGAGTACAAATTCATAAAATTTTGATTACAATCCTGATAGTCACATTCATAAAGACAAAGATTGTTGTTTAGAAAAAAAAAACCTACAGATATTTCAACATTAATTCAACCGTCCAGGCAATCATACGTACCTAATAGATTCAACTTCTCATCATATACTCAACTTAACTATAATAAGTTTAATAATTTTTAGCAACTGTCAAATGCAGTTTACCTATATCAATTGGTTTCAAGTCGTCATCATAAATCTACATCAATTTAACTTTAAGCCTGCTCTCATGAGCATGAGCATTGACGACCATACATTTCAGTAGTTGCTACTCCGTGATTGACTAGATTTAGCGAAATTTGCACAAAGAACCATATAAATGAGGCTTGGGACTAGCAATCCATTCTCAGTGTACCAAATCCGGAGAATCCATATTTTTTAGGTCAATAACGACGCCGGCCACGTCCTTACGGTCATCGGGGAGGGAAAGGATTGTTATTACAACAACCGTTGCTACTAGAGACCGAGTATACCTCTGCATCTCCACGGTTGTCACTGGAAGAATTTGGAAAGTGATGCGATCTTTTAAAACCTGTTAAGCAAATGACGCCACCCTATTAACTCAGTAATGTAAAGAGGCTTGGGTTTTAATCCACGATCTTCTGCTCAGTAAGCAAAAACGGTCGCTCTAAGGCCACTGTGCCCCTTACACAAGGTGGCCAGCGAACCGGGAATACCGGAAAATATCCGGAAATTTGAAAAGTAACCGGGAATACCGGGAAAAAACCGGGAATTCGATTAGAGAACCGGAAAAAAATAAATTAAACACACCATAGGAATAATTTTTTTAAACCATTAAAACAGAGTGATTCTTTACCAAATGAATGTCTTTATCTATTTGAGGCATAATTTTCTATACAATCTGTGATCTTGAAAAATTTTCAAAAGCTCACATTTTAACTATTTTTTCTCCAAATCTTGCATCACGAAGATTGTTATAAATCCGAAATTTTGAAGAAAAGTTCTAGTTTCAGATTCTACACAAATTTCAAAGCCGCAGAATCTTGGGAATTCACTTAAATCATTTTTTTTATCCTTTTAGTAAATAACCTTTCAGTAACTTTTTTCAAGTATTGGTCTATTGGACGTGGGTATTAAATTTCATGAGCCATGTTTAGTTTCACGTTGAGCGAGTTCCAATGTGAGTAGGCTTTACATATTTTTTGCGTTTAATTTTGTACATCAGCGCGAGTGCTGAAAGGTTTATATTTATGTTAGTATAGACAACGGAGTGAAGACATACCCGAGTAGCACATTTCCGTCACAATAAGTTGCAGCAACTTGTTTATGACTGATATAAGTTGTATAGAAGTTGCCACTACCGATTTGTGACAAGCGTGCTACTAGGGTATTTTCTTTATCAGATATCCCTAACAATTTGCTCGAATTCTCATTTGTATTAAGTTCATTTTTTTCTGAAACATTTTTTTAATTAAATCTCTTATTCTTCACAATTCTGTCTTATAACTTATTCATCCAGATAGCATTTGGTCTAGTGACCTTAATCTCTGTTACTAAATAAATTCTAGGGCTTTGAAATCATAAGATGTATCGAGCATAAAAAGAGGTAGTATTTGATTTTTCTAAGTATCTCGAAAGATCGATAAATTGTTTTGAATACATTAAGTGACTCATAGAGTTGATTTTTGCCTTTAGCTTTGGAAAATACTTTCTGTAATTTTGCTTTTATTTTTCCCACAAATAACCTCCGAAAATTTAACAATCGGCACATTAAAAAAAAATGCGTATAATTTCGTATTTTGTAGAATATTAACAACCGGGAAATTTTTAAGATTTGAACCGGGAAAACCGGGAAAAAAACCGGGAATTACAAAATGAAAATTCACTGGCCACCCTGCTTACATCACGCCAAGCTACGACCGAAGATCTTTCATTATCGGTTACAAGAAGCTATTACAATAAAATGTAATCATCCAAAGTAGTTAACAATGTCTTCCGAACCGATTCAGGCGTACGTCACATTATATTAACTTAGTAATGTAATGACGCTAGGGTTTTAACCCATGATCTTCTACTCATTGAGCAAAACAGTTGCTCTATGACCACCGTGCCCCTTACATTACCACAATCTACGACCGACTCAACAAAAAGTTATTCAAATAAAGCGACGCCTCTGAAAGCAGCCAATAATGTCTTCCAAACTGGATCACGCATACACCCTTTCCGAAATTCATGGTTTAAACTATTCAACTTTTGGTTACTAACTGCGCTTTATGCTCTCGGAACCCAACGATGGTGGTTTATTCTGTTGTGGGAGAGCTTGGGATTAAACCCATGATATTCTGCTCATTAAGCAAAACCGATCCCTCCAAGGTTATCGAGCATCTCACCACCACAACACTCCACGACAAAATATGATTAAGTTTTGACTTGGTATTTAATGAACAACAGAAATACGTGATTTTTTTTAACTAGTTCGTTTATTTGTAAGGCTCAATCGCGTTAGCTTTACGGAGCCGATAATTCATTGTTCTTTGTTTGTAACAAAATTCACTTAATTCTATGTCTAGTAGGAGTTGGGCCGAATACTCGCGGCTTACTCGAGGTTAGAGGGGTACATTGTCGAAGGATAGGAAAAGAGGAGGAGCTTGGGGTAGGGTTTCGTTGTCTCATCAGAGCGATGTCGCCAGTATGAATGATAGTGTGGTTCTAGATTCGTCTGGAGTTCGACCGGCTATGGTGACAAGTGGGCGACGATGAGACTCATCGAGACGGGGGACAAGACAAACAAAAACTAATAAAGAGATACTAAAGACAAACGAATTAAATTCTTATACTAGACATTTGCAGAAACACATAAATCGACTGCATATAGCAGAGATCGCGGGTACCTTACACGTCTCTGATAGGGATATAGGGTTGACTTCCTTGGGCCTCGAGGGTATTCAAAAGTCGCTCTCTGGCGGCGTCATTATCCGTTCATTGCCAAACTGCGTGATCGATGTCGTCGTAACCGTTTCCACACCGACATATGTTGCTGTCCACGAGGTTTATTCTATTGAGATGCGCATCTAGCGAGTAGTGGTTGGACATAAGTCTACTCATCACGCAAATGAAGTCACGACTTAAGCCCAAGCCTTTAAACCACGCTCTCGAAGAAACATTAGGAATAATTGAATGTAACCACCGTCCAAGATTTCCATTGTCCCAATCGGCTTGCCAACTCGAAAGGGTACTCTGACGCACTAAATGGTAAAATTCATCGTGTGAAATTTGCCTGTCATAAAATTCGCCTTCCTGCGCGCCCACCTTTGCGAGAGAGTCCGCCTTCTCATTGCCTGGGATTGAGCAATGTGAGGGGACCCATACAAAGGTAATCATATATGATCTTTCGACCAGTACACTCATCTGCTCCCTTACCTTTGAAAGGAAATAAGATGAGTGCCTACTTGGTTTCATCGACCGAATAGCCTCAATCGAACTGAGACTATCCGAGAGGATGCAGTAATGGTCTGCGGGCATGTTGGAAATCATCCCCAATGCGAAGTTGATTGCTGCCAGCTCAGCAACATAAACAGAACAAGGTTCCTGAAGTTTGCGGAAGGCGCTAGAGTTTTCATTGAAGACACCGAAGCCAGTGGATCCATTGAGACGTGACCCGTCTGTAAAATATCTTTTCTCGCAATTGTTGGCCCTTTTCAGTAAAAATACGCGGGATAATAATAGTTCGAAGTTGACCTGGAATCCCATGAATCACTTGTTTCATGTACAGATCATATTCAATTGAGGAACTGCGATTGGTGAAGTGAGCACGGTCTGGAGTATAGCAAGGAAGACACATATCCGACGATATGTAGTGGTGGTAGATTCTCATAAATCGAGATTGTGTGTTCAGCCCAAGAATTTCTTAAAAATTTTCAGTTATAAGTGTGTTCGTCACTCCGCATTTGATTAGTATTCTGAGAGAGAGCTCCCAGAAACGGTTCTGGAGGGGTTTTACTCCTGCCAGAACCTCGAGACTCATGTTATGCGTTGAGTGCTTACAGTCAAGAGCAATACGCAGACAACGATATTGAATTCGTTCCAATTTTATTAGGTTACATTTTCTTGCCGAGAGAAAGCAGAAAGAGCCGTACTCTAGAACAGAGAGAATTGTTGTCAAATCAGCCTACTGATCATTCTTGTATGAAACTGGTTCCAAACAATCGAAAAAAACCTAATAATAGATTAGTGTGGCCGAGTCACACCGGTAACAAAGGAAAGCGAGAGCACACCAGGCACCTAAGCAACAGGCGGGAAAACATCAGCACAAACCATTCTAAATCAAATTATCGCGCCCGGGACACAACTATTCAAATGCGAGCACCGAAAAACTACACGCCAGCACAAAGATAGCCCGAGCTCTAAAAAATATATAAAAGGACGCAGCGGAGCAAAAACACACAACCGTTCTCCAACGCTTCTCAAAGCGGACTCTCTTCTCAATTTAACTGTAAGCCTGCTCTCACGCAAAAAATCATGGTTCAAATCGATGTGAAACAGTCCATATACACCTTTTTTTAAGATATTGCAGTGATGATTTGGAAAACTTTCTAAATACGTCGATAATGAAGGGCAATTCTCTTAAAAAATTGTAATTTTTTTCTCCACAATAATTTGGTTGAATCAACCAAAGTATTGTTGTATTTTGAAGTTTGACGTTTGCTAGTTAACTAAAAATATATAATTAAGTCAACAATGGAATATATTTGTTGTCATACATATACTATGTGTATAAAAAGTTAAATCAACTATAAGTTCAAATTATCTCTAAAACAGTTGGAAAATATCGAAATTTGAATATGGTGAAACAAATTACCATGGTGGCGTTTACGTCACTTTGTCATCTTACGGCAGTGTAGTCTATGTATCGTAAGAAAGACTCAAAGAACTTCCGAAAAGTTCAGATAGGTTCAGAGATGTTCAGAAGAATTCCAGTCCAGGAAGACTTCAAAAAATGTACTGCCGTTATACGCATAAGTGTCCCGAGCATTGTATAGAACATGAGACAGTTATGCGTATAACGGTAGTTTAGTGTGCTTTAAAGAACTTCATTAATGCTGAAGGCACTTCGGAGAATCTCAATACTTCAAAGTAGTTTGAGGGGGGACATCTGTTGAGATCTCTAAAAAAGGGGTATTTTTTGTTAATTTTTTTTAGAATATTAGAATAAATGAACTAGAACTTTCAGAAAGGTGATAGTTCTCCTATCCGATGATGTTGTTGGTTTGCGTGGGCGTACTTTGGTTCGCGTGTAAAGGGCCTTAGAAAGTTTGTTTACAAATGCTTTTGTGCCGTTATCAAATGTTATGCCTGAGTTAACGTAAACCAACATCAAAATTTATAAAATATGGTTTAGAAATATTTCGCTCAGAGTCATAAATGCAAATACTTTACCACTTAGATTTAAAGAAGGAAATGATTTGAAAGTTAGCCATCCATATTATCCTCTAACAATTTGACCAGTTTATCAATTTCGACCTTTTGTCCATTTAGACCTTTGGTCCATTCAACCTTTTATCCATTCGACTTTTTGTCCATTTTGTCCATTTCGACCATTTGTCCATTCAAACTTATGTCCATTTCGACCGTTTGTCCCTCTAAGTTTAATTTGACTTTTTGTTCATTTGAATTTTTGTCCATTCGACCTTATATTCTTCGACCTTTTGTCCTATACCCTATACTATATTTTCAGAATAATCCTTAAAGCTCATCACAAGTTTGCGGTTTTTTGAGATGGATAGATAAAAAATATGTTTAGAATTGACGGAATTACGATAGCTTTAGCATTTTTCAGTATCAAACGTTGGTGGTTTGAGAGTTAAGCAATATGATCCCGAAGATACATTTGGAAAATCTTCCAATCAGGACCAGTATTGAAAGATAATCTGAGTTGGAGCTAACCGGCATTATAAAGGTTGAACATGAACAAAATCCGGACCCGAAAAGCTTGGTGGGTTCAAAAATACGTTTTATTTTTCATAGTTCAATGTAACAGCTACACATTAGTAGTTATTATGCTTATTGTAAGACCATTGTTTCAGTCATCCTTCTTACTATGGGCCATTGCTCGAACTTTTCTTCGTACACGGCCCATCATCTTTTGCATGAGTCCTGTTCCCACTTGTTTGGCTGCCAAATTTCATTACCGCTTGAATCCCTTCAGGTCAATTGCAGTTCCACCCTTTTTATTCAGTATGTGGTTCATAATTGACCAGTATTCCTCAATTGGCCTTAGTTCCGAAGTACTGGCCGAATTCATCTCCTTGGGAACCACTGTGACGCCATTTTCGTTGTACCACTGTTTGGTCGAATTTGAGTAGTGGCAGTTTGCCAAGTCCGGCCAGAATAGGCAATCCACCTCATGCTGCTCCAAAAAAGGCAGTAGTCTAAATTTTCTGGTTCATGGTCTCAGAAGTAACGAAAGTTTCGGTTTTCGCACAACTGCAGATTACTTGCCAGGGAAGGAACTTTTTGGGGAATTTTGCCTTCCTTTTGATTTTACATTCTTCCGGTCAATCGAGGTATAAAATTCCTGCCCACGAAATTTCCAGGAGTGAATAGACCGGGATTTTCGTTTCGAGCGCGCAGTATCGAATTGTGACGTACTTGCTCCGATGAAGCCATGATGTAAATAATTGAACTTATCCTGACAACCAATGCCTACTGTGATTCTATATACTCTTAGCTTAATTCAGCGGAATAAAAAAAATACTCAAAAAATGCTTTGATGGCACCGTTTTTAATGTGTCCGGATTTTTCCGTGTTCAATCGTTAATCTTAATTAGCTACGCAATAATTGAGTGATTTCCAAATGGTTTATGGAGCATTTCATCGCATCGTTTAAATATAGGTACGAAAACCATTTCCCTTCGATTATCCGCAGTTTTCCACTTCCATGATCGATTTCTCGCAAACAACAACTCAATCATTCAATAGATAGGGGATTGTCTTCTCTGTCCGATAGTGGGGTCACTTTGCTTGATTGAATAGTCGTGTGCAAAAAAATCGGCGTTGGAAGTGAAAAAAGTCAACCGTGAATCAAGTCTGATCTGCAACAAATTACAAATTTTGCGTAGAAAATTAATATTAATTGTAACGTATCGCAGTCGCTTGTGTAAAACTGACGCAAATTTGCTTGTGGTGTAATCTTTTGACGTCTCTAGTAGCGAACCGTCACGCTGTTTAAAATATTTATTGATTCTAAATTTACACTTTCTTGGGATCTAGATAAGTCAATAGGCTTGCTTCAATATAGCTGTTGTTCGTAATTAGGTTCTGCAAGACTTCAGATTAAAAATAAGCTACATCAACAGAAGATTTCTGTGATTGACATTAATGCACCAAAATTTGAAATAGCTCAGCATCTGCGGAAGAACTTGCACGTGTTGCTGATTCATTTCAGTAAACAAACAAAAGAGAAAAGGACAAAAGAAACACCTTCTCTCACTGACATTTTTGTGAAATCCTATTTTTACCCGGTCTTTCGTGTGGTACCGCATGTCTCGTTTTGTAATTTGTCGCGTGTTACACGGCGCATGAATGGATGAAAATTACAAAAAAATTGTGCAATCTACTAGCTGACAAAGTGTACGACAAACACATCTAAAATGCCGGACCGTCTACTGTGCAGTAGTAGCTTTTCTTTAGATGACCTTTCACGAGGGTGATATGCTCTTGACTGTTGAACATACACAAATATTTACGAACTTCCTATCTTTTTCTGTGGATGATTGTTTTTGAGAAACAGTCGTTGAAGTTGTTGATTTAACAAAACAAAAATCTGATGTGTTTGCAGTAAGCTTCCAGAATGTAACTTTCATATGTTTTGATGGTACAGCCGAACGTAGAATTTATTAGTCTGAGTGAGTAATGGATAGACATGTGCATCAGACCGAGTGGCGGGGATTTTTGAATGATGGTTCTGTTCTGGTGAAATTCTACATTTATTTTTATAAGCAGTTTCAGGTTTTCTCGGTTTAAACCATCTGTTGAGGGGGGGGGGGATGGTTTCCCTTTGACGTGTATCGGCCACGCCCTCGCAATGGTTTGTTCGGTGTTGATGTTGAGCTACTGAAACAGTTGTGCTCTTCTCCCGAACTGTTGCTGCTACACTTTGTCGGTCGGCTTATAACGCACTCTTTCTGGCGAGTTTTTAGACGCCAGTTGAAATTGCTGGCTATTTTTAACAATCCAGTGAATGAGAGTTGTATTTTGCAAATAGCAGGTATTTTTAGTCGAAAATAACGTGCCTTTAAGCCTGGCCAAAGTGCACGGCTATTAGTAATGAATACAACAAGGATCATGTTGACTAAATATCTCTTAATTTTGACGGTTTCGGCTGACTCGAAGGTAATATGATTCTCATTCTTTTGTAAGGTACTTGCGGTTCTAATTAAACAATTACTATAGTCACAATGGACCTTATTACCGATGTCACTTCACGGTGAAGTGACTACTAATCACTCAAGGTGAAGTGATTCCCATTTGATTTACACGGCAATAACTTCACCTTGAGTGACAAGTGGTCACTTCACTTCGTTTTCATCGTGAAGTGACACTCGTAATAAGGGGCAATTTTACCAAACGGTTCACAGAAACATTTTGAATTCCACATCACGTTTCGACCACATTCGTCTTTCACTATTTAACACAACGTCCATTTGTTAGAACTCCATAGAACTTAGATTTCAGCTGAGGTTCTAAAAGAGCATTACGTATAACGTTTATCATATCAATCAGCTTCAATGGACATGTGATTCATTCGATATTTTATCAACCTATTTCCAACTAGGTGCAGAAATATTAAATTGTTATAAGGTACACCGGAGCAAGTTGAAAGGGGTGCGGGAGCTAGGTGTTTCACTTAGTGGTTGCGGAATTACAGTACATATTCACTTCCGCTTATAGATACACTACCCGTTTCAATTTCCACACACATTTCAACTTTCCCCGGCGTACCTTAATTTTCTCTTCAAACAGTTCCACTTAAAGGTATTCTTCAATTCACACCTACACTAGATGATCTACGTCAAAACCACGAGGCAGGCACACATAGGGTCAAATGATAATTTCTTTGAAAACAGCGGTTGAAACTTGTTTATTTGTATGATAATTCTCGGTACTGATGGCGCAGCAAAACAGCCATCATCATGGATAATGACCTACGTCAAAATTTCCTCAGTAAGCCACCCTGTAGATTAACGATGTTGATCGTAACCGCTATTGAACTGGAACTGAGGCATCCCGTGACCACCTGACACCACACTACGACGGGTTTGACGTTGTCATGAGCCGCAGCGACGAGCGTATGGTGTATGTAAATAAAGGGTGTAGGTGGTTGTTTGCTCTCGTGCATTCATACTAAAATTATGACGGCTATCGCCGCACCAGCCGACTCGGCCACGTTCGTTACTCATCCTTGGGCGGTAGCGCACACTACAGACGCTTCCGGATTTGACCGGACTGTGTGAGATCACTATACTATACGTGATTGTAAATATTTACAAACGCCGCAAAATAATTGCCGACACTTATTAATCCATTCCATCTGTTCCGAAAATAACATTAAAATGAAAACAATAATAATTTGGTCGACTCTCAAAAAAAAAAATGTTTACTATGGGTACACTATTTTTTATAACTATAATGATCTTCTAGGTTTTCTTATCAACATGACATATATGTTACTACAACAATTATACATTCGGGAAAAAATCTGTCGTTCATGGTCAAGGTTTA